>NC_134403.1:248925645-249673145 GCF_038048845.1 Mixophyes fleayi | reverse complement strand
CACAGACATACATACATACATACATACATACATACCTACCTACCTACATACATACATATACTGGCCCTTTCTCACAGACATACATACATACATACATACATACACTGGCCCTTTCTCACAGACATATATACATACATACATACATACATACATACATATACTGGCCCTTTCTCACACACATACATACATACATACATACACTGGCCCTTTCTCACACATACTTACAAACATACATATACTGGCCCTTTCTCACACATACATACATACATACATATACTGGCCCTTTCTCACACATACATACATACATACATACATACATACATACATACATATACTGGCCCTTTCTCGCAGACATACATACATACATACACATACTGGCCCTTTCTCACACATACATACATACATACATACATACATACACATACTGGCCCTTTCTCACACATACATACATACATACATACATACATACATACATACACTGGCCCCTTCTCCTCTGACCTCCCCCCCCCCCCCCTCCCGCTGCACTTTTTTTCAGAGAGCGCTTGAAGGTTTGAAGCCTAGAGGAAAATCTTATTGTGCGAGGGAGGGAATTCCACAAAGTGGGTGCGTCCTGAAACAAGTGAGGAGATGTATGTTGGTGCAATTTTGTTGATGGCTTTATATGTTAGTAGACACATTTTATATTGGATTCTGCTAAACAGGCAACCAATGTAGAGACTGACTGAGTGGCTCAGCAGAGGAAGAATGATTTGCAAGTAAAATCAATCTAGCCACTGTACACAAAATAGATTGTAGGGGCTTGATCTGATTTTGGGAAGACCAGTAAGGAGGGAATTGCAGTAGTCGTTACGGGAGATGATGAGTGCTTGAATTAAAGTTTTTGCAGTGTCTTGTGTGAGATATGTGCGTATTCTGGAAATGTTTTTTAGATGTATGCAGCATGATGTAAATATAGAGTGATGTGGGGAACAAAGGGTAGTTGTGATTAAACCTAGGCAGCAAGCTTGCAGGGTGGGATTTACGGTCATGTTGTCAACAGAGACAGGCAGGAAGCTTATATTGGTGGATGGGAATATTATTAATTATGAAAAATTGAGTTGGCAAGAGGACATCCAAGACGGAATGGCAGAAAAACAGTCAGTAACGCGACTTTGTGTATCATCTGCATAGAGACGATACTGAAATCCAAAGAAGCTGTTATGAACGTTTTGTCGCTATCCAATAACGATTGTCGAATCTCGATTTGTGTTTCCAATGCACAAAGATTTATTCTCAAAAAGTAGCAGTATATATATGTAAGCGAAATAATAGTAAGTACAGCCGTTACTTATCGCAGGCGCTCTGGATCCAGTGAACAGTCATTCAGTCCTGAAGTCTGTGGTCTAGGTGACTGAACTCTGGATGAGGAGCTGCTGCTTATATGCAAACAGAGATACAGTAAAACAATGCAAAGGTGTGGCTTGCTTCTATTGGTCCAGGCATCAGGAGGGTTCAGGGAGTTGCAGATCATAGGCTAGTTTAACCTCAGGAATCCAAAGCAGGGGGTCATCTCTCCATGGGATGGGTTCTGATCTTCCCGCCAAGAGTTCTCATAGTAATAGTCCATAATGCCATAACATTAATAACTTGCGTATGCACCCTAAGATTTCTTCGCAAAGTAAACCGGACAGTGGGAAATGCGAAGGGGATTAGTATGATACCCCACATGACTTGATTCCTTCAACGTGTACCATATGTTTTACTGATATGCATAAAACTTATACTATTACACATAAATACTACTATATTTCGGCATAAATGACTATGTGTTGCAACTACCATTAATGTGTACTATTTTACAAGTGTGCGTGTTTATGCAAAAGTGTGTAAAAGACTGAATACTGTTGTTGCCACGTTTTGCAGCTGCGTACGCCCTTCCACGCCGTAGCGTGCCCTTTCACGCCGTAGCGTACTGTACGCATCTTTTCAAACAAAGACAACCAAGTTTGCTCGATTTTAATTGAAATTACTTTATCCAATTTGCTGACTTCGACAGCTCCACCCTTTGATAGTATAATAAACTATCACCCAATCACCGTTTCAAGTTCAGGGTTATATAACACGTCTTCACATATCATGATCTCTGTGTCTTGCACCACCCTTTCAGTCTCGTTCTCAGTGTTTCTCCTAGAAGACTGTTTTCCACACTTCAACACAGTAGAAACACATTTGACACATAAACCAATTGCTAAGATGACACCCAGTATAAGGAGAAGGAGCTTACCTACACTAGCAACCATTTCCTGTACCCACTTCCCCAGACCAGAGAACCATTTCACAGGGTTCAACTATGAGAACCAACCTGCCACCTTTTCCCCGACCTCATATAACGAAGAATTATGGTTCCTTCGAAATTCCCATTTCAGTTGCAGAATTTCATCCATCTTCCGGTCTATAACCTCTTAAGGGTCATCCGTATTATTGGTGATGTACGTGCAACATTTGACACCGAACTGGGTGGCCAGTGTCACACAGTACCCACCAGTAATAGAGGTGAGATAATTTAGTACCAGTCTATGTTGCACCAACTCCTTCTTGTACGCTTGTAGCTCCCTTCCAGTATATCTGAATGTGTCATCATACATCTCGGTGATATTATCTATTAATTTAGCTAGGTCTTGGATATATTTAAAGTTTAATGTTCCCCGAGCGGTCCTGGTAAGATCTAGTGCAACCATAACTTGAAAACCCGTGGTTTCACTAATCAATTTTGTAGCTATGGGTTCCTCACCAGGTATCATATTTCTCTTGCCATGGTGTTCATACTGTGTGTGTATGTATGGTGGTGATGTAGTCTTGTGAATACCAACCATTTCCTCATGAGTAATAGTCATGATTTCAGGAACCAGTTTAGCTAAGAAACACAAACCTTTGGAACTCGGAGTCACCCAGGAATAAGCTTTCCTCCCACAAACAAAGTACACATCATCAGGGAGAATATAAGGAACAGTATGTCCATTAATTATATCACACAGAGTTTTGATAAAACTGCCCATGCCTAGTGTCCATTTGCTCAAGCCACGTGTCAGCATGGATGACATTCTTGCAATTATCTATAGAGACTTTTCCAATGGATACTCTCTTATGTTTGGTTACATGCCCTAATTTGTGACTTCCATCAACGTTCCTGCTTATTGGTGGCCTCAGTCTCCCTCCAAAATGAGCGTGGCGAGCCATTGTCTGATCTGATAGGTCAGCTTCCCAATTCTCCAGACGCTTTGCATGAGAGTTATTTAGACACAGCAAAGATCTGTCTGAGTATTGTCGAAGCGTTAGACTAGGGGACCTAGTGTTATTGTACCTTCCCTCTATGGGCCTCCCACCCCTCAATTTGAGTACTTCGGAGATGTTTAATGGGAATGGCACTAGTCATATGTTATGCTGCCCCTGCGGCACATGAGAGCACACCCAGCAATCAGTTTGGTTTAGCACCTTACCCACCAGGGAGTGATAATCCTCCAAAGGATGCTCGCACACATTCAGATTACCGGTGGACTGACATCGCTGGATGCATCACTCTTCAACTAGGGAGTCACAGAACTTGCAGATACAATACTCATCAGACAATAGCCCCTCACACTGCCTCCGAGTTCCCGAGCTAGCAGACCTTTTCATAACCCCTGGACCAAGCTTGATGATGGACTGCTCTGGGTATTCTAATAACTTTTCCTCAACCTCCATTTCATCCGTATCACTGCCAGAGCCTTCCTCTATCCTCCATCCTCCTTCACAAAAATAGAATGTCCTAGAAAAAGTAAAAACAAGGAAAATCCTGGAACAAAAGAAAAACAAAAACTGAACCTCCATAGCTGGAAAGATAGTTCTGATGCAACGTCTCTGGCTCAGGTGTCTTGGCTGCGGGCTTTAGGTCTCCCGGAACAGATTTACGAGTGACAGATCGGTGTCATGTGTCTCAGTTTTATCTCACACTTTCTCCGGGTTATTGACTCTCCTGCAGTGGGTGGAATGGACCCAAGTGTCTCTCTCTGCAACCTTCAGTGATGTAGTACTGGTCAGCAGCACTTGGTACAGGCCTTCCCAACGGTCTGTTAAACAACCTGAACGTAAGAAATTACGGATCATAACATAGTCCCCAGGTTCAACATCATGACAGTTCGTTTCTGGCATACCAGGTGACAGCATTTTGAGTTTTTGTTGTTGTTGTTTCAGCTGTCTGCTCATTTTTATAAGATATTGCACAGTCACTTCATTATTACACTTTAAGTCGTCTTGCGGACTCACGATCAAATGAGGTTGTCATACGAACAGTATCTCAAAGGGGGACAGATTAGGAGGAGGTCTAGGAGTGGTTCGAATGCTATGGAGGACTAGTGGCAAAGTTTCAGGCCATGCCAACCCAGTTTCAGCCATTATTTTACCAAGCTTGTTCTTTATAGTACCATTTACTCTTTCCACCTTACCACTGTCTTGTGGTCGGTAAGGGGTGTGAAGTCTGCTACTGATTCCCATGAACTTACACATATTCTGGAAGATATCACCAGTAAAATGGGTACCCCTATCACTTTCAATGATTCTAGGGATACCGAACCTACACACAAAGTCTTGTACAATTTTCTTTGCAGTGAACACAGCAGTATTAGTGGCTGCCGGATATGCTTCTACCCAACTGGAAAACACATCAATACATACTAACACATACTTTAGATTCCTGCACGGTGGTAATTGGATATAGTCAATTTGTATTACCTGAAAAGGTCCGTCTGTAGGAGGGATGTGGGATGGCTCAGTTGGAATAGTTTTCCCGACATTTTTCCTCAAACAAGTAAGACATGACATTGCTTTCTTACCAGCCTGAGAGGAAAATCCAGGAGCACACCAGTATGCTCTCACCAGTTTGCACATACCTTCTTTACCCAGGTGAGTCAGACCGTGTGCTGCTTCAGCCAGGCTTGGATGGTATGTTCGGGGAGCTACAGGCTTACCTTGTCCATCCCTCCAGAGTCCTGAGGACTCTTGACCACATCCCTTCGCCTTCCAGACCGCCTTTTCCTGCAGGGAACACAAATCTTGCATTTCAATTAATTTCTGCATGTCTAATGTCTGAAAAACCATCATAGTCTCGGTCGATACAGTCATAGGTTGCCCTGCTGCCCATTTAGCAGCTTCGTCTGCCCTGTTGTTGCCCAATGACACTGGGTCTTCTTCAAAGGTATGGGCTTTGCACTTTATGACGGCTACTGGTCTGGGTAACTGTATCGCTGTCAGAAGTCCTTTTATGTGTTGTGAGTGTGCCACTGGCGTACCTGCTGCTGTTGTAAAGTTTCTAAGACGCCAAAGGGCCCCAAAATCGTACACTACCCCGAAGGCGTACAGAGTCAGTGTATATATATTGGCTTATTTACCCTCTGCCAACTCACACGCTCTCCTTAATGCTACTAGTTCCGCCACTAGGGCTGAGTGAGGTGGGCCAAGGGGCAGGGGCGGATCTAGAAAACTACTGTACCTGGGGCGATTTAGGGGGGGCGATTTAGGCCCCACCCCCTTCTAACAGTTTAGGCTGCCGACGGCTGCACAGTATGTGCAGGTCCGTCCAGCCGTGACAGGCAGGGACAGTGTGCTGCCCGGCTGCTCTGATTGTGTTTTAAACACAATTTAGTAAATTTCAGTATTGGGAGGAAGACACGCCCTCAACACTACACGCCAATCCTTATTTGTTGGTTCGTGTGCATTTCCTAAGTCTTTAACAAATTTCTGACACTTAGCCAACTCTTTTCTAGGATCTGGGAATTCAGTCATAATGGAACTGTCACTCACCGGACTGTGAGTGCTTCTTCCCGTGTGTTTAGGAACCGTGGCCGTCCACCATCCTGAGGGTCTGCGCATGTGCAGCCCTTTCAAACCTTCAGTACATGTTCCTTTTAGTTAATTGGCTGATCAGGCAACACTCCCTATTTAAAGCCCCTGTGATCAATACCTCGTGGCCTGATCTTGGAGTCTCATTCCCCATGAGCCTCTGAAGGTGTTCCTGTGTTTCCTCGTGTATTCAGCTCCTGCCGATTCCTGTTGTTCGTTTGTGGTTTCCAGACCACTTCATCTCTCCTGTGTTTCATCGTGACTGCACCAGCGGATTCCTATCCGCTGCCTCCGTGTATCTGCAGTGCCCTGCTCATCGCAACCCTCCAGTACTCCTCTTGTCTGCAGCCAGCTGATCCGCTCTCCGTGCTTCTACAGTGTTCCTGCCTGTGTCAACTTGCCTGTCTGCATTGGATCAACGCTCCGCTGCTTTCATCTCTGCTATACCACTTCTACTCTCCAGTGATCTCCAGGTGTCCAGTTCTATATACTACTGCTTCCTGAGTATTGTTTCCATCCTTTCTGGTCTACCTACCTGTGCGCTGCACCTACTTGGTTACCGCTTCCATCCTCCTGGGACTTCGTATCCTGCCGGCCTCCAGCCGTTCAGGTATCCCTGCACCTCTTTCTGACAGCCTGCTCTCCTGAACCACGGTATGCATACTTATCATTGACTGCGCTGGTGTATTGCATACCTTGCTGGACTGAGTTGTTCTCCTCTGGAGTTGCCTATCCACTGAGACTGTTGCCATCATTTGACTGTTACCTTTTAGCCTGGATAGTTCTTGTGACTTTGTATATTTGTGCAGTGCTGCTCAGTTATTACTATTTTGTGCATATCATCGTGGGATCAAGTTCAGTGTGCCCGTGTATACTCTGCATTACATTTATCTCCCCGTGCTCCTCCTCACATATATATTTCAGTGGTACAACTTGCTAGAGGCAGACCACTGTTCCCTGTTCCCTGTTTCCTGAGTCACCTGTTTCCAGTATCCTTTCACATAGCAGTGGTACAACTTGCTAACGCAGACCACTTACTTCCCGGATACCTCCACTTGGATTCCATTCCCTCACCTAGACAGCGGTACAATTTGCTATACGCAGACCGCTGACTCTCATCATCTCCTCGTTACTTCTGGACATTCCTCCTTACTATAGCAGTGGTACAACTTGCTATCCGCAGACCACTGACTACCCTCACGTTTCCTTGTCTATTCAGTTCCTCGTGTACAATTATCTATATATTACCAGTGCTGCTAGTCATAGACTTTCCACGAGCATTCTCTTACCATCTGCTGTCTCCTGTTCCGTGATCACCCCGCTACCAGAGTACCATATTACCACCTATACTGCTCTGGTAAGTCCATCATCTGGTGATACCTGGGTAAAGACTCCTAGTGCCCGTGACAGGAACGTAATTCTGATCTAGTCCAGGGACAATGCATTGTAACATTCTTTAAAGGAACTATACCATCCTTGTCCGCCTTCCCATTGGGAACTGATATTGTGCGGACTGGATATGCACCCACTGGTTCACTGTCTTCAGAAGACACTACAGGATTTGCTGTTTCAGTATTTTGCATGCTATCACTCCTAGTGGTCACACTACTCTCACCTATCTCAGCCATTGCTCTTTTCCCATACTTACGCTGAACCTCTAGCATATTAACAGCATGAGCAATGGCTGAAATTACAGTGGGTTCATCTTCATCTTCTGATACACTTGTTATAAACTGACTTAAAACAGGATATAACTTATTGAAACTGACAAAAGAGAAATTGCTAACAGCTGTACTTACCCCTCCCGCCACATAAGGTGGCAGGGGAGCGCTTGCGCTGAGTTCGCCACGCTTCTCAACGGCTACTTCCGCCGTAAGCGCGCTTTTCGCCACGCCTACTTCCACTGTGCATTCGCTGCTCTGCCACGTGTTACCTTCCATTTGCCACAATTTCAAACAATCATTATATTTATTCCTCACTTTCGTTGAATTAATCAACCATACTTTATCTTTTACAGTATTTAGTACCTCTGCATTAAAACTCCCTATTACTGGGAAAGGCCTATCACAATCTTTGGTCATCTTGACCCACGTGTCGCAATACGCAGTTGCGTATGCACCATATTTCTTACACATGAGAAATCTCGCTGAACCAATAGGCCCTTCCTTAGGCAGTACCTTGGCCTTCTCTAGCGTTTGCTTAGCACCCATGTTGAACAATAGGGTCCCAGAAATATCACAATATCCTGCCACACAATAGGGTTCCAGCAATAACACAATATCCTGCCACTAATTTCAACACTACCGCTAGAGATATTTTAGCGGCCCGTGGACGTATTTGCTACAAGCTGCGTCCACTCGCTTCCTCTCATATTAAACGAGGACCCCTAATACAGAAATATCAATGCGGACTAAAGGGTTATCAGCTCCTCGATCACCCCTGACTCTCCAACAAAATATGTTGAGTTTATTACGCCTGGCAGCATCCGGTAAAATCAATCACCAGCCTTACCAAAGTAATTCCTCCCCGTTACTCCCAAGTCACAATCACGGCTTTCCTTGCCGTGCGGTGCGAATCGCAACGCTTAAAAGTTATCAGTAAGCGATGCGATTACCCTTGGGTGCACGTCGCGAAAACTCGCTTAGTTTCCGCCCCCCGGTACACCTGCCTTGTATACCGTACACCAGTTGGGCACCTGCCTCGTCAAACAGCAACTGACACTCTATTTAACAATAGATCAAACCTTAGTGTATTGAAATTCAACAAATCACACGACATACACCTTCCCAACAATAGTAATAATGTCCCAGAGGTTTTAACAAGTAATTATACTATGCATGTATAACAACTATCAAAACGATTGTTTAACCACGTGGCAAATCTACCGGAAGTTCGCGTACGCAAAGCAGGAAGTACACATACGCACAGCAATACAATACATCAAAACACAATATGACAGAAAAAAAGAAACAGTTTTCTCTTTTGTCCCTAGATTCAGTTAGCGTACCTTAGATAATGCAAAATGGACATTCGGTTTCACAACACAGAGTAAAATTCAGGTTTTGAATACATTGCATTCTTACCCGTATATGACGCGTCTACACCCTTTGTTGCGGAACCGAAATCCGTTGGTCTTGCGTATCGTCCGGCAACAAAACCTCCAAACTCACGAGGCCCCAAATTGTTACGAGCGTTTTGTCGCTATCCAATAACGATTGTCGAATCTCGATTTGTGTTTCCAACGCACAAAGATTTATTCTCTTAAAGTAGCAGTATATATATGTAAGCGAAATAATAGTAAGTACAGCCGTTACTTATCGCAGGCGCTCTGGATCCAGTGAACAGTCATTCAGTCCTGAAGTCTGTGGTCTAGGTGACTGAACTCTGGATGAGGAGCTGCTGCTTATATGCAAACAGAGATACAGTAAAACAATGCAAAGGTGTGGCTTGCTTCTATTGGTCCAGGCATCAGGAGGGTTCAGGGAGTTGCAGATCATAGGCTAGTTTAACCTCAGGAATCCAAAGGAGGGGGTCATCTCTCCATGGGATGGGTTCTGATCTTCCCGCCAAGAGTTCTCATAGTAATAGTCCATAATGCCATAACATTAATAACTTGCGTATGCACCCTGAGATCCCTTCGCAAAGTGAACCGGACAGTGGGAAATGCGAAGGGGATTAGTATGATACCCCACATGACTTGATTCCTTCAACGTGTACCATATGTTTTACTGATATGCATATAACTTATACTATTACACATAAATACTACTATATTTCGACATAAATGACTATGTGTTGCAACTACTATTAATGTGTACTATTTTACAAGTGTGGATGTTTATGCGAAAGTGTGTAAAAGACTGAATACTGTTGTTGCCACGTGTTGCAGCTGCATACGCCCTTTCACGCCGTAGCGTACTGTACGGATCTTTTTAAACAAAGACAACCAAGTTTGCTCGATTTTAATTGAAATGACTTTATCCAATTTGTTGACTTCGACAAAGCGTATTAGTTTTCCAAGAGAAGTGGTGTAGATAGGGAAAAGCAAAAGACCTAGGACTGAGCCTTGTGGCACTACTTTACGCTTGAAAAAAATGTTGTAGTATTTATTGAAAAAGACTGTAGCTCATAGCCAAATAATATATTTAGCAATTCTTTTATTTTATTTTTACAGGTATCAATGGTAAATTGTCATTCTCAATGGCATTGAGGTGCTGCCATACCAGTTAAATAAAGACATTACAAAAGGAGAGTGAAGACAGAAACTGGTTTGATATAGTCTTGTTGTGCACCATATATCAAACCAGTTTCTGTCTTCACTCTCCTTTTGAAAGACCTTGTGGTACTCCAACTGATAAAGGAAGCGGAGTGGAGGTTGTTCCACAGAAATTAAGATTGAAAAAGTGATTAGATAGGTAAGATGAGAACCAGAATAGGACAGTGTCTTGAAGACCTAGGGATTGTAGCATTTTTATGAGGAGAGAGTGGTCAACAGTGTCATATGCAGCAGGCAGCAGAGAGATCCAGGAGAATTAGAAGAGAGTAAAGGCCTTTAGTTTAAGCTGTGATCAAATGATTGGCAGCCTTGATCAGTGCATTCTCTGTGGAGTGTTGAAAGCAAAATCCTGACTGAAAAGAATCTAGTAATTTGTTTGCAAAAAGGAAGCATATGAGACGAGTGTAGGCAATTCACTGGAGAAGTTTGGAGGGGCATGGGAGTTGAGAGATGGAGCCGTAATTTGAGAGAGAGTTAAAATTCTGACCCTGTTTTTTCAGAATAGGAGTATTCACTGCGTGTTTGAATAGTGATGGAAATATACCAGTAGAGAGAGAGATTACAGATTTTAGTTGGAGGTGGAATGAGGACAGGAGACATGGACCTACCAGTTTGTGAGGGTATGGGATCGAGAGAACAGGCGGTAGAGTAGAAAGATAAGAAATCAAATCAAATGAAAAGAGGTTGTTAGAGGATGCTGGGAAGGAATTTAGCTGATTGCTAGTGAAGGCACATGATACAATTTCACATTGGGTCTTATCAATCTTGTCCTTGAAATAGGAAGCAAGATCATGGGCACTGATGGTAGTCGGAGGGTTTGGGGTGGGAGGGTTTAGAAAAAACTTAAATGTGTTAAAAAGGCATTTGGGTTTAGAAGCCTGAGCATAGATGAGATATTGGAAGTATGCTTGTTTAGCAGTGTCTAGAGAAAATCAACAGGAGTGGTAGATAGCAGTATATGTGATGAAATCATTAGAGGCACAAGATTTACACCAGTGACGTTCTGCTTTACAAGAAAGTTTCTTTAGATTTCGTGTTACTTTAATGTGCCACAGTTGACAATGAAGTCTACGTGGAGTATGAAGAGTCGCTGGAGCCACTTGATCAAGGGCACTTGCTAGGGTATGGAGAAAATGAGGAACTGCCATATCAGGGGAGGAGAATGTAGATATTGGGGAGACAATGTGTTGAGGAGAGGTGTAAAACTGTTGAAAATCAAGAGAGTTAATATTCTTGCGGGTATGACGAGGCTTGTAAAAGTTTGACAGCAGGGAGTTAACTGGGTGTGAGAGAGTAACTAATAATGTAATGATCGAAAGGGGGAAAGGAGTGTTAAGGAAATTAGAAACTGAGCATAGTCTAGAGAAAACAAGATCAAGACAGTGGCCATCCTGATGAGTAACGGTTTCAATACACTGGGAGAGGTCAAGTGAGGAGGTTAGAGAGAGTACTTTTGAAGCAGCATTGGAACGTGGATTAGCAATAGGAATGTTGAAATCACACATGATGATGGTGTGGATGTCAGAAGTTTAGAAGTGAAGGAGCCATGCAGAGAAATGTTCAAGATATTGTTGATGTGGTCCAGGGGAGATAGATCACAGCAACACGCATAGAGAATGGGTTACAAATCCTAACAGTATGTCCTTCAAAAGATGTGAACGTGAGTGATGGGACATTTGGTAGAACTGTAAACGTGCACTGTTGGGAAAGAAGTAGTCCAACCCACCTTCTTGTCTGCCTCCAGGTCTGGGGACCTGGGTGAACTGGAGGCCACCATGTAAAAGGTCTGCAGGTGAGGCAGTGTCTGATTACCTGAGCCATGTTTCTGTTTTTGGCAGAAGGTTGAGGTTGTTTGAGAAGAAGAGATTGTGTATAGAAGTAAGTTTGTTACAAACACAGCGTGCAATCCATATGGTATATTTTAAGGACTTGGGAAGAAAGGGGAGACAGGTGATGTTTTTGAGGTTTTCTGGATTTCGGTAATGTTTGAATGTGTGAGAGAAGTGAGGGGGCCTGGATTCTGTAATATATCACCAGCTAATAGAAGCAGGGAGGAAGAAAGATAGACAAGTTGATTGTAAGTTGTGTGTCCTTTTAGTTTTGGGTGACAGGGTATTTAAACTTGACTTTAAATAGGACAGTTCATGAGTGTTAACTAGAGGTGAGTAAAGTAATGAATGGGCAATATGGACAGAGGTGTGTGTTATAGGATGGGTGAAGGATGATATAGTCCTAAAGATAACGCAAAGAAGGGAGAACAATAAAAAAAATGGCAAACATTGGGATTTAAGAGTAAAATAGCAAAAAATGAGGGAACAAAAAGAATTAACTTGTTGTAATGTCCTGTGCAATCAGAGAAGTAGCAGAGTAAGGCTGCAGCAGATGTAGATTATTTCTAGATGTCTTCAATTGTTTTTCAATTTTTGTTCAACTGTATTTTCTAAACACTTAGGGGAGATTCATTAAGGAAAGTTAAGCAAGAAATTGAGTAAGTTTTCTGGACAAAACCATTTTGTAGGGGGAGCAAATGAGCTTATTATTTTGCACATAAGGAAAATACTGGCTGTTTTTTCATGTTGCAAAATAATAAACTAATATACACTCCTTGCATTGTAACTAGAGATGCTTAGGCTCGGTTCCCCGAGAACCAAACCCACCCAAACTTAGCAGATCCAAGTAGCGAGCCGAGCGCGCGCCCTCGCAATTGAAAACGATGCAAAACGTCATTGTTACGTCGTCGGATCTCACGCATTTTAGATTTTATAAGTACTGCCCTCCAAGGCGATCCAGCGCCATTTCACAGAGAGACACAGAAGGGGTCCTGATGAGCTGGAAGCCCTGGAGCAGGATCAGAGGAGATGTACAATGATCTGCAGAGTAGCGGCAGTGACTTGACTGCAGAGGTGAAAAAGGTATACACAGGAGAGCAAATAGTCCACAGTGTAATTGCTGAGTACAGAGTACAATGAGGTGGAAGCAATCAACAGGAGCCAGAGGAGGAGAAGTCCTAATAGGTAAGGAGACCTGAAGATCTGGCAACCATAGTAAGGAGGCAGGTGCTTTAAATTAGAGATGCTCAGGCTCGGTTCCCCGAGAACCGAACATACCCGATCTTAGCAGATCCGGCTCGGTACTTTCGCGCATCCTCGGAATTGAAAGCGAAGCAAATCATCATCATTATGTTATCGGATCTCGCAAGCTTTGAATTATATAAGTACCGCCCTCCACGGCGATCCAGCGCCATTTCACAGAGGGACACTGAAGGGGTAGCACAGTTCTTGGCAGTCTCTAGTGCAGTTGGGCAGCGTCATAGCTAGAAAAGAAAGAGGAGGGGTAGCAGTGTTCTTCAAAGTCTCCAATGACATTCTACTGAGTTATAGCTCACACAGAAACAGGACAGCTTATTGTCGTTGCTGAAATAGAAATAATAGGGCTGGCGGTGTTCTTCAAAATCTGCAGTTACACTGTACTGTGCCATAGCTCACTCAGAAACAGCAGAGGTGGCAGGGTTCAGTGCTGAAACAGAAATTGTAATAATAGGGCTGTTAGTGCTCTTAAAAGTCTCCAGTGAAATTCTACTGTGCCATAGCTCATACAGAAACAGGAGGAGTGGCAGTGTCCTTGTCACTCCCCAGTCTTCAGTCACATTGTTCTTGCCACTCACCAGTCTCGGTCATAGTGATACTAATCCCTCTACCTCATGTGCTAAAGCCTATGTTCAAGTGCATAGTGGTTTTAAGTCAGGGAAACAAAAATGTAAATAAAAAGCTTGTACCTTTGTAAAGAAAACACTACTTCTCTAATAAAGGTGGAAGTTTACTGTAGAAAAACATAAAATTGCCAACATGCCATTCTAACGAAAATATTACCAAGCATACCAGCATCAGCTAGTTTCCTTCTCTCAGCTAGATCTCAGCACCTGCAATCTACACTGTCATCCTATTCACCCTCATCAGCGTGTACATCATCCTCAAAAAATACTAATTAATCCCCACTGGAATCCACCATTACAGAAGTCTGTGTACTTTGATGTAATTGCCAGTAATGGCCATCCTCATAGAATTTGTAGTTCATTTTACGGCAGAGCTGTTTTCCTAGCAGCAATTTCCAGAGAAACTAAAGGAGGAGACATCATTGTGTCATGTACCACTTGTGCTGTCAGCTTGCTGACCAGGAGCTCATTGCATCTCTTGAGATCTGGGTCAGTTGGAGAGAAAGAGAAGACATAGCTCTTAAACCTAGGATCAAGCACAGTTGCTAAAATGTAACGATCTGATTTCAAGATGTTGATAACTCTTAGATACTACTGAAGCGAATAAAGTACTTAATCTACAAGTCCAACATAATTAGTGGAATTTCATGTTTCATTTCCTCCTTCAATTTCTCTAGCTACTTTTCAAAAAGTATAATTAGGGGAATCACTTGACTCAAGCTAACAGTGTCTGCAATCTCTTCACAGGTGACTACTTCGAGTGGTTTCAGCACCTTGCACAACATGGAAAGTATTCTCCACTGGGCTGGACTAAAGTACATTCCCCCTAAATTCTATTCTTCTTGCAGCTGCTGCATTCTCCTACATGCTGTTGCAGAATGCTGAAAGTGACTAAATATTTCAGGACACAGAAAGCATCTCCTGCATGTCACTGTCATTTTTTAAAAAGTTCTATACCACCCAGTTGATTATGTGAGCAAAACAGGGAATGTGATGGAATTCCTCCTGCTGTAATGCTCTAAAAATATTGGTTAGCGTTATCAGAAATCATGTATCCTCAGGAGAGTCCAAGCAGGATAAGCCATGTTGCAATGACATCCCTTAGTTTTTCAAACAGGTTGTCAGCGGTATTACCTCTGACCTGCGCCTTGTCTCGTCTTTGATAACCACCTCTCACTCCCGCCTACAAGACTTCTCCTGTGCTGCTCCCCACTTATGGAATTCCCTACCACGCTCAATCAGACTTTCCCACAGCCTTCAAAACTTTAGATGCTCTTTGAAAACCCATCTCTTTTTTAGAGGTGACCTTATCCTCGATAACACTATTCACACTAATGCACCCTCACAACTATCCCAATTTCCACTCTGAGCCACACTCGCTCCTCTTGTTTCAGCTGTGCCCTCTTCCCTTTAGAATGTAAGCTCTCTAATGAGCAGGGTTCTCCATACCCTTTGTTTTCATGTCTCCATTGATTTTGTCTGCCTTGTCTTTCCTATTGTACGGCGCTGTTGAGCACTGTGGCACCTTACAAATCTACGATAATAATAACAATAATAATAATATTCCTCTTAGTGAAGCAGATGATACACAGAGTAACCTGCCTCTGAAAGATCTGGAGTTGTTTGTTAGATGCTGCTGCTGAAGGGGATTTTCCAACCCAGTGGGCTGTCACAGTCATATAATCTTTCCCAGATCTGCTTGTCCCTATATCTGTGGTTAAGTGTACAGTGGGTTGAATGGCATTTTGTAGTCCAATAATATTCTTTTTTGTAACCTCCTGGTACAGGTGAGGAATTGCTTGTCTAGTAAAATGGTGTTGAGATGGAATTTGGTAACAGGGACACAGGACCTGTCACGGGCACTAGGAGTCTTTACCCAGGGATCACCAGATGGTAGGCTTACCAGAGCAATGTAGATGGTAATAGGGTACTCTGGTAGCTGGGTGATCACGGAACATGAAATGATGGCCGATGAGATGCTCAGGAAAGTCTATGACTAGCAACACTGGTAATAATGAGGTAATGATACACAAGGAACTGTATGGACAAGGACACGTGAAGGTAGTCAGTGGTCTGCGATAGCAAGTTGTACCACTGCTATAGTGAGGAGGAATGTCCAACAGAAACAAGGAGGTAATGAGAGTCAGCGGTCTGCGGGTAGCAAGTTGTACCGCTGTCTGAGTGAAGGAATGGAATCCAAGTGGAGGTATCCAGGTAGTCAGTGGTCTGCGGTAGCAAGTTGTACCACTGCTATATATATGTGAGGAGGTGCACGGGGGAAGACTGCAACACAGGATATACACAGGCACCTTATACACGATCCACAGTAATATGCACAATATAGGTATATATATATGTAAATGACTGATCAGGTCTGCAATCTAGAAAGTCTCTTGAAGTAGTCCAGCACAATGATAACACAGTCAATGATGGCAATAGACTCAGCGGATAGCAGACTCCAGAGAGAACCAAACACAGTCCAGCAAGATATGCAATACACAGCACAGTCAATGAGAAGTATGCATACCGTGGTTCAGCAGTAGCAGTCAGATGGGATTGCAGCGGTACCTGAGCGGCTGGAGGCCGACTGGATAGGAAGTCCCTGGATAGGAGAAGCAGCGGTCTAGCAGGTGCAGCGCACAGGTGAGTAGACCGACAGGGACACGAATCCACAGGAGTCAGCAACACGTGGAACTGGACTCATAGGAAACCCAGGAGAATGGAGATGATCCAGCAGAGGGTAGTAGAAGAGATACAAATCCAATGCTGACAGGAGGGTAGAGGCCAGTGGAACACGTGAAGGCGTGGAGAGTGGATCAGCAGGAGATGGACGATAGCGCTGACCACAGCGGCAGGACTCAGCGGCACACGGAGGTAACCAGTAGCAACCACAGGAACCAACAGCGATGGGAAAACAGGAGTGCAGCGCAGGGCAGGAGCTGTAGATCACGAAGTGTAGCAGATGGTAATGAAAAGCGGCAGTCTCGAGGAAGTCACAGCAAAGATGAGATGAGAGTGTAGTGCACGGAGGCAGCGGATAGTAATCAGCTGGCAGTCACGATGTTGAACACAGGCGAGTTGCAAGCAGGAGACTGTAGTGCACAGAGGCAGCGGATAGTAGTCAGCTGGCAGTCACGATGTTAAACACAGGCGAGTTGCAAGCAGGAGACTGTAGTGCACAGAGGCAGCGGATAGTAGTCAGCTGGCAGTCACGATGTTGAACACAGGCGAGTTGCAAGCAGGAGACTGTAGTGCACAGAGGCAGCGGATAGAAATCAGCAAACAGACTTGATGAGAAGCAGGTGAGTGAGGTAAAAGCTGGAGTGCACGGAGGCAGCGGATAGCAATGAGCAAACAGTCACATTGATATAAAATAACGTTGAAGTGGTGTAGAAGACTGTAGTGCACGGAGGCAGCGGATAGGAATCAGCAAACAGTCATGATGATAAAGTTGATGGTAGAAGTGGTATGGAACCACAGAGTAGGAGTGGTTTGGAAACCACAGGAATCAGCAGCACTGAATACACAAGTAATACAGGAACACCTTCAGAGACTCATGAGGAATGAGACTCCAAGATCAGGCAACGTGGTAGTGACCACAGGTGCTTAATATAGGGAGGTTGCCTGATCTGCCAATTAAGTTAAAGGGGTATACACTGAAGTATAGAAAAGGGCTGCGCATGCGCAGACCCTCAGGATGGTGGACGGCCACGGTTCCTAAATGTCCGGGAAGAGGCACTCACGGTCCGGTGAGTGACAGTACCCCCCCTTTTAAAGGTGGGCACAGAACGCCTGGAACCGGGCTTGCCCGGATTTTTGGAGTAAAACTTCTTCAAAAGGGCAGGAGCATTAAGATCTTCAGCTTTGATCCAAGAGCGCTCCTCAGGACCAAAGCCCTTCCAATGAACGAGGAAGTGGAGGACTCCTCGCGAAATTTTTGCATCTAGTACCTCGGTAATCTCAAAATCCTCCTCCTGATGAACTTGAACTGGCTGCGGAGCTGAGGGAGGAGTTGAAAAACGGTTGATAATAAGAGGTTTGAGCAAAGATACATGGAAGGCATTAGAAATCCGAAGACTCTTAGGAAGAAGGAGTTTCACACATACTGGATTGATAACTTGAATGATCCTATATGGACCAATAAAACGAGGAGCGAATTTCATGGATGGAACCTTCAAACGAATATTTTTTGTGGATAACCAGACACGATCTCCAATTTTTAGTGGTGGAATAGCCCGCCTCTTCTTATCAGCGAAAGATTTATATTTGATAGATGTCTTCTTTAAACAGGTTTTGACCTGAGACCAGATATTTTTAAAGGTCTGACAAACAGTTTCCACCGCAGGAACTTGGGTGGGCGGGAGGGCAGGAAATTCCGGAAAAGACGGATGGTGACCGTGAACCACCAGCACTTGACTTTTTGAAGATGACTCCTGAGATCCATCTTCAACGTCCGATGACGTCATGAACGCCCGATGAGGAGGAAGGCGTTCAGACTGAACTTTATCACACAGATCCGTAGATGAAGGATCTTGTGGAGGAGGACCTGGTGGAATAGACGAATGCTGTCTTTTGAATGAAACCACTTGGGAGAGACAACGATGATGACATTCAGTTCCCCAAGATGTAACTCGAGGAGTGCGCCAGTCAATCTGGGGAGAGTGACACTGAAGCCATGGAAGGCCTAAGACAATCGGACTTGTCGTAACAGGAAGGATCAAAAACGATATTTCTTCATGATGCAGGGCACCAATCTGAAGGGTTACTGGAGACGTACTCTGGGTGATGAGACCGTTGATAAGACGTGATCCATCTATAGCCGTCACAGTAATAGGTGTTTTTAAGGTAATCACTGGTAGAGACCATTGATTTACTAATGATTTGGAAATAAAATTTCCTGCTGCTCCGGAATCAATCAATGCCTGTGACTCAAAGGTTTTGGTAGCAAAGGAAATAGTCACATCAAAAGCGCAGACTTTAGATTTCATAGACGATGGAGAGGACTGCAGGAACCCTAACCTTATCTCCCCAGTATTGGTTAGAGCCCGGCATCTCCTGGGACAAGAATTGAGCATATGCGTAGAATCGGCACAATAGATACAAAGTCTATTCTTTATTCTTCGGTCCCTCTCCTCTAAAGTTAATTTGGAGCGACCTATCTCCATGGGTATCACCGGAGATGAAGCTGGGTGAAATTGAGGATTTGAGAGAAGAGGTGTTTTAACCGAAGTTGATTTCTCAGGTTCTCTTTCACGAAACCTCAGGTCTACACGATGGCAAAGAGAGATCAAATCTTCTAAAGAGGAGGGTAGTTCTTGTGAAGTCAGTGCGTTTTTAATTTTATCGGAAAGCCCCTGCCAGAAGGCGGCAATTAATGCTTCAGTGTTCCACTGAAGTTCAGAGGCTAAGATCCTAAATTGAATGACGTACTGAGCCACAGTGCGAGATCCTTGGCGAAGACGGAGAATGCTGGATGCAGCGGAAATAACACGACCTGGTTCATCGAATACACTTCGGAACATGGAAATAAATTCGGCACTATCCTGTAACAATGGATCGTTTCTTTCCCACAGAGGGGAAGCCCAAGCCAGGGCTTGTCCTGAAAACAATGAAATAAGATAGGCCACTCTGGAACGATGGGTAGAAAAATTTTGAGGTTGGAGCTCAAAATGAACTGAGCATTGAGTAAGAAAACCCCTACAGGTTTTGGGGTCTCCATCATATTTTGACGGAGTAGGCAGGTGTAGCGTGGAAGCAGTAGACACCTGGGATGGCACAGGGGAAGAAGATGACGACACGGAAGGATCAACAGTGGCTGCTACCTTTGGCACAGAAGTTACTTGGGCGACTAAAGTCTGATAACATTGCAGCAACTGTTGTTGACGAACATCTTGTTGTTCCATACGGGTAACCAGATATTGCAGCATCTCTTTGGCGGTAGGTTCCACATCTGGGTCTGTCATGGCCTGATCTTACTGTCACGGGCACTAGGAGTCTTTACCCAGGGATCACCAGATGGTAGGCTTACCAGAGCAATGTAGATGGTAATAGGGTACTCTGGTAGCTGGGTGATCACGGAACATGAAATGATGGCCGATGAGATGCTCAGGAAAGTCTATGACTAGCAACACTGGTAATAATGAGGTAATGATACACAAGGAACTGTATGGACAAGGACACGTGAAGGTAGTCAGTGGTCTGCGATAGCAAGTTGTACCACTGCTATAGTGAGGAGGAATGTCCAACAGAAACAAGGAGGTAATGAGAGTCAGCGGTCTGCGGGTAGCAAGTTGTACCGCTGTCTGAGTGAAGGAATGGAATCCAAGTGGAGGTATCCAGGTAGTCAGTGGTCTGCGGTAGCAAGTTGTACCACTGCTATATATATGTGAGGAGGTGCACGGGGGAAGACTGCAACACAGGATATACACAGGCACCTTATACACGATCCACAGTAATATGCACAATATAGGTATATATATATGTAAATGACTGATCAGGTCTGCAATCTAGAAAGTCTCTTGAAGTAGTCCAGCACAATGATAACACAGTCAATGATGGCAATAGACTCAGCGGATAGCAGACTCCAGAGAGAACCAAACACAGTCCAGCAAGATATGCAATACACAGCACAGTCAATGAGAAGTATGCATACCGTGGTTCAGCAGTAGCAGTCAGATGGGATTGCAGCGGTACCTGAGCGG
Organism: Mixophyes fleayi; assembly: GCF_038048845.1. NCBI lineage: Eukaryota > Metazoa > Chordata > Amphibia > Anura > Limnodynastidae > Mixophyes > Mixophyes fleayi. Next base: position 249,652,603 of record NC_134403.1, on the reverse strand, counting down.
CTGGAGGCCGACTGGATAGGAAGTCCCTGGATAGGAGAAGCAGCGGTCTAGCAGGTGCAGCGCACAGGTGAGTAGACCGACAGGGACACGAATCCACAGGAGTCAGCAACACGTGGAACTGGACTCATAGGAAACCCAGGAGAATGGAGATGATCCAGCAGAGGGTAGTAGAAGAGATACAAATCCAATGCTGACAGGAGGGTAGAGGCCAGTGGAACACGTGAAGGCGTGGAGAGTGGATCAGCAGGAGATGGACGATAGCGCTGACCACAGCGGCAGGACTCAGCGGCACACGGAGGTAACCAGTAGCAACCACAGGAACCAACAGCGATGGGAAAACAGGAGTGCAGCGCAGGGCAGGAGCTGTAGATCACGAAGTGTAGCAGATGGTAATGAAAAGCGGCAGTCTCGAGGAAGTCACAGCAAAGATGAGATGAGAGTGTAGTGCACGGAGGCAGCGGATAGTAATCAGCTGGCAGTCACGATGTTGAACACAGGCGAGTTGCAAGCAGGAGACTGTAGTGCACAGAGGCAGCGGATAGTAGTCAGCTGGCAGTCACGATGTTAAACACAGGCGAGTTGCAAGCAGGAGACTGTAGTGCACAGAGGCAGCGGATAGTAGTCAGCTGGCAGTCACGATGTTGAACACAGGCGAGTTGCAAGCAGGAGACTGTAGTGCACAGAGGCAGCGGATAGAAATCAGCAAACAGACTTGATGAGAAGCAGGTGAGTGAGGTAAAAGCTGGAGTGCACGGAGGCAGCGGATAGCAATGAGCAAACAGTCACATTGATATAAAATAACGTTGAAGTGGTGTAGAAGACTGTAGTGCACGGAGGCAGCGGATAGGAATCAGCAAACAGTCATGATGATAAAGTTGATGGTAGAAGTGGTATGGAACCACAGAGTAGGAGTGGTTTGGAAACCACAGGAATCAGCAGCACTGAATACACAAGTAATACAGGAACACCTTCAGAGACTCATGAGGAATGAGACTCCAAGATCAGGCAACGTGGTAGTGACCACAGGTGCTTAATATAGGGAGGTTGCCTGATCTGCCAATTAAGTTAAAGGGGTATACACTGAAGTATAGAAAAGGGCTGCGCATGCGCAGACCCTCAGGATGGTGGACGGCCACGGTTCCTAAATGTCCGGGAAGAGGCACTCACGGTCCGGTGAGTGACAGGACCTCAATAAACAGTTTTATTCCTGCTGCATTAATGGTGGGTATTGGACGCAGATTTAATACTAGTATTGTCGCCATGGCGTCTGTGATCCACTGTGCGACTGGTTGATAGTTGCCATACTTGCTTCCTCTTGTAAAGGATTGTTTAACAGTCAATTGTTGCAAACTACTAGTAGTCTTCTTCTTGTCTGCTTCTGGGTTGCAGATCCACCCCCAGCAGCAGGAGCAACAGCAGTGGGCCTAACGCTCAAGGATTCTTCTGAGGAGTCCTGGATAGGGGAAGAGTCATCTCACCTTAGCAACTTGGATGCAGGACTAACTCCGATCACTTGTGAGGATATTTATGATGAAGGTGTTGGAGGTGTAGATTGCAGGTGCTGGGATCTAGCTGAGAGAAGGGAGGTAGCTAATGCTGGACTGCTTGTTGTTATTTTTTAGCATAATTTCTGATTTTTACAAAAGCTTTTGTCGAAGTCAGCAAATTGGATAAAGTCATTTCAATTAAAGTCGAGCAAACTTGGTTGTCTTTGTCTGAAAAGATGCGTACGGTACGCTACAACGTACCAGGGCACGCTACGGCGTGAAAGGGCGTACGCATCCACTACACGTGGCAGCAACAGTAATTAGTTTTTTACCATACATTCGCACAAACACGCATACTAATAAAATAGTACACATTAATGGTAGTTGCAACACATAGTCAGTTATGTCGAAATATAGTAGTATTTATATGTTATATTAGAGTTACATGCATATTAGTGAAATACACAGAACAGGTTGAAGGAATCATATCATGAGTGGTATCATAATAAACCTCTTTACATATCCTACTGTTTGGTTCACTCTGCGAGGGAATCGCAGAGTGCATACACAAGTTATGAATGATAGGGAATTATGAACTACTTAAGACTAAGGAATCTTGGCGGGAGGAGCCGAGCATACCCCCTGGAGAGGTGACCCCCTCCTTTGGATTCCTTAGGATGAACTAGCCAATGATTGACAACCCCTTGGACCTTCCTGAGACCTGGACCAATAGATGCAAGCTATACCATCTTCATTGTGTTACTGTATTTTTGTGTGTATATAAGCAGCAGCTTCACATCTAGTGTTCAGACATCTTGTCCCCAGACTTCAGGATTGAATGACTGCACACTGGATCCAGAGCACCTGCGATAAGTAACGGCTGTATTTATTATCACTTCGCTTGAGCATATTATTCTACTATTTGCAAATAAATCTTTGTGCGTTGGAAACACAAAGCGAGGTTCGACAATCGTTATTGGTTAGCGACAATACGTACATAACAATTTGGGGGCTCGTGAGCTTTGGAGGTTTCGTTGCCGATGATACGCAAGACCAACGGATTTCGGTTCCGCAACAAAGGGTGGAGACGCGTCATATATGGGTAAGAATGCAATGTGTTCAAAACCTGAATTTTACTCTGTGTTGTGAAACCGAATGTCTGTTTTGCATTATCTAGGGCACGCTAACTAGAACCTAGGGACAAAAGAGAAAACTGTTTCTTTTTACTGTCATTGTGCGTTTTAACTGTATTGCATTGCTTAGCGTAAGTGTATTTCCTGCTGTGCGTACGCGAACTTCCGGTAGATTTGCCACGTGGTTAAACAATCGTCTTGATAGTTATTATACATGCATAATATAATTACTTGTGAAAGCCTCTGAGACATTATTACTGTTGTTGGGAACTTTTGATTTTCTGCGCAGAAAAGGTGTATAGTGTGTGATTTTGTAACGTAGATACACTGTTTATTATTCATTGTGCTCAGTTGCTGTCTGACGAGGCGGAGTGCCCAACTGAAGGACGGTATACAGGGCAGGTATAGCGAATGCGAAAACCGGGTTTTCGCAAAAGCGCTACCAATAGATCGCAAGGTTTGCTAATAATTAGTATTGGTAGGCAGTGCGATCTAACCGCACCGTTAGTGCGAATTGGTGAAGCAGCTAGGAGGAATTATATTGGAAAGGCTGGTTGATTGTATCGACTTTGTTCTCCCAGTTATAATAAACTCAACAGGAATTTGAGATAGCCGGGCTATCAAGGAACTATTTCTGTGTTAGGGATTCTTGTTCGGAACAAGAGAAAGCGAGTGAACGCGGCTAAAGGAAATACGTTCACTGAGCATTAGAGATCTCTAGCGGTGATTGTAGCAACAGGTTTGAAATTGTTGGCCGGAAGGAACAGAGCATTGCGGTGTGTCTGTGTTCTGTGTAGAGTGGTGTTGTTCAACATGGGTGCTAAGCATACGCTAGAGATGGTCAGTGTACTGCCTAAGGAAGGTCCTATTGGTTCAGCGAGGTTTCTCATGTGTAAAAAATATGGTGCATACGCAAATGCGTATTGCGACACGTGGGTCAAGATGACCAAAGATTGTGATAGGCCTTTCCCAACAATAGGAAGTTTTAATGCAGAGGTACTAAATACTGTAAAGGATAAAGTATGGTTGATCAAGTCAACGAAAAAGATAAATAGACATAATGATTGTTTAAAATTGTGGCAAATGGAAGGTAACACGTGGCAGAGCAGCGAATGCAAAGCGGAAGTAGGCGTGGCGAAAAGCGCGCGCACGACGGAAGTAGCCGTTGAGAAGCGTGGCGAACTCAGCGCAAGCGCACCCCCACCACCTTATGTGGCGGGAGCGGTAAGTACAGTCGGTATTAAAACTGAAAAAAGAAAAATTGCTAAATTGTATCCTGTTTTAAGCCAGTTTAAAACAAGTGTATCAGAAGATGAAGATGAACCCACTGTAATTTCGGCCATTGCCCATGCTGTTAGTGTACTAGAGGCTCAGCGCAAGTATGAGAAAATGGCTGAGAGTAGCGTGATCACTAGGAGTGAAAGCGTTCTAAATCTTGAACCAGCAAATCCTGTAGTGTCCCCTGAAGTCAGTGAACCAGAGGGTGCGTACCCAGTCCGCACAATATCAGTTCCCAATGGGAAACCAGATAAGGATGGTGTAGTTCCTTTAAGAAATGTTACAATGCATTGTCCCTGGACTAGATCAGAATTACGTTCCATTATGACTGAATTCCCAGATCCTAGAAAGGAGTTAGCTAAATGTCAGAAATTTGTTAAAGACTTAGGAAATGCCCACGAACCAACCAATAAGGATTGGCGTGTAGTGTTGAGGGCGTGTCTTCCTCCCAATACTAACATACAAAAATTCATTGAAGATTGTTTGTTGAAGGAAGATGACACCTTGACTGACGAGATTAACCAAAAGAATATAGAACAAATTGTCAAACACTTAGCCATCTATTTTCCAGTAGTAGTAAATTGGAGTAAGATTTTCACCATTAAATAAAAGGATAGTGAAACAGCAGCAGATTACTTCATTAGAGCTATAGCAGCGATAACACGGTTTACTGGGATATCCAACATAGGGGAGGACCCACATCATAGGGAAGTAGCTGTAGGAGTATTAATGGATGGCCTTAGAGAAAATTTAAAAACCAGAGTACAAACCACATTACCTAATTGGAGAAGCATCACAGTAGATTCTCTCAGGGAGTCTGCTGTGGAGCATGACAAAAACCTTTTTAGGAAGAAGGAAGAGAAAAGTGATAGGTTAATGACGGTGAGTATACAGGCTCTAGAGGGGATGCATACACGACCACCAGCATACAACCCATATAACAAGAAACCTAAAGTGATCAGGTGTTTCAACTGTAAAGAGGAAGGACATTACATGAGAGATTGTAAAAAGGAAAGACTCAATACACAGAGGGGTGGGTCACATAGATATCCTCCAAGGAGGGATTCACAGACTAGAAGACTCACATCTACCCGCGCTTATTACAGCAGTAAATGTTGCGCGGGAAATCAATAGTCAGCGCTAGGGGTCAGGTCATACCTGTAGTCTATAGCCAGTGAGGTTAACTGAGAGTCAGAGTGAAGAACCAACAATGATAGTTGACATAGCTGGTAGGAAAGAAACTTTTCTTGTAGATACAGGGGCGGCCCGATCTGTGATAACCTCTCCTTTCAATCTACAGGTGACCAGTAAAACAATTCCAGCCATCGGGGTAACGGGAAAAGTGTTGCATTATCCACTAACTAAACCAGCTGAAGTTACTATCGGGCCCCTGCATACCAAGCATTCGTTTCTCTTGGCTGCGGCGGCTCCTACTAACTTGCTAGGGAGAGACTTGTTATGTAAAATGGGATGTGTCATATACTGTACTTCTCATGGTGTGTTCTTAGATATACCGGAGAAGGTTGCACATGAGGTACAGGATATATTGGACACCCCTCAAAGGTTAATGTTACACTCTCCTGTTATATAACAAAGTCCATCTCAAGTAAAGGGGATGTTGCTGGAAATACCATGTTCACTATGGACAAGAGATGGACAGGACACTGGACTGATGGCAAACGTAGCCCCTGTCATGGTCAATCTAAAAAGTGGTAGGATAGCTCCAAAGATCCCACAGTATCCATTAAAACCGGACGTGGAACTAGGGGTATATCCTGTTATTGAGAGGCTGTTACAACAAGGGATTTTAATTCGTACAGCCAGTACAGCAAATAGTCCCATTTTCCCTGTGAAGAAGAATAGGGGGAGGGGCTATAGATTAGTCCAGGACTTAAGGGGAATTAATAAAGTTGTTGAGAGCCAATTCCCCGTAGTGCCGAATCCAGCTGTCATCCTCATGCAGATTTCACAGTCTGCCAGTCATTTTACTGTCATTGATCTATGCTCTGCTTTCTTCTCAGTCCCTCTTCACCCTGACTGCCAATACCTTTTTGCATTCTCCTACAGGGGAGTGCAATACACATGGACCAGACTACCCCAGGGGTTCATTGACAGCCCCAGTATTTTCTATCAAGCCTTACGTGACTGTTTGCAATCCTTTCAACCCCACAATGGGTCTGTTCTAATTCAATATGTGGACGATTTGTTGTTGTGCTCTGATTCTTTTATGTCATGTTTACATGATACTAAATTGTTGTTGCTTCATCTTTCACAAACAGGGCAAAAGGTGGCAAAGGATAAATTACAGCCATGTCAGACTAAGGTCAAATACTTAGGACACTGCCTCACTAAGGGGCTAAGACACCTGACAACCGACAGAATTGAGGCCATACAACACATGACTGTGCCGCAGAGCCAGAAGCAGATTCGTACTTTCTTGGGGATGTGTGGATACTGTAGATCCTGGATCCCAGGTTTTTCTATTCTGGCATTACCATTGCAGGAGCTAGTCTCTTCCTCAAAACCAGAACGTGTTGTACACACAGAAGAGTCAGTGCAAGCGTTCTTTAATGTTAAAGACAGTCTGACTAAAGCACCTGCATTGGGAATACCTGATTATGAAAAGCCTTTTGAGCTATTCTGTACAGAAGCTGATGGTTGTGCAGCAGGTGTCCTCGCACAGAAACATGGTGACGCTAGCAGACCAGTAGCATACTACAGTGCACAATTAGACAATGTGGCAAGATCACTCCCAACATGTCTCAGAAGTGTAGCAGCAACGGCTCTTCTGGTAAGCAAGAGCGAGGACGTAGTATTAGGACATAATTCAACTATCTATACACCCCATGCTGTATCAGCTCTGTTAAATTCAGCCCAAACCAGACATGTTTCCTCAGCTAGATTCACAAAGTGGGAACTAGCCCTGATGGCACCCTCAAACATCACCATCAAACGATGTAGCACCTTAAATTCAGCTACATACCTTTCGTATGTGTCTCTAGAGACACAAAGGGTGGGAGGTGAGGAGACCCTGGTTGATGATGAGTTAGGCAAGAATACTGACACGCATGACTGTATGGAACACCTGAATCAGACCTTTACTGCAAGGCCCGACATACGTGACACCCCCTTAGAAAATTTAGATTTTACGTTTTATACAGACGGAAGTTGTCATAGACAGACAGAGACGGGGGAGCTATGTACTGGTTACACTGTTGTAGACGATCAGGATGTGGTAGAAGCTGAACCCTTTGGCCCACCTCACTCAGCCCAGGTGGCGGAACTAGTAGCACTAAGGAGAGCGTGTGAATTGTCAGAGGGCAAATCAGCCAATATATATACTGACTCTAGGTACACCTTTGGGGTAGTGCATGATTTTTGGGCCCTTTGGCGTCTTAGAAACTTTACGACAGCAGCAGGTACACCAGTGGCACACTCACAACACATAAAATGACTTCTGACAGCGATACAGTTACCCAGAACAGTAGCCATCATAAAGTGCAAAGCCCATACCTTTGAAGAAGACCCAGTGTCATTAGGCAACAACAGGGCAGACGAAGCTGCTAAATGGGCAGCAGGGCGACCTATGACTGTATCGACCGAGACTATGATGGTTTTTCAGACCTTAGACATGCAGAAATTAATTGAAATGCAAGATTTGTGTTCCCTACAGGAAAAGGCGGTCTGGAAGGCGAAGGGATGTGGTCAAGAGTCCTCAGGACTCTGGAGGGATGGACAAGGCAAGCCTGTAGCTCCCCGAACATACTATCCAAGCCTGGCTGAAGCAGCACACGGTCTGACTCACCTGGGTAAAGAAGGTATGTGCAAACTGGTGAGAGCATACTGGTGTGCTCCTGGATTTTCCTCTCAGGCTGGTAAGAAAGCAATGTCATGTCTTACTTGTTTGAGGAAAAATGTTGGGAAAACTATTCCAACTGAGCCATCCCACATCCCTCCTACAGACGGACCTTTTCAGGTAATACAAATTGACTATATCCAATTACCACCGTGCAGGAATCTAAAGTATGTGTTAGTATGTATTGATGTGTTTTCCGGTTGGGTAGAAGCATATCCGGCAGCCACTAATACTGCGGTGTTCACTGCAAAGAAAATTGTACAAGACTTTGTGTGTAGGTTCGGTATCCCTAGAATCATTGAAAGTGATAGGGGTACCCATTTTACTGGTGATATCTTCCAAAACATGTGTAAACTCATGGGAATCAGTAGCAGACTTCACACCCCTTACCGACCACAAGCCAGTGGTAAGGTGGAGAGAGTAAACGGTACTATAAAGAACAAGCTAGGTAAGGTAATGGCTGCAACTGGGTTGGCATGGCCTGAGGCTTTGCCATTGGTCCTCCATAGCATTCGGACCACTCCTAGACCTCCTCTTAATCTGTCCCCCTTTGAGATACTGTTCGGACGACAACCTCATTTGATCGTGAGTCCACAAGACAACTTGAAGTGTATTAATGAAGTGACTGTACAATATCTTATAAGAATGAGTAGACAGCTAAAACAACAACAACAAAAACTAAAAATGCTGTCACCTGGTATGCCAGAAACAAACTGTCATGATGTTGAACCTGGAGACTATGTTATGATCCACAATTTCTTACGTTCAGGTTGTTTAACAGACCGTTGGGAAGGCCCGTACCAAGTGCTGCTGACCAGTACTACATCACTGAAGGTTGCAGAGAGAGACACTTGGGTCCATTCCACCCACTGCAGGAGAGTCCATAATCCGGAGAAAGTGCAAGATAAATCTAAGACCAACAACATAGATCTGTCACTCATGAGTCTGTTCCGGGAGACCTAAAGCCTGCAGTCGAGACACCTGAACCAGAGACTGTTATGGACTGGAATAATATCAGGCCAAGTGGGCGGTTCCCACGAAGGCCTGGGCACGTGACTAGCTGAGTCAGGATCATATGATGCTTAGTGAATAAGAACACAAGGCAATGGGTCTGCTTAATATGTACTTCAATGAATATGAGCATAGTACATGTCAACACATAACAACAATGCAGCAAATAGTAATGAGATGTAGAGATAAGCAGAGTATCATATATAACATTACAATGTTTAAGCATTAAACACGGCAGTACTGCAAATCACAAGGAATATATATATATATGGGACATAAATGCAAGTATCAATAAACACATAGAATATGTATTGCATCCACTGAGCACAGAAGGAGTCCACGGCTAACTACTAGCAGGTTCTGTGCACATCAGAATATGTAAGTTAGTCACGGCAGGGCGTGGCAATGGTTTTGTATTTGGCAGTAGTCAGTATGCAGCATGGATGGTGATAGCTGTGACAAGACATGTATAGAGACCAGCAAAGTTCTGTACACAGAGATGGTGAGTAACGATGTTCAGGATACCACAGGGATCCGGTAATTAGTAGAGATTAGCACTACAACATATATGCAAGGTAAGAGTCTGATCACAGCAGAGTGTAGAAATAGCAGCATCAGCAGAACAGTCCAGAAGGTATCAAATAAGTTCTTGTACAGTAGTATAGGTGAGATGGCAGTTCAGTATATCACAATGATGATAATCTGCACACTTGGCATAATAAACAATGTCTTGTCAAGTGATGCATAAAGATACTTGCGAACAGGAGAGTCCCAAAGATAGTGTTACCAGCACTTAGTTGATGAAGCAGGTTCACCCACAGGGAATCCAACAGGAGAGTTCAGGAATGCACAAGGGTCAGAGAATACACAGGCGTCCATGAAGTCAGGCTAGCAAACAAGTTGCACTGACAATGAGCAGGTGTCAGTGCTGAGTTTAAATAGAGCAGGTTTGAATGACCCGCCCTGGAGGTGAGTCATGTGATCCACAGGAGAACAGAGCAGACAGGGAAAGTAGCAAACCTGGACAGGATTGTTAAAGAGACGTTGCCCCAGAACTATCTTTCCAGCGATGGAGTGGCGGTTTTTGTTTTTCTTTTGTTCCAGGAATTTCCTTGTTTTTATTTTTTTTAGGACATTCTATTTTTGTGAAGGAGGATGGAGGACGGAGGAGAGTTCTGGGAGTGATACGGATGAAATTGAGGCAGAAGAAAAGTTATTAAGATACTCAGAACAGCCCATTATCAAACTTGGACCGGGGGTTATGAAAAGGTCTGCTAGCTCAGGAACTCGGAGGCAGTGTGAGGGGCTATTGTCTGATGAGTATTGTATCTGCAAGTTCTGCGACTCCCTAGTTGAAAAGAGATGCATCCAACGATGCCAGTCCCCCAGTACTCTGAATATAGGCGGGCATCCTTTGGAGGATTATCACTCCCTGGTGGGTAAGGTGCTAAACCAAACCGAGTGTTGGGTGTGCTCTCACGTGCCGCAAGGGCAGCATAATATAGGACTAGTGCCATTCCCTCTAAACTTATCTGAAGTACTCGAATTGAGGGGTGGGAGGCCCATAGACGGAAGGTACAATAACACTAGGTCCCCTAGTCTGACGCTTCGACAATACTCCATAGGCAGATCTTTGCTGTGCCTAAATATATCTCATGCAAAGCGCCTGGAGAATTGGGAGGCTGACCTATCAGATCAGACAAAGGCTCGCCCCACTCATTTTAGAGGGAGACTCACAAGGTCACTACTAGGCAGGAATGTTGATGGAAGTCACAAATTAGGGCGTATAACCAAACATAAGAAGGTATCCATTGGAAAAGTCTCTACAGATAAATGTAAAAATGTCATTAATGCCGACACGTGTCTAGAGCAAATGGAGACACTAGGCATGGGTAGTTTTATCAAAACTCTGTGTGATATAATTCATGGGCATACTGTTCCTTATGTTCTCCCTGATGATGTGTATTTTGTTTGTGGGAGGAAAGCTTATTCCTGGGTGACTCCGAGTTCCAAGGGCTTGTGTTTCTTAGCTAAACTAGTTCCTGAAATCATGACTATTACTCATGAAGAAATGGTTGGTATTCACAAGACTACATCACCACCATACATATACACACAGTATGAACACCGTGGCAAGAGAAATATGATTCCTGGTGAGGAACCCATAGCTACAAAATTGATTAGTGAAACTGCTGGTTTTCAAGTTATGGTTGCTCTAGACCTCACCAGGACCGCTCGGGGAACATTAAACTTTAAATATATCCAAGACCTAGCTAAATTAATAGATAATATCACCGAGATGTATGATGACACTTTCAGGTATACTGGAAGGGAGCTACAAGCGTACAAGAAGGAGTTGGTGCAACATAGACTGGTACTAAATTATCTCACCTCTATTACTGGTGGGTACTGTGTGACACTGGCCACCCAGTTCGGTGTCAAATGTTGCACGTACATCACTAATAATACGGATGACCCTAAAGAGGTTATAGACCGGAAGATGGATGAAATTTTGCAGCTGAAATGGGAATTTCGAAAGAGCCATAATTCTTCGTTATATGAGATCGGGGAAAAGGTGGCGGGTTGGTTCTCGTGGTTGAACCCTGTGAAATGGTTCTCCGGTCTGGGGGAGTGGGTACAGGAAATGGTTGCTAGTGTAGGTAAGCTCCTTCTCCTTATACTGGGTGTCATATTAGCAATTGGTTTAGTTGTCAAATGTGTTCCTACTGTGTTGAAGTGTGGAAAATGGTCTCATAGGAGTAACACTGAGAAAGAGACTAAAAGGGTGGTACCAGATACCGAGATCATGGTCTGTGAAGAAGTATTGTATAATCCTGAACTTGAAACGGTGATTGGGTGATAGTTTATTACACTATCAAAGGGTGGAGCTGTCGAAGTCAGCAAATTGGATAAAGTCATTTAAATTAAAGTCGAGCAAACTTGGTTGTCTTTGTCTGAAAAGATGCGTACGGTACGCTACGATGTACCAGGGCACGCTACGGCGTGAAAGGGCGTACGCATCCACTACACGTGGCAGCAACAGTAATTGGTCTTTTACCATACATTCGCACAAACACGCATACTAATAAAATTGTACACATTAATGGTAGTTGCAACACATAGTCAGTTATGTCGAAATATAGTAGTATTTATATGTTATATTAGAGTTACATGCATATTAGTGAAATACACGGAACAGGTTGAAGGAATCATATCATGAGTGGTACCATAATAAACCTCTTTACATATCCTACTGTTTGGTTCACTCTGCGAGGGAATCGCAGAGTGCATACACAAGTTATGAATGATAGGGAATTATGAACTACTTAAGACTAAGGAATCTTGGCGGGAAGAGCCGAGTATACCCCCTGGAGAGGTGACCCCCTCCTTTGGATTCCTTAGGATGAACTAGCCAATGATTGACAACCCCTTGGACCTTCCTGAGACCTGGACCAAAAGATGCAAGCTATACCATCTTCATTGTGTTACTGTATTTTTGTGTGTATATAAGCAGCAGCTTCACATTTAGTGTTCAGACATCTTGTCCCCAGACTTCAGGATTGAATGACTGCACACTGGATCCAGAGCGCCTGCGATAAGTAACGGCTGTATTTATTATCACTTCGCTTGAGCATATTATTCTACTATTTGCGAATAAATCTTTGTGCGTTGGAAACACAAATCGAGGTTCGACAATCGTTATTGGGTAGCGACAATACGTACATAACACTTTCCATGAAATCGCTTCAAATGGCGTAACATGGATGAGGTTTCTAGATGGTTAAGGTCCCTACTTCTACTGACTGTGGCTTTACAATGCTACAAATGGTTAGACAACTGTTGTCAGAGGTGGCGCGCCTCTGTTTGTGTCACATGGGACGTGCACCACGTGACATGTGCCGCCCCATGTGTGAATAAACTGACAGCGCACGCAGATTGCGAATTGAGCCAGGTAAGTGCCGGGAAGGGGGGGAAGGGGAGTTAGTATATGTATGTGTGTATGTGTGTGTCAGTATGCTATATTAATGTCTGTGTGAGAGGGGGCCAGTATATCAATGTATTGTGTGTGTTTGTGTGTGTGTGTGTGTGTGTGTCAGTATGCTATATTAATGTCTGTGTGAGAGGGGGCCAGTATATCAATGTATTGTGTGTGTGTGTGTCAGTATGCTAAATTAATCTCTGTGTGAGAGAGGGCCAGTATATGAATGTACTGTGTGTGGGGGTCAGATATGATGAAATCACTTCGGTGAAGAAACGCGTCAGGACGGTTACTAGCACAGCTTATTCCACTCCTTGAAGACGAATATAGATGTGGATCAACTTGTTACTAATTCCCACTACAACGGATACAAGTGCAGATACGTCTGTGTTTTCCGATGGTCTCTGACTTCACGCTGCCACGGAGCTGAAGGATCTGTACAGGAGACTGAGTCGGTGAACCCTGTGTGAGGATCGTGAACATATTATCGGCATTTACCCCGGGGCTGTTAATGAACCAGCTATATACCCAGGAAAGTAACAGAATATATAATATTTCCTATTGCAATATCGATAATTATCAGAACTTTCCCAGTGCAGTCTTTATTATTATTCACCAACCTTTATTCCGATGTGTAGTGAGAGAATTGTCAAGTATTTGACCATCAAACTGTTATGATTCCTAAGGAATAATACTTCCTCTATCTATGTATCATTTCTCCATTTGGTGCATTTTGGAATATCAGTATCGTATGAGGAACCATTATATCTAAACATCCATTAGGATTAAGGGAAACATTCCCTTTTTTTATTGGAAAGCATTTTATATTGGAAGGATTTTAGGTCTATGAACTATCGATATCCCTATTCATTTGAACAAGTGATTGGATCACGTTGTTTTCATGCTGCAGACCTAACATCTTACAATTCTATATTGTGCATGCAGTTTATAACGGAGTGGGATTTGCGATCAGTAAACTGATATTTTGTTATTTATATGATATGTTGTGTATTGGATGGTATATATTTAAATAAACCTATCTGTTTTATTTAAACGTGGACTCAATTACTAGGATTAATTCCAGGTCTCAGCTCTGTTCTAATATCTTTTTTGATGAATGTATTGTGTGTGGGGGTCAGTATATGAATGTATTATGTGTGTGGGTCAGTATATGAATGTATTGTGTGTGGGCGCCAGTATATGAATGTATTGTGTGTGTGTGTGTGTGTGTGTGTGTGTGTGTGTGTATGTGTAGGGGGGGCCAGTATATGAATGTATTGTGTGTGTGGGGGCCAGTATATGAATGTATTGTGTATGTGTGGGCCAGTATATGAATGTATTGTGCGTGGGGGCCAGTATATGAATGTATTGTGTGTGTGTAGGGGGGGCAGTGTATGAATGTATTGTTGTGGGAAGGGCCAGTATATGAGTGTAGTGTGTGAGGGAGGGGGGTCTTAATGTAATGTGGGAGGTAGGCTATTAATTTAATCGCGGAGTGTAGGTGGGGGCTAATTATTGGGTGCTATTTTCTTTGTGTAATGATGGTGGGGCAATTTAATTTAATAGTGGGTACTATGAATTTAAGATGGAGTAATTGGACCCTTACTTTAATGCTGGGGTGGTGAGCTATTAATTGATTGTGGGGCTGTTTGGGGAGAATGAGGTCTATTTATTAAATGTCATTATGAATTATTTAATGCCTGGGATTGTTATGGGCAATGGTTATATTTGTTAAACGTAAATGCTATTTAAATTATTGCTGGGGCTATTTGGAGAGAGGGAAATAGGTTTATATATTAAATGTGTTTGCTATCTAATGTCAGGGTTGGTGGGAGGGAAAGAGATCTATTTGGCAAATGTGAATATTATTATTTTAATGTTGTGGCTGAAGAGAGGCCTAATTATAAAACGTGGTTGCTATTTATTTAAACTGGGACTGGTTGGAGTTTTCTAAATTTAATGTACCCAGTTTTTATCCAAATAGGGCCTCCAATATTCCAGGGTTCAAACAACCAGCAAATGAGCTAAAGAAACCAGCAACCACAAGTGGTGACAGTGACAAGAACAGGTAGGAGAGAGGAGGATAGTCTACCAACTGTCCTGAATCTGGTGGGACAGTGCCGAATTTGGGTGTCCTGCTTCACCGTGTATTGCTCTGGAAGGCAGAACTGTGTGCACCTAAAAGTAGTGCACACTATATTGCCTGTATATTTGTCTAAACGGACAACCATGCTACATCATAGGGGGTTACCCTGTCTAAAGTGCCCAGGCCCCCCATCATCATCATCATCATTTATTTTTATAGCGCCAGCAAATTCCGTAGCGCTTTACAATTGGGAACAAACATTGATAAGACAATACTGGGTAATACATACAGACAGAGAGGTAAGAGAACCCTGCTCGCAAGCTTACAATCTATAGGACAATGGGAGTTTGAAACACAAGGACATGTGCTACATCATATTGCACAATGGACCAGCTAGAACGCAAAGGTAAAAGTATTGAGTGGGCTGTGTGTGTTGCAACGTTGGTCAGAGGGTTGTTGTCTTGCGTTAGCAGTGTAGAGGATGGTAATAGGGTAATCTAGGGGAATTAAGATGGCGGTTGAGGAATATCATAACCATGTCTGAAGAGGTGGGTTTTCAGGGAACGCTTGAAGGTTTGAAGACTAGAGGAAAGTCTTATTGTGCGTGGGAGGGAATTCCACAAAGTGGGTGCAGCCCGAAAAAAATCCTGTAACCGAGAATGGGAAGATGTGATGAGAGTGGAAGAGAGACGTAGATCTTGTGCAGAACGGAGGTGTTGAGTAGGAAGGTATTTCGAAACCAGTAAGGAGATGTATGTCGGTGCAATTCTGTTGATGGCCTTGTATGTTAGTAGAAAAATTTTATATTGGATTTGTTGAAATACAGGCAGCCAATGTATAGACTGACAGAGTGGCTCAGCAGAGGAAAAACGGTTAGTAAGGAAAATCAATCTAGCCGCTGCGTGCAAAATAGATTGTAGGGGTTCAAGTCTGACTTTGGGAAGACCAGTAAGGAGGGAATTGCAATAGTCGATGCGGGAGATGATGAGTTCATGAATTAATATTTTTGCGGTGTCTTGTGTCAGATATGTGCGTATTCTGGAAATGTTCTTTAGGTGTATGTAACATGATTTAGATATAGAGTTGATGTGGGGAATAAACGACAGTTGTGAATCAAGGATTACACCTAGGCAATGAGCTTGCGGGGTGGGATTTATGGTTATCAAATATAAATAGAAATGTCAGGCAGGAAGCTTCTGTTTTTGGGTGGGAATATTATTAATTCAGTTTTTGAAAGATTGAGTTTGAGTTGGCGAGAAGACATCCAAGATGAAATGGCAGAAAGACAGTCAGTAACGCGAGACAACACAGATGGTGAAAGATCAGGAGAGGATAGATAAATTTGTGTATCATCCGCATAGAGATGATACTGAAATCCAAAGGAGCTTATTAGTTTTCCAAGAGAAGTGGTGTAGATAGAGAATAGCAGAGGACCTAGGACTGAGCCTTGTGGTACTCCAACTGATAAAGAAAGCGGAGCAGAGGTGGATCCAGAGAAATTAACACTGAAAGAGCGATTAGATAGGTAGGATGAGAACCAGGATAGGACAGTGCCTTCAAGACCAAGGGATTGTAGCATTTGTATGAGGAGAGAGTGGTCAACAGTGTTAAATGCAGCAGAGAGATCCAGGAGAATTAGAAGAGAGTAATGGTTATTATTTTTTGCTGTGATCAAATCATTGACAACCTTGGTTAATCCAGCTCTGGGCCTGGGCATAAAAACATATATATGGATTAAGCAACACTAAAATAGCCCTTTTGATATAGATAAATATATATTGTACCAAAAACCACCCTTTAAGGATGGGCCGCTACTTATGGGCCAGTGCGGTGTGCTTGCCCCCCGGGCTAAAGTCTGCCAGCCATCCCCTGGTGTATGGCAATGTTTCCTAGATGTGCTATGAACTGCCATGTGTTTGTGTCGTCGCTCTTTCCCATAGCATCCAGCCAGCTCGCTGCAGTCTTTGTCCGAAAGTGGATGAAATTAATATTGTGACCTGTGAGGTTTTCAAAATTGACTGGAATGACTGGAAATTAGTGTATTAAAGTTAATAATAATGTAGGAACAAAAAAGAGCAAAATTATGTGATTTAAGGATATTTTAGCTATTTTTTCTAAAAAATACAGATCCAAAACCAAAACCAAAACACACAAGGGCGGTTTTGCTAAAACCAAAACCAAATCACGAAGTTAATCCAGATCCAAAACCAAAACACGGTGTTAGGGCTGAGAGTAAATATCATAAATTTTCAGAACAGGCAGGAGAGGTCTTCACCTATAGCAGCTGCGTTTCCCGTAGAGCTGTACGCGCTCACAGGTACTCAGATGCCCCCAGGTCTTTAATTTAGAGTAGTACAAGTTTATAATATTACTGCAGCGCAGGCGAGGGCATGATGGTAGAAGGTAGCGGAGACCAGAAACCTTGCCGAGGTTAGAGGGGCAACAGCAGGCAGCAGAGTGAAGTCCAGGCAAGGGTCAGGGCCGGCAGCAAGCAACGTGTCACTCACCGGACTGTGAGTGCTACTTCTCGTGTGTTTAGGAACCGTGGCCGTCCACCATCCTGAGGGTCTGCGCATGTGCAGCCCTTTCAAACCTTCAGTACCTGTTCCTTTTAGTTAATTGGCTGATCAGGCAACACTCCCTACTTAAAGCACGTGTGATCAATACCTCGTTGCCTGATCTTGGAGTTTCATTCCCCATGAGCCTCTGAAGGTGTTCCTGTGTTTCCTCGTGTATTCAGCTCCTGCTGATTCCTGTTGTTCGTTTGTGGTTTCCAAACCACTTCAACTCTCCCGTGTTCATCGTGACTGCACCAGCTGATTCCTATCCGCTGCCTCCGTGCTTCTGCAGTATCCTGATCACTTCAACTCTCCCGTGTTCATCGTGACTGCACCAGCTGATTCCTATCCGCTGCCTCCGTGCTTCTACAGTATCCTGCTCACTTCAACTCTCCCGTGTTCATCGTGACTGCACCAGCTGATTCCTATCCGCTGCCTCCGTGCTTCTACAGTATCCTGCTCACTTCAACTCTCCCGTGTTCATCGTGACTGCACCAGCTGATTCCTATCCGCTGCCTCCGTGTTTCTTCAGAGTCCTGCTCATCGCAACTCTCCAGTGTTCATCGTGTCTGCAGCCAGCCGATCCGCTGTCTCCGTGGTTCTACAGTGTTCCTGCTTATGTCAACTCGCCTGTCTGCATCGGGTCAACGCTCCGCTGCTTTCATCTCAGCTATTGCTTATCAGACCGCCTCAACTCTCCCGTGTTCTCCAGGTGTCCAGTTCTATATACTACTGCTTCCTGAGTATTGTTTAATCCTTGCTGGTCTACCCACCGTGCGCTGCACCTACTTGGTTACCGCTTCCACCCTCCAGTGACTTCTCATCCTGCCGGCCTCCAGCCGTTCAGGTATCCCTGCACGTCTCTCTGACAGCCTGCTCTCCTGAACCACGGTATGCATACTTCTCATTGACTGTGCTCGTGTATTGCATATCTAGCTGGACTGAGTTGTTCTCCTTCGGAGTTCCCTATCCACTGAGACTATTGCTATCATTTGACTGTGTTTCCTTTTAGCCTGGATAGTTCTTGTGACTTTGTATATTTGTGCAGTGCTGCTCAGTTATCATTATATTGTGCATATCATCGTGGGATCAAGTTCAGTGTGCCCGTGTATACTCTGCATTGCATTCATCTCCTCGTGCTCCTCCTCACATATATATTTCAGTGGTACAACTTGCTAGAGGCAGACCACTGTCTCCTGTTTCCTGTGTCACCAGTTTCCAGTATCCTTTCACATAGCAGTGGTACAACTTGCTAACGCAGACCACTGACTCCCCTGATACCTTCACCTGGATTCCATTCCTTCACCCAGACAGCGGTACAACTTGCTATACGCAGACCGCTGACTCTCATCACCTCCTCGTTACTCCTGGACATTCTTCCTCACTATAGCAGTGGTACAACTTGCTATACGCAGACCACTGACTACCCTCACGTTTCCTTGTCCATCCAGTTCCTCGTGTACAGTTATCTACCTATTACCAGTGCTGCTAGTCATAGACTTTCCTCGAGCATTCTCTTACCATCTGCTGTCTCCTGTTCCGTGGTCACCCCGCTACCAGAGTACCATATTACCAACTATACTGCTCTGGTAAGTCCATCATCTGGTGATACCTGGGTAAAGACTCCTAGTGCCCGTGACACAACGTATCTGGAAAACAGGCAGCGGTCAGGATCACAGGCAATCCAACAAAGTCCAGTAAGCAAGCCAGGGGTCATACTCAAAGAACCAATTCAAAATAGCACAGGAGCAGGAGAAAGGAGCAGGTCAGCAACCAGAGACAGAAAGCTATAACCGGCAGTGAGGCTCAGTCCTCAGTGCCTTAAATAAGTGATGTGGCCCAATGAACATGCAAAGTGCACAGTTGAACCCTTAGCCCAGGTGGCTAAACCCATTCCCCAATCAGCCATAGGAGGCTGAACTCACACACACCTGCGTGTGCGCGCCCGGCTGTTAGACAGCTGGCCGGGCGCGGCAGCAGGGAGAATCAATCGCCCCGGTTGTTGCCTAGGCAACCGGGACGAAGAAGGAGGAAGTGACGTCCCGGTCATCATGGTGACGGCCGGGACACCCGAGGCAGGAAAAAGCGAGCCACGGCAGCCAGCAGTGGAGCCGCGGCTCGTGACACACGGGGGTCAGTGAAAATCTCTAATTGTAACATGGTTTTGTCCAGGAGAAAAGTGAAGTAAAAAATATTAGTACTTTCCTTAATGAATCAGGCCCTTAGTGCATAAAACACACGTCTGCCCCCTACTACGTCTCCCTCAAGACCAGTGCTGTTTTTGCCATAGAACTCACCGGAACTGAGTTCTGGCACTTTTTTTAACGGATTTTCTAAGTTTTAAAAGTAACCTTTAAACATTTGATGTTTGGTCCACGTGGACTTGAATCGCCCTGTCGAGCGTAGCAAGTCTGCGGAAAAATCATTAAAACGGTGCATGCAGACTGCTTGTGTGTCGAATCTGATGCATGCGTACTTTGCCCGCGCTGGTTGTGATGGCACTGCTTGGCCTGTGGCGCTGTTCAGCTTGTGATTGGTTATGTGGTCGCACGCTGAAAGGTTACTGCAGGCGGCGACCGTTATGTTTCGTTACACAACTGACATGTGTGGGTGTGTTTCAATGGTTATAACAGGAGGAGAGGGGGGCCCAACAATACCATAAACAGGGCTTCACTGGACATGTGCCTGCCCCAACACATGTTCGCAAGAACAGTGTGAGAGCCTTCAGAGGGGTGGACTGGAATGAAATCTCCAGGCCTTACCAAACATTTTGACATGTAAGAAATACGCCTCCTACAAGGCGTATCTGAACACGTTCTTGTATGTCTGTACTCAGCTTTTGCTTCCCCATCCTGTTCTCACACTTCAGGAGTAAGGGGGTGCAAGCCATAGATACGCAAAAACCTATAGACAGATATATGTGTATGCATTTTTAGTGCGTACTGTATTTAAAAAACAAATTGAATTCTAAATAAACCAGGACAATGCCATGACCAGACATCATGAGGCGTTACACACAGATGCTAAGACTAAGTGAAGAACTCCAAAACAAAGCAACAATGAGACTTTTCAGCTTATAGTTATCGTTGCAGATCATCCCTGATACGCCAATCAGGCACAACTATATAAAAAAGAGTCGTGTTTTACAAGAACATTCTACCCATTACCACAGCAACACAAGGACAACAGTTAGCATTCACCTGAAACTCCATGTTCAACTGCTGATGTTTCCATCTCTCCCTGACTGCAAGCTTCACACCACATGAAGACTGTTTTGGATTCTGAGCTTATTCCCTTTTCAGTTCATGAAAGTTTGTTTTATCTATAAGTTTAATTTCCCTGCAACATCCCCTCTGTTTAATCAGCCTGCTGTATTCTGTAGTAGGGGGCAGACATATGTTTTCTGCGTTGTGTAATTGTCACAAAGTGGTTAGTAAATACAGTTAAACAAGATAGTTAAACAAATATTAAACAACTATTGAAATCATCGAGAAATACTCTACACTACTTCTCTGATTGCATAGGACATTACACCTAGGTAATTATTTTAATTCCCTCATTTGTTGCTATTTTACTGTTAAATCCCAATGTTTGCCACATTATATTTCTTGCTCTCTTTTCATGGCATATCATCCTTCACCCTTCCTGCAAGACACACACCTTTGTCCACATTGCCCATTCATTACTTCCCTCACCTCTAGTTCACACTCATGAACTGTTCTCCTATTTAAAGTCAATGGTTATAACAGTGTTATGCACATTTTGTCGCTATCCAATAACGATTGTCGAATCTCGATGTGTTTCCAACGCACAAATATTTATTCTCAAAAAGTAGCCGAATAATTCAAGCGAAATAACTATAAGTACAGCCGTTACTTATCGCAGCCGCTCTGGATCCAGTGAACAGTCATTCAGGTCTGAAGTCTGTGGTCAATGTGACTGAACACTAGATGAGAGCTACTGCTTATATGCAAACAGAAATACAGTGAAACAATGCAGATGGTATGGCTTGCTTCTATTGGTCCAGGCTTCAGGAAGGTCCAGGGGGTTGCAGATCATAGGCTAGTTCAAACTAAAGAATCCAAAGGTGGGGGTCATCTCTCCAGGGGATATGCACCTTTCTTCCCGCCCAGACTCTAATTACAACTAGTCTATTAGCATTTTACAGTCAACATCATATTAAAGGTTTATTCCCTAACATCAATAACTAGAGTATGCAATGTGCGATCTCTTCGCCAAATGCACCGAACAGCTGCTGATGTAAAAGGGATTAATATATCAGACATTACACATTTCCTTTAACCTGAACCATATGTATCACTAATATGCATATAACTTATAATATTACACATAAACACTACTATATTTCGACATAAATAACTATGTGTTGCAACTACGATTAATGTGTACTATTTACAAATGTGTGTGTTTGTGCGAATGTATACAAAAGTGTAAAAACTGGTATTGCCACGTATTGCGGCTGGATACGCCCTTCCACGCCGTAGCGTGCTCTACGCATAAATTTAGACAAAGACAATCAAGTTTGCTCGATATTAATTGAAATGACTTTATCCAATTTGCTGACTTCGACAGCTCCACCCTTTGATAGTGTTATAAACTATCACCTAATCACCGTCAGGTTTATACAACACTTCTTCACAGACCATGATCTCGGTATCTCTTACCACCCTTTCAGTCTTGTTCTCAGTGATTCTCCCAGAAGACTGTTTTCCACACTTCAACACAGTAGGAACACATTTGACACATAAACCAATTGCTAAGATGACACCCAGTATAAGGAGAAGGAGCTTACCTACTCTAGCAACCATTTCCTGTACCCACTCCCCCAGACCAGAGAACCATTTCACAGGGTTCAACCACGAGAACCAACCTGCCACCTTTTCTCCGACCTCATATAACGAAGAATTATGGTTCCTTCAAAATTCCCATTTCAGTTGCAGAATCTCGTCCATCTTCCGGTCTATAACCTCTTTGGGGTCATCTGTATTATTGGTGATGTATGTGCAACACTTGACACCAAACTGGGTGGCCAAAGTCACACAGTATCCACCAGTAATAGAGGTGAGGTAGTTCAGTACCAACCTATGTTGCACCGACTCCTTCTTGTACGCTTGTAGCTCCATCCAGTATACCTGAAAGTGTCATCATACATCTCTGTGATATTGTCTATTAATTTAGCTAGGTCTTGAATATAATTAAAATTTAACGTTCCCCGAGTGGTCCTGGTGAGGTCTAGAGCAACCATAACTTGAAAACCAGCGGTTTCACTAATCAATTTTGTAGCTATGGGCTCCTCACCAGGAATCATATTTCTCTTGCCACGGTGTTCATACTGTGTGTGTATGTATGGTGGTGATGTAGTCTTGTGAATACCAACCATTTCTTCATGAGTAAAAGTCATGATTTCAGGAACCAGTTTAGCTAAGAAACACAAACCATTGGAACTCTGAGTCACCCAGGAATAAGCTTTTTTCCCACAAACAAAGTACACATCATCAGGGAGAACATAAGGAACAGTATGCCCATTAATTATATCACATAAGGTTTTGACAAAACTACCCATGCCTACTGCCTCCATTTGTTCGAGACACGTGTCAACATGGATGACATTCTTACAATTACCTATAAGGACCTTTCCAATGGATACATTCTTATGTTTAGTTACACGCCCTAATTTGTGGTGTCCATTACCAGTCCTGCCTATTGGTGACCTTACAAGTCTCCCTCTAAAATGAGTGTGGCGAGCCATTGTCTGATCTGATAGGTCAGCTTCCCAATTCTCCAGACGCTTTGCATGAGAGATGTTTAGGCACAGTAAGGATCTGTGTAAGGAGTATTGTCGAAGCTTTTGACTAGGGGACCTAGTGTTATTGTACCTCCCTTCTATGGGCCTCCCCTCCCCTCAATTCTAGTACCTCAGAAATGTTTGGTGGGAGTGGTACTAGTCCTAGGTTATGCTGTCTCAGAGGCACATGTGAGCACACCCAGCACTCAGTTTGATTTAGAACCTTACCCACTAAGGAGTGATAATCCTCCAGAGGATGCCCGCCCATGTCCAGGGTACTGGTGGACTGGCATCGCTGGATGCACTTTTCTTCAACTAGGGAGTCACAGAACTTACAGATACAATACTCATCAGACAATAGCCCCTCACACAGTCACTGAGTTCCCGAGCTAGCAGACCTTTTCATAACCCCTGAACCAAGCTTGATAATGGGCTGCTCTGGGTATTCTAATAACTCCATCTCATCCGTATCACTACCAGAACCTGCCTCTGTCCTCCATTCTCCTTCATAAAAATCGAGTGTCCTAGAAAAAGTAAAAACAAGAAAAATCCTGGAACAAAAGAAAAAGAAAAACCGCCACTCCATCGCTGTAAGGATAGTTCTGAGGCAACGTCTCCTGGTTCAGGTGTCTGGACGGCAGGCTTTAGGTCTCTCGGAACAGGTTTACGAGTGACAGATCAGTGTTGTCGGTCTCAGCTTTATCTCGCACTTTCTCCGGGTTACTGACTTTCCTGCAGTGGGTGGAATGGACCCAAGTGTCTCTCTCTGCAACCTTCAATGATGTGGTACTGGTCAGCAGCACTTGGTACGGGCCTTCCCAACGGTCTGTTAAACAACCTGAGCGTAAGAAAATTGCGGATCATAACATAGTCCCCAGGTTTAACATCATGACAGTTCGTTTCTGGCATACCAGGTGACAGCCTTTTGAGTTTTTGTTGCTGTTGTTTTAGCTGTCTGCTCATTTTTATAAGATATTGTACAGTCACTTCATTATTACACTTTAAGTCGTCTTGCGGACTCACGATCAAATGAGGTTGTCGGCCGAACAGTATCTCAAAGGGGGACAGATTAAGAGGCGGTCTAGGAGTAGTTCAGATGCTATGGAGGACTAGTGGCAAAGCTTCAGGCCACGCTAACCCAGTTTCAGCCATTATCTTACCAAGCTTGTTCTTAATAGTACCATTTACTCTTTCCACCTTAACACTGGCTTGTGGTCGGTAAGGGGTGTGAAGTCTGCTACTGATTCCCATGAGCTTACACATATTTTGGAAGATATCACCAGTAAAGTGGGTACCCCTATCACTTTCAATGATTCTAGGGATACCGAACCTGCACACAAACTCTTGTACAATTTTCTTTGCAGTGAACACAGCAGTATTAGTGGCTGCCGGATATGCTTCTACCACACCGGAAAACACATCAATACATACTAACACATACTTTAGATTCCTGCAAGGTGGTAATTGGATATAGTCAATTTGTATTACCTGAAAAGGTCCGTCTGTAGGAGGGATGTGGGATGGCTCAGTTGGAATAGTTCTCCCGACATTTTTCCTCAAAAAAAGTAAGACATGACATTGCCTTCTTACCAGCCTGAGAGAAAAATCCAGGAGCACACCAGTATGCTCTCACCAGTTTGCACATACCTTCTTTACCCAGGTGAGTCAGACCGTGTGCTGCTTCAGACAGGCTTGGATAGTATATTCTGGGAGCTACAGGCTTACCTTGTCCATCTCTCCAGAGTCCTGAGGACTCTTGACCACATCCCTTCGCCTTCCAGACCGCCTTTTCCTGTAGGGAACACAAGTCTTGAATTTCAATTAATTTCTGCATGTCTAAGGTCTGAAAAACCATCATAGTCTCGGTCGATACAGTCATAGGTTGCCCTGCTGCCCATTTAGCGGCTTCGTCCGCCCTGTTGTTGCCCAATGACACCGGGTCTTCTTCAGAGGTATAGGCTTTACACTTTATGATGGCTACCATCCTGGGTAACTGTATCGCTCTCAAAAGTCCTTTTATGTGTTGTGAGTGTGCCACTGGCGTGCCTGCTGCTGTCGTAAAGTTTCTAAGATGCCAAAGGGCCCCAAAATCGTGCACTACCCCCGAAGGCGTACCTAGAGTCAGTATATAGATTAGCTGATTTACCTTTTGCCAACCTACAAGCTCTCCTTAATGCTACTAGTTCCGCCACCTGGGTTGAGTGAGGTGGGCCAAGGGGTTCAGCTTCTACAACATCCTGATCGTCTACAACAGCGTAACCTGTACATAGTTCTCCCGTCTCTGTCAGTCTATGACAACTTCCGTCTGTATAAAATGTAAAATCTACATTTTCTAAGGGGGTGTCACGTATGTCGGGCCTGCCAGTAAAGGTCTGGTTCAGGTATTCCATACAGTCATGCGTGTCAGTACTCTTGCCAAACTCATCATCACCCAGTGTCTCCTCACCTTCCACCCTTTGTCTCTAGAGACACATATGGAAGGTATGTAGCTGGATTTAAGGTGCTACATCGTTTGATGGTGATGTTTGAGGGTGCCATCAGGGCTAGTTCCCACTTTGTGAATCTAGCTGAAGAAACATGTCTGGTTTGAGCTGAATTTAACAGAGCTGACACAGCATGGGGTGTATAGACAGTTGAATTATGTCCTAATACTACGTCCTCGCTCTTACTTACCAGAAGAGCAGCTGCTGCAACAACTGAGACATGTTGGGAGTGATCTTGCCACAGTGTCCAATTGTGCACTGTAGTATGCTACCGGTCTGCTAGCGTCACCATGTTTCTGTGTGAGGACACCTGCTGCACAACCATCAGCTTCTGTACAGTATAGCTCAAAAGGCTTTTCATAATCAGGTATTCCCAATGCAGGAGCTCTAGTCAGACTATCTTTAAACTAAGAACGCTTGCACTGACTCCTCTGTGTGTACGACACGTTCTGGTTTTGAGGAAGAGACTAGCTCCTGCAATGGTAATGCCAGAATAGAGAAACCTGGGATCTAGGATCTACAGTATCCACACATCCCCAAGAAGGTACGAATTTGCTTCTGGCTCTGTGGCACAGTCATGTGTTGTATGTCCTCAATTCTGTCGGTCGTCGAGTGTCTTAGCCCCTGGGTGAGGCAGTGTCCTAAGTATTTGACCTTAGTCTGACATGGCTGTAATTTGTCCTTTGCCACTTTGTGCCCTGTTTGCGAGAGATGGAGCAACAGCAATTTAGTATCATGTAAACATGACATAAAAGAATCAGAGCACAACAACAAATCGTCCACATATTGAATTAGAACAGACCCAATGCTAGGTTGGAAAGTTTGTAAACAGTCATGTAAGGTTTGAGAGAAAATACTGGGGCTGTCTATGAACCCCTGGGGTAGTCTGGTCCATGTATATTGCACCCCCCGGTAGGAGAATGCAAAAAGGTATTGGCAATCAGGGTGAAGAGGGACTGAGAAGAAAGCAGAACATAGGTCAATGACAGTAAAATGACTAGCAGACGGTGGAATCTGCATGAGGATAACAGCTGGATTGGGCACTATGGGGAATTGGCTCTCAACAACTTTGTTAATTCCCCTTAAGTCCTGGACTAATCTATAGCCCCTCCCCCCACTCTTCTTCACAGGGAAAATGGGACTATTTGCTGTGCTGGATGTACGAATTAGAATCCCTTGTTGCAACAGCCTCTCAATAACAGGATATACCCCTAGTTCCACCTCTGGTTTTAATGGATACTGTGGGATTTTTGGAGCTATCCTACCACTTTTTAGATTTACCATCACAGGAGCTACATTTGCCATCAATCCAGTGTCCTGTCCATCTCTGGTCTATAGCGAACCCGGTATTTCCAGCAACATCCCCTTTACTTGAGATGGACTTTGTTCTATAACGGTAGAGTGCAACATCAACCTTTGAGGGGTGTCCAAAATATCCTGTACCTCATGCACGACCTTCTCTGGTATATCTAGGAATACACCATCTGGGGTACAGTATATGACACATCCCATTTTACATAACAAGTCTCTTCCCAGCAAGTTAGTAGGAGCGGCTGCAGCCAAGAGTAATGAATGCTTGGTATGCAGGGGCCCGATAGTAACCTCAGTGGGTTTAGTTAAAGGGTAATGCAACACTCTTCCCGTTACCCCCATAGCTGGAATAGTTTCATTGGTCACCTGTAGATTGAAAGGAGAGGTTATCACAGATCTGGCCGCCCCTGTATCTACAAGAAAAGTTTGTTTCCTACCAGCTATGTCAACTATCATTGTTGGTTCTTCTCTCAGACTCTCAGTTAACCTCACTGGCTGTAGACTACAGGTATGACCTGACCCCTAGCGCTGGCTATCATTTTCCAGAGCAATATTTGTAGCTATAACATGTGTGGGTAGCTGTGTGTTTCTCCTTGGTTGGTATCTATGTGATCCCCCCCTTGGTGTTTCTTTTCTTGCTTCTGGACAGAATCTCCTTATGTGTCCCTCTTTATAACAGCGAACACATACCACTACCTTATTACTTGGGTTGTATGTGTGGTATGTTTGGTGTTGTGTGCGCATTCCCTCTAAAGCCTGAATACTTACTATCATCAACCTGTCACTCTTCTCTTCCCTCTTTCTAAAGATATTTTTGTCGTGTTCCACGGCAATCTCTCTGAGAGAATCTACCGTGCTGCCCCTCCAACCAGGTGTTGAGGTTTGTACCCTTGTCTTTAGATTTTCCTTTAAACCATCCATCAATACCGTTACAGCTACTTTCCTATGATGTGGGTTCTCAATTATATCTGATATCCCAGTAAACTATGTCATTGATGCAAGAGCTCTAGCAAAATAGTCCGCTGCAGTTTCACTATCTTTTTGTTTTATGGTGAAAATCTTACTCCAATTTACTACAACAGGAAAATAGATGGCTAAATGTTTGACAATTTGTTCTATATTCTCTTGATTACCTTCATCTGTCAAGGTGTCGTCTTCCTCCAACGAACAATCTTTGATAAATTTTTGTATGTTAGTATTGGGAGGAAGACACGCCCTCGACACTACACGCTAATCTTTATTGGTTGGTTCGTGTGCATTTCCTAAGTCTTTAATAAACTTCTGACACTTAGCCAACTCTTTTCTAGGATCTGGGAATTCAGTCATAATGGAACGTAATTCTGATCTAGTTCAGGGACAATGCATTGTAACATTTCTTAAAGGAACTACACCATCCTTAATCGCCTTCCCATTGGGAACTGATATTGTGCGGACTGGTACGTACCCACTGGTTCCCTATCTGCAGGATTAACTACTTCAGTACTTTGGATGTTATCCCTCCTAGTGGTTACACTACTCTCACCTTTCTCAGCCATTGCCCCCTTTCCATACTTACGCTGAACCTCTAGCATATTAACAGCATGGGCAATGTCTGAAATTACAGTGGGTTCATCCTCTTCTTCAGAAACACTTGCTTTAAACTAACTTAAAACAGGATATAACTTAGCAATTTCCTTTTTTTATTTTTTAATAACGGCTGTACTTACTCCTCCCGCCACATAGGGTGGCGGGGGCGCGCTTGCGCTGAGTTCTCCACGCTTCTCAACGGCCACTTCCGCTGTGTGCGCGCTTTTCGCCACGCCTACTTCCGCTGTGCACTCGCTGCTCTGCCACGTGTTGCCTTCCATTTTCCACAATTTTAAACAATCATTATGTTTATTTCTCACTTTTGTTGACTTAATCAACCACACTTTATCTTTTACATTATTCAGTACCTCTGAATTAAAACTTCCTATTGTTGGGAAAGGCCTAACATATCCTTGGTCATCTTGACCCACGTGTCGCAATACGCCGTGGCGTATGCATCATACTTCTTAAACATAAGGTACCTCGCCGAACCCAGCGGACCTTCCTTAGGCAGCACAACATCAACCATCTCTAGCGTTTGCTTCGCACCCATTGTGAAAACAACCTATTTCTCAACGCTAAACACACAGGGCCTTTTTACCTGTTCTCCTTTCAAACAGAACCAACTAGATAATTTATTTACTTATTTGTGGACGGTTTCACAGGCTACGCCCACACACACCTCCTAACCCAGAAATATCACTGTGGGCCACAGGGCTATCAGGTCCTCGATACCCTTGCTCCACCACAAAATCTGTTGAGTATATTACTGAACTGGTAGCATCGGAGTTTACCCGAGTTAACAGAGTAATTCCTCCAGCCGTTCAACCCAAGTCACAAGCATGGTTGCACAATAAACCATGCGTTCTGATCGCACCGCTTTGCGTTACTAATTAGCGCTAAACTTTGCGATTATTATTGGGAAGAAAGTTTCAAAAGCCTCTTTTAACAGATCTTTTGCTGCCAGTATACCTGCCGTGTATACTTAACCTCGGTTGTCCAGCCCGCCTCGTCAGACAGCAACCGATACTCCTGTCTTTTCAACAGTAAACCAACTTTCACTTCAAAATCAACATACACCTTAGTTTTCTGCGCAGAAAATAACTTTCCCAATCAACAGTAATATATTTTCAGAGGTTTTACCAAGTAATTATACTATGTAATTATAACAAACTATCAAAATGATTGTTTAACCACGTGGCAAAGCTACCGGAAGTTCACATACGCAAAGCAGGAAGTACACCTACGCTAAGCAATGCAATACAGTTAAAACGCAATATGACAATAAAAAGAAACAGTTTTCTCTTTTGTCCCTAGATTCCAGTTAGCGCACCTTCAGATTATGCAAAACGGCCATTCGGTTTCACAACACAGAGTAAAATTCAGGTTTTGAACACATTGCGTTCTTACCCGTATATGACGCGTCTCCACCCTTTGTTGAGGAACCAAAATCCGTTGGTCTTGCGTATCGTCCGGCAACGAAACCTCCGCCGCGAGCCCCCAAATTGTTATACACGTTTTGTCGCTATCCAATAACGATTGTCGAATCTCGATTTGTGTTTCCAACGCAAAAATATTTATTCTCAAAAAGTAGCAGAATAATTCAAGCAAAATAACTATAAGTACAGCCGTTACTTATCGCAGGCGCTCTGGATCCAGTGAACAGTCATTCAGGTCTGAAGTCTGTGGTCAATTTGACTGAACACTAGATGAGAGCTACTGCTTATATGCAAACAGAAATACAGTGAAACAATGCAGATGGTATGGCTTGCTTCTATTGGTCCAGGCTTCAGGAACGTCCAGGGGGTTGCAGATCATAGGCTAGTTCAAACTAAAGAATCCAAAGGTGGGGGTCATCTCTCCAGGGGATATGCTCCTTTCTTCCCGCCCAGACTCCAATTACAACTAGTCTATTAGCATTTTACAGTCAACATCATATTAAAGGTTTATTCCCTAACATCAATAACTAGAGTATGCAATGTGCGATCTCTTCGCCGAATGCACCGGACAGCTGCTGATGTAAAGGGGATTAATATGATATCAGACATGACACATTTCCTTTAACCTGAACCATATGTATCACTAATATGCATATAACTTATAATATTACACATAAACACTACTATATTTCGACATAAATAACTATGTGTTGCAACTACGATTAATGTGTACTATTTACAAATGTGTGTTTGTGCGAATGTATACAAAAGTGTAAAAACTGCTATTGCCACGTGTTGCGGCTGGATACGCCCTTCCACGCCGTAGCGTGCTCTATGCATAATTTCAGACAAAGACAATCAAGTTTGCTCGATATTAATTGAAATGACTTTATCCAATTTGCTGACTTCGACAACAGCCTCACCTTGTTGCCAGAAAATAAAAGGGCACACATCTTACAATCATCTTTCCCATCTTTTCTCTTTTAAAGTCCTTTAAATGTGCCCTTTGGAATGCACGCTCTGTTTGTAACAAATTTACCTCTATACACCACCTCTTCCTCTCAAATAAACTTAACCTTAATAACAGGTTGAGGTTGTGGGGGGAGGGAACCATGGCCCACTGTTTGCTAGTTCCCCATGCAGCAGGCCCCATTATCTTCATGGGCCCTGGTGCACAACACCTGCTGCACCAATGGAATTTCCGCCATTGCTAGTACCTCAAACTAGTGTGTATCTGTCCTAAGAACTAATTGAGCTAATAAAACATCATTGCTTCAAGATCCTGCTTTGACGAATACTTACCTGCTGTAATTCCAGTGATCTACAAATTAGACCAATCTAATCCGTAATCCGGCTGTCCTGAGGTTGGGACCCAGTATCTAGTACCAACGCTTTGCCTTCTACCCTGCAGCTCTGGCCATTGTGATAGGCCAGAGGGAACCATCCACAGCAACCCTGATCTAAAGTAAGAGGTCAGGTGTACCAGCCCAGGCACCCAGCAAGGGGGTACACTATCAACGAGAGTTACCCAGGAGGAAGCAGTTCTATGTGCCGGCAAAGGAGCCTAGTGGTGGCAACAGCAAGCCCCTCCTACAGCATTTAGAGGGGCACAATTGGTATAAAGAAAGGGGACGGTGGCAAGGCAAGACCAGCTGGTCCCCAGGAACACAGACAGGGTGGCATAGGAGGTCCAACCTGTCACAATATAACATTATTGTCAGGCGCCGTCCCGCTGTCTCCTCAGGACGGCCGCCTGCTTCTCTTCCTAGTGTGTCTGGTTGGCAACCAGACCCGGAAGTTCCGGCCGCCTGGCGCGGCCGTCAGCGCATGCGTGTCCCGTTGCTAGGCAATCGTTTGAGCACCCCTTTTGGATCTCCCTGTTGTACATCGCTTCCAGACGTTACCGACCCGGCTTGTTTCACCATCCCTCCAGATATTCCTTGTGTACTTCTACTTACCAGAACGTTACCGACCCGGCCAGTCTGACAAATCTCCTCTTGTATCTCACTATTTGACTCGTGGAAGGACCGCGACCTGCGTGTTCCTGCAACGGATTGGCGGTGCATACCAGGGGCACGTTAGATTCCGCACCTTCCTCTGAGTAGTGCCAACAATAGCAGGTACGCAGGTATAAATCGTGACAATTATAATATTATGTGTTAAAAGAGAACTAATAGGCTGCTGAGTCGAGTCTTGCCCCGGGCTAGAATTTGCCAGCCCTCCCCTGCAAATGTTTGTTTAAAATAAGTACTGTGATTTTATCTGTAGCTAGAGTGTTCCATTTGTTTCCCTAGGACCCATTATTATTTTTCAAGTTTTCTGGATGGAAAGTAGGCATTTAAATTTCTACTTACACATCACACACACTGTCATCAGTGCCAAGTGAAAACCTACAACTCCCCTGATCCCACTTGGTTTAAAGTCTCATATCACATACTGGAGAGAAGACAGTGATCGACCATGCAAAGAACATGACTTCAAGTGGAAGTGGCAGATTACAGACAAATAAGCTTGCATATCTAGAGCGGTTGTCAATAAAACATAGTCCTCACACTGCTGGATCCCATAGAAGATTTACAGTGATTTGAAATGAAAATCTTCATTAAGCAAATTATTAAAAAGGGACATAACCTAAAAAGCAAAAATTTGACTTTGGGTGGACATCACCTTTAAATATGAAATCAGTATTCAATACATGTTATTAGCATAGAGTGGACATCCTCAGGGGCATATTCAATTGTCCGCGGGATTGCCGAAAATCCCGCGGACCACGCAGGATTACCGTTATTACGGTAGTCCTGCGCGGGAAAAAACGTTAATACAGTAATTTACTCGCTGGATTTCAGCTTGCAGCCTAGGGAGCTGCGAGCTGAAATCCAGCGAGAGATTACCGTATTAACGGTAATATTTTTTCCACGCTCGAACTTTGGAACAATTGAATACCCCCCTCAATGTCCTACTAGAAACTGACTGAATAAGATGACTGATTCTGGGAGAGAGGCCAACTAACAGGAAGTGAAGCAATGCCGAGGTTGGGCCTCTTCTGGCCAGAGTGGTCCTGACCAGGGCCTCCGAGCCCTAAGGGGTAGCTGTCTATGCAGCCTAATGGTGGTGCTGGCCCTGCTATTAGCATACCTACCAATTTTTGAGGGTGGCAAATTATGACAAACTAGGCAATGCTCCTGATCCACTAAAACACCACCCAGATCTTTCCAATTTTGTAAAGCTCCTTCCCTGTACAGTAAATGGAAGTGTCTTGCAAATATAGGGACTGTTTGTAAGTATGCATTAGTAAATCAGCTCCTAATTTCTGTGTAGCTGGAGACATCTATGTAAACCTATGCAAAATAGTGGTGTTGCCCATAGAAACCAACCAGATGTTTGCTTTCATTGTCTAAACCTCACTATAATAAATACAGAAAAGAATAATATTAGTAGCCATAAACACTTCCCCCTCTTTTTTCCCTTTGCATTCGTTTAATGTTTTCAGCACTGTGTCCTTAAAACAACCATGGCCTACAGGACACTTACCAGAGAAGCTCCACTGTTACATGTTTCCTGTGCAGAGGTAAAAGTGAAAATTTAGAAGGGGCAGCATTGAAAATGTAAGTGAATGGAATTTGACCGTTTTACAAAGCAGTAAGATAAATGATGGTTTGCCATACCACCTTTTCCAGCCCACTTCGATCACTGTGTGCAAATAAAATGTAAATGATATTAAAACGATTCATGAGACTTCAAATACACAAGAAGTCAGCTTTCCTTATCATACAGTAATGAGTCTTATGTTTTAACCAATGCTTTCTGCTCTGCCTGCAGCTAAAAGCTTTAAATGGTTTACCACGCTGTTGGAATTATGACAGGTCTGCTAGTCCCTTTAAACCAAATAAGCATTTCTATCTGCCAATCAGCGCTGGGATTCCTTTCCAGCGGGAGGTACTTTGTGACAACCAATAAGCTTGAAGTATCGCTGGCAGCTGCCAAATTGTAGTGCGTTACTGCCCTGAATGACGCACAGAGGATTGGGCGGGTCACGCAAAGACACTATCGCTCTGAGCCAATCATAGACGGGAGATAAGAGGAGGTAAATGAGTGATGTGTGCCCTGTCCATTCAGTATGAAGTTGGACCATGTATATAAGAAGAGAGCAGCGAAAGGGTGTTACTCAGTGGGTGCTCCGGTTGTCTCAAGTAACAGCTCAGTTTCTGTGTGAGGACGCTTAGTGACCCGCCCCACTCGTCCACCCTGATCACTGACAGCCGCACCGGAGCATCCTCCTGACCTCTTTAGTACAGTAACCCCTTACTGAGGTTATTTTAATCAGACTTTATCCCCCACCTAACACTCCACTGCACCGCACCTCCTGACGGCTGCCCGACCTGTTGCTCACCCCATCATCCTCCTTGTACGGGGGTTTTGTTGCTAGGAGACTCGGCCGGACTGTGCCACGTGCGGATCCTT
The DNA here is from genome assembly GCF_038048845.1 of Mixophyes fleayi. NCBI lineage: Eukaryota > Metazoa > Chordata > Amphibia > Anura > Limnodynastidae > Mixophyes > Mixophyes fleayi. Next base: position 249,618,149 of record NC_134403.1, on the reverse strand, counting down.
CTGTCGAGAATCTGAAGAAGCGGCTGTCACTGTACGTCAAGCTCGTAGAGACCTCCGAGCACCCGCCATGGCCTCTCAGACACCGGCCGACTCCCCCCTTCCCTCCCCGCGCTTCAGTGTCCTCTCCTGGCCGCAGGTCCGACGGCTGGATGCCATTCTCGGGGAGAGCGTGCCCATCCACGGCCGCGGGAACTTCCCCACTCTGGCCTGCCGTCCCCGGCACCTGGTGCAGGTAAGGCGTGTGGGGGGGAAAGAGTTGCAGGGCGTCCTGGTAGGGAAGGGGTTAACGGGTGCTTGGGATTCATGGCTCCATACTTGGGTGTAATAAAATGATGCTCCCTCTTGCCTGTCGGAGGACCTGCTCAGACTGGAGTCCATCTCTCCTCTGCACTGCCTGTCACACACGTGGTTTAAAGGTCGTTTCTTCTGACTCCCTCCAGCAAGGTGCAGTTTCATCCAAGCCTAGGTTCCCTTGTAGTAACTTCGTTCCGTTACAAGTATAATAATGGGAATTTTTTTTCTCTTCTGAAGGAAAACTGTTAAATGTCACTGCAATGATTAGCATGTACTTTAGTTGAGATCCTGTGGCAGGGTGCCAGGTTTTAACAGCTCCCTAAGAATGATTTGCAGGAATAAAACTGCTGGCTCAGAAGGAATTCATATTGAAGTAGACTGGTTTTCCCTATTACTCTAACTAAACTAGCTTCTGTCTTTTTTGAGTAATCTGTATGGGAATCACTTAATTCGTGTAACACTTAGTTGTGCGGATATCCAAGCCTGTATTTTAAGGCCTCTTGGTGTTGTGTAGAACCTAATGGACAGCTGTGCTGGTACATGCTGGCTGCCAGTACATTCTACATTGCTAAGCTATATTGTAATTGGATACTGTTAAACTGAACTTTTGCTTAATGGTGTGTGGCCACGAGTTATAGCTTTCTGGATTTGGATAACTTTAGTAGGTGGTATTGAAAAGCCATTTGGGGCAGCTGTTCCAAACTGGTCCTTTAATGTAGGCCTTTCTGGAGGCTGTGCCATCACCTTTTTATGACGTCTGTTGCTGCTATGTTCACTCCATTTACATCATCATGCTTTGACCTCCTGTCTTATGGAACCTTTTCAGAAGAGCCAAATTTTGTACATTATGTAGTCTACTGGTGACTCTGCAGATGGGTACCTACCAGCTGATGACAGTGGAAAGCTTAAGCCCATACTGTGAATGTCACTATTGCATGCCCTTCCCCCTCAGATTGTACAGCTACCTCTAGGTCATTAGCGCATGGCTTATAGAAGCATAAATTGTGCTGAGGCACTACATGTCTCTGGCATGGTGACAAATATTAGTAATCCTAATGACTAGTCGGTTAAATGCAGTACTGTCCTAGGTTGACCAGGAAACATTCAGGCTTCAACCTTACTTGAGCTAATTTTTAAACTTCACTTCTAGCAGATCACCTTGTGTATCCACCAGTGACCTATTTGTGCCAGCCACTCTTCCAGAGATCATTGTTTGCACTCTTAGGACTAGATTTACTAAGCTGCGGGTTTGAAAAGTGGAGATGTTGCCTATAGCAACCAATCAGATTGTAGCTGTCATTTTGTAGAAGGTACTAAATAAATGAAAGCTAAAATCTGATTGGTTGCCATAGGCAACATCCCCAGTTTTTCAAACCCGCAGCTTAGTAAATCTAGCCCTTAGCCTCTATTGAAATGCACTGGTGTTAATGGCTTAATGATGTGCTTTGACCGAACAAAGTTTGAATGCTGTAGTCTGCTGTTGGACAATTAAGCCAAATATGCATGAGATGGGTCTTCATGTCCATGCACCTTTCCCTAGAATTCATTGCAGTGTCATAGTGGCTGTTTCTGGGGGTACACAACACTCTGGAGGCAAACGCACTACACATAGTAGCGGTTTGTGTAATGTATCAACGTGTTAAGAATTTCACAAACTGAAAATGCCCAACTGCATTATTTAAATGTGTGGAAATGTTTAAAATATTCCTTTTTCTTGAAGACCATTAACTGATAACCTGATGCACTTCAATGACATGTACTTTAACATTTTTCACTTCAGTGAGAAGTTAAATATATTTACTGTAAATTAACTTAATAATCAATGTAATTCAACATCCTTTGAGTTTCTCTTGATTGCTTTTTAAAATGTCTATAGTTTATGGCCTAGTTTCCCTAAAACGTCTGTCCCTTACTAGCCTCTCAAATTCCTATATTCCTCAGTCTCCACAAGATTCTTCTCAAATCCCCCATTGTGTTTGGTTAATGGGTGTTTTGGAGTATGATATCTATTTTAAAGGCATGTTTCTGATTTTAAATATACTATATTTTAACTTATTACTGAGATTATGTTGCAGCCTTTTTTGAAGGTTAGAGGACTGCACATGTGGCTGTCATGTATCCAGTTCAGTAACTGGTCTTGAATGACAAGATATTCTTGAGGGGAAAATGAGTGCTAAGCATATCTATATAGGCTTAATGAAAGTTTCAACTTAGGCCATTATACCAATATATTCAGGTCTTTGTGGCCTTTAATTAACCTATTGATACGCTATGCAGTTACACCACAACTGTTATCTAGGTAGTCCCTATACAGTTCTGGTGTGCCATAGAAAACACAAGTCATTGTGGTGATGTGCTGGGAAAAGGTACATTGAAAGACCTGTAACTTCTAAACAATACATGTAGCCTGCAGTTGGAGAATTGAGCATAACATCATTCAACCTTGGGTCAGTTAAAGCATAATGCTAAATCAATAACACCACTCTTTTATGCAGTTAGTGGTTAATCCTTAAAATTGGCATTTTCTAGAACTGAGTGGCAATCTTGTTACTGGTGGCTACATAACAAGGAGATTTGTGGACAGTGCAAGTTAAGTCTGGCTAAAGAACCAGTGACCAACTGATAATCTAATACCTAACCCTGCCTAAAAAATGACTTTCTTAATAGGGTGTGCTAGAATGATGCAATGTGTTCCCACAGTGGAAGCAGTCTCTACATTCCTCCATTGATCTCAAGATGTGATTGCCTCCACCCCATATTGCGTGGAAGAGGTCACATGATTTGAAGGTTGGTTACTCCCGCCAAATAAAGTTTTAGTCTCTCTTTTATAACCTGCAAATCTTCAGCTATGGCCCAAATGCTTACTCAAGAAATGCAGATTATAAATGTGTGAATAAGAGCTAAGGCTGACTGGGTGGGAAGGTGCTGGGGGCTGTGTGTTAGCAATCATGTTCAAAACTACCATATGTGACCATTCATGATCTAAAAACAATATATTTAAGATCTTTAGGAAGCTAAATCTTTTTCAGTAAAATTGTCGTATCAGATTTGTCCAAGAGGCATTCTTCCTCCTTTTGTGGCCTCTACCTTCCCTGATAACTCAACTGTTAATGACGGGTATTGCATAACTTTTTTTTTTTTGTTTTACCTATCAGCAGGAGTTATTCACACTCAGAATTATGGGCCTGGTAGATGCCACACTGCTTCCCATCACTCCTACATAATGTCTAATCTTGTAACTTTTATTCATATTGTACATTCTCTGCAACTCTGGCTCAATGTCCCTCCACCTTAAACACTAATTTCTCTTCCATATGCATACTGTCACCCGTGCTGCCAGAAGCTTGATGTCCTGTTTGCCTAATACAATGATGAAGCTGACTGGAATGCATAGTGTAGCCTGGCAGGTTGGCTGTGACACTGCACTGATCCTAGTTTATTCACACATCTCCAAGGTGTCTGGCTTCATCTGTAAATAAGCTGTGTGCATGTTAAGTGATAAAATGCTAAACCAAGTCTAATAGTCATGATATGACAGTTTCAGAAACTTATTGATGCACATCAACTGGCCTATCATATCAGTGTCCCACTGACTTGGCTCTTCATTCTGAAATGGCTGTCAATTGAAACAAATAGCTTGTGCTTGGCTGTATATAATACAATATAAAATCTAAACCTGGCAATATCTTGCAAGGTGTCCTAGTTGGCGCAACAAAAGTGCAACTTGAGTGCTTGTCTTGATTTGCTGGTATTACCAAACGGCCCCATGAAAGTGTTGTCTTGTGCTCTGGCTGGGGGCACTTGTATTTAGGTTTTGGCAAGATTAAGACATGGCATCTACAATGGACAATAAACTTGGTCATGAAAGTGTTAAAAAGATCAGGCTGATTAGGGCCATAGTGTTAAGTGTCTAGGTGGACTGCCTCACTTTAGTGAGTTGGGTTATTTTCCCTTCACACCCGAGATGAGTAGTGATATGTAATTGTACAGAGAATATACAGTACAAAGCAGTGACTAACAACTTCTTCTCCCACACCCTCTGAGCTTGCCTCCAAGTGACACGGAATTGTTATGGCACTGGTGATGTTATGACTGTCGCACATAACCAGCCTAGTCTGCATGCTTTCTAATGAGTTGTTTCTATAAAATCCAAAAAGTTTATGGCATCTAGTGGCTGTCAATAGCTAGGTGACAATATAACATCACATGTTTGCTCAGTGTGACAGATTACACCAGTAACTCAAATGGAATCTGTAGAGATGGTATTGGAAAGCAAACACAACACCTACCTTTGTAATGGTAAGGTAAATACAACAATCTCCTTAATGGGAAAATATTGAAGCATCTAAACCAAGTAAATTGATTGACACTCAAGCTTGAGTTATTTTTCTGAGACTTGGTTTGGTATTAAAAGTGTGGTTTCAAATGTGTAGTTAAAAAACAAAACAAACCTACACTGGTCTATTGATGGCCGTTTTAGATGTTTTTTTCAGTTTTCTTTACTCAATCAGCTGCAAATTGAATAATGCATTGGACTTGGACCACCAGTGTCTGGATCTGTTGGGGCACACTGTCTAAACAGTCATCAAATCATAGCAATTGTACACTCGGATTGAAGCACTGAATTGCTAAATGTGTGGGCACCTATTTGTTTTTTCCTCACCTCTGGACTTTTTGAAATGGAATAGTCTAGAGTTCATTTCATAGGTAAACAAACTTCTTCATAGAGAATTATGGAGAAATGGAGTGTACACATGCAAAATTCTGTGTACGGCTGTAAGGACTCTGCTACTCCATTTTAAACTAGTATTTATTTAAAATGGTGCTATGGCTACCCCACACAATATATCAACTTTGTCATCCCACTGAGATTAATTCAGAGGTCCTAATATAAGATCCATGCAGAACTCTGCAAGGAATTTAGGAGTTGCAATCAAAATTGCCCTGCAAAGACCCCTACTGATTTCAGCAAATGGCAAGAGCCCTGGAAAAGAGCTTCAATTCCAGTCTGGATGTAAAGGTTTTTTCCACCTTTTAAATATTTTTAATTTCTCTGCAATTTTGTAATTGGACTCTTCCATTCTACTGGTCTAGTGCTGTAACCTTTTGCCAACTTAAAGATGCCACCATAATATACTCAAGAAAAAAAGCCTTATACTGTATGTCATATGGGAAAGACCTGTGAGAAAAGGGTCTAGTGCAACTTTCCACACAGGCCATTCAAGTTGGTATTTTTGCTGCTTGAGTGTGAACCCATTGTGATGTATGTAATCTGTTAAGATTGCACATGTTATGCAAGTCCTTTACTTGCACTAGTGAACATTTTAATGGTGTCTTCCTTTGAACTTGTATTCTGTAATGTACACCTGTTGGCATGCATTAATACAATTCTAATGTGTTCACTCTAACCAGTTTAAGATGGCTGGTGTAACAGTTACACTCAGAAGTCTCATTGATTTTGAGTTTGCATTAATTCCCTTGTCACTATCCCCATCAGGTGCTCAAGTATCTTCTACAAATAGCTAGTGACATTTTGGTGGCCACTGGATACTCCTGGATAGTTTCAGTTAACTGCTGCTATCAGAAGTGTATCTAACCTGCTTAAGATGACCATTTTTGTATTTTGAAAAATGGAAGCTATGGATGTAGTATGTTTAAATATAAAATCTGCAATGGATGAGTTAACCCAAGAGGCCATTTAAAGAACCTAGAAAACACCATAAATGGGCCTGATAATATTGATCTCATAGTAATTACTAATGAACTTATAATTATATAAATCCAATTTTTGGTGAGGCAGTTTCTCTGACAAGCTTGCACATCTATTTAAAATGTCTTCTGACCTGTTTTAATATGTCAACATACAAACTGGCTATTCCTGGTTGCGTTCTTTGGTAATAGCTGTAAGTATTTAGTATGGACTGTCATTACCTCCTTATGTATGAGGTCTGGCCTAGTTGTGATAAGACTCTGCAATGTGACAAACATGCAGTCACTTGGAAGAGCATTGTGGGTGTTAACAGCCTCTCTACTATTGCAGTAATGAACATGCATACACATACTCTATACTTGTACAATTGTTGAGGGGTATTACGAATGAGTTAAATTGACTTGACCCTCTTGACTAGTTATGTAAAAATAGAAATTGGCAAAAATGCTTCGTAGACATCTTGTTCTGATCACTGACACATGCTACATGTGAAAGCAGCTAAATGCAGCAGATGCACTGCACTCTGCTTTAAATAAATGTGAAAATAGGTCTGTCTGCAGGTGTGTTTAAGAGTTGGCTTGTTAGGACTATACCCCAAACTCCAGATTTGAGATTTTCCACAATAAAACTTCATATGTAAATCGGGCAGGGCCTTTGTTAACCTGGTACATCAAACAGTGGGGAAAGGGGACTGCAGCAAGTGTTAAAATGTTTTGTCTATACAAGCATTGGCAGTGCAGTATTGTGTATTTTCTTATAAAGCTGGAATTGCTATATTACAAGCTCTTTACCTTCATGCACACCTTGTTGTTTTAATCATTTTAATGTGCTTATAAATGGTGCCCCATCTTGTCTATTTACTCCAATAGACCCATGAAATCTTCAGAGCAGTGTTGCATAACCTTTAAGGGAATGGGAGTGAATATTATGATGGATTAGAATGCTAAAACAATCGGCAGATCAAAGCTTGGAAGCCTGATAGACGCTGAGAGGAGAATTTGTCCCAGAGAAACATGTCACAGCATGGGGACTTGCTGAGTGTGCAGAGCCTGAAACATGTTTAGTCTGGAATCTCTTGCTAGAATACACCAATTAAAATGAACATGTAAAGTTTTAGGCTTGGTTGATTTGTGCAACTGTTTATGCTTAAACTATGGAATAGTTTCTTATACACCCTCCTATTCATACTGCAGTTCCCCCTCTAAACTTTTTTGTTCCTGCACTGCATTCATGTTAGCCACGCACTAAGAAAGGAATTCAGTGAGTCACAAAGGCAGGTCCTGTATTTTGGACCTATTGGAACTGGAAGCTCTTGTTGACTGACAGGGATGTGATGTCATACTGCTTTTCTAGTATCTCCAGCTACCCTGTTGTCAACATGTTGCTGGTCCTCTGCTAGCTTCCCTTTACAGGACAAACCCAGTGCTACTGATATCTTTAAACATTTGCTTCCAACCCAATGTCTTGGGAATACTATAACATTTCCTATGAACTGGCTGGCTGTTCAGAATTTCATGGCCACAAAATACTGTTAAAACACAATGAACATCAAATTATATAATGGGATAAATTGTCAGGAATGCTTGGGACTTAGTTTCCTGATGAGGCATTCTGTAACTTTGAGTACTAGACTTAAATTGCTAACTTCCTTATTTATATTTTAGAAGTAGTACAAATTAAGTTGCCACAGATTGATAGCACTTTACTGTGAAATTTAAACATTTTTTTTCCTTTTGCAGTAGTGATGACCTTTATTTAAATCTCTTGCAGGTTGTCAAGAATCGCTTAGAGCAGAAGGGTATTCTCGTTCACAATGTCCGACTGAATGGTTCAGCTGCAAGTCATGTGCTGCATGAAGATAGTGGCTTGGGCTATAAGGATTTGGACCTCATATTTATGGTTAACTTGAAAGGGCCTGAAGCCTTTCAGGTGGTGAAGCATGCTGTGCTGGATTGCCTCTTGGACTTCCTGCCTGCAGGTGTCAATAAGGAGAAAATCACACCCATGACTCTAAAGGAAGCTTATGTTCAGAAACTAGTCAAGGTTTGTACCGAAAGTGACCGTTGGAGTCTAATATCATTATCAAACAACAATGGAAAAAACATGGAGTTAAAGTTTGTGGACACTCTAAGACGTCAGTTTGAGTTTAGCGTAGACTCCTTCCAAATCCTCCTCGATTCAATGATCATGTTCAACCAGTGTTCAGAGACTCAAATGTCTCAGACCTTTCACCCCACTGTGACTGGAGAAAGTATGTATGGTGACTTTGAGGAAGCCATGGACCACTTGCGTAATAGGATCATTGCCACACGGAACCCAGAAGAGATCAGAGGTGGTGGTCTTCTCAAATACTGCAACTTGCTTGTGCGTGGCTTTACCCCCAAGTCAGAGGTGGACATGAAAACAATGCAGAGGTACATGTGCTCTCGTTACTTCATAGACTTCCCAGACATAAGAGAACAGTTTCGGAAGCTTAAGTGCTATCTGCAGGATCACTTTGTAGGGATGGAGGACAAGCGTTATGACTGTCTGATGACCCTTCACAATGTAGTAAATGAGAGTACAGTTTGCTTAATGGGACATGAACGCCGTCAGACTCTATCACTTATTGCTTCATTGGCTATTCAGGTATTGTCTGAACAGAATCTTGTTACAGCAATCCCAAACTACGCCTGCTACTACCAGCCAGCCCCCTTCATGAGTGATGGCAATTACAACAGTTACTACTTTACACCTGTCCAGCCTCTTGTGTCCTGCAGTCACTCCTACCAGACCTGGCTCCCTTGCTGCAACTGACATGCAGGCTGTGCAGTGACTTGATCCCCATGGCCTGCTTATCTCCTAAACTGAACAAGGAAACTGTATTTTAAATTTTACCTAAGAGCCTAAACTTGACACTTTGATCTTATCTGGAGATCATGAATTGATTAGTATGGTGTGATCCTCTTGTCTTTCCATCAAACAAGACCTTTCTGCTGATGGGCTACCATTCGTTCACAAATTCTTCTCCCCTCTTAATCTTCTGTTAACGCAGGCTCTAAAACCAGTGTAAATATTGGGTGTTTGGACCAAAGAGTAGGAGTTAGAGCTCTTAAGTGCCTGTACTACTTGAATGGTTTAACTCCTAGATTCTAGACTATATATTTCTCTTTACTCAACCCTTTATTTTGCAAGCTTGCGCTCAAGCAAATTTTGCCTTGCTTTTATGGAATAACCTTTACACTTGTAGCCTTTCCTTGGCAGAGGTGCTCTCAAGCAACATCTAAATGTGTTTAGTTTCTCAAGTTCCAATATTGATCACTAGATGGCAACTACAGTTTCCTTAATTTTCAATGCTTGCAAAATAAAGGGTTAATATCCCCTAAAAGTTGTACTGCATTATCCAGCAGCTCACCTGTGTTGAAATGCAAGTTAAGAGGTGCCTTGCAGTGTGACCAGTATTTGAGCGCTCTTTCTATTTTAGTACGTAGTATGATGTGCCATTGCTTCCTTAAGTGAAGCCGACCACATACAAATGTTTAGTGTCTGTTTCTATGCTTCAGTCCATCTTGCATATCATCTGCAGCGACACATTTGGTGCTATGGGGGCCTGCTTCCCAATTTAGGACAATTGCTTACTTTTTCACTAAAGTAGATGAGGTCAACAAGACTGTGACCTATTTTATTTTTAGAATAGATTTCAAGCTATCAAATTTGCTTGGCTGGAATGCAATGATCCCAGCCTTGATTTTAAGATTAAAGGAAATGTTGGGCTGTAGCAAAAAACTACCCAAAAAAAGCCATTCTGGTAAGTTAAAATCTGTCAGGTCCTGTCCAGACCCAAGAATGGGCGATGGTTTGCTTTTATTACTAATATATTGTATCTGAAATTACATTTATTAAACAAAATTGATCTCAAGGTCACCATACAAAACCGAATATATGCTAAATTTGGATCACTTAAAGAAAAAAAAAGAAAAAAAAAATCATCAACTTGTAGCTGACTTTACTGTAGGCTTGAGGGAGATATCAAAATGCCTCATAGTAAACTTTATGTTGTGCATCCAAAAAAGGGTTAATCGCTATAATGCACAACAAATCCTCTATGGTAACATAACTGGCTTTATAGCATAACAGCTCATTACTGTAGCCCCCCAGTAAGCTGAGATTATAAACTTGTGAGCAAAATGTGCATGCATACAACATGCAAGTGGAATTAACACATTTTTAAACAGATGTCCATTTCAGCTGGCCAAAGTAGCACAAGTCACTGGACCTGGTTGTCTTTCCCCCCCCCTCCCCCCCCCCCCCCTCTCCAGTCTTGATATAGCAGTCAAGACTGCTGTAACTTGCTGTGTTCAGCCATCTAACTTCTTATGGCACATGAATGAACACTTGGAGAGCAGACATGGCAGATATTACTGGTCCCCGCAGAAGGGGTTTTGTTTTTTTTAAGGGGGTGAGTGGTTGTCCTCTGCTCAAATTGGACAATGCAACCTACTTATGGATATGTTTAATACTTAACTGATCCAGATGGACATGGTTTTTATGTTCTTTTAATGTGCCTTTTAATAGTTTTTAGACTCTTGTATAGCTTTAAATCAAAGAAACCACTAGGTAACACGGGATCAGATGGAGACAGTGGCAGTTTCAAAACACAAAATTATTTTTTTTTTATTTATTTTTTTCTAGGTGCTAATTATATTTAATTAGAAGTTTGGAACCTCAGTCTATCTGCTGTTTAACATGCATGTGATTCAGCTTCTAATTACTATTTTTTTTTCTATGTTGAGTATGGTTCAAGTTACTAGCTTTACTCTATACTTCAATGGAGGAATATGGTATCATCATCATTTATATAGCGCCACTGATTCCACAGCGCTGTACAGAGAACTCATTCACATCAGTCCCTGCCCCATTGGAGCTTAATCTAAATTCCCTAATATACACACAGCGCTATATATATATATATAATGAGAGAGACTAGGGTCAATTCTGATAGCAGCCAATTAACCTACCAGTGTGTTTTTGGCGTGTGGGAGGAAACCGGAGCACCCGGAGGAAACCCACGCAAACACAGGGAGAACATACAAACTCCACACAGATAAGGCCATGGACTGGAATTGAACTCATGACCCCAGCGCTGTGAGGCAGAAGTGCTAACCACTTACCCACCATGCTTTTTTCTTCCCCACAACACTTTATATTTGCAGAAATCTGTTACAATTTTGCCTCAGAAGGTGGGAAGTTGTCACTTTTGACATATAGATGCACTTGGCCCCACTGTTATATTGCTACAGTTATGTTGGTTAAAGTGCCATAACTTTATTTTTTTATCAAGTTAGGTGGTTCTTGTGTTCAGTCTACTCAGACTGAGATCTCTTCCACTATACAATCTCCACACTCTCAAATACTATACACTTTAATCTTGCAGTATAAGGTTAATTTTAGTAATTTTCTAGTTTTTATGGTAAGGCTATCATGTGCTACATATGTTAATATCAAAGATGGAATTTCTCCCACCTGTACCCACACTATCTTCAGTCTACTATGCAATTCTTGGTCTCTATTTTTACACTTGGATATTGCTGACAGCTGTACTTACCCTGCTTGTAAATTCTGTCTTGCTCCACCTGATTTTAATGAGATCCATTTAATTATGTTACAGCATCTTGGGTGGAGTACAGATAAGTTAACCAATAAGTCACAGGACAATTTAGTAGTTTATCAGCTTGAAGCTTTGCTCTCTATTATGCAAAAGATGATTGACTTTTGCAGAGCCGTAACTTAGAATTCTAGTGCCCTGGGCGAGAGACAAATGCCGCCCCCCCCCCCCCTAGCTCTCAATTTGAACCAAATTAACCTAAAATATTGCTAAATTGCGCCCCCCCCCCCCCTTCATCTTTGCGCCCTGTATGGTCGCCCCTGTCGCACAGCCCTAGTTACGGCCCTGGACTTTTGAATATAACACAGCTACATTCAGACCCTTTTCCTGTGTTGGCAGTGTAGGAGAGCCAGTTGTGATAACATCTTGCACTCTCCTAAAATCCCTTGTCTGTGTGATCATGACCAAAATCTGACCTTTCATATAGTATTGCCTAGTAAAGTTTGAAAAATATTACCATGGAAATTCTGCCAATCCAGAACAATTAGTGTTACACTCCTGACCAAATTTAGGCAGTGCTTTCCAATCCTGGGTGCGTCTGACAATTGGTGACTTCATTCTCGTAGCTGCCTGCTCAGCTCATTCCTGGGATCTGAGCACACTTAACTCTTGAATTACCAACAAGACCAGTGTCCCTGCTTGTGCAGCAGCAAAAAGCACCAGTGACACAAGAGGGCACTGGTCTTAAGTTTTGTTATTTTGATCAGCTTGTTTTCCAGAGTAGTCAAAGTTCTTTGGCTTCGCTTACAGCATTCTGTAACAAGAATATTTCTTCCATATCTTCCTTTTTGTTAAGGGGAATGGAAATGTGCAGTGTTAACTTACGATGTATTATCGCCCCACTGTTGGGGGTTGTGGAGAACAAAAAAATAATAAAAATATATTTTCTCATGGTCTGCCTCATGATTTAGTGTTTAAACTTCTAAATTGTATCTGACATATCAGGACCAGAGTTGTCTGACTCTGACATGGTGCCAACTTGATTGCATCTAGTCAACAAGCCATACATGGAGCTAAGATATCAACCTGACCCACTTTAGTGGGATGAGATTTTCTGTTCCTTAAGTCTATAGGCTTTCTGCATTAACCTAAAATTTAAACTTTTTTGTTTTACATAAGCTTAATCAAGTGATGTTTCAAAACTAAACTGTACTCAATCTGTTATGCTTGTCCAGAGATCACTAAAGTAATGTTGCATGGCACTACAAACTACCCAACAAGCAAATGGTTAAGTTGGCTGATCCACTGTAATGTGGGTCATGCAGTGGGATGAACTCTTCAGTTTCACACAAGAGGGTTTCTATTCCTGTTTTGGTTTGAGCTGTGCAGAATGTGTTGGGATAGTAGTTTTCTAACATGTTTTGGCAGCCAGTGTTTCACTGAGTGAAAGGTTCCTCTTTAATAAATCTTCCCCAATTGAACATGTGCATTTTTTGTTAAACTGCTGGGTGGTCTAATAGTTTGCAAACTGTCAGATATATTAATGGCCAATATAGTTTATCAAATCTCCACATTATATATTGCTGTCCTGTTTGGGTTTGTCAGGGGCTTTACATTATTTGTATTGTGGATGATTAGGACTTATAAACTGTTGTAAACACTAGCTTCACTAAAGTTAACTTCCACGTACATCTGGTTCTCTGTACAGAATGTCATGTGCCCATATGGTGGATTGAGGATTTATAGTACTGAATAATAAAGTTAAATTCTACAATGGTTAGATGCAGCAGTGTCATGAGTCCTGTAGCAAACTGCACAGAGTCTAAAATATTTTGGTTGTGCATATAGATAAAACAATTCTGCCAGCATTAAGTAGAGATCATATAGATGTTTCTTAAGCAATGACTGTCAGACTTGAAGACATTGGAGTAGTGGCAACTCACAGCCTTTAAAATGAGAGCCAATACCCTTTTTAGAAGGTGAATGCTATTACTGAGCAGTCACTGCTTACTACATTACATGTTGCTTTGTTGGTATATATGACAATATTTCACAAATTTTCAATGAGTAGAAAACCCTGTTAATGTGTACAACTGTAATGGTGGTTTTGCCCACAATTTCGGTCACAAATGGAGCAAAGTATTTCCATTATTAAATTGTCTTTCTAATTGTGTAATGTCACATGAGTGAATAAGGCCGTAACTTAAAAATACTATGCTAAAGTGCTGATACACTATAAATTAATGGCATCTTGGTGCCAGTGTTTATTCCAGTGATGGGTTGGCTGCCCTTGTGATCCTACAACCTTCTAGTTCTTCACACATTGCCCATAACTTCAAGGACGGCAGAAAGTCTGGAAACAGGTCTTGGTACACCAACATCATTCATCCTAAAAAAAAAATGACCATCTGTTTCAGAAGTCCACATGCCATCAGCCACTCCACGTTCTATAACATGCATTCAGAAACCTACAAACACTGACCCCCATATGTACTTGTGATCACCCCAACTTTTACACAGCTGGAGCCTGCAAAGCACATGGTCACTCCCCTGATATACTCACTGTGTTGTGCAGAGGAGGCTGTGTGACCTAGATGTCAGCTACTTGTGTTTAGGCTTATTCCATGCTTTGTGATGAAGCAGCAGTGGTGTCCAAATTCAGTCGAGCTATCAACAGGTCATGTTTTCAGGATTTCTTTAGTCATGCACCAGTGAGTTAATCTATTTGGCTGGGTCAGTAATAATCCCATTTGTTTCTACAGACAAAACATGAACTGTTGGTAGTCCTTGAGGACTAAGTTTGAACATGCCTGTTCTAAAGCATAGAATAAGTCTATAGGCTGCTGGTGAAGGTCTGCCTGTTGCCCACTACTGGTTTATATTCTACAGCTTAATAAGGCTACAGCCACACACTATCAGTTGCAGTATTTATTTTTAATTGCAGACAAAGTTGAAAACAGTATAAATATGCATTGATCTCTGTTTTAATTTGCATATATATATATATAAAATATTTTTCACTCTCCCACCCCATAAAAAAATGCCACTGTGGGGGAAAATGGAGGAAATGCACATGTAGGTGCTGCTAAATGGCAGCTTGTGTTTACAATGTGTTTTTCTTGATCGGAATGGAAGCTTACATCTGCCTTTACATTCATCAGATGTATTAAAACTGAACTGCAGTTGAACACTAGTTAAAGCAATGTTAAAACGCCAATGTATGTTGTAATTTTATACAGTGTCTTATTTGTGTGTCTGTTTATATTCTATGGTGGCATTAACACTTTTAAAGGGGTTTCTAACATCTATATGGAGGTAATGCATTAAAAAAAAATATCACATGGGGGTAAATGTATCAGAGCGGTTCCGATTAAATCGTTAATCGGAGGTGTTTTTACGGGTTGGTTTTAAACCTTCCAATGTGTTGAAGGCAAAATTGCTGAATGCCTTGATGGATGAAAAAGCAGTTTTTCAATGACATACAAATTGTCAAATGTATGGTTGGGCAACACTTGCTGTGCATCATTTACATTGTACATATATTACACTACGCGTACCAATATGCACATTTGCTCCAATAAGTGACATATAAGTGTTGCCTCATAATAAATAAATATTGCACCCTGTTAGCAATGAAATATAGTCATCTTGCCCCCAAACTATAATGAGCAATAAATGTTCTAAACTCATTTTCTTCACATAACCGTTAAATAATGGCTCACATAAGTCAGTGATGCCCTAATCTTATGTTATGAAGGGCAAGGTAGCCCAAACAAGCAGGTATTAAAATAAAGCTTTTCTTCTTGGTTTGGTGTTTTGTATTCAACCTTCAAATGTGGTGGATTGGAGCACTAAACTGCTGGGAATTGATGGCGATGTGCCCTCTGCACATCGCTGTCAACTCTCTGTGGTTTAATGTTCCAAACCATCAAGCAGCCAGCCATTATAATCCTGTATTTTGACTGCAACTTTATGCATTTACCTTCAGACAGGATTAGAGTTTTAAGTCAGCCGTGAGTGCAAAATGGACTTCAATCTGCAAAAAATACTAATTCATCTAAATTGATGGCTCATTGTCAAATGGTTTTGTTTTAATGTTTTGTTTCTTGAAAAACATTTGTTCTTTATATCAAAGATTGAATAAACTCCCCCATAAAAAAAAAAATACTCATATAATTTCAATACTTTAAGCACACCAGTCTGCTCAACAAATTGATTCATTAGGCCAGGCCACCTTCCTTCATTACACCATGGTCCTGATCTGACGCTTATGTGCCCATTGTAGATGCTTTTGGTGATGGACAGGGGTCATCATGGCTAATCTGACTGGTATTTGGTTGCGCAGCCCCATACACACAGCAAGCTGCGATGCACTGTGTTGTGACACCTTTCTATTATAGCCAGCAATTTCTGCTACAGTAGCTCTTTTGTGGGATTGGACCAGATAAGCTAGCTTTTCTCCTCCACACGTATCAATGCCTATGACCCTGTAACCGGTTCACTGATTGTCCTTCTTTGGCCAAATTTTGGTAGGTACTAACTAGCCACTGCATACCAAGAACAGTTGTTGTGCATGTTCTCTCTAGCGTGCCGTCTCCTAGTAGACATGGTACCTGTTGGCACACTGTTCCGAGAGGCCGTCTTGAAGGATGAAATCTGTGGTTGAAGGACTCGATGCAGATGACAGCTGCAACGGTTTGTTTTGTTTTTACATTTACTTTTGTTTTTTGGGTTTTTTTCTCTCCTGTATTGCTGTTTTAAACCTACTGCTTTATGTCGACATCTTGACTGTCAACTTTACCAGCTGTAGACATTTTACTACCTTTTAACTGTGTCGACCTAATGAACATGTCATCATTTTGTCTACCTTTTAACTATGTTGACATTATGACCTTCTGGTGTAGTCATTGCGAATGTAGACATGTTGACGTTCCACCTACATCTTGGCATGTGAGCATTGCTCCATGGTCCAGTGATACGCTTTTTTGCATTCAAATTTGCATGATGGCCTTAATCTACAAGAACTGCAAAGTCTGTTGGTCTGCTAAGCATTTAATCGTTGCACATCTATGCAATTACCTTTGCAATTAATTGCCGTGTTTATGTTGTGGTAACACTGTAATATCCCCATGCCTACAACTAGTGTTAAGTAAAAGTGATATATTTCTGTTACTGGTTATTTGTTACAAAAGCAGTTCCTTTAAGCACTCTAATTAAAATGACTTTGCCGCATATGTCAGATAGAATGGCATACACAAAACCCTATTCTGGCACCCAGAATGGATGATTAGGATACTCTGAGCCCCATTGCAGCATGCAGAATGGAAGGCTAAGATAATCGGGACTCATTCCAGTACACAGAAAGGATGGTTAAGTAACTCCGAGCCCCATTCCGGCTGCTGGAATTGATTGTTAAAGTGCTCAGAGCCCATTTCCGGCACCCAGATTGAAAGACTAAGGTACTCTGAGCCACATTCTGGTACCCTGATTGTATAGATAAGGTACACAGACCCTCACTGACAGCTGGAATGGATAATTAAGGTACTTTGAGCCCCATTCCAGCACCCGGAAGGGATGTCTAAGGTACTCGGACATCCATTCTGGCTGAATAGCTAAGGTGCTCAGAGACCCATGCAGGCAGAATGGATGACCTAGGTACTAAGAACCCTATGCCGGAAGCTGTAATGGATGATTAATGTACTCAGAGTCCCGGCATTTAGAATTGATAACAGGTGCTCAGAGAGCTATTCTGACTCCCAGAATGGATGGTTAAGTTATCCATTACAGCAGACAGAATGGATGGTTAAGGTACTCTGAGCTCCATTCCAGTAGTCAGAATGGATAACTATGGTGCTCAGGAGTGCATTCTGGCTGCTGGAATTGATGGTTAAGATACTCAGATATCCATTCCAGGTGACAGAATGGATGGCTACGGTACGCAGAACTCTATTCTGGCACCTGGAATTATTGGTTAAGGCCGGAATGGATGATTAACACACTTGCAGAACCATTCAAACACACAGAATGGATGGCTAAGGTTCTCAGAGCCCCATTTCGGCAGCCAGAATGGATGGTTAAGGTACTCAGAACCACATTCTGGCAAGCAGAGTGGATGGTTATGGTATGCGGAACCCCATTCTGACAGAATGGACAGCTAAAGTGCTCCGTGCACATTCTGTCTGCCAGAATGAATGGTTACAATATTTAGAGCCCCATTCCGGTGGGCAAAAAGGATGGCTAATGTACTCAGAGCCCCATTCCAGCACCTGGAATAATTGTCTAAGATACTCAAGACATCCCATTCCGGCATCTGGAATGGAGATCTAAGTTATAAAGCTATGATATATAGAGATATATATATATATATATTAGCTTCCCAGGTTTAAAGTTAATAAATTATCAATGAGTTGGATGTAACTGCCAACCTTTTAAAAATAATTAACAGCTTAGCAGCTCTTCCAGCGCACCCATGAGATGGCTGCCCAGTGTCGTTTTTATATTAAATGTCATCCAAATCTATCCAGTGGAAGGCCCAGAACAGGCTCCCCAGGTCAAAGTTCTGGCCACTATACACCAACGGGAGGTCCAACCGGGACCTCAACTCCCTAGTATGTCTTCTGGGATCTAATGTTACCAGTTTGTGAAGTTATCATCCAAATCCATCCAGTGGAAGGCTCAGAACAGTCTCCCTGGGTCAAAGTTCTGCCCTGGGTACACCAAAGGAAGGTCTGACCGGTACCATAACCCCCCCCTAAAACTGGTCAGATCTAACTGTACCACCATTCGTTGGTTTCATCCCAATCGGTGCAGGGGTGTCTGAATGCATAACCAGACAGACAAACAAACAGACCAATACATTTTATATATAAGATCCAAGCAGGGTTGTTATTATATTGTGTTGTGAGGTTTCCTTCCCGCAGTTAAACAATTGTTTACAACCAAAAATGTTGTTTTCAATTTTTGTTGCTTTGTTGCATTGCCGTGTTGTCGCTATGGGGTCTAATCACTTTTCAATACTAGTTAACTATGGAAGATTTAGCAGCTTTACCTTGAGAGCTGTGAAAGATATTTTCCAACAAACAAACTTCTTCTTTTATATATAGAGATATATAATAGAGATGTTTGCAGATCCCTGTATTTCGGTTTTTGTTCTACAACCATCTTCGTGTTTTGGTTTTGGTTCTTGGCTCTTGGTGTGCCCAAAAATCCTCATGTGTTTTGGTTTTGTTTGTTTTTCTGGATTTAATTAAAATGTTATGTTTCTTAGTGAAACCAGCGATACAAAAAGAACCTTGCCTGTGAGTGACCTATCATTGTGTGCTAGCACTACAATCCCTATGAAACATAGTGGTCATTTTAGACAAGTAGATACAGTCATAGTCAAAACTTCTGAGAATTACACAAATATTATTTTTCACAAAGTCTGCTGCCTGAGTTTTTATGATGGCAGTTTGCATATACCGTATTCCCCCAAAATTTTGGGTCTAAAAACTGGGTGCGTCTTATACAGGGGTAGTAGCACTTACCCTGTCAGATGATTCCTCTGTCCGGTAAAGTCTTCTTTCTTCTGTCCGTCTGATCCTGATGCTGGAAAGCCGCTTAAGGTCCTCTTCGCGATGACCGGATGTCCTTTCAGGACCTTGTCAAGGTCCTGAAAGGGTAAGGCAGAATTGACTATAGCGTTGTCTCTCCTCTGTATACGCTGCACAATTACTCTGTGAAAAAATTGAAGATAATGTTTATCCTCAATTTTTTTCACATGATTTATATAGGTGCGTCTTATACAGTACAGCATCATATACATGGGGAAATATGGGTACTCCAGAATGTCATGAAGAATGATCAGATGAATTGCAATTAATTTCAAACTCCCTCTTTGCCATGACAATGAACTTTATCCCAAAAACATCTTTTCCAGCCCTGTCACAAAAGGATCAGCTGACATCAGGTCAGTGATTCTCTCGTTCAAACAGGTGAGAATGTTGATGAGGACTAGAGATGTTCACTGACCCCGTGTTCTGGTTTTGGTTTTGGTTTTGTTTCTGGATCTGGATTAACTTTGTGTTTTGTTTTTGGCAAAACCGCCCTCGCATGTTTTGGTTTTGGATCCCTGTTTTTTTCTAAAATCCCTTTTTTTTTTTTATTTGCTAAAATCACATATTTTTGCTTTATTTTCACCCTACATTATTATTTACCTCAATAACACTAATTTCAAGTAATTTGCAGTTAATTTTGACCACCTCACAGGTCACAATATTATTTTCATACACTTTCAAATCAAAGACTACAGCAGTTCTTGCCAGTGATAAGAAGAAGGCCATTGTCAAGCCTGGGCATAAGACCAAAAAATTCACCTATTACATCTGGAATTATTTTTACCCAAATCCTAACAACAGTTGTCTAGCCATTTGTAGCATTGTAAAGCCACAGTCAGAGGTGGGGACCTTAACCATCTAGGAACCTCATCCATGTTTCACCATTTGAAGCGAGTTCATGGAAAGCTTTTGTGAAAATCAGAAACGTATGCTAAAAAATAACAACAAGCAGTCCAGCATCAGCTAACTCCCTTCTCTCAGCTAGATATCAGCACCTGCAATCTACACCCCCAACACCTTAATCATCAATATCCTCATAAGTGATCGGAGTTAGTCCTGCATCCAAGTTTCTAAGGCAAGATGACTCCTTCTCTATCCAGGACTCCTCAGAAGAATCCTTGAGCGTTAGTCCCACTGCTGCTGTTCGCAGACCAAGAAGAAGACTACTAGTAGTTTACAACAATTGACTGTTAAACAATCCTTTGCAAGAGAAAGTAAGTATGAAAGCTGTCACCCAGTCACAGACTCCATGGTGACTATACTAGTATTATATCTGCGTCCAATATCCACTATCAATGCAGCTGGTTTTAGACAGTTACTTGAGGTCTTCTGTCCCTGTTACCAAATTTCATCACAACACCATTTTACTAGAAAAGCTATTCCTCACATCTACCAGAAGGTTCGTAAAAATGTAATTATTGGGCTACAAAATGCCATTCTACCCACTGTACACTTAAGCACAGACATGTGGACAAGCGGAACTGGGCAAACTAAAGATTATATGATTGTGACAGCCCACTGGGTTGGTGATTCACCTTCACCAGCAGGGACAGCAGCAGCATGTACCCAGGAAGGTCGCATTTCTCAAAGGCAGGCTACTCTGTGTATCATCTGCTTCACTAAGAGGCATATTATTATTGTAGATTTGTAAGGCACCACAGTGCTATACAGTAGGGAAGACAAGGGCATACATACAAAAAGACATACATAAAACAAGAAAAGACAAAATGGACAAAATGAATTTAGATATGAAAATAAAGGGTATGGAGAGAGATGGGTTTTCAAAGAGCATCTAAAGTTTTGAAGTCTGTGGGAAAGCCTGATTGAGCGTGGTAGGGAATTCCATAAGTGAGAAGCAGCACGGGAGAAGTTTTGAAGGCGGAAGTGAGAGGTGGTTATCAGAGATGAGACAAGGCGCAGGTCAGAGGTAATACCGCTGACAACCTCTTTGAAAAACTAAGGGATGTCATTGCAACATGGCTTATCCTGCTTGGACTCTCCTGAGGATATGTGATTTCTGATAACGCCACCAATATTTTTAGAGCATTACAGCAGGGGGAATTCCATCACATTACCTGTTTTGCTCACACAATCAACTTGGTGGTACAGAACTTTTAAAAAAATGACAGTGACATGCAGGAGATGCTGTCTGTGTCCCGAAATATTAAGAGCCATTTCGGGATTCTGCACCAGCATGTAGGAGAATGTAGCAGCTGCAAGAAGAATAGTATTTAGTGGGAATGTACTTTAGTCCAGCGCAGGGGAGAATACTTTCCGTGTTGTGCAAGGTGCTGAAACCACTCGAAGTAGTCACCTCTGAAGAGAGTGCAGACACTGTTAGCTTGAGTCAAGTGATAATCAGAAAAGCAGCAAGAGAAATTGAAGGAGGAAATGAAACATGAAATTCCGCTAATTATGTTGGACTTGTAGATTAAGTACTTTATTCGCTTCGTCAGGATCCAAGAGTTATCAACATCTTAAATCGGATCATTACATTTTGGCAACTGTGCTTGATCCTAGGTTTAAGAGATATGTCTTGTTTTTTTTCCAACTGACCCAGATCTCAAGAGATGCAATGAGCTCCTGGTCAGCAAGCTGACAGCTCAAGTGGTATATGACACAGTGACGTCTCCTCCTTCAGTTTCTCTGGAAATTGCTGCCAGGAAAAAACTTTGCTTTCCCAAGACATCCAGTGGTGATGCAGATAAGTCTGCACAACATTTTGATATCTGGTCTGGTCTAAAAGAATTGCACAAAAATCATGACCGCTCTTCCGTAAAATGAACTACAAATTCCATGAGGCCATTACCGGCAATTACATCTAAGTACACAGACTCCTGTGATGGTGGATGGTGTGATTGATGAATTAGTATTGTTTGAGGATGAGATTGAATATGATGACAGGGTAGATTGCAGGTGGTGAGATCTAGCTGAAGAATTGGGCTACCTGATGCTGGTATGCATGGTAATATTTTGGGTAGAATGGCATCTTGGCAATTTTCTGTTTTTCTACAGTAAACTTTCACCTTTATTATAGAGCTGTTTTTTTCTTTACAAAGGTACACGCTTTTTAATTACATTTTTG
Organism: Mixophyes fleayi; assembly: GCF_038048845.1. Classification (NCBI taxonomy): domain Eukaryota; kingdom Metazoa; phylum Chordata; class Amphibia; order Anura; family Limnodynastidae; genus Mixophyes; species Mixophyes fleayi. The sequence continues at coordinate 249,595,881 of NC_134403.1, read as the reverse complement.
TTTCCCTGACTTAAAACCACTATGCACTTAAACATAGACTTTAGCACATGAGTTAGAGGGATTAGTATCATCATGACTGAGACTGGAGAGTGACAAGAACAATGCCACCCCTCCTGTTTCTGTATGAGCTATGGCACAGTAGAATGTCACTGGAGACTGTTAAGAACACTGAGAGCCCTATTATTACAATTTCTGTTTCAGCACTGAACCCTGCCACCTCTCCTGATTCTGAGTGAGCTATGGTACAGTAAAATGTAACTGCAGATTTAGAGCAAGACTGCCAGCCCTATTTCAGTAATGACAATTAGCAATGGAGCTCTCCTCTTTGTGTGTTACCTGGACTATTCTTGATTAGCGCTGGCTTACCTGAGGTGTGGAGTCTAACGAACTCCCCGGTGTTCACCAAGAACCGCCGCAAGGTGGGATATGCTTAGCTGCGGGGAGACGCAGGTCGCGGTCCTCAGGCTCACGTCAAGAAGTAGTGTAGTGGCAAGGGCAGCGGGAGGATACAGCGAGGAGGTAGAAGAGGCGTCAGACATTCTGGGTCAGGGACACAGGCAATCAGAGAAGTCAGCAAGCCGGGTCGGTACACAGGTATGGCAGGTATGCGAGTAGAGAAGGGAACGTCAGATAATCCGGGTCAGGAGCATAGGCAAATCGGAGAAGTCAGCAAGCCGGGTCGGTACACAGATGAAGGAGATCCAGGAAAGTCTGCAAGCCGGGTCAGTACACAGGTGATCAAATACACTGGGAGCAGGCACTGGAAGGAACAGGGGACAGGAGCCAGGAACTGGTGAGTTGCTCTGACACTCACCAAGTGTCAGAGCTATGCTTTTTTACTGAGTCCTGTTTGAATTCCCCTTTTGGTCTATGTAATGCCCCTGAAAATTTCCAACATTTCATCAATGACATCTTAATAGATCTACTAGATCAATTTGTTGTCGCCTATCTGGATGATGTTCTTATATTCTCTGATATGTATTCTATATTTGAAAGACTTCAGAAGAACCAGCTGTATATGTGAATTCGAACAAACTCAAATCCAGTTCATAGGATATATAATTTTCCCTGCTGGTCTGCGCCGTTAATTGGCCTGGAAGTACAGCGGTTTATTGGCTTTGCAAACTTCTACTGGAAATTCATAAGAAACTTTTCTGGAATATTTTCTCCTATTACGCCCCTTTTTTATCAAAAAAGGGCCTTCCTTTTGAATGGTCACCTGAAGCACAAGTAGCTTTTATCCGACTTAAAACTCTTTTTACATCAGCGCCAATTTTGAAACATCCAAATTCTGAATTACACTTTGTTGTCAAAGTTGATGCCTTTGATTCTGTAGTGCAAGCATTTTTTTCTCAACATATTGGTGAGAAGTTATTGTTGCATCCTTGTTCCTATTTTTCACACCAGATTATATCAGAAGAGAAGAATTATGATTTTGAAAACAAAGAGTAACTGGCCATCAACTGTTTTTTTTTTTTAATGGAGAAACTTTCCTGCGGGTTTGTCCATCCACTGACAGTTCTTACCCATTGCAACCAGCATTTTTTACACACTACTACATAATTTTCCTTTATACAGGCCAGATGAGCTTTATTCTTCTCTCATTTTAACTCCATAATTTCTTATCGACCTGGATCCAGAAATGGCAAAGCAGATGCACTCTTTAGAATGTTTTCTGCGCCCTATCTAGAAGAAAACTCTGGAGAAACAATTCTACCTGGGTACAACTTCTGTTTTTTTCAATTGTTTGTATTATAATGGATTAAGGTAAAAGGGAATGGGTACATAGTGGGGAGCAAACATAACAGAGCATAACATTGAACAGATGTACAGCACTCACAGAGGCATGTGAACATATGAAAATTAAGAACAAACAGCATTATAGAATGTACAATTAGATACAAGTCAGAGGGGCCAGTATGAGATGGGTCAACAGAACCAGGAAGACGTAGGAATGCATAGTCTTCCCTATCTGTAATAAACTTCTGCCAGCCCATATATTTGACTACAGGGGAGGAGGGTGATATAGAATAAGGGATTCCAGATGTGTCCATTTCGAAACTAAATTGTATTTTGACAAGGATTTTGTGCAGAGTGGGAGGGAAGCGGTGTTTCAAATGTTGCGCAATTGCCGCCCTGGCATCTACAAAGATATGTCCCCATATGTATCTATGGTGGTGTGGCAACTGGTCTGGTAGAGATGAAAAATGGCAACAAGCAGAGACGGGCATATGAGATCATGCTGACTTTTCTTCCTAGGTCAAAGACCTCTAGGCATAACGGGTGAATAACAGAACATGTCCAAAACACATGAAAAATGTCTCCCATGGCACCGCAGTTGCACCAACAAAACTTTGAGTGAGTGGGCCTCATCTTCTGTAAGCGAGCTGGGTTTAGGTTAATCCTATATAAGAGTTTCAAAAGCATTACCAAATGGTTAGTGCATTTGGACATCTTATGAAGGTTACTATAGATGGAGTCCCATCTGGGGAGAGGGATACATTGAGGTCCGATTCCAATTTGCACTGAAAAACATGTTTGAATGTGTCTGGGAGGCAAGTCAATTGCCATTAAGTAATTATACCTTTATTATCACCCCTAGTCAAGTTAGTTTATATCAGAGACAGAGGATAGCCAAGAGGCCAGTCACAACAGAGGAGCTCAGTGATCCAATGCCACAGACGCAGGTACCTGTAGAAATCCTTACAGGGGATGCCATGTTTTTCCTGCAGTTGCACATAGAAGCAGAGACTCCCAACGTCAAACATATGGGCAAAAGAGGAGATCCCCTCCCAGCATGTCAGCTGACTAAATTAAGGTCAGGGATAAGCTTAGAAACACTGGAAAGGGGGAGGTTTCTAATGGGGGGGGGACAAATGTTGCGGAGGAACCAACCATTCTGTCCCAGACCCTAAGGGAATCTAGAGTAGAGGATGGGGAGTGGGGAGAATGCAGTCTCATCGAGGCAGGAAGCCATATCAAATCTGCAATAGACAAGACCACGGGAGGTTTCTGTCCCCCCTGGGCTCACTGTAGGCATGTATTTTGATGTCTGGAGTTAAGGAGGGCTATTGGTCTATAGTTATGGCAATCAGCAGCATCTTTACCAGATTTCCAAATCATCACAATCTGGACCTCAAACATTTCCTCTGGGAACCCACCAGAGTCAGTGCTGGCATTATACAAATTAACCAATATGGGGTCCTTCTGAAATGTAGAATAAAAATCGTTGATGTACCCATCTGGGCCAGGGGATTTATATTTCCTAAGGTGTTCAATCACATCTAAAATTAAGAAAGAGGTCCAGGGAGCATTCAGGGCCTGCAGGGCTTTCTGGTGTAGGGAAGGGAGACTAAGGTGATGGAAAAAGCTGTGGATTTCAGTAATGGAGAGTTGTGGGGTTGTCAAGTCATCTTTAAGGTTATAAAAACCTGAATAGCACTTAGCAAACAGACTGGCTGTAGCTTTTGGGTTTGAAATTTTGGAGCCATCTGCAAGGGGCATATGGCGAATCTTATTTCTAGTCTGTTGGCCTTGAAATTTCCTAGCTAGGATGCGCCCCACTTTATTGCTGGTAGTATAGGATTTGGGACAGAGCAGCTTGTGTTTAGGCCAGAAGGAGCATCTGAGGTTAGTGTCTAACCTGGGACAATTCCAACTTTAGGTCAAGAGAGGGGCAATGCTTATTACGGGTTTCCAGAGTGGAGAGTTTAGATTCCAGGTCCTGCTGAAAAGAAGCATTGGCTTTCTTGAGTTGAGAGCCTGTCTATATCACTGCTCCTTGCATAACTGCCTTAAGTGGACACCAAAACATATAAGTGTCCTCAGGCTTATTGGTATCTGTGTATCTTGGAGAGCGGTTATACCGTCAAGTGAAGTGAGGAGATAGGTAGGGAGGTGCCTTGGTCTGGGAGAGAATGTGAGTGGGTTAAGGGACCAGTTCCATAAAAGTGGAGCATGATCTCACCAAGTGATTGGGAGGACAGAGACATATTTAGATTGCTGTTGGGACCATTTGCCAGTGAGTATCAAACTAAGTGGGAATAGGTATTATGGACAGGCAAGTGATAGGTAAAGGTCGTATTTCGCTATTAGTTTTTGAATAGGAAAAGAAAGAGATCATAGCGTCAGGGAGTAACAGTGAACCGGGAGGGTAAGTCCTATCCAGTCAGGGACCTAAAAGTAGGTTAAATCTCCCAATAAGATCAGGCTTCACACTCTAAGTTTTTGCACTTCTTGCAGGACCAGCATAACCAGCTTCTCTTCCAACTGCCCCATTGAGAAATGACATCTCCTCTGCTTCACTTATTGCAGATGAGAAACAATGTTGGTGCTAATAAGAATGGGAGGTGTTAGCTGAATAACAAATGGAGTGTTTGGAATCTCTAAAGAGCGGGGGACAGGGGGTGCTTTGGAGGTCTATTTATACTGTAGGGGGATTTCCCACACTGCTATGGGAAACCCCCAAACAGTTCATTTATTTCTCATTCTGTGGCGGGTGTGATCTTCCATAGAAGAACATATTGTGCTCGTGTCCTCTTCTTTCTTTCTTTTTGCCAAGCCTGTTCATATGGATTTATTTTGGGGTCCTTGGGACTGAAGGCAAGAAAATTGTTTTCATGGACTTTTGGATACAATAGGCTGCTTTTGATCAAAGAAAAGAAGATATTTACATGGACTTTTGAACACAATTTGGGGTTCCTTTTGAATTGCAAGCCTACAAGAATACTGGATCCTTTACAGAAGAAGACCATCTCAAGGTAAGTGTTTTAATAAATACATGTGGTTAGAATGAGGGATTTGTGTTTTATTTAATTTTTTTTATTTTTTAATTAAAGTAATGTGGTATTAAAGAGTGTTGTGTTTTATTTAACATTTAACATTTTACTCTGTGGTACTACAGGTCGCAGCAAACCCTGGGTGTCAGGGCATGGCTGCCATAGGTATGCTGATGCTTGTAGTTCTAAAAGCAACAACATGCCCAGATTGTTAATGCAGCCTGGGCTGGCTGGGACTTGTAGTTCCGAAAACTAAAATGGTATTTTTTATACTTTTTCATTCTATTTTTGCATGTTATTACCCTACACCCACCTCCCCAGGGGTGTAGTAAGGGCCCTAGTGCTTTCAGCAAGGGAATGGATCTTCCTAGAGGGGAACTCGCACAATTTTTTTTGCGGATCCCACTCCTTAGGGAATCCAGCCCAGTGCTGAACAGCTTGGGCAGGAAAGTTGGTTGTCATTCTGGCAGGTGGACCCTTGCTGTGTGTCCCCCTGCTATAGTGCCACCCACTCAGGTTGGTTGGCTTAGTGCTGGTTTTCATGAAATTGTGGGAAATATCAGACGGTGAGAACAGAGGGGGTGGGGAGCAAAGAAGAACTTTAATAACCCAGAAAACGGGTTAGAGTATTTGCCGTATAGGGGAGGAATCAGCAAAGTAGGTAACATTTGAGAATACTACTAGAGCAACTTCCACCCATGTCTAAAATAACCAAGAAAGATAGAGTAAGGGAACCTGTAAAGACCAAGACAGTCTGAGAAATTAAGAGTCAGGTAAGTAAACCACAAATAAAAACATAAGGCATAAAGCAGTAGAGTCATAAGCGATATGGCCAAACAGAACAATGGAAGCAAAACAATATAAGTCAATGCCTGTATAGGAACCTAGAGAAAAACACAAAAATGTACATTACCAGAAAAAATATGCAGTGAGGGTCAGTAGTGCATCCTAGTTAAGGTTGAGCATGGAGAATAACAGTCTGGAGACACACAGGAGCAAGATATGCTCTGAGAGCAGACTGCAATACCAGTCGATCGACACATAATGTGCATACTATTAGCAGGGAGAAACAGTGTAAATGAATAATTAGCACAGACATGGAAAGAAAAACAAATAACATGGCAGTTCAAAAGTCTCACCCCGATGAATCAGAACTAGAGAGAGTAGAATAATCTCAGGAGAAAGCAGACTGGAAACAGTACCTGAAAATCAGTCAGCAAACCTCACATATTGTGTCTATGCAGCCACTGGCAGGGGTCCAAGGAGCAGCATAAACTGGGAGTAGGAAGATGTTCTCTGAGGAAACACCTGAGAGAAAAGGAAAAAGATCAAATGTCACGGGCACTAGGAGTCTTTACCCAGGTATCACCAGATGATGGACTTACCAGAGCAGTATAGGTGGTAATATGGTACTCTGGTAGCGGGGTGATCACGGAACAGGAGACAGCAGATGTTAAGAGAATGCTCGTGGAAAGTCTATGACTAGCAGCACTGGTAATATATAGATAACAGTACACGAGGAACTGGATGGACAAGGAAACGTGAGGGTAGTCAGTGGTCTGCGGGTAGCAAGTTGTACCACTGCTATAGTGAGGAGGAATGTCCAGAAGTAACGAGGAGGTGATGAGAGTCAGCGGTCTGCGTATAGCAAGTTGTACCGCTGTCTAGGTGAGGGAATGGAATCCAGGTGAAGGTATCCGGGAAGTCAGTGGTCTGCGTTAGCAAGTTGTACCACTGCTATGTGAAAGGATACTGGAAACAGGTGACTCAGGAAACAGGGAACAGTGGTCTGCCTCTAGCAAGTTGTACCACTGAAATATATATGTGAGGAGGAGCACGGGGAGATAAATGCAATGCAGAGTATACACGGGCACACTGAACTTGATCCCACGATGATATGCACAAAATAGTAATAACTGAGCAGCACTGCACAAATATACAAAGTCACAAGAACTATCCAGGCTAAAAGGTAACACAGTCAAATGATGGCAATAGTCTCAGTGGATAGGAAACTCCAGAAGAGAATAACTCAGTCCAGCTAGATATGCAATACACCAGCACAGTCAATGAGAGGTATGCATACCGTGGTTCAGGAGAGCAGGCTGTCAGAAAGAAGTGCAGGGATCAGGAGGCCGGCAGGATACGAAGTCCCAGGAGGGTGGAAGCGGTAACCAAGTAGGTGCAGCGCACAGTAGGTAGACCAGCAAGGATATAAACAATACTCAGGAAGCAGTAGTATATAGAACTGGACACCAGGAGAACACAGGAGAGTAGAGGCGGTCTAGCCGAGATGAAAGCAGCGGAGCGTTGATCCGATGCAGACAGGCGAGTTGACACAAGCAGGAACACTGTAGAAGCACGGGACAGCGGATCGGCTGGCTGCAGACACGAGGAGTACTGGAGGGTTGTGATGAGCAGGACACTGCAGATACACGGAGGCAGCGGATAGGAATCAGCTGGTGCAGTCACGATGAAACACGGGAGAGTTGAGGTGAGCAGGATACTGTAGATACACGGAGGCAGCGGATAGGAATCGGCTGGTGCAGTCACGATGAAACACGGGAGAGTTGAGATAAGCAGGATACTGTAGATACACGGAGGCAGCGGATAGGAATCAGCTGGTGCAGTCACGATGAAACACGGGAGAGTTGAGGTGAGCAGGATACTGTAGATACACGGAGGCAGCGGATAGGAATCAGCTGGTGCAGTCACGATGAAACACGGGAGAGTTGAGATAAGCAGGATACTTTAGATACACAGAGGCAGCGGATAGGAATCAGCTGGTGCAGTCACGATGAAACACAGGAGAGTTGAAGTGGTCTGGAAACCACAAACGAACAACAGGAATCAGCAGGAGCTGAATACACGAGGAAACACAGGAACACCTTCAGAGGCTCATGGGGAATTACACTCCAAGATCAGGCAACGAGGTATTGACCACAGGTGCTTTAAATAGGGAGTGTTGCCTGATCAACCAATTAACTAAAAGGAACATGTACTGAAGGAATGAAAGGGCTGCACATGCGCAGATCCTCAGGATGGTGGACGGCCACTGTTCCTAAACACACGAGAAGTAGCACTCACAGTCCGGTGAGTGACATCAAAGAGTCTCAAACAACCACTAATCATGGTAAGTCTTTTCCCACCGTCGACCACTTAGGATGGATCCAAAGTGACGCTTGAAAGTACTAGGGGCACAGATAATGTCCCAACTTTTCAGGATTTGTGCACTCTCCTCCGAGGAAACAATAATGTGTGTAGAGTTGTTCTTCTGTATGATGAACTTCACTGGGAAACCCCAGCGGTAAAGGATGTCATTCTCCCGCAGCACTGTGTTGACCACATGGAATATTCTCCTCTTGAGGATACTGGCAGTGGAGAAATCAGGGAACAATTAAATGTCAGAGAACCTCTGTGTTCAGCTGCTATAGCTGCTCTCAAAAACTTCTTTCACATGTCAAAAATGCATCCTAAGGAGTGTATCTCTGGGGAAGGATCAGTATCTTGGAGGAACAAGGCTTAGAATTATAGTGTATGAGCTGTTAAGGAATCAGGCTGCCATCGTGGGCAGCAAATCTTCCTAAATAGTGTAGTAATTGAAGCAGTACAACAACTGTAATGAATGTGATGAGCAATCTCCAAGCATGGTACCTAAGATGTCCACAGTGGGCCACATCTATAACCAGTGTCCAGAGGGCAGTGTGAGCTGCTGGATAGTTGTAATGGCGCGAGGTCAGGGCACCTGAGAAGCAATCTGTGGCCGACAGCAGGCACTCAAAAGCGTCCACTTCTACACTAAGAGTGACACAGCTCTGTGAATGCAATTGTACAGGCCACTGGGTGTCCAAAATGGTGGCTGGCAGTGGTGGCAAATCTCCTTAGTCTGCAGTATAGACGTCATACCTGGACAAGGCCGCTGAGAGGGGGGGAGGCGGTTACATTTTACCCGGGCCCTCGCTGCTATTTTAAAAATTTTCTTTTTCTTTTTCATTTTTTATTTTGCGATCTTTTCCCGTTGGTGGGGGGAGCTGGAAGAAAAAAAAATCCATACTCACGTGATCGCGGCTCCACATCCTTCCTCTCCTCTCATCTCCATTCACACTGACTGTCGGGCTTGACGTCATCAAATCACGCCCGACAGTCAGTGAGGAGCGCCGCAGCCAGGACAAAGCATGAAGAAAGAAGAGAAGACAGAAGAGAAGAAGAGAAAAGAAAGAAGCTAACAAAAGGTAAGTAAAGAAACGGAGAGGCAAGGGGGGAAACAGAAAGGGACAGTACTATAAAGAAAGGGCACAGAGAGGAAAAAGGGAGAGAGGCACAGAGGGAAAAAAAAAAGGGGAGAGAGGCACAGAGGAGAAAAAAAAGTGGGAGAGAGGCACAGAGGAATAAAAAAAAAGGGGGGGAGAGGCACAGAGGAATAAAAAAAAAAGGGGAGAGAGGCACAGAGGAGTAAAAAAAAAAAGGGGGAGAGAGGCACAGAGGAATAAAAAAAAAAAGGGAGAGAGGCACAGAGGAATAAAAAAAAGTTAGAGAGGCACAGAGGGAAAAAGGAGGGAAGGCAGCATGGAGGGCGCAGTGTGAGCATCAGGGTGCACAGTGTAGTTGTGAAGAAGGGGCACAGTAATGTGTGTGTGTGATGGCACAGGGGGCTTGTTGCAATATAGTGAGTGTGAGGTAGGTGGTGGCTAATTAATGGGTGCTATTTTGTTTGTAGGGTGATGGTGAAGCAATTTCATAGTGGGGACTATTAATTTAAGATGGGGTGGTTTGGGGGCTATTGAATGTTGGGGTGAGTTTGGGGAGAATGAGGTCTATTTATTAAATGTGACTATGAATTATTTAATGGCAGTGATGGTTTGGGGAAATAGGTATTGCTGGAGCTGTTTGCAGGAAGGGAAATAGGTTTATTTATTAAATGTGAATACTATTATTTTAATGTTGGGGCTGGAGAAAGGCCTAATTATTAATCGTGGGTGCTATTGATTTAACGCCGGGGCAGGCTGTAATCTTCTAAATGTAGCCATCTTTTTTCCCAAATAGGTCCTCCAACATTCCAGGATCCGGACAAGCCACAACTAAAGAAACCAGCAGCCACAGTTGGTGAAAGTGAGAAGAACAGGTAGGACAGAGCAGTGTATGAAATGTTGTGATTCTAGTAGGGACAATGCCAATGTTTAGTGAGTGTTTGGTGAGCCCAGTGGGCGCAGACCAAGACTGAACTCTTTCTGTACACACTGCATTCTTCCTATACTACACAAGGGTGCTAGATGTCCTAAAAGTTAGGAGTGCTTTGAAAAATGTCACGCTCCAGTGAATTCAGGACCTAGTGATTTTGATGTGCTAGCCACTCCCCAATTGCGCATTGGCACGCCCCCAATCGTGTGACCACACCCCTAAAAAAATTGCTTACTCAACTATAAGGGGGCCCCATGAATTTGTTATACCGGGGCCCTGAATTCCTCTTGGCAGCCCTGCACCTGGAGACAAGTGTGCTGGTAAAGGAGTGGGCAAGGAGTGTGGCAATGAGGCATATTTGTCACAGTGCCCCTATAAGATAATAGGTACAACCACAGCTAGTCTGCAGAGATCCTCTTTCAGCACATACACATACAGGTGTTCCACATGGATGTAATTGGTTTGTTTTGCTGTGATTTGATTGTAGTGCTTGGGTGGAGGATAAAGACACTGGGCCTGATTCATTAAGTATCTTAAATGAAGAGGTATCTTATTTCAGTGTCCTGGACAAAGCCATGTTACAATGCAAGGGGTGCAAACTAGTTTTCTGTTTTGCACATAAGTTAAATATTGACTGCTTTTTCATGTAACACACAGATATCAACTTTAAATTTCAGTGTGCAAATAAGCTATCAAGTATTTGTGTGCTACATGAAAAAACAGTCAGTATTTAACTTATGTGCAAAACAGAAAACTTGCATTGTAACATGGTTTTGTCCAGAAGACTGAAATAAGATACCTCTTCATTTAAGATCCTTAATGAATCAGGCCCACTGTTTGTATTTGTGGGTGGGACAACCGATGCCAGTAAGTGGCCGGCTAGTAGTCAGGGAACTATTGTTAAGCCAGATGTAGGTGGTGGGAGATTTTGTGATACTTTTGCTGGGTATGACTGCTGTACCATCGCTGAAACTGTTTAGCCATCCTGACAACTGTTAATAAACAATGAAATAGTTTAGCAAATCTATGTGAGGCTCCAGTGAATGCCGCAGTTTATCACTATATATATATATATATATATATATATATATATATATATAAATAAAATATATTCATACATAAGCAATATAAAATGTGGCATTGTTGCGCCAGATATATAGAACAGAGAACATATCTGTGTAGCAAAACACAATGCACTTTACAGCAAACTTCACTCCTGACACCAAGCAGCAGAGGAGGCTGCAGTTAGCTGACAAATTCCGGCATTCTAGAAGTTCTGGCTTTTACCTAATCAATGGCATTTCTAATGAGTACCATCCTTATGCCCTGTTCTGTAAAATCTTACCTTTCTGTATGAGCTATCCTCCTGTGAAAACGCCTACAGACATTTGTAACAGGCGATCACACAGGATCTTTGGAGATCCACTGAGCATGAGGGAAATTTTGTTTTTAGGCCATCATGAGCTGACATTTGCCTAAGTAGAGACCCTCCTACAGAGTTTTCATCTGATGTTTTTGTCAGGAACCCCTCCAGCCAGTACAACAACACCCGGAGCCTGCTCTGACAGTCTGGTGTTCACTGGAGCCCCTAGTGGTGGGGACAGACTTGGCCACAGACTACAGAGGGTCATGTGATGTGTACCAGCTGTGGAGAACCCAGGAGCAGAGGGTTATGGCAGACAGCAAATCCAGAAAACAGGCCGAGGTCAGGGGTCACTTGCTAGATAGAATCGTCAGTAAACACGCCAGGGGTCGGGGTCACGGGCAAATCAGCAGAAAAGGAGATACAAGCCAAAAGGTCAAGGGCACAGACAAAAAGACAAATCCAGGGTACAGGCAGGGGTCATACACGGCAAACAGAGGTCCAAAGGTTTAACACCAACCGCACAGCAGCAGGCAGTAACACAGAGGTCTGGAAGCTATAACCGGCAGAGAGGCTAAGCCCTCCCTGCCTTAAATAATAAGTGTGACCAATCATAGCCTAGCTCTGAAATTACCCCCAGCCTATGCCTAATAAGTAATGAATTAATAATCAGCCCACAGGCTGGTAAATCTACTGCGCACGCGCCCGGCTGCCCCACAGTGCTGGGACGTGGCGCTGGAGTGATTAGAGTCCGACCGTTGCTAAGGCAACGGTCGGGCTGGCCCCGGAAGGGACGTCCCAGTCGTCATAGCGACGGCCGGGACGGAGGAAGGAGAGTCGCGGCGGCTGGGCACCACCACGGCTCGTAACAGTAGTCCCCCCTTGAGGAGGGGTCAAGGAACCCGGACATCCAGGTTTTCCAGGGAATTGTTTGAAGAATCCCTCTATGAGATTGCGAGTGTGCAGGCACCTCCATGGAATCCAGGATCTTTCCTCCGGGCCACGATCTTTCCACTGAACTAAGAGATGGATCTGCCCCTGGACCTTTTTGGAGTCCAGAATCTTCTCCACCAGGAATTTCTTGTGACCTTCCTGGGATGACAGGTTGAGATTTCCATAAGTAATGGAGCCTAGACTTGCGTGCAGGGATAGCAGACTTCAGGAAAGAACAATAAAAGGTGTTCGGCATCCTAAGTGAACGAGGAAGTTTTAGTCTGAAGGCGACAGGATTGACCTGTTTGGTGATCAGGAATGGACCAATAAATCTAGGGCCCAGTTTTTTGCAGGGATGCCTGAGCTTAATATTGCGGGTGGATAACCAGACTTCTTTCTCCACCTTAAATGAACAGTCCTTCCGATGACGGTCTGCAAATTTTTTAGACTGGAAAGAGGCCCGTACTAATGCAGCATGCACTTTTTTCCAAACAGACAAGAGGTATGAAGCCGTGGAACGGATCTCCGGAAGGCCAGAAGAGTTGAGCAAGGACAAGGAATTGGATCTTGGATGGAAGCCAAAATTACAGAAAAAAGGAGAGGTTTGAGTGGAGGAATGAGAGGTGTTATTATATGCAAACTCAGCCAATGGAAGCAATGATGACCAATTGTTTTGAAACTCAGTAGTGTAGAAACGTAGAAACTGTTCCAACGATTGGTTCACTCTTTCAGTCTGTCCATTGGATTGAGGGTGATAGGCTGAAGAGAGACTGATGTTAATCCCAAGGATGCTACAGAAGGACCTCCAGAACTGCGCAACAAATTGGGAGCCCCGGTCCGAAACGATGTCAATGGGTAAACCATGAAGACGAAACACATAATGTACAAATAGCACAGCCAGATCCTGAGCGCTAGGGAGCTTGGTCAGAGGAACAAAATGGGACATTTTACTGAAACGGTCCACTATTACCCAAATAGTGTTGTTTCCTGAAGAGTATGGCAGATCCACAATAAAATCCATTGACAGATGTGTCCAGGGTTTCATAAGTGTAGACAAAGGCATAAGTGGACCTGAAGGAGAGATTCTGGAGGTTTTGTTTCTTGCGCAAGATTCACAAGTGCGGACAAAGCTCTCAACATCCGAGGACAGTGAAGGCCACCATACAGAACGTGCAAGAATTTCAAGGGTTCTAGAGATACCCAGGTGCCCAGCCGATTTGTTCTCATGGGCCTCAGAGAGAACAGCTCTACATAGATGCACCGGCACAAAAAGACGTCCCGCGGGTGTTTCAGAAGGGGCTTTTTTCTGAAATTGACGTATGGTGTTTCCTAAGTCCTGAGTCAAGCCGGAGTGAATGATAGAAGCCGGAATGATAGGTGGTGGTTCACCAGTGGGTAATTGATGAGGTAGAAAGCTCCTGGACAAAGCATCCGCCTTAGTATTCTTAGAACTAGGTCTATAGGTTAGGACAAAATTGAAACGGGTAAAGAATAAGGCCCATCGAGCTTGTGTGGAGTTTAACCGTTTGGCAGAATCAATGTACGACAGGTTTTTATGATCGGTGAAGACTGAACTGTGAACTGCTCCCTCAAGCCAGTGACTCCACTCCTAGAACGCCCACTTAATTGCCAGGAGTTCCCGATTGCCCACATCATAGTTGACTTCGGCAGCCGAAAACTTGCGTGAAAAGAAGGCACATGGATGTACTTTATGATCACCGGGGTTCCTCTGGGATAAGAGAGCACCAGTGCCTACTTCCGAGGCATCCACTTCCAGAATAAATGGCAACTGCGGATTAGGATGCTTGAAGACCGGAGCAGTAATAAACGCATTCTTAAGAGCTTCGAATGATGCAATGGCCTCCGGTGACCAATTACAGGGATCCGCCCCTTTGTGGGTAAGAGCAGTGATGGGAGCCACTAGATCAGAAAAAGCCTGAATGAATCTCCGATAGTAGTTTGCAAAGCCCAGAAAACGTTGGATCGCTTTCAGATTCGTGGGACGTACCCACTCCAGGATGGCTTGTACTTTACTAGGATCCATAGAAAATCCATCGGGAGAAATTACGTATCCTAGGAATGATACTTTCTTGACATCGAATTTGCACTTTTCAAGTTTGGCGAAAAGATGATGCTCTCTGAGTTTAAGCAGGACCTGTTTGACATCTTACCCGGAAAGTGGCGGATCAAAGTAATTGGTCACCGGAGGCCTTTGCATCTTTCGAAGCTCTTAAGAATGCGTTCACTACTGCTCCGGTCTTCAAGCATCCTAATCCGCAGTTGCCATTTATTCTGGAAGTGGATGCCTCGGAAGTAGGCACTGGTGCTCTCTTATCCCAGAGCGACCTCGGTGATCATAAAGTGCATCCATGTGCCTTTTTTCACGCAAGTTTTCGGTTGCCAAAGTGAGTTATGATGTGGGTAATTGGGAACTCCTGGCAATCAAGTGGGCGTTTGAGGAGTGGCGTCACTGGCTTGAGGGAGCAGTTCATACAATTTCAGTCTTCACTGATCATAAAAACCTGTTGTACATTGAGTTTGCCAAACGGTTAAACTCCAGACAAGCTCGATGGGCTTTATTCTTTACCCATTTCAATTTTGACCTAACCTACAGACCTAGTTCTAAGAATACTAAGGCGGATGCTTTGTCCAGGAGCTTTCTATCTCATCAACTACCCACTGGTGAACCACCGCCTATAATTCCGGCTTCTATCATTCACGCTGGGTTGACCCAGGACTTAGGAAACACCGTACATCAATTTCAGAAGATAGACCCTGCTGAAACACCTGTGGGGCGCTTTTGTGCCAGTGCATCTTCGTAGAGCTGTCCTCGCTGAGGTCCATGAGAACAAATCGGACGGGCATCTGGGTATCTCTAAAACCCTTGAAATCCTTACACGTTCTGTATGGTGGCCTTCTCTGTCCTCGGATGTTGAGAGCTTTGTCCGCACTTGTGATGATTGCGCAAAAAACAAAACCTCCAGAATCTCACCTTCAGGTCCACTTATGCCTTTGTCTACGCCTATGAAACCCTGGGCACATCTGTCAATGGATTTTATTGTGGATCTGCCATACTCTTCAGGAAACAACACTATTTGGGTTATAGTGGACCGTTTCAGCAAAATGTCCCATTTTGTTCCACTGACCAAGCTCCCTAGCGCTAAAATTCTGGCTGTGCTATTTGTACAGCATGTTTTCCGTCTTCATGACTTACCCATTGATATTGTTTCGGACCAGGGCTTCCAATTTGTTGCGCAGTTCTGGAGGTCCTTTAGTACCATCCTTGGGATTAACATCAGTCCCTCCTCAGCCTATCACCCTCAATCCAATGGACAGACTGAAAGAGTGAACCAAACGTTGGAATAGTTTCTACGTTTCTACACGACTGAGTTTCAAGACAATTCGTCATCATTGTTTCCGTGGGCTGAGTTCGCATATAATAACGCATCTCATTCCTCCACTCAAACCTCTCCTTTTTTTTGTAATTTTGGCTTCCATCCAAGATCCAATTCCTTGTCCTTGCTAAACTCTTCTGGCCTTCCGGAGATCCGTTCCACGGCTTCATACCTCAAATCTGTTTGGAAAAAGGTGCACACTGCATTAGTACGGGCCTCTTTCCAGGCGAAAAAAATTTCAGACCGTCATCGGAAGGATTGTTCATTTAAGGTGGGGCAAAAAGTCTGGTTATCCACCCGCAATATTAAGCTCAAACAACCCTGCAAAAAACTGGGCCCTAGATTTATTGGCCCATTCCTGATCATCAAACAGGTCAATCCTGTTGCCTTCAGGCTGAAGTTTCCTCATTCACTTAGGATGCAGAACACCTTCCACTGTTCTCTCCTGAAGCCTGCTTTTTCTGCTCGCGATTCCAGGCTCCGTTACTTACGGAAACCTAAGTCTGTCAACTCTGAAGGTCATCGGGAATTCATGGTGGAGAAGATTCTGGACTCTAAAAAAGTCCAGTGCCAAATCCATTTCCTAGTTCAGTGGAAAGATTGTGGCCTGGAGGAGCGATCCTGGATTCCGTGGAGACGTTTGCACACCCGCAAACTCATTAAAGAATTTTTCAAGCAATTCCCTGGAAAACCTGGATGTCGGGGTTCCTTGACCCCTCCTCAAGGGGGGGGTAGAGGTACGAGCCATGGCGGTGCCCAGCCACCGCGACTCTCTCACAGGCGTCCCGGCCGTCGCTATGACGACCGGGACGTCACTTCCGGGGCCGTAGCAACGGTCAGATGCTATTCAGTTCAACGCCGCGTCCCGGCACTATGAGACAGCTGGGCGCGTGCGCAGCAGTCCAGCAAGCCTGCGGGCTAAATAATATAATTATGGCCAGTCTGAGCACAACAAGGCAGGGAGGGCTTAGCCTCCAGATTTCTGTTTGCTACCTGCTGTTGTGTTTTTGGTGTAAAATCTTTGGACTTTCGTTTTAACGTGTATGACCCCTGCCTGTACCTTGGATTTGCCTTTTTGCCTGTGCCCTTGACCTTCTGGCTTGAACCTTGGATACTGCTGATTTGCTCGTGACCCCGACCCTTGGCGTGTTTTCTAACTATTCTACCAAGCAAGTGACCCCTGACCTTGGCTTGTTCTCTGGATACGCTCTCTGCCATAACTCTGTTCCTGGGTTCTCCACAGCCAGTACACATCTCACGACCCTCCGTTTGTCTGCAGCCAAGTCTGTCCCCACCACTAGGGGCAACAGTGAACACCAGACTTTCAGAGCAGGTTTTGTTGTACTGGCTGGAGGGGTTGCTAACAAAGAATACATTACATGCTCACATAGCTCACCTTTTTTACAGTTCTGACATAACTCCTAGCACAGGTAAGCCAGCTCCTTGGACCTAGCTGGTTACAACCAGTCTAGAATATTCCCTCAGATCTCAGGATGTAATCTAATTTTGCATCTAATAATTAAACTTCCATATCAACTTGATTTCCATCAGATCTCAGGATATAATCTAGTTTTGCATCTAACACAATTTAACTTCCACATCCCCCCTTCAGATGTTCTGTCTCCATTGGTTAGTGTTCCTGTCTGTCTAACAGGACCTGCGTTCAACAGGCCCCCCTGTTGTGCATTCAAGTGTTTGTCACTCACATTGAATAGACTTAATTAGCCTTAATGAGGACATCCTCCAGACTACACAACAGACTTACAAATGCTTATCAGAAATCAAACATATATCTTAGACACTAATGCATTTCCAAAGACAGGTACAACAAAGCATTTCCTTGCACCAAGATATGCAAAAGGCTTTCAAAACAAAGACTTATTGTATCAGATACACATCAGAAATAAGGTGTTTGCTTTTGAAAGGTTACAACAGGAAAACCAAATTTTCTACCCTGGTCTCAGAAATAATGATTTCCTACCTCACAATATACACAATATCAAAAGTAAGTGCACATGCAAATACATAAATAAGTGCCCTGCGCTATTTGCTTTAAATAAATTTTTACCAAAAGTTATTTAATAGTGATCCAGTCACACTACTCATATAGCCGAATTGTCAAGCAGCTGCAATATAAGGTGCATGCAAACCAAATGGAAAAAAACCCAACACATACAAATAAAAAAATAAATTGTAGTGCTAGAAACCTCACAGGCTGTAATAAATAAAATAGTACATTATATAAATAAATTATGAAAAGTAGTCACAAATCACCGTAAAAAATGTTTATTAATAGCAATATATAACCAAAGATTATTGTAGAATGGATGTTGATATACCTACAATAAACCAGCTAAAACACACAGATATTATGTAATGTAAAACACTTCAAATAAATAACGACTACTATAGTGGTAATTGGCACAGTGCACTGTGATCGAACTAATCACATATCATATAAATACATCGATCCCCTCTACTCGCTACCATGTAAAAAAAGATATCTTACTTCCCCTCCGATAAAGTTACTTTGTAATGAAACGCGTTAGTTTTTTGCTACTTTTTATGACAGCTATCTATTATGAGAAAGTTTTGTTTGTGTTAAGGCATGTGGAAAGTGAGGTTTCTGGGGGTTTTTCAGTCTTATTTTGTTTAGCTGCCCTTGTCTTTTAAAGTGAACAATATAGGACGAATGCAGTTAATATCATGTGGGTGAGTGACAGAAGTACTCATCCAATCAAGCTAGGTCTTCAGCCATAGCAGCCAATAAGGGGGAGTTTACTAGGATTCAGTTTTATAACTCCTCAGCTCCAGCAGAGAACCCTCTGATGTCCTGTATCAGGTTTGCTGACTGGTCTCCATGTGCAGGCTTAATATCCTTGTCTTTTACAAACCTTGTCTTTAAGCCATTTTTTCTCTTTTCAGCTTTTCATCCTTCCTAGAGTTTCATTTTTCCCCTCCTTCGCTTTACCCTCTTCCCCTTTTTTATTTCATTTCCCCCCTCTCTTCCTTTTCCCTCCTCTACCCCCCTCCCTCCCCCTCATTTTCTGTATTCGTCAGTTTTACATCTCTTCCTCTCCCCCTCTCCATCTTTACTCTTTTTCTCTCCTCCCTCCCCTGCCATTTTGCACACTTACCTGTTCTTATGTCCCGTCCGAAGAGAGCTAGGACTGTGCCAGCCCGCTGCTTAGATCCCCCCTCCACTATCCCTTCCGTTTGTTCCGCGTATCTGTCCCCATCATTTCGGTTCCAACTTTACTACCCCCCGGTACATCGCCCGTACCCATGGCCAGGTGTAGCTAGGGAACTTGCGCTCAAACCCCTGTCCATTTTGAGTTCCCCCAAGAGGTTGAGACCTCAAACTCCAAGGTTTTTACCCCATGCATTAGTTCCAGCACAGGGGCCGCCTGCGCCCCATCCATCTTTCCCTACTTCGCGCTCGCGTCACATTCCACCATTTACCGCTAGCATGTCTTTGTCTTCAGATCTCAGGTGCCAGCATCCAATCTCGGGGATCGTGTTCTTCATAAGGAAGGTACCCTCCAGATATCAGAAAACATACAGTAGGAGTCTTCTTGTCCAGCAGCAGCAGTTTCAGAGCCCATGCAGGACGTGCAAACCTCTGCAGATGGTGCTAGTGAGTATGCTGTTACTTCTTACACACCCATCCCTACTTCCCCGATATACACCACTAGCGGCGACTCCTCCTCTTCCTCAAGACAGGGCCCATGTAAGCTCATAAAAATCCTCAACTCACACTTTTGGCACAATAAGAGTCAGAGATCCAGGCGGTTAGGGCACAAACATCCTCCTCAGTTCACATGTTTCGATGTGAGAACACGACCCTTCTGTCCGGCATTAGAGCCAGTGTTAGGGATAAAATTAACAGGGGGTTGTATGTAGACATGTTGAACTCACGGTTTCAGCAAAGAAAGATTTAGATGCAACCTGCGCCAAAAGTGGCGTAGGGGAAGAGGCCCATAAAAACTTTGCGAACTGGCTCAACAGATATTGCGTATTTTCAGCATGCTATCTCAAAACTAGACCAGAAGAATCAATAGATGTGTGAAAATATCTTAATTTTATTAATTAAATGCACAATTGCGATCACCCTGGGAACTGGCACTCATATGATGAAAGATTGAAGGAGTAAGTCAGCGAGTGTAAGTCCCAGGGCTGGATTTACCGCTAGGCAACCTAGGCATCTGCCTAGGGCCTAGTGGCTCTCAGGGGGCCCAGAAGGGGGGGGCAACAGAAAATAGAAAAAATAAATAAATAAATAAATAATAATTTTGTGGCCCCTCCCCCGACTCGCTGCAACCTCGCGCGGGAGGGGGGGGTGCCACGATTCGGGGAAGGGGGGAGGGTCGGGTGCCACGAGAGGGGGAGGGGCTAGTGTGGTGGCTGGTCTCCTCCCTCCCTTCTCTGTGTCACATGGGACTTGTACCACATGACAGATGCCGTCCCATGTCAGAAGACTGCAGAGCGCGGCGCGGATTGAACAAGGTAAGTGCGGGGGGGTTGGAATATTGTGTGTGTGTTTGTCAGTCAGTGTCAGTATATTGTGTGTGTCAGTGTCCGCATAGTGTGTGTGTCAGTGTCCGCATATTGTGTGTGTCAGTGTCTGCATATTGTGTGTGTCAGTGTCTGCATATTGTGTGTGTGTCAGCCAGCATATTGTGTGTATATATATACCCTATTTGCTGGCGTATAAGACTACTTTTTTGCCCTGAAAAACATGCCTCTAAGTGGGGGGGTCGTCTTATACACCGGGTCCAGTATCGCGCGGTATCCAGTGCGGCCGCGGCGGGTCATCAGCGTGGCTGCGGCGAGCATCAGCAGCGATACAGGGGTGCCAGCCTTTTCGGCGTGACCAGCCCGTTCTGCTGACAGGGAGGGCAGACAGGGAGCAGGGACCAATTCAATCAGGCTTTGTATACAGCCAACAGCCAACCACAGTACTGCACCATTGTACAGTACAATACAGCATAGAAAATGTCCAGCAGTCAAACCCCTATCAACCCTATCATGGCACCAGCAAAAAGAAAAAAATATGATGCAAGTTTAAAACTTTGCCATGGAACATAATGATTGTGCTGCTGCAAGACAATATGGAGTAACAGAAAAGATGGTTGGGACTGGAAATCAAATGAAAAAGCATTAAAGATTATGCCAAGGGGTAAGTGTGCACTTGCTCTCTCCCTCTATTTGTTATCTCCCTTCTATCATTGACTAGTGAATTAAGTTTAATAAACTTGCACTGTTTTATGTTTACTGTACATGTTTGATAACATACAGCCTTGTGACAGTTTTCCTGCATGTCATAGGCATTCGAATATAAATGAACATGTTAAAAAAATCTAATTTGATGTTCTTTTACGTTTTATTTGGTGTGTGGAAGGTGTGCGGAAGAGGGGGTAGTCTTATACGGCGAGTATATAACAAACTCTATATTTTGAGTGGAAATGTTGGGGGTCGTCTTATATGCCCAGTCGTCTTATACGCCGGCAAATACGGTATATATATATATATATATATATATATAAGTATGGGGCCAATATATTGTGTGTGTAAGGGGCCAATATATTGTGTGAGTGAGGGGTAAATATATTGTGTGCGTGTCAGCCAGCATATTGTGTATATATATTGTCGAAGTCAGCAAATTGGATAAAGTCATTTCAATTAAAGTCTAGCAAACTTGGTTGTCTTTGTCTGAAAAGATGCGTACGGTATGCTATGACGTACAAGGGCACGCTACGGCGTGAAAGGGCGTACGCATCCACTACACGTGGCAGCAACAGTAATCGGTCTTTTACCGTACATTCGCACAAACACGCATACTTATAAAATAGTACACATTAATGGTAGTTGCAACACATAGTCAGTTATGTCGAAATATAGTAGTATTTATATGATATATCAGAGTTACATGCATATTAGTGAAATACACGGAATGGGTTAAAGGAATAACATCATGAGTGGTATCATAATGAACCTTATTACATATCCTACTGTTTGGTTCACTCTGCGAGGGAATCGCAGCGTGCATACGCAAGTTATGAATGATAGGAAATTATGAACTACTTAAGACTAAGGAATCCGGGCGGGAAGAGCAGAGCATACCCCCTGCAGAGATGACCCCCTCCTTTGGATTCCTTAGGATGAACCAGCCAATGATTGACGACCCCTTGGACATTCCTGAGACCCGGACCAATAGATGCAAGCTATACCATCTTCATTGTATTACTGTATTTGATTGTGTATATAAGCAGCAGCTTGTGATCCAGAGTGCAGACATCTTGTCCCCAGACTTCAGGATTGAATGACTGCACTGGATCCAGAGCGCCTGCGATAAGTAACGGCTGTATTTACTATTACTTCGCTTGAGCATATTATTCTACTTATTTGCGAATAAATCTTTGTGCTTTGGAAACACAAATCGAGGTTCGACAATCGTTATTGGTTAGCGACAATACGCACATAACAATTTGGGGGCTCGTGAGCTTTGGAGGTTTCGTTGCCGATGATACGCAAGACCAACGGATTTCGGTTCCTCAACAAAGGGTGGAGACGCGTCATAAACGGGTAAGAACGCATGGTGTTCAAAACCTGAATTTTACTCTGTGTTGCGAAACCGAATGTCCGTTTTGCATTATCTAGGGCACGCTAACTAGAACCTAGGGACAAAAGAGAAAACTGTTTCTTTTTTTTCTGTCATTGTGCGTTTTAACTGTATTACATTGCTTAGCGTATGTGTATTTCCTGCTGTGCGTACGCGAACTTCCGGTAGATTTGCCACGTGGTTAAACAATCAATTTGATAGTTATACATGCATAGTATAAATCACTTGTGAAAGTCTCTGAAACACTATCACTATTGTTGGGAATATTGTTGATTTTCTGCGCAGAAAACTAAGGTGTATGTGTTTTGTGATTGTATGATTTTGAAATGTGAAAGTTGATTTACTGTCAAAAAGACAGGGATATCGGTTGCCGCTTGACGAGGCGGAAGTAGGCGTGACGAAAAGCGCGCGCAAGGCGGATGTAATCGTTGCGAAGCGTGGCGAACTCAGCGCAAGCGCGCCCCCGCCACCTTATGTGGCGGGAGGGGTAAGTACAGCCGTTGTTAAAACTGAAAATAGAAAGATTGCTAAGTTGTACCCTGTTTTAAGCCAGTTTCAACCAAGTGTATCTGAAACTGAAGATGAACCCACTGTGATTTCGGCCATTGCCCATGCTGTTAGTGTACTAGAGGCTCAGCGCAAGTATGAGAAAATGGCTGAGATAGGTGAGAGTAGCGTGATCACTAGAAGTGAAAGCGTTTTAAATCTAGAACTAGCAAATCCTGTAGTGTCCCCTGAAGTCAGTGTACCAGAAGGTGCGTTCCCAGTCCGCACAATATCAGTTCCCAATGGGAAACCGGACAAGGATGGTGTAGTTCCTTTAAGAAATGTTACAATGCATTGTCCCTGGACTAGATCAGAATTACGTTCCATTATGACTGAATTCCCAGATCCTAGAAAAGAGTTGGCTAAGTGTCAGAAATTTGTTAAAGACTTAGGAAATGCCCACGAACCAACCAATAAGGATTGGCGTGTAGTGTTGAGGGCGTGTCTTCCTCCCAATACTAACATACAAAAATTCATTGAAGATTGTTTGTTGAAGGAAGATGACACCTTGACTGATGAGATTAACCAAAAGAATATAGAACAAATTGTCAAACATTTAGCCATCTATTTTCCAGTAGTAGTAAATTGGAGTAAGATTTTCACCATTAAGCAAAAGGATAGTGAAACAGCAGCAGACTATTTTTCTAGGGCGCTAGCATCAATAACACACTTTACCGGAGTAACTGACATAAGAGAGGATCCACATCACAGGGAAGTAGCTGTAGGAGTGTTAATGGATGGTCTTAGGGAAAATTTAAAAACAAGGGTACAAACCTCATTACCTAACTGGAGAGGTATCACAGTAGACTCTCTTAGGGAGTCTGCTGTGGAACATGACAAAAATATCTTTAGGAAAAAAGAAGAGAAAGGTGATAGGTTGATGACGGTGAGTATTCAGGCTTTAGAAGGAATACACACACAACCACAATCATACCAAGCATACAACTCAAGTAAAAAGGCCATGGTATGTTTTCGCTGTAAGAAAGAGGGACACATAAGGAGATTCTGTCCAGAAGCAAGGAAAGAAACATCAAGGGGAGAATCACTTAGGTATCCTCCACGAAGAAACACACATAGGCAAGAGAACACACAGCTACCCGCGCATATTATAGCAGCAAATGCTGCGTGAGAAAATAATAGTCAGCGCTAGGGGTCAGGTCATACCTGTAGTCTACAGCCAGTGAGGTTAACTGAGAGTCAGAGTGAAGAACCAACAATGATAGTTGACATAGCTGGTAGGAAACAAACTTTTCTTGTAGATACAGGGGCGGCCCGATCTGTGATAACCTCTCCTTTCAATCTACAGGTGACCAGTAAAACCATTCCAGCTATGGGGGTAACGGGAAAAGTGTTACATTATCCTCTAACTAAACCCGCTGAAGTTACTATCGGCCCTCTGCATACTAAGCATTCGTTTCTCTTAGCTGCAGCGGCTCCTACTAACTTACTAGGGAGAGACTTGTTATGTAAAATGGGATGTGTCATATACTGTACTTCAGATGGTGTGTTCCTAGATATACCCGAGAAGGTTGCACATGAGGTACAGGACATATTGGACACCCCTCAAAGGTTAATGTTACACTCTCCTGTTATAGAACAAAGTCCACCTCAAGTAAAGGGGATGTTGCTGGAAATACCAGGTTCCCTATGGACCAGAGATGGACAGGACACTGGACTGATGGCAAACGTAGCCCCTGTCATGGTCAATCTAAAAAGTGGTAGGATAGCTCCAAAAATCCCACAGTATCCATTAAAACGGGAGGTGGAACTAGGGGTATATCCTGTTATTGAGAGGCTGTTACAACAGGGGATTTTAATTCGTACAGCCAGTACAGCAAATAGTCCCATTTTCCCTGTGAAGAAGAATAGGGGGAGGGGCTATAGATTAGTCCAGGACTTAAGGGGAATTAATAAAGTTGTTGAGAGCCAATTCCCCGTAGTGCCGAATCCAGCTGTCATCCTCATGCAGATTCCACCGTCTGCCAGTCATTTTACTGTCATTGATCTATGTTCTGCTTTCTTCTCAGTCCCTCTTCACCCTGACTGCCAATACCTTTTTGCATTCTCCTACAGGGGAGTGCAATACACATGGACCAGACTACCCCAGGGGTTCATTGACAGCCCCAGTATTTTCTCCCAAGCCTTACATGACTGTTTGCAATCCTTTCAACCCCACAATGGGTCTGTTCTAATTCAATATGTGGACGATTTGTTGTTGTGCTCTGATTCTTTTATGTCATGTTTACACGATACTAAATTGTTGTTGCTTCATCTTTCACAAACAGGGCACAAGGTGGCAAAGGATAAATTACAGCCATGTCAGACTAAGGTCAAATACTTAGGACACTGCCTCACTAAGGGGCTAAGACACCTGACAACCGACAGAATTGAGGCCATACAACACAATACCCTGCCGCAGAGCCAGAAGCAGATTCGTACTTTCTTGGGGATGTGTGGATACTGTAGGTCCTGGATCCCAGGTTTTTCTATTCTGGCATTACCATTGCAGGAGCTAGTCTCTTCCTCAAAACCAGAACGTGTCGTACACACAGAAGAGTCAGAGCAAGCGTTCTTTAATCTTAAAGATAGTCTGACAAGAGCACCTGCATTGGGAATACCTGATTATGAAAAGCCTTTTGAGCTATATTGTACAGAAGCTGATGGCTGTGCAGCAGGTGTCCTCGCACAGAAACATGGTGACGCTAGCAGACTGGTAGCATACTACAGTGCACAATTAGACAATGTGGCAAGATCACTCCCAACATGTCTCAGAAGTGTAGCAGCAACGGCCCTTCTAGTAAGTAAGAGCGAGGATGTAGTATTAGGACATAATTCAACCATCTATACACCCCATGCTGTATCAGCTCTGTTAAATTCAGCCCAAACCAGACATGTTTCTTCAGCTAGATTCACAAAGTGGGAACTAGCCCTGATGGCACCCTCAAACATCACCATCAAACGATGTAACACCTTAAATCCAGCTACATACCTTCCGTATGTGTCTCAAGAGACACAAAGGGTGGGAGGTGAGGAGACCCTGGTTGATGATGAGTTAGGCAAGAATACTGACACGCATGACTGTATGGAACACCTGAATCAGACCTTTACTGCAAGGCCCGACATACGTGACACCCCCTTAGAAAATGTAGATTTTACGTTTTATACAGACGGAAGTTGCCATAGACAGACAGAGACAGGAGAGCTATGTACTGGTTACCCTGTTGTAGACGATCAGGATGTGGTAGAAGCTGAACCCCTTGGTCCACCTCACTCAGCCCAGGTGGCGGAACTAGTAGCACTAAAGAGAGCGTGTGAACTGGCAGAGGGTAAATCAGCCAATATATATACTGACTCTAGGTACGCCTTCGGGGTAGTGCACGATTTTGGGGCCCGTTGGCGTCTTAGAAACTTTACGACAGCAGCAGGTACACCAGTGGCACACTCACAACACATAAAATGACTTCTGACAGCGATACAGTTGCCCATACCTTTGAAGAAGACCCAGTGTCATTGGGCAACAACAGGGCAGACGAAGCTGCTAAATGGGCAGCAGGGCAACCTATGACTGTATCGACCGAGACTATGATGGTTTTTCAGACATTAGACATGCAGAAATTAATTGAAATGCAAGATTTGTGTTCCCTGCAGGAGAAGGCGGTCTGGAAGGCGAAGGGATGTGGTCAAGAGTCCTCAGGACTCTGGAGGGATGGACAAGGTAAGCCTGTAGCTCCCCGAACATACTATCCAAGCCTGGCTGAGGCAGCACACGGCCTGACTCACCTGGGTAAAGAAGGTATGTGCAAACTGGTGAGAGCATACTGGTGTGCTCCCGGATTTTCCTCTCAGGCTGGTAAGAAAGCAATGTCATGTCTTACTTGTTTGAGGAAAAATGTTGGGAAAACTATTCCAACTGAGCCATCCCACATCCCTCCTACCGACGGACCTTTTCAGGTAATACAAATTGACTATATCCAATTACCACCGTGCAGGAATCTAAAGTATGTGTTAGTGTGTATTGATGTGTTTTCCGGTTGGGTAGAAGCATATCCGGCAGCCACTAATACTGCTGTGTTCACTGCAAAGAAAATTGTACAAGACTTTGTGTGTAGGTTCGGTATCCCTAGAATCATTGAAAGTGATAGGGGTACCCATTTCACTGGTGATGTCTTCCAAAATATGTGTAAACTCATGGGAATCAGTAGCAGACTTCACACCCCTTACCGACCACAAGCCAGTGGTAAGGTGGAAAGAGTAAATGGTACTATCAAGAACAAACTAGGTAAGATAATGGCTGAAACTGGGTTGGCATGGCCTGAGGCTTTGCCGTTGGTCCTCCACAGCATTCGAACCACTCCTAGACCTCCTCTTAATCTGTCCCCCTTTGAGATACTGTTCGGACGACAACCTCATTTGATCGTGAGTCCACAAGACGACTTAAAGTGTAATAATTAAGTGACTGTACAATATCTTATAAGAATGAGTAGACAGCTGAAACAACAACAACAAAAACTAAAAATGCTGTCACCTGGCATGCCAGAAACGAACTGTCATGATGTTGAACCTGGAGACTATGTTATGATCCGCAATTTCTTACGTTCAGGTTGTTTAACAGACCGTTGGGAAGGCCCGTACCAAGTGCTGCTGACCAGTACTACATCACTGAAGGTTGCAGAGAGAGACACTTGGGTCCATTCCACCCTATGCAGGAGAGTCCATAATCCGGAGAAAGTGCAAGACAAGACTCAGACCGACGACATAGAGCTGTCACTTGTGAGCCTGTTCCGGGAGACCTAAAGCCTGCAGTTGAGACACCTGAACCAGAGACG
Source organism: Mixophyes fleayi (assembly GCF_038048845.1). Taxonomy (NCBI): domain Eukaryota; kingdom Metazoa; phylum Chordata; class Amphibia; order Anura; family Limnodynastidae; genus Mixophyes; species Mixophyes fleayi. The sequence continues at coordinate 249,568,243 of NC_134403.1, read as the reverse complement.
TTGCCTCAGAACTATCTTTCCAGCGATGGAGTGGCGGTTTTTGTTTTTCTTTTGTTCCAGGATTTTCCTTGTTTTTACTTTTTCTAGGACATTCTATTTTTGTGAAGGAGGATGGAGGACGGAGGAGAGTTCTGGGAGTGATACGGATGAAATAGAGGCCGAAGAAAAGTTAATAGGATATCCTGAGCAGCCCATTATCAAACTTGGTCCAGGGGTTATGAAAAGGTCTGCTAGCTCAGGAACTCGGAGGTAGTGTGAGGGGCTATTGTCTGATGAGTATTGTATCTGCAAGTTCTGCAACTCCCTAGTTGACGAGAGATGCATCCAACGATGCCAGTCCCCCAGTACTCTGAATATAGGCGGGCATCCTTTGGAGGATTATCACTCCCTGGTGGGTAAGGTGCTAAACCAAACTGAGTGTTGGGTGTGCTCTCATGTGCCTCAAGGGCAGCATAACATAGGACTAGTGCCATTCCCGCTAAACATATCCGAAGTACTCGAATTAAGGGGTGGGAGGCCCATAGAAGGGAGGTACAATAACACTAGGTCCCCTAGTCTGACGCTTCGACAATACTCCATAGGCAGATCTTTGCTGTGCCTAAATATATCTCATGCAAAGCGCCTGGAGAATTGGGAGGCTGACCTATCAGATCAGACAATGGCTCGCCACACTCATTTTAGAGAGAGACTCACAAGGTCACTACTAGGCAGGAATGCTGATGGAAGTCACAAGTTAGGGCGTATAACCAAACATAAGAAGGTATCTATTGGAAAAGTCTCTACAGATAAATGTGAAAATATCATTAATGCCGACACGTGTCTAGAGCAGATGGAGACACTAGGCATGGGTAGTTTTATCAAAACTCTGTGTGATATAATTCATGGGCATACTGTTCCTTATGTTCTCCCTGATGATGTGTATTTTGTTTGTGGGAGGAAAGCTTATTCCTGGGTGACTCCGAGTTCCAAGGGCTTGTGTTTCTTAGCTAAACTAGTTCCTGAAATCATGACTATTACTCATGAAGAAATGGTAGATATTCACAAGACTACATCACCACCATACATACACACACAGTATGAACACCGTGGCAAGAGAAATATGATTCCTGGTGAGGAACCCATAGCTACAAAATTGATTAGTGAAACTGCTGGTTTCCAAGTTATGGTGGCTCTAGATCTCACCAGGACCGCTCGGGGAACATTAAACTTTAAATATATCCAAGACCTAGCTAAACTAATAGATAATATCACCGAGATGTATGATGACACTTTCAGGTATACTGGAAGGGAGCTACAAGCATACAAGAAGGAGTTGGTGCAACATAGACTGGTACTAAATTATCTCACCTCTATTACTGGTGGGTACTGTGTGACACTGGCCACCCAGTTCGGTGTCAAATGTTGCACGTACATTACTAATAATACGGAAGACCCTAAAGAGGTTATAGACCGGAAGATGGATGAAATTTTGCAGCTGAAATGGGAATTTCGAAAGAGCCATAATTCTTCGTTATATGAGGTCGGGGAAAAGGTGGCGGGTTGGTTCTCATGGTTGAACCCAGCAAAATGGTTCTCCGGTCTGAGGGAGTGGGTACAGGAAATGATTGCGAGTGTAGGTAAGCTCCTTCTCCTTATACTGGGTGTCATCTTAGCAATTGGTTTAGTTGTCAAATGTGTTCCTACTGTGTTGAAGTGTGGAAAACGGTCTCATGGGAGTAACACTGAGAAAGAGACTGAAAGGGTGGTACCAGATACTGAGATCATGGTCTGTGAAGAAGTATTGTATAATCCTGAACTTGAAACGGTGATTGGGTGATAGTTTATTACACTATCAAAGGGTGGAACTGTCGAAGTCAGCAAATTGGATAAAGTCATTTCAATTAAAGTCTCGCAAACTTGGTTGTCTTTGTCTGAAAAGATGCGTACGGTACGCTATGACGTACAAGGGCACGCTACGGCGTGAAAGGGCGTACGCATCCACTACACGTGGCAGCAACAGTAATCGGTCTTTTACCGTACATTCGCACAAACACGCATACTTATAAAATAGTACACATTAATGGTAGTTGCAACACATAGTCAGTTATGTCGAAATATAGTAGTATTTATATGATATATCAGAGTTACATGCATATTAGTGAAATACACGGAATGGGTTAAAGGAATAACATCATGAGTGGTATCATAATGAACCTTATTACATATCCTACTGTTTGGTTCACTCTGCGAGGGAATCGCAGAGTGCATACGCAAGTTATGAATGATAGGAAATTATGAACTACTTAAGACTAAGGAATCCGGGCGGGAAGAGCAGAGCATACCCCCTGCAGAGATGACCCCCTCCTTTGGATTCCTTAGGATGAACCAGCCAATGATTGACGACCCCTTGGACATTCCTGAGACCCGGACCAATAGATGCAAGCTATACCATCTTCATTGTATTACTGTATTTGATTGTGTATATAAGCAGCAGCTTGTGATCCAGAGTGCAGACATCTTGTCCCCAGACTTCAGGATTGAATGACTGCACTGGATCCAGAGCGCCTGCGATAAGTAACGGCTGTATTTACTATTACTTCGCTTGAGCATATTATTCTACTTATTTTGCGAATAAATCTTTGTGCTTTGGAAACACAAATCGAGGTTCGACAATCGTTATTGGTTAGCGACAATACGCACATAACAATATATATATATATATATATATATATATATATATATAAGTATGGGGCCAATATATTGTGTGTGTGAGGGGCCAATATATTGTGTGAGTGAGGGGCCAATATATTGTGTCAGTGTCAGCCAGCATATTGTGTATATATATAAGTATGGGGCCAATATATTGTGTGAGTGAGAGGCCAATATATTGTGTGTGTGAGTGAGGGGCCAATATATTGTGTGTGTGAGTGAGGGGCCAATATATTGTATGAGTGAGGGGCCAGTATATTGTGTGTGTGTGAGTGAGGGGCCAATATATTGTGTGTGAGTGAGGGGCCAGTAAATGAATGTAGTGTTTGTGTGTGTGTGGGGGGGGGGCAGTAAATGAATGTAGTGTGTGGGGAGGCAGTAAATTAATGTAGTTAGTGTGTGGGGAGGTTCTTAATACAATGTGGGAGGTAGGCTATTAATTTAATTGTGGAGTGCAGGTGGGGACTAATTATTGGGTGCTATTTTATTTGTGGGGTAATGGTGGGGCAATTTAATTTAATAGTGGGGCCTATGAATTTATAATGGGGTAATTAGACCTTTAATTTAATGCTGGGGTGGTTTGGAAGTTATTTATTGATTGTGGGTCTGTTTGTGGAAAATGAGGTCTATTTATTAAATGTGATTATGTATTTTTAATGCCTGTGATTGTTGTGGGAAATGGTAATATTTGTTAAAGGTAATTGCTATTTAAATTATTGCTGGGTCTGTTTGGAGGGAGGGAAATAGGTTTATATATTAAATGTGTGTGCTATCTAATGTCAGGGTTGGTCGGAGGGAAAGAGATCTATTTAGCAAATGTGAATATTATTTTAATGTTGTGGCTGGAGGGAAGCCTAATTATAAAATGTGGGTGCTATTGATTTAACACTGGGACTAGTTGGAGTTTTCTAAATTTTATGTACCCATTTTTTCCAAATAGGGCCTCCAATATTCCAGGATCAAGACATCCAGCAAATGAGCCACAAGTGGTGACCATGACAAGAACAGGTGGGAGAGAGCAGGACAGTCTGCCAACTGTCCTGAATCTGGTGGGTCAGTCCCGAATTTGGGTGACTGTTTCACTTAGGAGAGTTGGGAGGTATGTCCCGCTTCACCGTGTACTGCTTGTGAAGACAGAACTGTGTACACCTAACAGTAGTACACACAGTATTGCCTGTGTATGTGTCTAAAATGATAACCATGTTACATCATAGGGAGTTAACCTGTCTAAAGTGCCCAAGCCCCCCAGAGCCTTAATCCAGCTCTGGGCCTGGGCATAAATATATATATATGGATTAAGTAACACTAAAATAGTCTCTTTTTATATAGATAAATATATATTGTACCAAAAACCACCCTTTAAGGATGGGCCGCTACTTATGGGCCAGTGCTATGTGCTTCCCCCCCCCTTGGCTAAAGTCTGCCAGCCCTCCCCTGCGTGTGGCCACTGTGTGTGTGTGTGTGTGTGTGTGTGTGTGTGTGTATTATGTGTGTGTGTGGCCACTGTGTGTGTATTATGTGTGTGCAAGGGGCCACTCTGTGTGTGTATTATGTGTGTGTGAGGGGCCACTGTGTGTGTGTGAGGGGCCACTGTGTATGTGTATTATGTGTGTGTGAGGGGCCACTGTGTGTGTGTGTGTGTGTATTATGTGTGTGAGGGGCCACTGTGTGTGTGTGTGTGTGTGTGTGTATTATGTGTGTGTGAGAGGCCACTGCGTGTGTGTATTATGTGTGTGTGAGGGGCCACTGTGTGTGTATTATGTGTGTGTGAGGGGCCACTGTGTATGTGTATTATGTGTGTGTGAGGGGCCACTGTGTGTGTATTATGTGTGTGTGTGTATTATGTGTGTGTGAGGGGACACTGTGTGTGTATTATGTGTGTGTGAGGGGCCACTGTGTGTATGAAAGGGGGGCCCAAACCAATATCTTGCCTAGGGCCCCATGAGGTCTAAATCCGGCTCTGGTAAGTCCATACCATGAGGTTTCAAGGATGTAGAAATTTGGATGGCACTTAACTGTGCATCCTTGTACACTTTACAAGTAGGTCACACATCCAGGTTTCAGTAACTGGGAAGGCGAAGCGCTCCCCAGTACAAAAAGAACAGATGCTTCGCATTTAATAATGCATCTTGCGACAGGGGGTAGTCCTGTCTGTATCGTCACACCTGCTCCAATAGTCGGGACCACACCCAGTGAAAGAATGTCCAGAAATGCACACTCCGCTATCAACCTCTCTGTGCTCGAAAGATGGGTCAATTTTTACCCTGATGCTTCCCAGGCTTCCTTCCTCCGCGAAGGTTTGTGTTCAGGTTTTCGTCTTCCCATCCAGTCAGAGGTCATAGCCAGCGCTACGAAGAACCTTCGTACAGCTCTTACTCGCACTGATATACTGCTCAAAAAAATTTGTAAAGAGGTCAGCCTGGGTAGCATGGTAGGACCTTTCCCTTCTCCTCCCATTACTAATTTAATCATCTCTCCGGTAGGGGTAGTTCCAAAAAGCACCAGGTAAATTTCGGCTTATACAACACCTATTGCACCCTTTAGGTAGTTCAGTTAATGATAATTTTTATAAAAACGTCATTACAGTAGTATACCAATATTTGGAAGATGCCCTATCACTAGTTAGAGAATTAGGACCAGGAGCTCTAATGGCAAAATTTGATATAGCATCTGCTTTCAGACTCCTTCCTCTTCACCCAAAATCATTTAGTTTCATGGGTTTCAAAATACAAGATGGATATTATATTGATAGATGCCTGCCCATGGGATCTTCAGTCTCTTGCGCCTTTTTCGAGGCTTTCAGCTCGTTCCTGCACTGGTGTGTACAGGCGGGGACCTATCTTGATGACTTTTTGTTTCGTGGGTCCCCCGAATTCAAGCATATGCCTCGACACATTGTTTGCTGCTAAAGCACTTTTTTCCATGTACGGCGTTCCAATAGCTCAAAAGAAGACAGAAGGGCCTTTAGCGCAAATATCTTTTCTCTGGAGAAATTGATACGGTAGAAGGTTGTTGTTGTTTACCAAAAGATAAAATTAAGAAATTAGAATTCCATAAATACTGTCCTCCCGCTCCAGCAAATTACGGCGGGTTCAGTCGCTTATGGGTTCTTTGAACCTGTAGGGTAATACCCAGGGGTAGGATATTCTGCAGAAAATTGCAACTAGCCACATCAGGTGTGAATCGCCCATACGCCCACGTACGCCTAAACGAGGAAATAACACGAGACTTGAGGGTTTGGCTATGTATCCTTCGAGATTTTAACAGTAGTAGGATCTGGCCCATCCCCAAAATATTTACCAAAGAGATGGACTTAAACACAGACGCATCAGGAACTGAAGGTTTTTGGGGCATTCTTCCAAGGCAAGTGGTGTGCCTCACCATGGCCTCAGTCGTGGAGGGTTAACGGCCTGGTATGCAACCTCCTAACTCTGGAGTTATTTCCCAACATTGTGGCCTTGGAATTGTGGGCTCACCGACTCAGCGGGCACAACGTAATGTTCTTGTGCGACAATCTTGACGTATTTCAGGCAATAAACAAGCAGAGCTCCTCATCACCACCTGCAGTTAACTTGCTCCGTGTGCTGGTACTTCATTGCCTTGAACACAACATAAACTGCTGCGCCCGACACGTTCCTGGAGTAGACAACGGTATTACGGATGCGTTATCAGGTTTCAATTGGCGTCGCTTTAGAGCACTGGACCCTCACACACGGCCAAACTGTATTACACGTCCATTTTGCTTTTGGCAGATGGTCGAGCCAGCTTAATTATCCTTGCATAAACGTCCTTGGCCCCGTCTACCAGAAAAAATTACTGCTTGGTGTGGCAGTGATGCTCCCTTTTCTTATTATCTCAATTCAACAATGCTTTTGTTCAGTCTTCCTGCATGATGGAATTTATGTGGAGGCAGTATGTAGAAGGGTTACCAAAACATCTATGGCATCCATGCTCGCAGGCATCTCGTTTATGGCAAAATTGCAGGCGGTCCAAGATCCAACAAAGTCCTTCCTTATAACAAAAGCTCTAAAAGGTTGGGCCTTCTACCGTGGGTCTCAACCCACGGTAGAAGACCGATAGACCCCAAGCATACCACGGCATTCCATGGCATACCACAGGGCTTTCAGAGTTAGCAAAAAGGGACGCCCAATCCAGTGATTTCACGGGTTCCCCTCCTCTAGCTAAACATACCGTGCTCCACTCTGAGTCCAAACAGTGTAAAATCATCAAGTCTATCCCCTCAAGCTGAGAAGTCCATTTGCCCCGTGTCCCTGTGTCAAAGATTGGCTAGCATACATCCCAGAAACGGTGATCTGTGGCTGGTACACTTAGATGGTTCTCCTTTAACGAAATTCCAATTCCAACCTCTGCTCAAATGTTCACTAGTTCAGGTAGGTTTAGATCCCACATTATATGGTACACATTCTTTCCGAATTGGGGCAGCTGCCGCTGCAGCAGCCGGAGGCGCCTCTGGTACAGAAATTCAAAACCTTGGGAGGTGGAAGTCGGGCATTTACAAGAAATACATTGGACCCGATAAATAAGCACTCTATGTTTCATTTCCTTTCTTTCCCTACACACTCCTCCTCCTCATCTCCTTTCCTGGCGGTGGACATAGAGCTCTGCTGCTTACCGCTTTTAGCGGAGACATGAAGGGATTTTCTCCTGTATTCCCCACGGATCAAGGCCTGATTAGTGGTGTGCCTCCAGGGTTCTGCGGGTTTTTTACCTTCACCTGGGTTGCCGCCTTTTCCCCTCCTTTGGTTCTTATTGTCTATCTTTCTCTACTTGTATGTCTCATTATGTACGCATGTGTTAACATTTGGTTATACATTTGACTGCTGTCACGGGCACTAGGAGTCTTTACCCAGGGATCACCAGGTGTTAGGCTTACCAGAGCAATGTAGATGGTATTAGAGTACTCTGGTAGCAGGGTGATCACGGAACAGGCAATGGTAGATGATGAGATGCTCAGGAAAGTCTATGACTAGCAGCACTGGTAATATGGAGGTATTAATACACGAGGAACTGTATGGACAAGGACACGTGAAGGTAGTCAGTGGTCTGCAATAGCAAGTTGTACCACTGCTATAGTGAGGAGGAATGTCCAACAGCAACGAGGAGGTGATGAGAGTCAGCGGTCTGCGGAGAGCAAGTTGTACCGCTGTCTGAGTGAAGGAATGAAATCCAAGTGGAGGTATCCGGGTGGTCAGTGGTCTGCGATAGCAAGTTGTACCACTGCTATGTGAGAGGATACTGGAACAGGTGATACAGGAAACAGGGATCAGTGGTCTGCCTTCAGCAAGTTGTACCACTGAATATATATGTGAGGAGGTGTACGGGGAGAGACTGCAACACAGGATGTACACGGGCACCTTAAACACGATCCACAATAATATGCACAATATATATATAAATGACTGAACAGGTCTGCAAATATAGAAAGTCTCTTGAAGTAATCCAGCACAAGATAACACAGTCAATGATGGCAATAGACTCAGCGGATAGCAGACTCCAGAGGAGAACCAACACAGTCCAGCAAGGTATGCAATACACCAGCACAGTCAATGAGAAGTATGCATACCGTGGTTCAGAAGTAGGCAGTCAGATAGGAGTGCAGCGATACCTGAGCGGCAGGAGGCCGGCAGGATGAGAAGTCCCTGGATGGATGAGGAAGAGTCTAGTAGGTGCAGCGCACAGGTAAGCAGACCAACAGGGACACGAATCCACAGGAATCAGCAACGTGGAACTGGACTCATGGAGGACCCAGGAGAATGGAGATGATCTAGCAGAGGAGTAGCTGATGAGATACGAATCCAATGCTGACAGGAGGGTAGAGACCAGCGGGACACAGGAAGGCGTGGAGAGCGGATCAGCAGCGGATGGACGATAGCGCTGGCAGCAGCAGCAGGGCTCTGCGGACACACGGAGGTAACCGGTAGCAACCAACAGGTACCAATAGCGATGGAACACGGGAGAGCAGAGTAGACCAGGAGCTGTTGATCACGAAGAGAAGCAGATGGTAAATAATAGCAGCAGTCTCGAGGAAACACGGGAGAGATGAGATGAGGCTGAGGTGCACAGGAGCAGCGGATAGGAATCAGCTAACAGTCACGATGATGAACACAGGCGAGTTGCAAGCTGGAGACTGTAGTGCACGGAGGCAGCGGATAGGAATCAGCTAACAGTCACGATGATGAACACAGACGAGTTGCAAGATGGAGACTGTAGTGCACGGAGGCAGCGGATAGGAATCAGCTCACAGACTTGATGATGAACAGGTGAGTGGATGTGGAGAGAAGGCTGTAGTGCACAGAGGCAGCGGATAGGAATCAGCAAACAGTCACAATGGAATATGATAGCGTTGAAGTGGTATAGAAGACTGTAGTGCACGGAGGCAGCGGATAGGAATCAGCAAACAGTCACAATGGAATATGATAGCGTTGAAGTGGTATAGAAGACTGTAGTGCACGGAGGCAGCGGATAGGAATCAGCAAACAGTCACGATGACACAGTTGATGGTAGAAGTGGTATGGGAACCACAGTAGTAGAAGTGGTTTGGAAACCACAGGAATCAGCAGCGCTGAATACACGAGGAGACATAGGAACACCTTCAGAGACTCATGGGGAATGAGACTCCAAGATCAGGCAACGTGGTGTTGACCACAGGTGCTTAATATAGGGAGTGTTGCCTGATCTGCCAATTGGGTTAAAGGGACATACACTGAAGTATAGGAAAGGGCTGCACATGCGCAGACCCTCAGAATGGAGGACGACCACGGTTCCTAAATGTCCGGGAAGAAGCACTCACAGTCCGGTGAGTGACAACTGCTTCTTTACATGGCGTAGGTGACGTGGTTTGGCTTCAGGGACCTGGGTAATTTCTAACGCAAACAGTACAGTGAGCTACAAGGATTATATAGACGCAGTGCCTGTTTATTTAATTTATTTGTTATATGACATGGCCTCTCATATGTTTCTATTTTAGGTGTTATTAAAGTAATTCTATCGTTTTCAAATAAGCATTGCATATGCGATTGTATTGTGTTTCTAAAGCACAAAGTGATTTATTTTAGCAGATGTAAATAGTCAACAATTCAATACATTATTATATAATGATACAGTACAGTACAGCCAATACCAAAAGATACATACATACCGCTGCGCTAAACACAGGCCCAGTGGACAGTAATTCAGCCTTGAATACTGGTTCAGAGTAGACTGAGGCTGGTGGGGGGTGCAGCTATGATTATATATACAGTACAGTGTTACAGAGTGAACAATAGAGATGACGTAGCTTGTTTCTATAGGTCCAGACGTTGGGTGGGTCCAGGGTAAACAGGTCATAGGCTGATTCAATCTAAGGAATCCAAAGGTGGGGGTCGTCTCTCCAGGGGATGTGAGCATTTCATAACCAGCATCATACAAAGGTTTATTCCCTAATATCAATAACTAAAGTATGCAATGTGCGATCTCTTCGCCGACTGCACCGGACAGCTGCTGTCAGGATATCATTTTCCTCACATTCTCTTAATCAAGATAGGACGTTGCCGTCCTACTAGCTTGAGACAAAATGTCTGGTGCACCCCAATATACTCTTACCAGCTTGCACATACCTTCTGTACCCAGCTGAGCCAGACCATTTGTTGCCTCCTCTGGGTCTGGGAGATACACTCTGGGAGCTACTGGTGCTCCATCTCTCCAGGGTCCGCCAGACTCCTCACCACATCTCTTCACCTTCCAGACAGTTTATTCCTCAGGTAACACAAATCTTCATATATTAACCAATATTTGTATGTGTGCATGTGTGTGTGTGTGTGTGTATTCACATTTTAAAACTAAAACAATACAATGAAAAACAAAACAAAACATAGATTTGTTAGCTGTCACATAAAACCCTGCTGTCTATTTGGCTGTACTAGACTAGAAAAATGCTGAAGATCACTGTATATCAATAAATTTTCCCTCTACCAACTCACATGCCATTCTCACTACCTCACATTCAGCTACTTGAGTATGTGAGAAAGACAAACGGGTCTATTTCTATAACATTTTCTTCAAATATAACAGTATCCAGTACATATCTGTCAAACAGTGAAAAATATAAAACACGAAAATTCTACATTTTCTAGGGTTTCACATTATGTCGTATCTTGTGGTAAAAATCCTACTCCAATTTTCTATACAGAGATGCATATCTGTATGCCTATCCTCTAGCAATCTTCTGTCTCCACCCTTTGTGCATCCATATAAAGGCACATTTTTGTACAGGAGGCACGAACCACAAAAACAAAGAAAAAAAAAACAAAAAACAAAACAGATATGCAATCTATAAAACATGAATCGTATTTTCACAACAGAACCTTTCTGCTTAAAATCAGCAGTTTCTAAACAAAACCCCTGACTGTTTCTGTGACTCATGTCAATCTAGTGTGTGTATCCCTGAATTTGTCTTATGTAAAAAAAATAAAAAGAAATATGTCTCAGCCCCATTGATGAGACTGTGTCTGTTTTTATCTCTACCAGAGCAGAGAGAGAGAGAAAGAGAGAGAGAGAGAGAGAAAGAAAGAAAGATAGAGAGGTACTAGCATAGATGTAAAGAATGAGAAATAAGAAAGCAATGAATAATAGGAATACAAAGATTTGAAGACAAACATACATGCAGAAAGAGAGATTTTACAACACAAATGACAGCTGGATTGGACTCTATGGGAAAATGGCTGTATTCAACCCCTTAGCTATTTGCTAACTATGACCCCTCCCCATACTTGACTAGGGGGTCTTAAACCAACCGTGCAATCCAGTGTCGTCCGTCATTTGTTCATTAAGAACTAGGTATCACATTGACTACATACCTTTTCAACGGACTTCCTAATTTATGGCAGAGAAATATAGAAGTTAACTCTTAATGATTCATCTGAGATACATAAAACGATATTTTTGGAGAAAAGTATGTACATACTTCATTTTTGGATAATGATTCTCAGCCAAACAAATTATCATGAGTCACTGGAGCCTGAAACAAAGAGTGTTCCAATGATCCATTGTTAATTAGTCTTTCAAGAGTAATCTTTCTATATCTCTACCTCACCCCTTTAAACACTACGTCTATATTTCTTCTGTGTACTCTTTATCTGTGAGAGGGAAACAATAAAGATTACCTTTTAAATCAGTTTTTTTTTTCTTTCTAAACCTGCTCACCAATACTTACCACAGATTAACTCTAGAGTCGGCTATAGTTCTCCCCCAAAGTATTAGTTGCTATGGGGTGTGCAATGAATTGTTGGGGAACCTCTGAAACTTGTGTACTCCTCCTTTGTGGGTGTCTATGTGGTTTCCAACCCAGGTATCCCTTTTTCTCTCTACACAGTTCCTACTCATGTGTCCCTTAAGGCAGTAAAAACACGTCCTTGTCATGTCTGCACAATCTTTTGCTAGGTGTCCTATTTTATTGCATTGAAAACACTTCCTCAACTCATGTTGTTTCTTTTCCTTAAACCAGGTGTTATTATACTGTGGTCGTGTGTGCAGTCCCTCTGGTGCTGAGTTACTTACCATCCTTAGCCTATCACTTAGTGTCTCTTTCTCTTTACATATATTTTTATCATGTCCTATAACTGACTCCCTGAGAACACTTACAGTAATTCCTCTCCAGTGTGGTAATGAAGTTTGCACCCTTCTTTTTAAGCTTTCCCTGAGGCCATCCATTAGAACTTTAACAGCAACCTCTCTGTAGTGTACATTATCTTTTATGTCTGATACCCCAGTATATTTCGCCATCGCTATTAGAGCCCTGCAAAAATAGTCTGTTGCATTTTCATTGTCCTTTTGTTTGATAGTAGAAATTTTACTCCAGTCCACTATCATGGGAAAGTATATAGCCAATTGTGTGATTATTTGTCTAATATTGTCCTGATTATCATCCTCAGTTAAGGATTCATCCTCCTCCAACATACAATCCTTAATGAACTTTTGTATGTCAATATTGAGAGGAAGACAAGCTCTAAACAACACTCGCCAATCTTTATTAGTAGGGTCATGTGCATTACCAAAATGTCTAATAAATTTCTGACTCTTGGCCAAATTATTTCTAGGATCAGGGAAACCAGACATAATTGAAAATATTTCAGACCTAGTCCATGGATCATGTTTTACTAAATCACTACATTCTGAACTAGTTGCTGGAATGGCTGTTGCAGCCTAAAGAATGTCCCCCTTTCTATTAATTTCCATATTATTCTTCACCGATTTCAGACGCTGCCCCTGCTGGTGGGATTGTTCCTTTTCCTTGTCCGTGTGGTGCCCCCTACATATTACCAGCATGAGCAATGACCGAAATGACGGTGGGTACATTTCTTTCTTCTGAAACATTACTCTTAACATTACTCTTAACATTACTTAAAACAACATACAAGTTACTAGTTTCAGTATTCACATTTTTGGTTTCAGTTCTCCACGCTTTGCAATGCACACTTCCGGAACGCTCATTTCCGATACGCTGATATCCGCTGTGTGCGTACTTTTCGCCACACTTACTTCCACTGTGCATTTGCTGCTCTGCCACGTGTTACCTTCCATTTGCCACGACTTTAAACAATCATCATGTTTATTTTTCACTTCCGTTGACTTAATCAACCATACTTTATCTTTTAAGTTATTTATTACCTCTGCATTAAAACTCCCTATTTTTGGGAAAGGTCTAACACACTCTTTGGTCATCTCGACCCCTGTGTCGCAATAAGCCGTTGCGTATGCACCATATTTATTACACATACAAAACCTTGCTGCATCCCTAAGGCCTTCTTTAGGCAGTACATTGGCCATCTCTAGCGTATGCTTAGCACCCATGTTGAACAGTAGGGTTTCAGGAATATCACACTATCCTGCCACAATATAGGGTCCCAGGAATATAATAATATCCTGCCACAATATTGGGTCCCAGGAATATAATATCCTGCCACTACTTTCAACACTCTGCCACCCGCAATCTACCGCTAGAGATATTTTACTGGCCCGTGGACGTATTTGCTACAAGCCGCGTCCACTCGCTTCCTCTTGTCTTAGACAAAAACCCCTAATACAGAAATATCAACGGACTAAAGGGTTATCAGCTCCTCGATTACCCCTGACTCTCCAACAAAATCTGCTGAGTTTACACAATTTTAGACAAGGACCCCTAATACAGAAATTATCACTGTGGGACCCAAGGGCTATCAGCTCCCCGATGCCCTGGCTAAACCACAAAAATCTGTTTAGTTTATTATAACTGGGAGAACAAAGTCGATACAATCAACCAGCCTTTCCAACATAATTCCTCCTAGCTGCTTCACCAATTCGCACTAACGGTTGTCGTGCGGTTAGATCGCACCGCCTACCAATACTAGTTATTAGCAAACCTTGCGATCTATTGGTAGCGCTTTGCGAAAACCCAGTTTTCGCATTCGGTATACCTGCCCTGTATACCGTCCTTCAGTTGGGCAACCCGCCTCGTCAGACAGCAACTGAGCACAATGAATAATAAACAGTGTATCTAAGTTATAAAATCACACACCATACACCTTTTCTGCGCAGAAAATCAAAAGTTCCCAACAATAGTAATAACGTCATAGAGGCTTTCACAAGTAATTATACTATGCACATATAATAACTATCAAAACGATTGTTTAACCACGTGGCAATATTACCGGAAGTACACATACTCAATGCAGGAAATACACATACTCTATGCAATGCAATACCCTTTAAAATGCAAAACGACAATAAAAAGAAACATTTTTCTTTCTTGTCCCTAGATTCAAATTAGCGTTCCTTCACTCTATGAGAGAACGGACATTCGGTTTCGCAACACAAAGTAAACCACAGGTCTTAAACACATTGCGTTTTTTCCCGTATGAGCTACGTCCATCAACCCACCCTTTGTTGAGGAACCGAATATCGTAAGCATTGCATACCTGCCGATAACGTAACTCACCTCCGAGCCCCCAAATTATTAAAGTAATTCTATCGTTTTCAAATAAGCATTGCATATGCGATTGTATTGTGTTTCTAAAGCACAAAGTGATTTATTTTAGCAGATGTAAATAGTCAACAATTCAATACATTATTATATAATGATACAGTACAGTACAGCCAATACCAAAAGATACATACATACCGCTGCGCTAAACACAGGCCCAGTGGACAGTAATTCAGCCTTGAATACTGGTTCAGAGTAGACTGAGGCTGGTGGGGGGTGCAGCTATGATTATATATACAGTACAGTGTTACAGAGTGAACAATAGAGATGACGTAGCTTGTTTCTATAGGTCCAGACGTTGGGTGGGTCCAGGGTAAACAGGTCATAGGCTGATTCAATCTAAGGAATCCAAAGGTGGGGGTCGTCTCTCCAGGGGATGTGAGCATTTCATAACCAGCATCATACAAAGGTTTATTCCCTAATATCAATAACTAAAGTATGCAATGTGCGATCTCTTCGCCGACTGCACCGGACAGCTGTTGTCAGGATATCATTTTCCTCACATTCTCTTAATCAAGATAGGACGTTGCCGTCCTACTAGCTTGAGACAAAATGTCTGGTGCACCCCAATATACTCTTACCAGCTTGCACATACCTTCTGTACCCAGCTGAGCCAGACCATTTGTTGCCTCCTCTGGGTCTGGGAGATACACTCTGGGAGCTACTGGTGCTCCATCTCTCCAGGGTCCGCCAGACTCCTCACCACATCTCTTCACCTTCCAGACAGTTTATTCCTCAGGTAACACAAATCTTCATATATTAACCAATATTTGTATGTGTGCATGTGTGTGTGTGTGTGTGTATTCACATTTTAAAACTAAAACAATACAATGAAAAACAAAACAAAACATAGATTTGTTAGCTGTCACATAAAACCCTGCTGTCTATTTGGCTGTACTAGACTAGAAAAATGCTGAAGATCACTGTATATCAATAAATTTTCCCTCTACCAACTCACATGCCATTCTCACTACCTCACATTCAGCTACTTGAGTATGTGAGAAAGACAAACGGGTCTATTTCTATAACATTTTCTTCAAATATAACAGTATCCAGTACATATCTGTCAAACAGTGAAAAATATAAAACACGAAAATTCTACATTTTCTAGGGTTTCACATTATGTCGTATCTTGTGGTAAAAATCCTACTACAATTTTTTATACAGAGATGCATATCTGTATGCCTATCCTCTAGCAATCTTCTGTCTCCACCCTTTGTGCATCCATATAAAGGCACATTTTTGTACAGGAGGCACGAACCACAAAAACAAAGAAAAAAAAAACAAAAAACAAAACAGATATGCAATCTATAAAACATGAATCGTATTTTCACAACAGAACCTTTCTGCTTAAAATCAGCAGTTTCTAAACAAAACCCCTGACTGTTTCTGTGACTCATGTCAATCTAGTGTGTGTATCCCTGAATTTGTCTTATGTAAAAAAAATAAAAAGAAATATGTCTCAGCCCCATTGATGAGACTGTGTCTGTTTTTATCTCTACCAGAGCAGAGAGAGAGAGAAAGAGAGAGAGAGAGAGAAAGAAAGAAAGATAGAGAGGTACTAGCATAGATGTAAAGAATGAGAAATAAGAAAGCAATGAATAATAGGAATACAAAGATTTGAAGACAAACATACATGCAGAAAGAGAGATTTTACAACACAAATGACAGCTGGATTGGACTCTATGGGAAAATTGCTGTATTCAACCCCTTAGCTATTTGCTAACTATGACCCCTCCCCATACTTGACTAGGGGGTCTTAAACCAACCGTGCAATCCAGTGTCGTCCGTCATTTGTTCATTAAGAACTAGGTATCACATTGACTACATACCTTTTCAACGGACTTCCTAATTTATGGCAGAGAAATATAGAAGTTAACTCTTAATGATTCATCTGAGATACATAAAACGATATTTTTGGAGAAAAGTATGTACATACTTCATTTTTGGATAATGATTCTCAGCCAAACAAATTATCATGAGTCACTGGAGCCTGAAACAAAGAGTGTTCCAATGATCCATTGTTAATTAGTCTTTCAAGAGTAATCTTTCTATTTCTCTACCTCACCCCTTTAAACACTACGTCTATATTTCTTCTGTGTACTCTTTATCTGTGAGAGGGAAACAATAAAGATTACCTTTTAAATCAGTTTTTTTTTTCTTTCTAAACCTGCTCACCAATACTTACCACAGATTAACTCTAGAGTCGGCTATAGTTCTCCCCCAAAGTATTAGTTGCTATGGGGTGTGCAATGAATTGTTGGGGAACCTCTGAAACTTGTGTACTCCTCCTTTGTGGGTGTCTATGTGGTTTCCAACCCAGGTATCCCTTTTTCTCTCTACACAGTTCCTACTCATGTGTCCCTTAAGGCAGTAAAAACACGTCCTTGTCATGTCTGCACAATCTTTTGCTAGGTGTCCTATTTTATTGCATTGAAAACACTTCCTCAACTCATGTTGTTTCTTTTCCTTAAACCAGGTGTTATTATACTGTGGTCGTGTGTGCAGTCCCTCTGGTGCTGGGTTACTTACCATCCTTAGCCTATCACTTAGTGTCTCTTTCTCTTTACATATATTTTTATCATGTCCTATAACTGACTCCCTGAGAACACTTACAGTAATTCCTCTCCAGTGTGGTAATGAAGTTTGCACCCTTCTTTTTAAGCTTTCCCTGAGGCCATCCATTAGAACTTTAACAGCAACCTCTCTGTAGTGTACATTATCTTTTATGTCTGATACCCCAGTATATTTCGCCATCGCTATTAGAGCCCTGCAAAAATAGTCTGTTGCATTTTCATTGTCCTTTTGTTTGATAGTAGAAATTTTACTCCAGTCCACTATCATGGGAAAGTATATAGCCAATTGTGTGATTATTTGTCTAATATTGTCCTGATTATCATCCTCAGTTAAGGATTCATCCTCCTCCAACATACAATCCTTAATGAACTTTTGTATGTCAATATTGAGAGGAAGACAAGCTCTAAACAACACTCGCCAATCTTTATTAGTAGGGTCATGTGCATTACCAAAATGTCTAATAAATTTCTGACTCTTGGCCAAATTATTTCTAGGATCAGGGAAACCAGACATAATTGAAAATATTTCAGACCTAGTCCATGGATCATGTTTTACTAAATCACTACATTCTGAACTAGTTGCTGGAATGGCTGTTGCAGCCTAAAGAATGTCCCCCTTTCTATTAATTTCCATATTATTCTTCACCGATTTCAGACGCTGCCCCTGCTGGTGGGATTGTTCCTTTTCCTTGTCCGTGTGGTGCCCCCTTCATATTACCAGCATGAGCAATGACCGAAATGACGGTGGGTACATTTCTTTCTTCTGAAACATTACTCTTAACATTACTTAAAACAACATACAAGTTACTAGTTTCAGTATTCACATTTTTGGTTTCAGTTCTCCACGCTTTGCAATGCACACTTCCGGAACGCTCATTTCCGATACGCTGATATCCGCTGTGTGCGTACTTTTCGCCACACTTACTTCCACTGTGCATTTGCTGCTCTGCCACGTGTTACCTTCCATTTGCCACGACTTTAAACAATCATCATGTTTATTTTTCACTTCCGTTGACTTAATCAACCATACTTTATCTTTTAAGTTATTTATTACCTCTGCATTAAAACTCCCTATTTTTGGGAAAGGTCTAACACACTCTTTGGTCATCTCGACCCCTGTGTCGCAATAAGCCGTTGCGTATGCACCATATTTATTACACATACAAAACCTTGCTGCATCCCTAAGGCCTTCTTTAGGCAGTACATTGGCCATCTCTAGCGTATGCTTAGCACCCATGTTGAACAGTAGGGTTTCAGGAATATCACACTATCCTGCCACAATATAGGGTCCCAGGAATATAATAATATCCTGCCACAATATTGGGTCCCAGGAATATAATATCCTGCCACTACTTTCAACACTCTGCCACCCGCAATCTACCGCTAGAGATATTTTACTGGCCCGTGGACGTATTTGCTACAAGCCGCGTCCACTCGCTTCCCCTTGTCTTAGACAAAAACCCCTAATACAGAAATATCAACGGACTAAAGGGTTATCAGCTCCTCGATTACCCCTGACTCTCCAACAAAATCTGCTGAGTTTACACAATTTTAGACAAGGACCCCTAATACAGAAATTATCACTGTGGGACCCAAGGGCTATCAGCTCCCCGATGCCCTGGCTAAACCACAAAAATCTGTTTAGTTTATTATAACTGGGAGAACAAAGTCGATACAATCAACCAGCCTTTCCAACATAATTCCTCCTAGCTGCTTCACCAATTCGCACTAACGGTTGTCGTGCGGTTAGATCGCACCGCCTACCAATACTAGTTATTAGCAAACCTTGCGATCTATTGGTAGCGCTTTGCGAAAACCCAGTTTTCGCATTCGGTATACCTGCCCTGTATACCGTCCTTCAGTTGGGCAACCCGCCTCGTCAGACAGCAACTGAGCACAATGAATAATAAACAGTGTATCTACGTTATAAAATCACACACCATACACCTTTTCTGCGCAGAAAATCAAAAGTTCCCAACAATAGTAATAACGTCATAGAGGCTTTCACAAGTAATTATACTATGCACATATAATAACTATCAAAACGATTGTTTAACCACGTGGCAATATTACCGGAAGTACACATACTCAATGCAGGAAATACACATACTCTATGCAATGCAATACCCTTTAAAATGCAAAACGACAATAAAAAGAAACATTTTTCTTTCTTGTCCCTAGATTCAAATTAGCGTTCCTTCACTCTATGAGAGAACGGACATTCGGTTTCGCAACACAAAGTAAACCACAGGTCTTAAACACATTGCGTTTTTTCCCGTATGAGCTACGTCCATCAACCCACCCTTTGTTGAGGAACCGAATATCGTAAGCATTGCATACCTGCCGATAACGTAACTCACCTCCGAGCCCCCAAATTATTAAAGTAATTCTATTGTTTTCAAATAAGCATTGCATAGGCGATTGTATTGTGTTTCTAACTCACAAAGTGATTTATTTTAGCAGATGTAAATAGTCAACAATTCAATACATTATTATATAATGATACAGTACAGTTCAGCCAATACCAAAAGATACATACATACTGCTGCGCTAACCACAGGCCCAGTGGACAGTAATTCAGCCTTGAATACTGGTTCAGAGTAGACTTAGGCTGGTGGGGGGTGCAGCTATGATTATATATACAGTACAGTGTTACAGAGTGAACAATAGAGATGACGTAGCTTGTTTCTATAGGTCCAGACGTTGGGTGGGTCCAGGGTAAACAGGTCATAGGCTGATTCAATCTAAGGAATCCAAAGGTGGGGGTTGTCTCTCCAGGGGATGTGAGCATTTCATAGCCAGCATCATACAAAGGTTTACTCCCTAATATCAATAACTAAAGTATGCAATGTGCGATCTCTTCGCCGACTGCAGCGGACAGCTGCTGATGAATAGGGTTTTAATATGATACTAGATATGCCACCTTTCCTATTATCTGAACCATATATATCACTGAGTGCAATCGGCCAATAAAACAATATTAACCAATATACTTTCGTTCATCCAATTATACGAGTTCGACAGTGTACACAACAAGAAGACCCAAATATGGGTAGTGGGACATTCCTACATTGTTTGGGTGAGCAAGCACGAATTGGCCCATATTTAGTCTTACTTTTCACACCCGGTGCATGTTCGGTAGCTAGGAAAAAGGGGTTTGAAATGGCCCTCCCTTTTAACACTGCTGACACAGGAGATAGAGGCCCATGGCATCCCGGATATATTGGTCATACACCTAGGTGGCAATGATGTGCGGGTGGGCAAATCGCTAGATTTAATTATACAAATAAGAACAGACATGAACAGGATGATGCAAAGTTGGCAGCCAGTTAAGTTATGTTAGTCCAATGTAGTTTCCCGTTTGGCATGGAAGACTTAGCATTTCCATGGTGTCCCTTGTGAGAAAAATTAACCAGTCAGCTGAAAAGTTACAAGATCATTAGGAGGTACAGTCATAGATCACCCTTTGCTGAAAGTAGACGCAACACACTTGCTTAGACCAGACGGTGCACATCTAACTGAGGAAGGCTTAAGGTTTTTCATTGATCAGATATTGTGGAAATTAAAAGCTAAAGTCAGGTGAGTTAGTGGCGGGTTGTGAGTCTGTTAGAGGATCACAGCGGTGGGTGGGAGAGCATCGCAGTCAGCAGCTGATTAGCATGTGGTGCCGCCATAGAATCTCTGAAATCAAAAGGAGAGTGAAGGAGAAGATGGCAGAGGAGAGGCAAGCGGCTGCAGAGACTGATGGTGGGCCCGCTCTAGTGATAAGATCAAGCAGCTCACCTCAATTGAGCTCCTCAAGGGAATTAACAGACAGAACTGTGTGTCAAACTCAGTCTGGTGAGTAATGTATAATGGTGCAAATGTTAATCCTTTATGTTCAAAAAGTAGTCCTGCAGCATGTAAATGTTTTATTTTTCTGCACATTGCAAACAGAAACCTGAACAGTTTACTATTTTTTGGGGGTGAATATTTTTTGCACATGAAAAATATATTAATATCAGACATTGCAAATTCTTCTTCACACAGCCTCTGCCCAAAAGCAGACACCACCAGCACAAGCAGTTGCAACCCAGAAGGAGGATAATCCAGCACAAGATAACACAGTCAATGATGGCAATAGACTCAGCGGATAGCAGACTCCAGAGGAGAACCAACACAGTCCAGCAAGGTATGCAATACACCAGCACAGTCAATGAGAAGTATGCATACCGTGGTTCAGAAGTAGGCAGTCAGATAGGAGTGCAGCGATACCTGAGCGGCAGGAGGCCGGCAGGATGAGAAGTCCCTGGATGGATGAGGAAGAGTCTAGTAGGTGCAGCGCACAGGTAAGCAGACCAACAGGGACACGAATCCACAGGAATCAGCAACGTGGAACTGGACTCATGGAGGACCCAGGAGAATGGAGATGATCTAGCAGAGGAGTAGCTGATGAGATACGAATCCAATGCTGACAGGAGGGTAGAGACCAGCGGGACACAGGAAGGCGTGGAGAGCGGATCAGCAGCGGATGGACGATAGCGCTGGCAGCAGCAGCAGGGCTCTGCGGACACACGGAGGTAACCGGTAGCAACCAACAGGTACCAATAGCGATGGAACACGGGAGAGCAGAGTAGACCAGGAGCTGTTGATCACGAAGAGAAGCAGATGGTAAATAATAGCAGCAGTCTCGAGGAAACACGGGAGAGATGAGATGAGGCTGAGGTGCACAGGAGCAGCGGATAGGAATCAGCTAACAGTCACGATGGTGAACACAGGCGAGTTGCAAGCTGGAGACTGTAGTGCACGGAGGCAGCGGATAGGAATCAGCTAACAGTCACGATGATGAACACAGGCGAGTTGCAAGCTGGAGACTGTAGTGCACGGAGGCAGCGGATAGGAATCAGCTAACAGTCACGATGATGAACACAGACGAGTTGCAAGCTGGAGACTGTAGTGCACGGAGGCAGCGGATAGGAATCAGCTCACAGACTTGATGATGAACAGGTGAGTGGATGTGGAGAGAAGGCTGTAGTGCACAGAGGCAGCGGATAGGAATCAGCAAACAGTCACAATGGAATATGATAGCGTTGAAGTGGTATAGAAGACTGTAGTGCACGGAGGCAGCGGATAGGAATCAGCAAACAGTCACAATGGAATATGATAGCGTTGAAGTGGTATAGAAGACTGTAGTGCACGGAGGCAGCGGATAGGAATCAGCAAACAGTCACGATGACACAGTTGATGGTAGAAGTGGTATGGGAACCACAGTAGTAGAAGTGGTTTGGAAACCACAGGAATCAGCAGCGCTGAATACACGAGGAGACATAGGAACACCTTCAGAGACTCATGGGGAATGAGACTCCAAGATCAGGCAACGTGGTGTTGACCACAGGTGCTTAATATAGGGAGTGTTGCCTGATCTGCCAATTGGGTTAAAGGGACATACACTGAAGTATAGGAAAGGGCTGCGCATGCGCAGACCCTTAGGATGGAGGACGACCACGGTTCCTAAATGTCCGGGAAGAAGCACTCACAGTCCGGTGAGTGACAACTGCTTCTTTACATGGCGTAGGTGACGTGGTTTGGCTTCAGGGACCTGGGTAATTTCTAACGCAAACAGTACAGTGAGCTACAAGGATTATATAGACGCAGTGCCTGTTTATTTAATTTATTTGTTATATGACATGGCCTCTCATATGTTTCTATTTTAGGTGTTATTAAAGTAATTCTATCGTTTTCAAATAAGCATTGCATATGCGATTGTATTGTGTTTCTAAAGCACAAAGTGATTTATTTTAGCAGATGTAAATAGTCAACAATTCAATACATTATTATATAATGATACAGTACAGTACAGCCAATACCAAAAGATACATACATACCGCTGCGCTAAACACAGGCCCAGTGGACAGTAATTCAGCCTTGAATACTGGTTCAGAGTAGACTGAGGCTGGTGGGGGGTGCAGCTATGATTATATATACAGTACAGTGTTACAGAGTGAACAATAGAGATGACGTAGCTTGTTTCTATAGGTCCAGACGTTGGGTGGGTCCAGGGTAAACAGGTCATAGGCTGATTCACGCTAAGGAATCCAAAGGTGGGGGTCGTCTCTCCAGGGGATGTGAGCATTTCATAACCAGCATCATACAAAGGTTTATTCCCTAATATCAATAACTAAAGTATGCAATGTGCGATCTCTTCGCCGACTGCACCGGACAGCTGTTGTCAGGATATCATTTTCCTCACATTCTCTTAATCAAGATAGGACGTTGCCGTCCTACTAGCTTGAGACAAAATGTCTGGTGCACCCCAATATACTCTTACCAGCTTGCACATACCTTCTGTACCCAGCTGAGCCAGACCATTTGTTGCCTCCTCTGGGTCTGGGAGATACACTCTGGGAGCTACTGGTGCTCCATCTCTCCAGGGTCCGCCAGACTCCTCACCACATCTCTTCACCTTCCAGACAGTTTATTCCTCAGGTAACACAAATCTTCATATATTAACCAATATTTGTATGTGTGCATGTGTGTGTGTGTGTGTGTATTCACATTTTAAAACTAAAACAATACAATGAAAAACAAAACAAAACATAGATTTGTTAGCTGTCACATAAAACCCTGCTGTCTATTTGGCTGTACTAGACTAGAAAAATGCTGAAGATCACTGTATATCAATAAATTTTCCCTCTACCAACTCACATGCCATTCTCACTACCTCACATTCAGCTACTTGAGTATGTGAGAAAGACAAACGGGTCTATTTCTATAACATTTTCTTCAAATATAACAGTATCCAGTACATATCTGTCAAACAGTGAAAAATATAAAACACGAAAATTCTACATTTTCTAGGGTTTCACATTATGTCGTATCTTGTGGTAAAAATCCTACTACAATTTTTTATACAGAGATGCATATCTGTATGCCTATCCTCTAGCAATCTTCTGTCTCCACCCTTTGTGCATCCATATAAAGGCACATTTTTGTACAGGAGGCACGAACCACAAAAACAAAGAAAAAAAAAACAAAAAACAAAACAGATATGCAATCTATAAAACATGAATCGTATTTTCACAACAGAACCTTTCTGCTTAAAATCAGCAGTTTCTAAACAAAACCCCTGACTGTTTCTGTGACTCATGTCAATCTAGTGTGTGTATCCCTGAATTTGTCTTATGTAAAAAAAATAAAAAGAAATATGTCTCAGCCCCATTGATGAGACTGTGTCTGTTTTTATCTCTACCAGAGCAGAGAGAGAGAGAAAGAGAGAGAGAGAGAGAAAGAAAGAAAGATAGAGAGGTACTAGCATAGATGTAAAGAATGAGAAATAAGAAAGCAATGAATAATAGGAATACAAAGATTTGAAGACAAACATACATGCAGAAAGAGAGATTTTACAACACAAATGACAGCTGGATTGGACTCTATGGGAAAATGGCTGTATTCAACCCCTTAGCTATTTGCTAACTATGACCCCTCCCCATACTTGACTAGGGGGTCTTAAACCAACCGTGCAATCCAGTGTCGTCCGTCATTTGTTCATTAAGAACTAGGTATCACATTGACTACATACCTTTTCAACGGACTTCCTAATTTATGGCAGAGAAATATAGAAGTTAACTCTTAATGATTCATCTGAGATACATAAAACGATATTTTTGGAGAAAAGTATGTACATACTTCATTTTTGGATAATGATTCTCAGCCAAACAAATTATCATGAGTCACTGGAGCCTGAAACAAAGAGTGTTCCAATGATCCATTGTTAATTAGTCTTTCAAGAGTAATCTTTCTATTTCTCTACCTCACCCCTTTAAACACTACGTCTATATTTCTTCTGTGTACTCTTTATCTGTGAGAGGGAAACAATAAAGATTACCTTTTAAATCAGTTTTTTTTTTCTTTCTAAACCTGCTCACCAATACTTACCACAGATTAACTCTAGAGTCGGCTATAGTTCTCCCCCAAAGTATTAGTTGCTATGGGGTGTGCAATGAATTGTTGGGGAACCTCTGAAACTTGTGTACTCCTCCTTTGTGGGTGTCTATGTGGTTTCCAACCCAGGTATCCCTTTTTCTCTCTACACAGTTCCTACTCATGTGTCCCTTAAGGCAGTAAAAACACGTCCTTGTCATGTCTGCACAATCTTTTGCTAGGTGTCCTATTTTATTGCATTGAAAACACTTCCTCAACTCATGTTGTTTCTTTTCCTTAAACCAGGTGTTATTATACTGTGGTCGTGTGTGCAGTCCCTCTGGTGCTGGGTTACTTACCATCCTTAGCCTATCACTTAGTGTCTCTTTCTCTTTACATATATTTTTATCATGTCCTATAACTGACTCCCTGAGAACACTTACAGTAATTCCTCTCCAGTGTGGTAATGAAGTTTGCACCCTTCTTTTTAAGCTTTCCCTGAGGCCATCCATTAGAACTTTAACAGCAACCTCTCTGTAGTGTACATTATCTTTTATGTCTGATACCCCAGTATATTTCGCCATCGCTATTAGAGCCCTGCAAAAATAGTCTGTTGCATTTTCATTGTCCTTTTGTTTGATAGTAGAAATTTTACTCCAGTCCACTATCATGGGAAAGTATATAGCCAATTGTGTGATTATTTGTCTAATATTGTCCTGATTATCATCCTCAGTTAAGGATTCATCCTCCTCCAACATACAATCCTTAATGAACTTTTGTATGTCAATATTGAGAGGAAGACAAGCTCTAAACAACACTCACCAATCTTTATTAGTAGGGTCATGTGCATTACCAAAATGTCTAATAAATTTCTGACTCTTGGCCAAATTATTTCTAGGATCAGGGAAACCAGACATAATTGAAAATATTTCAGACCTAGTCCATGGATCATGTTTTACTAAATCACTACATTCTGAACTAGTTGCTGGAATGGCTGTTGCAGCCTAAAGAATGTCCCCCTTTCTATTAATTTCCATATTATTCTTCACCGATTTCAGACGCTGCCCCTGCTGGTGGGATTGTTCCTTTTCCTTGTCCGTGTGGTGCCCCCTTCATATTACCAGCATGAGCAATGACCGAAATGACGGTGGGTACATTTCTTTCTTCTGAAACATTACTCTTAACATTACTTAAAACAACATACAAGTTACTAGTTTCAGTATTCACATTTTTGGTTTCAGTTCTCCACGCTTTGCAATGCACACTTCCGGAACGCTCATTTCCGATACGCTGATATCCGCTGTGTGCGTACTTTTCGCCACACTTACTTCCACTGTGCATTTGCTGCTCTGCCACGTGTTACCTTCCATTTGCCACGACTTTAAACAATCATCATGTTTATTTTTCACTTCCGTTGACTTAATCAACCATACTTTATCTTTTAAGTTATTTATTACCTCTGCATTAAAACTCCCTATTTTTGGGAAAGGTCTAACACACTCTTTGGTCATCTCGACCCCTGTGTCGCAATAAGCCGTTGCGTATGCACCATATTTATTACACATACAAAACCTTGCTGCATCCCTAAGGCCTTCTTTAGGCAGTACATTGGCCATCTCTAGCGTATGCTTAGCACCCATGTTGAACAGTAGGGTTTCAGGAATATCACACTATCCTGCCACAATATAGGGTCCCAGGAATATAATAATATCCTGCCACAATATTGGGTCCCAGGAATATAATATCCTGCCACTACTTTCAACACTCTGCCACCCGCAATCTACCGCTAGAGATATTTTACTGGCCCGTGGACGTATTTGCTACAAGCCGCGTCCACTCGCTTCCTCTTGTCTTAGACAAAAACCCCTAATACAGAAATATCAACGGACTAAAGGGTTATCAGCTCCTCGATTACCCCTGACTCTCCAACAAAATCTGCTGAGTTTACACAATTTTAGACAAGGACCCCTAATACAGAAATTATCACTGTGGGACCCAAGGGCTATCAGCTCCCCGATGCCCTGGCTAAACCACAAAAATCTGTTTAGTTTATTATAACTGGGAGAACAAAGTCGATACAATCAACCAGCCTTTCCAACATAATTCCTCCTAGCTGCTTCACCAATTCGCACTAACGGTTGTCGTGCGGTTAGATCGCACCGCCTACCAATACTAGTTATTAGCAAACCTTGCGATCTATTGGTAGCGCTTTGCGAAAACCCAGTTTTCGCATTCGGTATACCTGCCCTGTATACCGTCCTTCAGTTGGGCAACCCGCCTCGTCAGACAGCAACTGAGCACAATGAATAATAAACAGTGTATCTACGTTATAAAATCACACACCATACACCTTTTCTGCGCAGAAAATCAAAAGTTCCCAACAATAGTAATAACGTCATAGAGGCTTTCACAAGTAATTATACTATGCACATATAATAACTATCAAAACGATTGTTTAACCACGTGGCAATATTACCGGAAGTACACATACTCAATGCAGGAAATACACATACTCTATGCAATGCAATACCCTTTAAAATGCAAAACGACAATAAAAAGAAACATTTTTCTTTCTTGTCCCTAGATTCAAATTAGCGTTCCTTCACTCTATGAGAGAACGGACATTCGGTTTCGCAACACAAAGTAAACCACAGGTCTTAAACACATTGCGTTTTTTCCCGTATGAGCTACGTCCATCAACCCACCCTTTGTTGAGGAACCGAATATCGTAAGCATTGCATACCTGCCGATAACGTAACTCACCTCCGAGCCCCCAAATTATTAAAGTAATTCTATTGTTTTCAAATAAGCATTGCATAGGCGATTGTATTGTGTTTCTAACTCACAAAGTGATTTATTTTAGCAGATGTAAATAGTCAACAATTCAATACATTATTATATAATGATACAGTACAGTACAGCCAATACCAAAAGATACATACATACTGCTGCGCTAACCACAGGCCCAGTGGACAGTAATTCAGCCTTGAATACTGGTTCAGAGTAGACTTAGGCTGGTGGGGGGTGCAGCTATGATTATATATACAGTACAGTGTTACAGAGTGAACAATAGAGATGACGTAGCTTGTTTCTATAGGTCCAGACGTTGGGTGGGTCCAGGGTAAACAGGTCATAGGCTGATTCAATCTAAGGAATCCAAAGGTGGGGGTTGTCTCTCCAGGGGATGTGAGCATTTCATAGCCAGCATCATACAAAGGTTTACTCCCTAATATCAATAACTAAAGTATGCAATGTGCGATCTCTTCGCCGACTGCAGCGGACAGCTGCTGATGAATAGGGTTTTAATATGATACTAGATATGCCACCTTTCCTATTATCTGAACCATATATATCACTGAGTGCAATCGGCCAATAAAACAATATTAACCAATATACTTTCGTTCATCCAATTATACGAGTTCGACAGTGTACACAACAAGAAGACCCAAATATGGGTAGTGGGACATTCCTACATTGTTTGGGTGAGCAAGCACGAATTGGCCCATATTTAGTCTTACTTTTCACACCCGGTGCATGTTCGGTAGCTAGGAAAAAGGGGTTTGAAATGGCCCTCCCTTTTAACACTGCTGACACAGGAGATAGAGGCCCATGGCATCCCGGATATATTGGTCATACACCTAGGTGGCAATGATGTGCGGGTGGGCAAATCGCTAGATTTAATTATACAAATAAGAACAGACATGAACAGGATGATGCAAAGTTGGCAGCCAGTTAAGTTATGTTAGTCCAATGTAGTTTCCCGTTTGGCATGGAAGACTTAGCATTTCCATGGTGTCCCTTGTGAGAAAAATTAACCAGTCAGCTGAAAAGTTACAAGATCATTAGGAGGTACAGTCATAGATCACCCTTTGCTGAAAGTAGACGCAACACACTTGCTTAGACCAGACGGTGCACATCTAACTGAGGAAGGCTTAAGGTTTTTCATTGATCAGATATTGTGGAAATTAAAAGCTAAAGTCAGGTGAGTTAGTGGCGGGTTGTGAGTCTGTTAGAGGATCACAGCGGTGGGTGGGAGAGCATCGCAGTCAGCAGCTGATTAGCATGTGGTGCCGCCATAGAATCTCTGAAATCAAAAGGAGAGTGAAGGAGAAGATGGCAGAGGAGAGGCAAACGGCTGCAGAGACTGATGGTGGGCCCGCTCTAGTGATAAGATCAAGCAGCTCACCTCAATTGAGCTCCTCAAGGGAATTAACAGACAGAACTGTGTGTCAAACTCAGTCTGGTGAGTAATGTATAATGGTGCAAATGTTAATCCTTTATGTTCAAAAAGTAGTCCTGCAGCATGTAAATGTTTTATTTTTCTGCACATTGCAAACAGAAACCTGAACAGTTTACTATTTTTTGGGGGTGAATATTTTTTGCACATGAAAAATATATTAATATCAGACATTGCAAATTCTTCTTCACACAGCCTCTGCCCAAAAGCAGACACCACCAGCACAAGCAGTTGCAACCCAGAAGGAGGATAACTCCTTAGAAGGTAAATATTTTGTAGTGTGTGTGTGTGTGTGGGGGGGGGGGGGTGCTATTAATCATTTGCTTGTAATGAAAAACACCTGTAACTTCTTTTGTCCAGATAATGGTAGTAATGGGGCTTGTTTTATTTTCAAAGGAAAATCACAAGCACAAGAATCCAGCGACACAGTTGGGGACACAGAGAATATTGAGGCATCAGATGTCCAAGGTGAAGTTTACCTAACCCTGTAAACTGTGCTGGACGTCATTGAAGTGCCACAGTGTGTTCAGTATGCATTACCAGTCTCTCCTGAAATTTCCCCATCAAGCCAAGGACAACAGCCATCTGTCCCTAATTTAGCACAGTCCTTACACCAGTTCAGAAAGGTGCAGGCTAATTTGGTCACCAGGGGCTAGATTTACTAAACTGCGCGTTTAAAAAAGTGGAGATGTTGCCTGTAGCAACCAATCAGATTCTAGTTATCATTTATTTAGTACATTCTACAAAATGACAGCTAGAATCTGATTGGTTGCTATAGGCAACATCTCCACTTTTTCAAACCTGCAGTTTAGTAGATATACCCCCAGGACTTTCTGAGGGGGGTCCAAAGGCAACTTACGAGAGGATTTTGTTATTTGAGGAACATACAAGACAATCAAATGAGGTTATGTACCACAACAGAAAGAATTGACAAATCATTGGAGCAAATGAACAGTGGCATCAATAACCTTACTGGGGCAGTCCATGAGTTATCCTCAAATTTAAATTCTATTTGTGGTCCAATAATGGCACTGCTACCGTGGCTGGGGGAGAGTCTGATCAGATGTGGTGCACAATTCCATAAGTGGGCAGTGGTGGTCTTGTAGGTGGAAGTAAGAGGTGGCTATTAGAGAGGAGCCGAAGTACAGGTCAGAGGCAGATATACGAGAGTGTGAGGGAGAGTATTTTGAGCTGAGGTTTGAAATAAGAAGGAATAGTGTTAGGGGCTTTGTAGGTGAGAGTGAGCAATCTAAATTTAATTCTGAAGGATTTGGGGAGCCATTGCAGAGATCTTCAGATTGGTGCATGGGTGGCAAGATAGGAAGTTCAGTCTTGCCCTGGAATTTAGGATGGATTGAAGCAGGGACAGATGAATGAGAAGAATGCTAGGACATGTTGAGTTTTAGGTAGCATTGGGACATCCATGTGGAAATAGAACAAACATTTGGTAAGATAAGATATTAGAGAAGGGGCAAGGTCGGGGTAGGAAAGGTAGATTAGGATATCCTCAGAGTAAAGGTTGTCCTTGAGTCTTAAAGATTGAGTTAGTTCACCAAACGAAGAGAAGTGAACATGCTGCAGCTTAGGAAAATAGCTTTAGTAAAAATGACTGGTGGATCAGGTTGAGAGCATTTAGGTGTTTCTTTGTGCATGTGGATTTCTGTTAAAGGGGGGTAAATTCAGTTTAGCATAAATAAAGAGTTGGAGAAATGGAGACAATTTGGGAGAATGTGAGGTCCAGGGAGTGTACATCTTAGTGGGTGGGAAATGACGTCCACTGAGAGAGACCAAAGAGGAAATAAGTGAAAAACAATTTGTGGTGGGAAAGATAGTGTGGTTGTCAATTCAAATGTTGAACTCACCCAGTATAAGAGTAGGTAGGTCAAAAGATAGGAAATATATGAGTGAGGCAGCAAAGTTGTCATGGAATTGGGAGACTGTTCAGAGGGGTCCATAAATTAAAACAACAAAAAGATGGAGTAGACGGAAAAGGGAGAAAAGGAGAGGAAATGTTTTGGGAGTATGAATCAGAAGGTGTAGCATTTTTGGCCACCTTGCTCTCTCTATGTCTGAGTGTGGCTAAGGGAGAGACCCCATAGAAGAAGGCTACATAGGAAATAAAATGAAAATGAATTAGTGATGGGACAGGAATAAGGTCTAGCTGGCAAATTTCAGTACCGGGGGTGAGACTTAGCTCAGCAACCTATTAGGAACATTTTAAAGGAAAAAAATGCAGCTAGCCTTGTGACCCAGCCCAAAGTAGCCCACTATGGGACCTGTCCAAGGAGCAGATGCCCCCCTGACCCTCGGCCCAGTCAGCCACAGGAAAGGGAGGAATGCATAATTGGAATGAGAAGATGAATTTGGAGAGAAGTGCAGTGGAAGTGATTAAGGAAAGTAGAAGATAAATTGACTAGGTGCATGGTGAATTTATGTGAGAGATGTGGATCAATGTGAATTAGAGTAGGTATTGAGAGAGTGGGGAGGAACAGTCGATCTAGATAGTGCTGGGAAGTAGAGTATTTGAGGCTTTGACACCCCGTGGCTTGGATAAATGGCATAGGCAGGGCAAAACTATCCCTGTCCCAAATGGCGCAGAGGTGAGGGGGTCCTGGTATTGCTGGTTCAACCAACTTCCAGTACTGAAAGCCAAAACAGAACTTCAATGCACTTGTGCCGGCCCCCTCTCATACTCAACAGAGCAGAATGGAGGCTTAAGAAGGGGATAGACATATTTTGCCAGACTCCTCCCACAAATACTTTGCTCTAGGGACTGGTGATTTTATGTTATGCCCCTGATCTTGGGAATCTCCACAACTTGGACATATGGTATGGGACACTAAGAGTTGGGCTTAGCTAGTATATCAGCTGAACAGAGATGGCAACAGCAACAGCAGCTGAGCTCAGTGCGTCCAGCAGCTGCACAAAGATCCTAATAGTAGATCATCAAAACAACCTTGCATTGGGTTGTATATGGTGGACTATGCACTTAGACTTGCATGGGAAAAATACACTGATCAGCCACAACATTAAAAACTAACAAATTACAGTAGATTACAGTTATTGCAGTAAGTTCTTGACACTGATGTGTTGGAAGCAGGAAAAATGATGGGCAAGCATAAGGATTTTAGTGACTTTGAAAAGGGACAAATTGTTATGGCTAGATGACTTGGTCAGCGCAGCGTTGTTTATCTGGGGAAGAGATGGCACCAGGATGCACTATGGGAAGAAGGTAAGCCAGCAGAGGCAGTGGGATGCTTTGGAATGTCATGCTGTGCTGGGAAACTTTGGCATTCATGTGGATGTTACTTTGACACATACCAGCTACCTAAACATTGTTGCAGACCAAATACACTCCTTCATGGCACCAATATTATCTGAGTGCAATGGCCTCTTTCAGCAGGTTAATGAGCCCTGCCATAATGCAAAAATTGTTCATGAATGGTTTGAGGAACATGACAGAGAATTCAAGGTGTTAACTTGGTCTCCAAATTCCCCAGATGTCCATCTCAATTTGATTGCATATCTGTGGGATGTGCTGGAAAAATAAGTCAGAGCTATGGAGACTCCATCTCGCAACTTACAGGACTTAAAGGATCTGTTGCTAATGTCTTGGTGCCGAATACCACAGGACATCTTTAGAGGCCGTGTGGAGTCCATGCCTCCATGGGTCAGAGCTGTTTTGGTGGCACAAGGGGGACCTATATAATATTAGGCAGGTGGTTTTAATGTTGTGGCTGATCATTGTACATGCTGGCCAAAGGGCATACCGTACCATATGTAGTTGGCATTGAGTTGCATATGATGGACTATATGTAGAGGGCACTGGGCATATATAGATGGCACTGGACATATCAGAGTATATACACGGAAAGGCACAACTGCAATGGGCATGTGGAAGTTATGATTTCAGTGGTGTATTAACATTGGCTGCTGCGTAAGAATGTTGAAGACAATTGGCAAGAACAGGCAGCGCTCAAATATGTTGGTATGTTGGCTGCAAGGCAATGACAGTCTTACAATTGGCAGCTAAAAAGAATGAGCACTCCCTTTGCATGCTGTTTGCTCTATTTCTATTTTATTTATGTGCTTAATAACATAAAATATGTTCTTGCTTAAAAAGATATACAATATTGAAAAACTGAAAAGCTTGCTCTTACAGAATGGGAGTCTCAGTTTAAAATTTTCTTTTGCAGACAAGGCGTGAAGATACCGGGTCTTCTGGCCCAATCAGGGCCACCTTAACTACTTTATGGGCCCCCGGGCAATGCAGTGCACCGGGCCCCTAAAAAAATAAATAATATATATAAATATATTTATATATTAGTGTGTGTGTGTGTAAAAAAATATATATGTATGTAAAAAAAAAGTGACTATATATATAATCACTTTTTTTTTACATATATATATATATATATATATATATATATATATATATATATATACACAAGTTAACCCGTGCATGATACTCATGCATTCTAGTCAAATCAAGCTACTTAAGGTGTTAAAAAGGTTCTTGTCATCTTCATCGCCACACACACACGCCGCTAGGCTTTTATATATTAGATAATGCTAAGAATTTAGTAGGTCAGTGTAGTATATAACTCCATCTAGCAGGTGGCGCTGCAGTTTGAGCACTCTGTCACCCGGTAGTTTTTTACACACACACACAAACACACACACTAACACAGCATGTGTGTTCATGAGGTAAAATTACCTCACGAAAATGAGTTTGAGCCCTCAACTCGTAAATTTAGCCTTTACTACCCTGCTGCAGCTTGAGCACTCTGTCACCCGGTAGTTTTTTCCACACACACACACACACACTAACACACGCCGCTAGGCTTTTATATATTAGATATAGATATATATATATTGTGGCAAGAGCCCGCTACTGCAGAAGCACACGCTTACAACTTCTTCCTTTTTATGGTTCTTTATTGTCAGGATGGACAGCAATGCACAGCAATTATGGAGACCCTCAACGCTTACTATACATAGTCCAGCTCTCTGTCCAGATCAGCCAGCTAGCCCTGCGTTGATCTCTTCCTGAACAAATGAAACAAACAAGCTTTTATACACGATGCTCCTCCCCAGCCTTAGCTTGATGGACAGGTGACACACCCACCTTCTCTTTAAAAGGAAACGCCCATCCCTGGCTCTGTTTAGACTATCAGACCCACCCTGTCTGTTTGCTGAGAGGAAGCAGCTTTTAAATCATGCAAGTAAACCAATTTTAAACTACACATATGTTTTTAACTGGTTTAATCTCCACCTAGGTACATAACTGTGCCAATGTTTTACTCTACTTCCATGCTTTCTCTGCATATTGCCAGCTAAATGCCTCCTTTTGTTACATATCCCTCCCCCTAGCGTCTCCAAGTAGGGGGACGCGGACTTTCCGAGGAGCGCATATTTTCGTGACAACGCATCTGCATTTTTGTGTAGAATCCCAGGCCTATGTTCTACTGAGAACTTGAAAGGTTGTAGTGCCAAGAACCAGCGGGTTACCTTGGCATTTACCTCCCGGTTGTTCTGCATCCATCTTAATGGTGCATGGTCTGTTATTAGGGTGAACTCTCTGCCTAGGAGATAATAGCGCAGAGCTTCTGTAGCCCATTTTATGGCGAGACATTCTTTCTCCACAGTGGCATATTTTTGTTCCCATGGAAGCAACTTACGACTTAGGTACAGGACAGGATTTTCTACTCCATTCTTCTCCTTTGACAAGACTGCACCTAAGCCAACACCAGAAGCATCAGTTTGGAGGAAGAACCTCCAGGTAAAATCTGGTGCTTGTAGAACTAGGGAGGAACAAAGAGCTAACCGAAGATCAGACCAGGCGGTTTCTGCAGAGTCATACCAGGTTAATCTATCTGGACAACTTTTTTTTAACATGTCCGTAAGTGGAGCAGCTCTAGTGGTGAAGTGGCTTACAAACTGCTTGTAGTAACCTACTAAGCCTAAAAAGGTTCTTAACTGTGACTTTTTCTTGTCCAATTTTTGACTGCCTCCACTATGTCTAGCTGGAGTTTTACATGCCCTCGACCAACAATGTACCCCAAATATTTGGCTTCTCTCATGGCTATGGCACATTTCTCTGGGTTAGCTGTTAACCCTGCGGACCGTAATGAAGCTAAGACCGCCTCAACTTTGGCTAAATGTGATCCCCAGTCTGGGGTATAAATCACTATATCGTCCAAGTAAGCAGCTGCATAAGCTGTGTGAGGTCGTAGCAATTTATTCATAGCCCTTTGGAAGGTGGCAGGTGCCCCATTGCAACCCAAAGGGTAGGACTTTATATTGATAGAGACCATCAGGGGTGGAAAATGCAGTCTTTGGCTTGGCCGTGGAAGTCAGGGGAACTTGCCAATAACCCTTTGTTAGATCAAGGGTTGTTAAATAATTGCTACCGGCAAGATTTTCCACTAGTTCATCTACACGTGGCATCGGATAGGCATCAAACTGCGACATACTGTTTAGGTGCCTAAAGTCATTGCAGAACCTAATTGTCCCATTGGGATTTGGGACAAGCACAATGGGACTATTCCATTCACTAGTGGACTCTTCAATTACATCTAACTGGAGCATCTTCTCGACCTCTTTTCTCACGTCCACCCGTCTGGCTTCTGGAATAAGATATGGCTTCTGCTTGACAATGACTCCTGGCGCAGTGACAATGTCGTGTTCGATTAGGTAGTGCGCCCAGGAATGGAAGAGAAGACATCCCTGTTCCAGCGAATCATTTCTTCAGTCTGTTGTCTCTGCTGAATGGACAAGGCTGGCTCTATGGGCACTTCAGACTTTTCAATGGCAGTACTCACTACCTGAGGAGAGGTTTCCTCATCATGCCAGGGTTTAAGGAGGTTCACATGATATATTTGCTCCTCCCTTCTCCTACCTAACTGGTGGACTCTGTAATTGACAGGACCGACAGCCTCTAGAACTTCATATGGACCCTGCCAATGGGCGAAAAGTTTGCTTTCCTGGGTAGGAACCAGGACTAGGACCTTGTCCCCAGGCTTGAAAGATCGAACAACAGCACTTTTGTCATAACTTTTCTTCTGTCGTTCCTGAGCCTCTTTTACATGTTGCTGCACAATGGGCCCTATCTTTCCTAGCCTTTCAAACATTTGGGACACAAATTGTACCAGATTTGGCTCCCTGGGACCTTGCAGCTCCCACCCTTCTTTTAACATATCCAAGATACCCCTGGGCTGTCTCCCAAACAATAACTCAAAGGGACTTAACCCTGTTGAAGCTTGAGGTACCTCACGGATGGCAAACATCAAATAGGGAATAAGAGTGTCCCAATCTTTTTTCTCTTGAGCCACTGCTTTCCTGAGCATGTGCTTTAATGTGCGGTTAAAGCGTTCCACCAAGCCATCTGTTTGTGGATGGTATACAGAGGTGTAAAGCGCCGTAACTCCTAGCAACTGGCACATGTCCTTCATCAGTTTAGACATGAATGGAGTACCCAGGTCTGTGAGAATTTCTTTGGGTATTCCCAAGCGTGTAAACATCAATACAAGTTCTCTAGCTATGATGCTGGACTTTATGTTTCGTAGGGGAATTGCCTATGGATACCTGGTTGCATAGTCAAGCACCACTAGTATATATTGGTGCCCACGTGCGGATTTTTCCAGGGGCCCCACAAGGTCCATAGCTATCCGTTCAAAGGGAACTTGTACTATTGGTATTGGAATGAGAGGTGCCCTGTATATGGGTTTGGGACAGGTTCTCTGACAAATGGGACAGGACCGACAATACTTTTTCACTGCCATGTGTACACCAGGCCAGTAAAACCTAAGCAGAACTCGTTCCCGTGTTTTATCCTCCCCTAGGTGTCCCTCACAGACATGTGTATGTGCTGCTTTTAACATTAGGGTTACATGGACCTGAGGAACCATTAATTGTTCTACTTTTTCCCCCTGTACATTAGCAACTCTATACAGGAAATTATTTTTAACAATAAAATATGGTATATCTTCTGCAGGCTGGGCTGCTTTCGCTACCCCATTTACCTCAGTCACACTTTTAAAGGCATGTTCCAAAGTGGCATCATTAAGTTGGTCTCGAGCAAAGTCCTGCAGAGGAAACAAAATTGGTATTGCGGACCAGTCCGTATCCTCACTGACAGGCGGGGTGGGCTCATCTGCGACATCACCGACCAATGCTAGTTTGGACTGTCCACGTTTCCCCGCAGGTGGATGCTTTTGTGGAACTCCTGCTGTGACTCCCAGGATGGCATTCCGGTTTGGCGGTTCCCAAAGATCGATGTCCAGATGTTGTGGATTCTTAGGCAGTTCCTTTAAGACCGGGCTTCCGACCGTTGCATCAGTTGCCGGCATGTCCGGCCGAATCCGCTCACCGAGAACATCATTATCATTAAACAGTGGGAAGTCTCGCCCCAAAATGAGTGGATATGGGAGTTTAGGTGCTATGGCAGCTACCACCATAACAGTTTTGTCTTTGAGTGTGACTGGTAGTATTGTTCTTTCATACTCCTCTGTCGTGCCATGTACGCAAAGAACCTTCACCTTAGGCAACCGAGAAGTTATGGATTCGGGTAAGGCAGAGCTGGAAACCAATGAGAGTTCACTCCCCGAGTCAACCAAGGCCAGAACAAGGTTTTGGTTGATTAGCACAGTCACCCGGATCAAACAAGGACTTCCTGATGTGGGAGTCATGGTAAAACAGCTTGGAAAAGCTGGCCCAATATGTGCCACGGAACAGTCCATGGGTTCCTGTAGTTTAGGACACTCTGCCTTAAAGTGGCCTAGCTCACCACATTCAAAACACTTCAGATTAGACAGCTTTGCACCTGGCCCTCTGTCCGTAGCAGTTTTGCCATTGGGCCCTGTAGCAATGATTGTCAAACCTGGCTTTTGGTGTGGCAGCGGCTTTGGCACAAATGCAGGTTCTTTAGTCATTTGCTGTAGCGCACAAAATCTTTCTACCACGGTGGCAAGCTCTTCATAAGTTTGTGGGTCTGATTGCAGAACCCACCTTTGCAAATCGCAGTTCAGCCCCCGGATGCAGTGATCTATCGCCAGAACTTCAATAATCCGAGAAGCCGAATTCTCCTCAGGCTGCAGCCATTTCTTTAAAATTTTAGAAAGCTCAGCCACTTGCGCTCTGACCGGTTATCAGAGCCAATATCTCAGACTTTTGGCACAAATATTCAGAGGCCCGGTCCTCATCTAGATCCATATAAGCTCGCTGAGCTTCCCCAGTCAGATATGGCGCCAGTCTCTCAGCCCAATCTTTAGGAGGCCATTTTGCCCTTTTTGCAAGTCTCTCAAAAGACACCAGATATGCTTCTACGTCATCACCTGGCGACATTTTCAGGAGAACAGGACCAGGTGGTTCATTTCTGTCATGCCTCACCTGGCTTAACTCTTCCCTTAAGAGCCTTGTGTTTTCCACCTGTGCCTCGGCAACTCGTAGCATCTGAGCTTGCTGCTGTTGCTGCGCAGCGGCCACATTCACAAGGGTTTTCAGTACTTCCTCCATGTTGACGTGTGCGCGGGTTGGGTAGCGGAAACTTGCTTCCCGGAGCATCCCACTCCTGACACTACTTGTGGCAAGAGCCCGCTACTGCAGAAGCACACGCGTACAACTTCTTTCTTTTTATGGTTCTTTATTGTCAGGATGGTAATAATGTTTTGACACCGTATACTTGCACAGCAATTATGGAGACCCTCAACGCTTACTATACATAGTCCAGCTCTCTGTCCAGATCAGCCAGCTAGCCCTGCGTTGATCTCTTCCTGAACAAATGAAACAAACAAGCTTTTATACACGATGCTCCTCCCCCAGCCTTAGCTTGATGGACAGGTGACACACCCACCTTCTCTTTAAAAGGAAACGCCCATCCCTGGCTCTGTTTAGACTATCAGACCCACCCTGTCTGTTTGCTGAGAGGAAGCAGCTTTTAAATCATGTGAGTAAACCAATTTTAAACTACACATATGTTTTTACCTGGTTTAATCTCCACCTAGGTACATAACTGTGCCAATGTTTTACTCTACTTCCCTGCTTTCTCTGCATATTGCCAGCTAAATGCCTCCTTTTGTTACAATATATATAGGGGCCCCCTTAAGTCCGATCCCCTTCTCCTTTTTTCCGTGCCGCTGAGTTTCTTCTGCGCTCTTCCGTGCTGTGCTCGCAGTGAATGCTGGGCATGACATCACGCCCAGCATTCACTGCGAGCACAGCACGGAAGAGGGGACCAGGGAGGGAGCCGGATCGCCACTGACGTGACCGCAAGGTAAGTATTTTCATTTTTATTTGATTTTTTAGTTGTTTTTTTTTTTACAGAGCTGCCTCGGACGAGCCCCCTTGCCCGCAGGAAGAGACGGCCCTGGGCCCAATGCTACCTACTTCACGCTGGCTGGCCACCCATGGGTGTCTTCCTATGCCAGGGAAGTCTACCCAGTACCTTCTAGGATTCGTATAGTCACTCAGGCAAATGCAGTTATAAAAATACAACAGTATATTTATTGTCATACAAACAACACTAGAATATTATGTACATACAGTAAATAAATGACAGGCAGGTTTACCACATCATCTCTCCCTTACCCCACTAGTTTAAGGAGTTATAGTCACCTGGCTGTCCAGACTTCACGACCCATGGATCTCTGTCAGCTGCATATAAAATTAACCTCTTACACTTCTTTGTGATGTCACAGGGTCCCCAGCTGTTCCATGTTTCCTGTAGAGGAAGGAGGAGGGAGAATGAATGCAGCTCCAGCCCGCTCCCCTGTATCCTGGACACAACCTGATCTTTACCCATAACCGTCCTGGCTTCAGTTTAAGGACAATAAATAACATTGCTGCAAGTCATCAATATATAATACACAATATACATATTTACACTGAACTACAATGTCCCCTTAACCACATGTAATTGGACAATGCAGTTGTAGTCTGGTGAGCTGGGGAACAAAAGCAAGGGCTATAACAAGTATTATAATCCACATTATGTGAGAAACGAGAAACAGAAGGGTCACAGGGTCATCACACTCGTTTCGTCACACAGGGCTTTTGCCAAAAGTATTGAATATTGTCCTATAGCCCTGTCATTTGCAGTAAAGATCAAAATTTTAAAATTGTTTCACAAAATATTTGCAATATTCCACTTTTGACTGCGATGTTTGTGATGCTTCGCTGCTAGTTTTGGCCTTAAAAGTTCCGAGACCTACCCTAGCCACACCACACAGCAAAGTAAATAACTATCATTGTGAAGTATTAAAGTAATACTATTGTTTTCAAATAATCAATGCCCAAGCGATTGTGTTCTGTTTCCAAGGCACAAAGTAATTTATTTTAGCAGATGCAAAGTTTAACAATTCAATACATGATAATAATACCGCCAATACCAAATGATCAATACATACCGCTGCGTTCACATGCGCTAGCTGCGCTCCCACGGGCACCAGTAGACAGTATTTCACTCCAGAATACTGTGGTCAGAGAATGACTGAAGCCAGTAGGAGTACAGCTATAATTTATACACTCAGTGTTAAAGAGAGAACAATACAGATGATGTGGCTTGCTTCTATAGGTCCAGGCTTCAGGCGAGTCCAGTGTAAACAGCTCATAGGCTAGTTCAAACAACCCCCTCTAAGGCTGAGGGTCAACATTCCAGATGATTCTCCCGCCCAGAAACCAGTGTAAGCTAGTCTATGTACACATTACAGTCAGTATAACTTTAAGTATTTATTCCCTAACATCACTAACTAGAGTAAGCAATGTGCGATTTTTACGGCGAAAAAACCGGACAACTACTGATGAAAAGGGGATTAAAAGGATATCAGACATGACACATTTCCTATAACCTAAACCTTAAATAACACTAAAGTGTACATATAATCATAATATATAAACTAATAATAAACTAAATACTATCTAATCATAAATCACTGTGGATTGGAATCAATATAAATATGAAATATATAAATAACTAAATGTTGTAGTGCGAGTGTGTGCGTGCGTATTTTACCGCGTGATCGCGCTATGCCACGTGTAGCGTGGCATACTGAATGCAATCGCACGATAAAACAATATTAACCAATATACTATCGTTCATCCAATTATACGACTTCGACAGAAGATACGTGGTTCCCAAATCACTCAGACACGGTATGTGACTGGATTACGTATAAATAACTTATGGTAAAAATGTATCTAAAAGAAATAGCGCAGGGCGCTTATTTATATAATTGCACATGCACTTAATTTTGATATTGTGTATATTTCGGTAAGGGAAAACTTTAATTTCTGAGACTAGGGGAAGAAATTAATTTCTTGGTTAGCCTTGCTACAGGAAATGTATTATATCTTAAGGTATATATCTGATACAATAAGCCTTTGTGGATGGAAGCCTTTTGTGTATTGTGATGTGGGAAAATGGCTTGTTTGGGGTTTGTGATGTCTTGTGTGAATGTGTCTGAAGAAAGGCCTATATGATAATCAGGCCTTTTGATGTGTGAGGCCTTTTGAAGACAGGAAGGGTTAATTAAGACCTTGCTACTAGATTTCCTGTGTCACTGAACTTGTAAGATATCATAGATAAGTGTAAATATTGATAGCTTTGTAATGCATGTAAATCTATGTTTTGGTAAATAGGTTACATCCTGATTCTAAAATAGCCTGTGTCCAAATCTGTGTAAAAAGCACTGAACACTGAAATGTACAGTATCATTCTGATGCTCCATCTGACCGGACCACTGGTACCTTTTATTCAGTGGAACTGTCCTTGTCATGGCACCTGAGCAAAATAAAACATCACTCTTTGCTTCAAGACCCTGCTTGACAACTTCTTCAATATTGCTGTAATCCTGTGACCTGCAGATTAGACCCTAAATATAATCCGTTCACCAGCTGTTCCTGAGGTTGGACACAGCTCTCCAGTACCACCACTCTGTCGCTACCCTGCAGCTCTGGTTAATGTGATAGGCCAGGGGGATCCATCCACAGCAAACCTGATCCATAGTAAGAGGTCTGGAGTTACCAGCCCAAGTGTACCAGCACAGGAGTACACTAGCAGTGATAGTTACCCAGAAGGAATGTGGTTCTAAGCGCCATAAAGGAGCTCAGTGGTGGCAGCATTGGAAGCCCCTCCTACTGCGGCAAGAGGGCGCATTTGGGATAACGTAAGGGAATGGTGGCAAAGTAAGCCCAGCTGGTTCTCAGCAACAACAGACAGGGTGGCATAGGTGGTCCTTCCTGTCACACGGTAATAGAGGAACGATAGAAGGATGATTTATTCTGCAGAACAGGATTAAATACAGTATGGCCCCTTAACAATAGCAAGTTCAACAAGTGAGGAAATCCGTTCAAATAAATCCAGTGAGATAGGTTCCACAGCACATCTCTGGCAGAGCATCACCTCTTAACCAAAGTCAGTCACATACATGTCCAACTCCCAGGGTTATCACTCATAATCCCACCTTGGGAACTGCCTGCCCAGGGGAGTTGCAAAAGATCTTGATTGGTGGGCTTCTTACATTATTCAGCCCCCTCCCCTACCTCCCCAGGTGTCTTCCCTCAGGTGACCCCTGCTGGGTCTGACTCTTGGCTGCCTGTAGAGCTCACTAGTGCACAATAGAGAGCAAACAGAAATAACAATGGTAGTTTAATTCACTCAAATCCTAGGTGTTTTCCCTGTGGAGGTGGAAAGTAACCCTTGAAGTACTTTTCCAAGGAGATGTTATAGTTTCATCACTGATACTTCCTGATAACAACATGGCTAAAAAGTGCAGTTCAGGTATGAATTAGATTAAGGGGTTGTAACACCATACACCATGTCTGTTGCTTTACAATCATCATCTCAGCCCTAGTCATAGGCTACAAATTTTGTGAAAATCCAAATTTACAAATACAGTGAGGAATGACATTCTGTGGAACTCGAAGATTATGAAATGACATGTTCCGCCTTGACAAACGATTAGTGCAAAATTGTTCCATAACTCCTCTTTAATTTACTGATTCTTGACACGTGCACTTTAAAAAAAAAAAACATTTTGAGAGCTACTTTTACTTTATTGTAAATTGTTACATCATGATTTTTTCCATGAACATTACGTCTTGAACAGAACTAGCTCTGATTAGTAATGACTCTCTCATACAAAGTTAAACAGCATCATAAAAACTCGGTAGGATCAGTTTCTATTGGGCTCTTATAGAAAAATCCAAAAAGGGTTAATTATCAAGTGGTATGTTCCCAACCTCTCCCCCTTGCAGGATTCCTTGCGTAGTATGTTGCTGAGTAAGACAAATAATATTGCATATGCAACTGTGACAGGAGCAGAGTGTTTATACTGTGCAGAATGGTCCTTATATGGCTGCTCAGGGATTTAATGAACATTGCCAAACTCCAGGTTTGGTATATAATGCTGATGAAGTGTGATAATGAAACTTTGGTGAAACATAAGTTTTACAAAAGATGGTACTATGTATTTTTAGCTATAAACTTTAGCTAAAGTATTATGTATCTTATTCATTTTGTAACAATCTTTATCGTTTAACAGCTCTATATTACCACCAGGTGGATTTTTGGGAAACTGTCACTCAAAACCGGTTTACATACTGGTTCAAACAAAACTGAACCACCCATTTCAAACCTGTAACAACCTGCTGACTCTCTTACTCATGGAGAGGTGCTTGCAGAGTATGCATCTGGCAGAGTGCAATCTTCTTCAGTATTATATGTTAAATATTGTCCAAGATGATTGTTATGATAAATATATGACTAAAAGTGTGATTTAGTATCTTGTTTTGCTCATATGGATTTTAATAGACTTATAGCCATTTTACTAGAACTTCTATGAAATCAAGTGACAACAAATTGGAATATGGGGGACTTCTATAAGGTACACCCCATTTAATAACAAAACACACAATAACAAACAATGATAAACTCACTGCAGTTGCACAGATGTTACATGTGCTGTGTGACACTGTTATTTTTTTGAACACTGCAAGAGCCACACTGTACACCAGCAATGCTCAAATAATCTATGCAAGGC
Organism: Mixophyes fleayi; assembly: GCF_038048845.1. Taxonomy (NCBI): domain Eukaryota; kingdom Metazoa; phylum Chordata; class Amphibia; order Anura; family Limnodynastidae; genus Mixophyes; species Mixophyes fleayi. Next base: position 249,523,789 of record NC_134403.1, on the reverse strand, counting down.
CCACATTTACGCTCAGCTATAATAGGTTACTGTAGAGTCCAACTTAAAAATTGTATATAGTACACATTATTAGTATTATGATTCATTTATTTTGCATAGCTTCACTTTTGTGCCTGACACATATGGAAGCAAGGCTGCCAGCTCGTCTCACAAAACATATATGCAGTGTCGGACTGGGGCATAAAGGGCCCAAAGGGGGAATACAATGGTAGAGGCCCACCAGAGGGGGTGTGGCAAGCCCTAGAGAGACGTAACCAAACTACTAGAGGGGGGTGTAGCAAGCCCACGAAGGACAGCTAGCACCATAGTGTAGTATATAAAGAATGCACTGTGTATGTAAAGAGTACACAGTCCCTTAGATTGGGCAGAACAGTCACCAAAAATCAGGATTGTCCCACTAGAATCAGAATGTTTGACAGACTGTCCTACTCTCTTCTACCTGTTCTTGTCACTTTCACCACCTGTGCATGCTGATTTCTTTAGTAGCGGCTTGTCTGGATCCTAGAATGTTAAGGGCCCTATTTGGAAAATAAAAATGGGCACATTTTGAAAATGCCAACCAACCCTGGTGTTAAATAAATAGCACCCATGATTAATAATTAGGCCCAGCCCCAACATTAAAATAGTATTCCCATTTAATAAATAGGGGCCTGATTCATTAAGGATCTTAAATGAAGAGGATCCTTATTTCAGTCTCCTGGACAAAACCATGTTACATTGCAAGGAGTGCAAATGAGTGTTCTGTTTTGCACATAAGTTAAATACTGCCTGTTTTTCATATAGCACACACATATCAACTTTAAATTTCAGTGTACAAATAAGCTATCAAGTATTTGAGTGTTACATGAAAAAACAGTCAGTATTTAACTTATGTGCAACACAGAACACTCATTTGCACTCCTTGCAATGTAACATGGTCTTGTCCAGGAGACTGAAATAAGGATCCTCTTCATTTAAGATCCTTAATGAATCAGGCCCTAGATCTATATCTCTCCAACGAAACCCAACATTAAAGTATTAGGTTTATTTATTAAATGGGAATATGAATTATTTAATGGCAGTGATGGTTGTGGGAAATGGGTATATTTATTAAATGTAAATACTATTAATTTATTGCTGGGGCTGTTTAGAGGGAGGGAAATAGGTTCATTTATTAAATGGGAATACTATTTCTGCATTGATTCCCCTTCTTCATCACTCTGTGCCTTTCTGCTTTGATCCCCCTTATTCATCACTCTGTGCCTTTCTGCTCCCTCCTTCTTCATCACTCTGTGCCTCTCTGCTTTGATCCTCTTATTCATCACTCTGTGCCTTTCTGCTCCCCCCATTCTTCATCACTCTGTGCCTTTCTGCCCCCCTTCTTCATCACTCTGTGTCTTTCTGTCGTCGTCCCCCCTCCCTCTTTCTGCTTTCTTCCCTATGCCTCTGTTCCACTTACCTTTCTATTGGCTTCTTTCATCTCTTTTCTTCTCTTCTTCTCTTCTTGTTTTCTGTCTTCTTACTGGTTCCTCTCTGTGCAGCTCCTCACTGAATGTCGGGCGTGACTTGATGACATCCCGTCCGACATTCAGTTCGAACGGAGCAGGAAGGAGGGAGGAGGGGCGCCGCGATCATGTAAGTTGTTTTTTTCATTATTATTATTTATTTTAAAGTACCTTGCTCCACCACACCAACGAAGAGGGCGAAGCCATCAGGCATAGGGGGCCCACTGGGAATACTCTGGCTCCTCGGCGGGACAGTCCAACCCTGAATATATGTGTATGGAATTTAAATCTTCTCAATACTTTATTTAGAAGTGGTCGTACTCCAAATTACTGGCACCTGAAGAGAGGAGAGGAGTCCCCATGTCTATAAACATGTCATGTCAAATAAACTAGCTTGCAAGAGCTCTTCTGAAACACTGGCTGTCTGGTCTGAATGAGTCAGAAATTTAATGAATGAAAGAAACTTATTCCCCATGTTGTGTTTAGGTCCTCACACAGTCTTCAATGTGTGTCAACCTGTTTACTCATCCCTTTCACAGTTTTATATACTCCCCATTGGTTTTGGACAGGAAATTGGGACTAAGGCATAAAATCCACCAATGGGTTAAACCAGGGTTTCCCAAACCCAGTCCTCGGGGCTCCCTAACAGTGCAGGTTTTCCATATCCCCTTGTTGAAGCACAGGTGTATTCATTACTGACTGACACATTGTAACAGATCCACAGGTGGTCCTAATTATGTCACATGTGATCCGGAAAACCTGCATTGTTGGGGAGCCCTTAGGACTGTATTTGGGAAACCCTGGGTTAAACACAACAGTGGAAGCATGTACATAGTCCCACTTTCATATTCTGACCATTTGTCACTGCACTGCTTTTCCTCAGGTCTCCATCTCACCCACATAGTACGGTCATTCCATGTCAGCTAAACCAGAGTTGTCCACCACCCATCTCAGATTTCTACAAAAAAATTTTAGTTAAGAGAGGATGTCAAAACAACTATATCTCGACTGTCTGACAATTAGTTGATTAAATATTGATTTTTCTATTTATTAAAGAATTTACTAATCGCGACTTCCTTATCCAGTTTATTTGAAGTATCGCGGGTGTTTATTAAGGAAACAACAGAAAATTTGGACCCCTAAGGTAACTCTTCCTCCCGAATCCAAAAATCTAAACCAAATTACTTTATCTGCCTCATGGTTTGCGTTACGGCAAAAATGCACGTTTTTCAAATAGAATTAAAAACGCTATGTTCAATTGATATTAGGGATCCCATTTTTTGGGGGGGTGTTTTAAAAAGATATACATTACTACCACAGAAAAAATCAGCAGGATACTCATAGTGGAGAAAAAAAATAATGAAGTTGATGTGTGATTACTGTTGTAATTGTGCATACATAATTTAAAAACTATACCAAAAAAGTGAACTAAACTGAGGCAATGGGATAAAACTTCGATACAGAAAATGAAACAAACAGAAACTGATGGGAAGGGGATTCCCTTTAGAGAGACCAAAACTGAAACTTTCCAGAGAAAGAGAGAGGGAGACACAGATCAATCATGGCAGCTGCTCATTTGGTAGTCTTTTAAATACGGACTGCCATATTACTATTTACTCAAAAAACATTAGATTACATAGCTGGGACTATTGTGAACATAAAGAGCTTGCAGTTATTTATAAGGGATAATTCATAACTGCATTGTAAATAGGTTGTATCAAATGAATCCATTGATAAGTGTAAAATTTAAAGACAGAGTCTGATGTAAATGTGTTTGATGGCTTTGCACATCCCAGTGTGAGAAGATAAGCCTGCCACCTTTAGCAGCTCCCAGGATCTCTCACTGTTAGCTTTAGACACTTGAATATACTTTGTGGGGCCAATCACAGCTGGAGATCCTCATGTTTGGTATTTAAATGTGCTGGGGATTATGACCGGTTTATTGAACGGGGAATTATTTCTCGGGGATAGATCTGTGAGGAATTACCCACAGGTCAAGACTTTGGGGATATTTGTGAGCAATGTATAGTGACACCCAGGTGACATCCCTGCCCCCTATTAGCATTAAACACTGCCCCTGTGAAGACCATCGAATGTCTTGTTGCTTAAAAACCTGTGTTCTGAAAGAACAAACTCAGTTTGTTCTTTCAGAAAGTCCCCAAAAGTCCCCAAAAAGTATTTTTGGGGAAATCAAGTTACATTGATAAGCTGTCCATCTTCCTAGCCAATTGGTACTGATTATGCAACTCACATCAGTGCTATTCTGAATGTAACCCTTTTTATTTTAAACTGTTTTTGCTTGTTATGTAAAATCTTTTAATTGTTTTTCATTATTTTTTTATCTGTATGCCCTGTATTTTTGTATATTAAATCTATAATTTAATAAGTTGCGTCCTTGATACTCTAATGAATCCATTAGCCTATTAGAAGAGATTTCTCGACCAAGTTAACCCTTGAATTGCCAGTGTGTGATTTGTTGATACATTTGATTAGCAAGCTGTGTGTGCTTGCATTTACATTTGTGTAACAGTCTGGAGGTGAAGAGTTAACCCTGTGCGTGCTGGTGTGGGTCTTGCTAGTTTGTGAATAACTAGAAGCCTGTGTGCCAGTGTGGGACAGTATATTGGGGTCCTATTGCCTGTACTCAATAGGTGGTGGCAGAACCTGAAGTATCTGGGGGCTTGAGAGCGCTGTGTTTGGGGGCGATTCCGTAGGTCTATAACCTGTGTGATAGGTAGTGAGAGACTGCGGGCTGAAATCGTGTGTGACCTCATACAGCGAACACCCCAAAGTCACGGCAGCTGGGAGCGTGTTAATGACAGGGACCACTTTACAAATGAAGAAAAATAATTTTTTAAATCTGAGAACTGAAGTTTCAAATGCAGTAACCAATAATCCTGAAATCTCAGTCTGCTACCATCATGAAAAGCTTCTGCTGCTAAGATAGGAAGAATTTTAGAAAACATGCTGTAATCCTTTCTTGTCTCACAAAAAAGGAGCCAGAAAAAGCTTAAAAGTTATGTCACTGAAGTAGACCAAAGAACATGGTGACTGTCAGCTTGTTGCATATTTTAGGCAAGATGATTGTGACACTTCAAACTGTATGAGCCTATGCGTTATTAGCGATACCCATGACCATGTAGCTATAACTATGCATGCCTTCATTACGGTAGTTATGAAACACTTAGCGAAACTATTGTCAAAATTGGAGTATGTTTACTAATTTAGTGATGGTGCTAGTGCACAATACAAGAACTGCAAAAACTTTTTTAACTTATGCCTCCATAAGGATGACTTCAACATTCAAGTAGAATTAAATTTTTTGACACATCTCATGGTATGTGATGGCATTGGAGGGATAGTTAAGCGTCTAGCCACACGCACCAGTCTGCAAACAGTGGAAACCCATAACATCTTGACACCTTTGGAGATGGGCAAATGAAAATGTACATGGCATAAAGTTTTTTTACGTGTCACAAAACGAAGTACCAGACTGCAAAACCAAGCTGCATAGCCATCTAAAAACAGCAAGCACTGTGACAGGAACACGTTCTCATCACAGATTTCGGCCTATTAGTAATGATGAGCTACACATATATCGATTGTCATCAGACGACATAAAGACAGGAGAAACCAAAAATAGTGTCATTATGACCACTGTCACAAAAAATGTGGACAAAAGTGATCTGCAACCTGGAACATACATAGCAGCAGTGTATGATAACATATGGTACATTGGGTATATCATTCAATGTAACGAGTAGGAACAAGATGTGCAGGTCCACTTCATGAAACGCAACCAATCAACAAATTTGCTGTCCTGGCCTTCAAAAGATAAGTGTTTTGTTCCTTTTATTCACGTCCTCTGTGTAACGGAAATTCCTACTATCCAAGGAAGTACTGAAAGGCAGTATACACTTTCTGCTGACACTTTAAGGAAAATTACAGACCGTTACAACAAGTTCCAAACAAGGGAAAAATAATGAGATTGTTGACTCAACTTCAGTTAAGGAGTTTAGTTATGTTAAAGGTTTTACATTTCATGGTTTCTTGTGTTAATTATGTATGTGGTACAACAGTAATCGAACATGAACTTCATCATTTTTTTTCTCCACTATGAAACAGAGTACCCTGCTGATTTTTTTTATGGTAGTAATGTATACCTTTTTTAAACATCCCCAAAAAATGGGAACCCTAATGTCAATTGAACCTAGCATTTTTAATCTTTTTCGAAAAATGTGCGTTTTTGCCGTAACGCAAAATATGAGGCAGATAAAGTAATTTGGTTTGGATTTTTGGATTCAGGAGAAAGAGTTACCTTAGGGGTCCAAATTTTGTGGTGATTCCTTAATAAACACCCGTGATACTGGATAAAGAAGCCGCGATTAGTAAATTATGTAATAACTTGAAAAATCAATATTTAATCAACTAATTGTCAGACAGTCGAAATATTTGGCAGAAATAGTTGTTTTGACATCCTCTCTAAACTAAAAAAGTTTAAAAAAAATCTGATGGATGGTGGACATTCCTTGTTTTTTTTGGGTGATCTGATGTGGAATGACCCCGTAGCCACCCGAGAAGTCTGAGAAGGGATCTCTTCACCAAGACACATGGTCCTCACTTGATTTTTAATATGATGAAAGCATGGGAAATTCCATGGGGTTAAAAGACCATGGGGAATATTTACTAAACTGCGGGTTTGAAAAAGTGAAGCAGTTGCCTATATGTTACAAGCCGTGGCAGTGCCCCAAGCCACCACAACTCATTGTTTACTTTTGGGCTGTGTCCCGGCCATCACCATGATGACCCGGCCGTCATCTAGGCAACAGCCGGGATGCTCTGCTAGCTAGTGCCGCATCCCGGCATGGAGAAACAGCTGGGCACCCACACATTATCAATTTATCACAGCCTACTGAGGCTGATTAATCTGGTGTGCCTCCTTCCTTTTGATTGGCTCCCCTATGTATTAAAGGCAGGAACATCTTAGCCTCCCTGCCGATTATAGCGTATATGCTGTAGATAGCTAACATGCTCCTCTATTCCAGTGTTTTCTTGTGGATACTCTGCTGTGCTTCTGATTGACTCCTGTTGTAACCTTTTTTCTGGACCCTGCTTGTTATCTGATTGCATGACCCTTGGCATTGTTTCATGGCTATCTCTGTGCCACAGCCAGCCCTGACCCTTTGGCCTGTCCCCGACTACTCAGCTTGCTACGGACCCCTGACCCGGCTTGCTTCTGACCTTTCGCTCGTATATTGGCTACTGCCTCCTATCAAACTGCTGCGGTATTGCATATAAGTTTCCACTACGATAGAGCTTAAGTCCTGGGGGCAAACAAGTACCTGTGAGCACAACAAGCTCTATGGGAAAGGCATCTGCTATAGCTGAGACCTCTGTCATCTGTTCTGGAAGCTTATGTCAGCAGCCACTAGCCGTAACGCAATAGCAACCAATCAGATTCTAGTTATCATGTATTTAGCACATTCTACAAAATGATAGCTAGAATCTGATTGGTTGCTATAGGCAACAACTCCATTTTGTCAAACTCACACTAGTAAATATACCCGCATGTCTGGGTAGGGCTCAGGAGATTTTTGGTTAAACCGCAGCTGAGGATAGAGTCTCTAAGATCTGAGGATCAGGTTCTGTCTGGCAGATTTATGTCAGAAGAATCGTGGATAACTGACTGCACAGCAAGCAGCAGCTGGTCATCACTGTGCGGTTTCTATCTGATCCAGACAACTGGAGTTGGCCCACCAAAAAGGGGGAGACTGTAAGCCAAGGTGTTGCATTAGTGGCAGTATGGGTGACACAAATCCAGAGATTAATGCAATTTAGACAACTTGTAGCTTCTAATATTACTCAGTTGTTGTGTGCTTCCCTTATATATCAGCATGTCTTTCTACCATTTAGTGGGATTGTTATGTTAGTTGCTGTGAACCTCCTAGAGGTTAAATAACTGTGCTCTATTTTTCATTAATCTTGGTGAGCTAAGATTTCTGTTGTGTGTTGGTATCCAGTCTTTCTGCTCCCTAATACGGGGCCCACCTAGGCCAGGTTGTCTTTCAGACACAATTGAGTAGAAACTAGCAAAAAGTGAATTTTGATAGTTCTTTCCTTTGGGTGTCAACATATTTGGTAGCAAATGGTGAAATTAACTCAATCCATTACCCAGGACGTCTGAGATTGGGAAAGACATGAATAAGTGCATGTCTAGTTCCTGTAAACCTTTCGTGATTAAGACATAGCCAAAAAACTTAATAAGCACCTGGGCCCAGCCTAATAGGAAGAACACTGGAGGCATATAATGTGGTTCTTCTTGAGGTGTGTTAGAGTGAGCAAAGTGGCTTTTATGGCCTGATTTGCAATCACCCCAGAGATATTCTGGACCCTGATCATGGGATGTGACGAATATGTAGTATATCTAATGACGGATTTATTAAAGTAATTCTATCATTTTCAAATAAGCATTGCACAGACGATTGTATTGTGTTTCTAACGCACAAAGTGATTTATTTTAGCAGATGTAAATAGTCAACAATTCAATACATTATTATATTATGATACAGTACAGTACAGCCAATACCAAAAAATAAATACATACCGCTTGTGCTACGCTGCGCTAACCACGGGCCCAGTGGACAGAATTCACCCTTGAATACTGTGATCAGTGAAGACTGAGAACTGGGTGCGCAGCTATGATCATATATACACATTCAGTGTAACAGAGAACAATGCAAATGACGTGGCTTGCTTCTATAGGTCCAGACATCAGATGGGTCCAGGCTAAACAGGTCATAGGCTGATTCAATCTAAGGAATCCAAAGGTGGGGGTCGTCTCTCCAGGGGATGAGCTCCTTTCTTCCCGCCAATGCTCCAGTTACATCTTAGTTAATTAGCATTTCATAGCCAGCATCATACAAAGGTTTATTCCCTAACATCAATAACTAGAGTATGCAATATGCGATCTCTTCGGCGATGAAACCAGACAGCTGCTGATGAATAGGGTTTTAATATGATACTAGACATGCCACCTTTCCTATTATCTGAACCTTAAATATCACTGAAGTGTACATATAATCATACTATTTATAGACTATTAATAAACAAATACTATCTGCTCATAAATTACAGTGTAACGGAACCAATATGAATATGAATTATATAAATAACTAAATGTTGTAATGCGAGTGTGTACGTTCGTATTTTACCGTGCGATCGCACCACGCTTTACGTGACATACGGATCAGTGTTACGTAGCGTACGGATCGCAATAGCACAGCAAAACAATATTAACCAATATACTTTCGTTCATCCAATTATACGATCTCGACAGTCCACCCTTTGATAGTATATTAAACTATCATCTTAAAGATGTTATATGCAGGATCTCAGTACCACGTTTCATTGTTATGTAATGCAAATCCCCCTTGGGGTATGACCACGCTGTTTGTAGATCTAAACAAGTTATCATAAGAGAGTCTTAATCCTCAAAACGATTTCTTCTTTTACTATAGACTGTACATTTCTGGAGCTTGGAGATACCCTTTTGTATGCCCTTCAAGGGTGCAATAAAACACGTAATACATTATTTGGAAAGGTACATGGTACAATAGAACATGTATCAGCTATACAGAATACTCTACTTCAGTTCTTCAAGTTTACCAGGTTCATCTGTCCAACGCATGTCATTAAGCTCAGAATACATTTAAACACTTCATGTTCATTAATAGCATCATCCTATGTCTATCAATAATGTCACATACAATCTCCTTCAGCTTGCGTTAATATACACTCTTCTAATAATGTCATCAGTTCTTTTCATCAACACTTGTGGGCGGGCTATTGTCTGTTCATTCTTCCCAGTCTCCCGATACTCAGATTTAACAGTGATCGGCTTGCAAAGCATTGGGAGACTTCAGACTAAGGGACCTGGGTGTTGTACTTTTCCCCTAGTGACCTCCCACCCATAATTCAGGTACCTCAAGAATACTTAGTGGAAAGAGAACTAATCCTATTTGATATAATCATTGAGGCACGTGAGAGCAGTGCCGTAACTAGACATTTTAGTGCCCTGGGCGAGACAGGGCACCGGCGCCCCCCATCTAAGTGGGAGTGACATTTGTCAAGTGGGTGTGGCCAACCTAATGTGGGGGTGTGGCTAGCACTTTACTGAAAAAATTCTGTTACACATTTGCAAATGCATGATAAGCCAAATGCATGATTATATAGATATAGAGAGAGAGATATCTATAACTCTATCTATAGTTCTGATGCATATGGCTTCTCATACATTTGCTATTATGTGTATTATAAAATAGAAATTATTAAACTTATAGTTGAGAAATAGAGAGAGATTAAGTAAAATAAGGTGCTAGTGAGATCAGTGGGAGTAGAGGTGGGTCGGAAGGGAAGTGGTGTATAAGTGGGCTGGAATAGGAGGTTGGATATGGATTAGGTAGGTGGAAGGAATGAGTGAGATTGGTAGTGGAATGGAATAGAATTGAGAATTATGCTCTTATAAGAGCAGTTTGTTGTGAAAAATACTTTGTCTAGCAGTGGTCGTCAGCGGTGATCGGCGCTGTAGTTGCAGCCGAGCGGCTTCCTGCTTTAGCATTTGTAATGCAAGTTTGCATTCCAAATACTAAACTTCCTATCAGTGGAACGCACATGCGTTCCACTGCTTCCGATGACGGGAATAGTTTGTTTCTCTTGGGGGAAGCTCAAGCTAGCAGGCAGATGGATGTATGAGCGCTGTGTGTAAGGATTGATCCAGGGCGCAGGTAGCGAGCGGCTAATGCGCCCACTTGGGCTTACGCCCTGGGCGACAGCACCACCCGCACCTGCCTAGTTATGTCTCTGTGCCCCATAATGTGTCAATGCAAAATCACACACTACTAAAATGTGAATGAATAACACATTTACCATTCTCTTCTAATGTTGGTTTTAACTCTGGTGACATGACCAGTTAAAATCATTTTTTTTAAAATATAAATAAAAGCTATTATTTTAAACAAATTGTACTTTGTCTCATAGGGATCTGTCTGCAGTGGTAGCTAGGTGCATATTATATTACTAATATTATTATTATTGTATTTTATTCATAAAGCGCCACAAAGGGTCTTCAGCGTCATACAGAGAGCATACAGTAAAATATAGTCAAAACAGTACTATAGACAGCAACAAGAAGTTAAACATGAGACATAATGTAGGGAGGACTCTGCCTCTGAGAGCTTAAATTGGAGATAATTCTAAATATTGGTATGAACAATATGGTTTTTTAAATCAGTAAACAGAAAACCCACTTTGAACATAAACTATCCACAGACAGCGCAGGTCACATCTTACTACCATTTTTACAATAAGTATAAAAGAACCTTAAATGGTTATTATTCAATGATGAATATCAAGAGGGATGGGGCTCAGGTTCTCACAGCAGTCCGCTGGCTTTTGCATTTAATATCAGTAGTGTAAAAACGTAAATAATTTTGTGTGCAAAAAAATAATTTATGCTGTGTGCGGCTGCTGACATTGCACATTACCTAGTTTAAAGTTTACAATGACCATGTACTTTATAGTACATGGTCACTGTATAGGTTATCACATTTACAGTATACACAGTTATACTAGATATGACTGAGTTTTGGGATGAACCATTTTGTGGTACTAACTTCTCTAGCAGTGTTGTTCAGCGGTGATCGGCGCTGTAGCTGCGGCCGAGCGGCTTCCTGCTTTGGCATTTGGAACACAACTTCCTGTCAATGGAACGCATGTGCGTTCCACTGACAGGTAGTGAGGCATTTGGAATGCAAACTTGCGTTCCAAATGCCAAAGCAGGAAGCTGCTCGGCCGCAGCTACAGCGTCCGATGCCAGGAATAGGTTGTTTCTCGGCAGGCAGATGGATGTAAGAGCGTTGTGTGCGGTGATTGAGCCTGGGCACAGAGGCAGGTAGCGGGCGGCTAATGCGCCCCCTTGGGCTTGCGCCCTGGGCGACGGCACCGCCCGCACCTGCCTCGTTACGGCTCTGCGTGAGAGCACGGCCAGCACTTTGTTTGGTCTAAAACCTTACCCTCCCAAGAATGATAATCATTCTCAAGGATGCCTGCTCAAGTCTGAATATTACTGGACTGGCATCGCTGGGTGTACCTCTTTTTAACTATGGGGTCACCGTACTTACGGACGTAATGCTACTCAGACAATAGCCCCTCGCACTTTCTCCAAGCTCCAAGGTTTCCAAATTTTCCTTTACCCCTGAATTGTATAGAAAAATTGGCTGGACTGCTTATACTACTAACTTCTCCTTTATCCCCAATTCCTCAACATCATTACCTGAACCAGCCTCTGTCACCTGCTAATAATTAAAATAATTGACAGTCCTGAGAAGAGAATGAAATGAGTGAACACAAAACAGGAAAAACTAAAACTTCATGCTGGACAACTGTTTTAGCCTTTGGCTCAGGTGCTACTAACTGCATTCGAGGCCTTCCAGACCAGACTCATGAGTGCCCTTGGACCCTTCTCTGAGTGTTGGCCCCTCTGCAGTGGGTGGAATGGGCACCAGTGTGTCTCTGCTACCCGTGATGCTGGTATCCTACACCTGGTACCTGTCTGTCAAATAACCTGAGCCTAAGAAATTTCTGTTCCACAACTTACTCTCCGGATCCAACATCCTGACACAGTTAGTGTGACTTTTCAGGAAACAGTGTTTTGGACATTCTCGGTTGCTGTCTCACTATTTACCTTCCCTCTCAAGGTCTAAACTAGTCTTTCAGTTACAATCTTATCTCAAGAGGGGTCAAGAACATCTCAAAAATCGTCAGGTTAAGAGGCTGCCCAGGAGTGATCTTTTGGTAGCGGGGAAGGACTAGTGGCCGAAGCTATCAGTCACTTCAATCAAGTTCCAACTCTTATTCTATTCAATTCGTTCTACCTAGTACCACTACTTTATGTTCACACTGGTTTATGGCTAATTGAAAGTATGTGATTTGTTACCACTACTCATACATTATACATCTATTATCAATAACATAAATACCCCTATCACCTATTATAACTCTAGGACTATCACATTGAATAACAAAAGCTTTGAGTAAGACACAGTAATACATTAGACACATTTCAATACACCTTTACCCAGACATATTTCATTGGTACACCAGTGTATACTTGAGGATCCTGCATGGTGGTAATTGGATGACGTGGATTTGTTTTACCTGGAGGAGAACCCATCTGCAGGAGGGATATGGGATAGCTCTATTGGTATCATTTTCCTGACATTCTCTTAATCAAGATAGGATGTTGCCGTCCTACTAGCTTGAGACAAAATGTCTGGTGCACCCCAATATACTCTTACCAGCTTGCACATACCTTCTGTACCCAGCTGAGCCAGGCCATGTGCTGCCTCCTCTGGGTCTGGAAGATACACTCTGGGAGCTATTGGTCTACCTTGTCCATCTCTCCAGAGTCCACCAGACTCCTCACCACATCTCTTCACCTTCCAGACAGTTTATTCCTCAGGTAACACAAATCTTCATATATTAACCAATATGTGTATGTGTGCATGTGTGTGTGTTCACATTTTAAAACTAAAACAATACAACGAAAAACAAAACAAAACATAGATTTGTTAGCTGTCACATAAATCCCTGCTGTCTATTTGACAGCTATGTTCGCCCTGGTGTGACAGCCATGTATGGTCGTGTGTGTAAGTGTGGACTTTACTAGCAGTTACTTCAGTTGCTAACTGTGTCACTGTATAAAGTCCTCTATGTAGTGTCCTAATCATGTGCTGGTATTGCTATAAAAAGATTTTTTTCAGTCAACTCAACATCGCCTCCTAGACTAGAAAAATGCTGAAGACCACTGTATATCAATCGATTTTCCCTCTACCAACTCACATGCCATTCTCAGTACCTCACATTCAGCTACTTGACTATGTGAGAAAGACAAAGGGGTCTATTTCTATAACACTTTCTTCAAATATAACAGTATCCAGTACATGTCTGTCTAACAGTAAAAAATATAAAACACGAAAATTCTACATTTTCTAGGGTTTCACATTATGTCGTATCTTGTGGTAAAAATCCTACTCCAATGTTCTACACAGAGATGCTTATCTGTATGCCTATCCTCTAGCAATCTCTTGTCTCCACCCTTTGTGCATCTATATAAAGGCACATTTTTTGTACAGGAGGCACGAACCACAAAAACAAAAAAACAAAACAGATATGCAATCTATAAAACATGAATCGTATTTCCACAACAGAACCTTTCTGCTTAAAATCAGCAGTTTCTATACACATGAAAACAAAACCCCTGACTGTTTCTGTAACTCATGTCAATCTAGTGTGTGTATCTCTGAATTTGTCTTATGTAAAAAATAAAAACATGTCTTAGCCCCATTGATGAGACTGTGTCTGTTTTTTTTTATCTCTACCAGAGCAGAGAGAGAGAGAGAGAGAGAGAGAGAAAGATAGATAGAGAGGTTCTAGCATAGATGTAAAGAATGAGACATAAGAAAGCAATGAATAATAGGAATTCAAAGATTTGAAGACAAACATACATGCAGAAAGGGCTATCTTTACAGCAAAAAATGACAGCTGGATTGGACTCTTTGGGAAAATGGCTGTATTCCTTTAGCTATGATCCCTCCCCCTACTTGACTACGGGGTCTTAACCGTGCAATCCAGTGTCGTCCGTCATTTGTTCATTAAGAACTCGGTATAACATTAACTACATACCTTTTCAACGGACTTTCCTAACTTATGATAGAGAAGTGAAAAATTTACTCTTAGTGACTCATATTTTCTCTGAAATACATAAAACGATATTTTGGAGCAAAGTATATACATACTTCATTTTTGGATAATGGTTCTCAGCCAAACAAATTATCATGAGTCACTGCAGCCTGAAACAAAGAGTGTTTCAATGTTCCATTGTTAATTAGTCTTTCAAGAGTAATAGTTCTATTTCTCTACCTCACCCCTTTAAACATTAAGTCTATATTTCTTCTGTGTACCCTTTTTATCTGTAAGAGGAAAACAAGATAGTTATCTTAAAACAGCAAACAAAACAAACATTTCCATTCTTTACCGTCGGCCAGCGATCAGAAAAGCAAGCATTTGACAACATAAACAAACAAGCAACATCAACAAAGTATACCTTTTAAATCAGTTTTTTTCTCTAACCTTGCACATTAATACTTACCACAGATTATTATTTGCCTTGCCTGGTCCTAATTTCCTAGCTTTTGCTCTAATATTTTCTTTACAATCTTTCCTCAAATGTCCCTTCTTAAAACAGTTAAAACACTTCAAAGATTTCTGTTTCTTTCGTCCCTTATAGTGGTTTTTATAATTCTAAGGTTGTGAATGTAATTTTTCTAACTCCTGGATACTCAACATCCTTAACCTATCACTCTGTGCTTTTTCCTTCTTACATATATTTTTATCATGTTCTACAGCATGCTCTCTAATATCATTTACCGTGAGACCTCTCCAATTAGGAAAAGAGATTTGTATCCAGGTCCTTAGATCCTCCCAGAGGCCGTCCATTAGTACTGCAACAGCTACCTCCCTATGATGTGGATCTACCCTTATATCTGATATCCCTGTGTACTTAGTCATGGCCGCTAGAGCCCTAGAAAAATAATCAGTTGTAATCTCATTACTTTTTTGTTTGATGGTTAATATTTTGCCCCATTCCATTGTCACTGGAAAATATATGGCCAACTTTGTGATTATACGTCCAATATTATCCTGATTATCATCCTAGGTTAAGGGTTTATCCTTCTCCAACCTACAATCCTTAATGAACTTTTGTATATCAGTATCGAGAGGAAGACAAGCTCTAAACAACACTCGCCAATCTTTATTAGTAGGCTCATGTGCATTACCTAAATGTCTAATAAATTTCTGACACTTGGCCAAATCTTTTCTAGGATCAGGGAAATCAGACATAATTGCAAATAGTTCCGTCTTAGTCCATGGAAAATACATTGCTACCTGTTTCATGGGAACTACACCATCTCTGTCCGCTTTCCCATTGGGAACTGCTGTTGTGCGGACAGGATTTAAGCCTACCAAATCACTATGTTCTAAACTAGTTGCTGGAATCGCTGTTGCAGTACAATGAATGTCTCCCCCTTTGATAACCTTTACATTATTCTCACCAATTTCAGCCACTGCCCCTGCCGGTGGAACCATTCCCTTTCCTTGTCCGTGTATGTTACTGGCATGGGCAATGGCTGAAATGACTGTGGGTACATCTTCTTCTGAAACATTACTTAAGACATCATACAACTTACTCATTACATTTTTCACATTTTTGGTATTGGCTGTACTTTCCACCCTGACCACATTTGTCGGGGGCGCGCTAGCGCTCAGCTCTCCACGCTTTGCAACGCACGCTTCTGGAACGCTTATTTCTGGTACGCTTACTTCCGCTGAGCACGCGCTTCCTTGCCATGTGTACCCTTCTTGTTGCCACAATTTTAAACAGTCATCATGTTCAATTCTTATTTTTGTTGATTTAATCAACCACACTTTATCTCTAACATTATTTAACACCTCTGAGCCAAGACTACCTATGTTTGGGAAAGGTTTCACACACTCCCGGGTCATCTTGACCCATTTGTCGCAGTATGCCGTTGCATACGCACCGTATTTATTATACATGCTTTGCCGATCCAACCGGCCATTCATTAGGCAGTACAACATCAACTGTCTCTAGCGTTTGCTTCGCATCCATTGTGAAAACAACCTGTTTCTCAATGCTACACAAACAGGGCCTTTTTACCTGTTCTCATTTCAAACAGAACCAACTAGAGATTTTACCGGCTTCTTTAACTGTTCTCCTTTCAAACAGAGCCTATTTGTGGACGGTTTTAACAGGTACGTCCCCTTAAAAATATCAATGCCTTTTCTAGTCTGAGTACTTTACCACTGTTAGCAACCAATATCAATCAAGAATATCAGTGGTTGCAGCGTATTTCCTCCCACATCTCCCAAGTTGCAATCACGGCTGCACTAAATCAACCATGCGGTCCGATCGCACCGCTTACGGATACTATCAGTAAACTTTGGGATTACTGTTGGGAATGCCGCGAAAACCTGTTATTCTCGCTTTGAGTATGCCATGCATACTCTGTGGTGTCTCTTTATCACCTGCTCTTTGTTAGAACAGAACATCACTCACAAAAAAGGTTTCTTTATATCCTGCTCAGCCCTACAACAGAACCTTTGTTGTCAGGTCACCTTTTTTACCATGCCCCGTCAGACACACCTGAACTAAAGCGCTATCAATTTTCAACAATTCCCCGCTGCCCTCTTAATACTCAATCACGGCCTTACCATGCGGTCAAATCGTACCGCTCAAAGAGAATTTATACCATCTCTGTCCGCCTTCCCATTGAGAACTGCTGTTGTGCGGACAGGATGCAGACTTATTATTTATCAGTAAGCGTCGTGATTAGTATTGAGCGCACGAACAACCCCGCTGCCCTCTCAATACTCAATCACGGCCTTACCATGTGGTCGATTCGCACCGCTCAAATTTATCAGTAAGCGTTGTGATTAGTATTGAGCGCGCAAACAAAAACCTATATTCCGTTACCAGTATACTTTTGCCTTTATGTATCAATAACATTCACATACACACATATAACCTTTGTTTTCTGTACAGAAAATAAATTTCCCAAACAATGGCACTATCTTTTCAGATATTTAACCAAGTGATTACACTATGCATATATAACAGACTATGATCATGGTTGTTTACACACGTGGCAACAATGCCGGAAGTACACATACTCTATGCAATGCAATACCCTTTAAAATGTAAAACGACAATAAAAAGAAACATTTTTTCTTTCTTGTCCCTAGATTCAAATTAGCGTTCCTTCAGTCTATGCAACAATGGACATTCGGTCTCTCAACACAAAGTGAACCACAGGTCTTAAATACATTGTGTTCTTTCCCGTATGTGACGCATCCGTCAATCCACCCTTTGTTGAGGAACCGAATACCGTAAGAGTTGCATACCTGCCGATAACGTAACTCACCTTCGAGCCCCCAAATTATTAAAGTAATTCTATCTTTTCAAATAAGCATTGCATAGGCGATTGTATTGTGTTTCTAACGCACAAAGTGATTTATTTTAGCAGATGTAAATAGTCAACAATTCAATACATTATTATATTATGATACAGTACAGCCAATACCAAAAGATAAATACATACCGCTTGCACTACGCTGCGCTAACCACGGGCCCAGTGGCCAGAATTCACTCTTGAATACTGTGATCAGTGAAGACTGAGAACTGGGTGCGCAGCTATGATCATATATACACATTCAGTGTTACAGAGAACAATGCAAATGACGTGGCTTGCTTCTATAGGTCCAGACATCAGATGGGTCCAGGCTAAACAGGTCATAGGCTGATTCAAGGAATTCAAAGGTGGGGGTCGTCTCTCCAGGGGATGAGCTCCTTTCTTCCCGCCAATGATCCAGTTACATCTTAGTCAATTAGCATTTCATAGCCAGCATCATACAAAGGTTTATTCCCTAACATCAATAACTAGAATATGCAATATGCAATCTCTTCGGCGATGGAACCGGACAGCTGCTGATGAATAGGGTTTTAATATGATACTATACATGCCACCTTTCCTATTATCTGAACCTTGAATATCACTGAAGTGTACATATAATCATACTATTTATAGACTAATAATAAACAAATACTATCTGCTCATAAATTACAGTGTAACGGAACCAATATGAATATGAATTATATAAATAACTAAATGTTGTAATGCAAGTGTGTATGTGCGTATTTTACCATGCGATTCCACCATGCCAAGCTTTACGTGACGTACGGATCTGTGTTACGTGGCGTACGGATCGCAATAGCACAGGAAAACAATATTAACCAATATAATTTCGTTCATCCAATTATACGACTTCGACAGATTGTTATTTTCTGTTGAATTCATGTATGACAATGTATATTGCATGTAACCTTGTAATGTAATCTCAATGTGTGCTTTGCTAGATGACATGGGTTTGAACCTATGCAAGTCTTTTGAAACTAGACAGAACAAGGATATATAAGGATCTTGGAGGAGTTTGAAGCCCAAAGTTGTAAACCATCTTGCCACTTAAGCAGAACAAGCAGAGATGAGAATTCAAGGCCCTGTGAACATTCCCGATCTCAGGACATCTCTAGCTCAAAGCCCTGTGACATTTGGGAGATCAATCTGTCCTTATTGACAGCTAAACTAAAAAGGTGGGGGTGAGAGCTATGTGGAAAAAAGGTTTACGATCTTCTGCCTTAGACAATAGTGTGTGCATTTTCATGAGAGAGTTTATCAAGACTGAAATGTTCTAAATTTCTCAATTGTGTTCCCTCACACACCAGGGGGTAAATGTATCAAGCTGCGAGTTTGCAACTCCAGCGATTTTCTCAGGAGAGTTGAAACTAGCCGATGTATGAAGCTGAGATTTCATGCAAAATCGCCAGAGTTGTGCTTCTGTCAAAATCGCTGTTTGCAAAATCGCCAGAGATCAAACTCCCGACTGTTTGCCACTGCAGCTATACAGCTCTCAAATGTATGAAGCTGCGAGTAAGCAAACTCAGGAGAGTTTGCTTCAAAACACGCCAGATACAACACGCTGCTTGATAGCAGCGTGTTGTACAAACACATCACTGTTATACTGCCCTGGCAGTGTTAAAATGTTAAAGAACAGATAAAAGTTAAAAAAAAAAAAAGCGTGAGGTCCCCCCACTATTAATGCTTAACCCTAGTGCTGCCTGACTAGTGCTGGTCCTGTGAAAATCGGGGAAAAATTTTGCGTGGGGTTCCCCCGATTTTCACTTTACCAGCACTAGGCAAACCAGCCAGGGTTGGCGGCACTATAGCAGTGGGACGCGCAGCAGGGGTCCCCCTGCCATAATGACTAACCAACCCTAGACTGTTCAGCGCTGGGCTGGATTCCCTAGGGAGTGGGGTCTGCTGAAAAAAATGAGCGGGCCCCCCCCCTAGAAAGAACCAGCCCAGTGCTGATAGCACTAGGGCTCTTCCTACCACCCCTGGGCTGTGGGTAGTAGGGTAATACGGCGTAAAGTAGTAAAAAAAAAAAACTGACACCAATTTTGTTTGTGGAACTACAAGTCCCAGCCAGCCAGGTTGCCAAAAATAGTGTGGCCATGCTGGTGCTTGTATAACTACAAGCACCAGCATACCCACGGCAGCCAGGGCATGTTGGCACTTGGAGAACCACAAGTGCCAACATGCCCTGACATCCCTGGCTTGCTGGGCCCTGTAGTTCCACAAAGAAAAAAGTTTACAAAGCCACAACACCCTCTTATAAACCACATACATTTATTAAAAATAATAAAACCCACAATAAAGACACTAACCACCCTCTTTTAAACCACAAGTATTTATTAAAAATAAAAAAAAACAAATACTTACCAATGATGCCTTCTTTCTTGCTCCAATGTCACTTATTATTTGTAAATCCATCTTGCCGGCTTGCCCCAGTCCCAGCCATTTGTACCTCCATAAGGGAATCTTTGCCAACAGGAACTCTTCGCCCAGAAGGGGCACATATTTGTACATCCCGACTCTTTAGTGTTGCTTGAAGATAAAAAATAAAAAAAAACAGGAGCCGCCGCAAACACCTCCTACCTAGTAGGAGGTCCGTTTCGCAATGCTCTTACGCTGTTTGCGTAAGAGCTAACTACTGTATTATGGTATTTTCCCACGCCAGTGGGGAAATCACATAATACTGTATCTAGCGCTTACGCAATTAACGTAGCGCATTGCGCATGCGCTACGCTACTTGCGTAACCTGTAATACAGTAAATACAGGTTACGCAAGTAGTCCCGGTCATCATGGGGACGGCCGGGACTCAGAGACAAGACAGGAAGCGAGTCACGACGGTGCCCGGAGCCGCCGCGGCTCGTAACAGTACCCCTCCCTTGAGGAGGGGTCAAGGAACTCCGACACCCAGGTTTGTCGGGAAACCTTTTGAAGAAATCAGCGAGTAGTTTATCTGAGTGCAGAATCCTTTGTGGTACCCAGAACCGTTCCTCAGGGTCGTACCCTTTCCAATGAATGAGGTAATGAACCTGACCCTGGACTTTTTTTGAATTGAGGATCTTCTCGACAACATATTCTTGATGTCCATCCACCGAGACTGGGTGAGGCCTAGAGGACTGTCGAGGTCTGAATTTCTGAGAAGACCGGGCAGGTTTCGCAAGGAACAGTGGAACGTACTGGGATTTTTAGAGATTCAGGGAGCTTCCGAGAAGAAGTGTGGCATGCGTTGTTGTACGCAAATTCGGCCCATGGGAGAAGGTCAGACCAATTGTCGTGATTTTTGGATATATATAGCCGTAGATATAGCTCCAGGGATTGGTTCACCCTCTCGGTTTGCCCGTTAGACTGTGGATGGTAGGCCGATGATAGACTGAGCCTAATACCTAAGAGGGAGCAAAAAGCCTTCCAGAAGGCTGCAATGAACTGTGACCCTTGATCTGATACTATATCCTCCGGCAACCCATGATATCGAAAAACATGTTTAATAAACAGAGCGGCCAGAGAGCGTGCTGAGGGTAATTTGGTCAACAGGATAAAATGGGCCATTTTACTGAATCGATCTACAGTTACCCTGATGGTGTTGCACCCGGAAGACGGAGGTAAATCAACAATGAAATCCATGGACAAATGGGTCCAAGGTCTGACTGGGGCTGGTAACGGCATTAGTAACCCAGAAGTAGAATTTCGAGAACTCTTATTCTTGAAACACAGATCACAAGATGATACATATTCTCTAACATCCGCAGATAATGATGGCCACCAGACAACACGAGAAATGATTTTGATGGTCTTTGCAACACTGGGATGCCCAGAAGTCCTGTTGTCATGACACTCTAAGAGGACCGATTTTCTGAGATGTACCGGCACAAAGAGTTTGTCCGCTGGAGTTTCAGGAGGTGCCTGTGGTTGAAATTGTTGAAGTGTTTTACCAAGTTCCTGCGTGAAGGCAATCAAAATAGAAGAAGCGGGAACAATGGAACAGGGTTCAGAGACCAGAGCTTGAAAAGAGACAAAAATGCGAGACAGGGCATCAACTCTGGGGTTCTTTGAGCCCGGCCCATAGGTGATGATAAAGCGAAAACGGGAGAAGAAGAGGGACCACCGCGCTTGCCTAGAATTCAATCTTTTAGCCAATTCTATGTAGGACAAGTTCTTGTGGTCAGTATATACTGTGATTACATGTTTTGCACCTTCAAGCCAGTGGTGCCATTCCTCTAATGCCCACTTGACGGCCAGCAGCTCCCGATTGCCAACATCGTAATGTCCTTCGGCAGAAGACAATCTTCAAGATAAGTAGGCACAGGGGTGAAGGCGATGGTCCTCCAAGTCTTTTTGGGATAACACTGCTCCCACACCTACATCAGAGGCATCCACCTCAATGATAAATGGAAGGTCCGGATTTGGATGTCTAAGCACCGGTGCTGATACAAAGGCCTGTTTCAAGGCTTCGAAGGCAGAAATAGCGATTGGAGACCAGTTTTTTGTGTCAGCTCCCTTGCGGGTTAAGGCTGTGATAACAGCAACGAAAGTGGAAAAGGATCTGATAAATTTTCTGTAATAGTTAGCGAACCCTAGGTACCTCTGTATTGCTTTAAGATTTGAGGGTCACAACCAGTCGAGAATGGCCTGCACCTTTACGGGATCCATGGCGAATCCTTCCAGGGAAATGACATAGCCCAAAAATGTGACTGTGGAAACTTCGAACTCGCATTTTTCTAATTTCGCGTAGAGGTGATGATGGCGGAGTTTCCGAAGAACCAGTTGTACATGTTCACGATGTTGTTCAAGGGACCGAGAATATATCAGGATGTCATCCAAGTAGACGACTACAAAGAAGCCCAGGACTTCACGAAGGATGTTATTAATTAGGTCTTGAAAGACGGCTGGAGTGTTACTGAAACCGAAAAGCATGACAAGGTATTCGTAGTGGCCTGTTTGGTTATTGAAGGCTGTTTTCCACTCGTCGCCTTCACGGATACGAATCAAGTTGTATGCTCCTCGAAGGTTAATCTTTGAGTAGATCCAGGCTCCCTTAAGCTGGTCAAAGATGACCGAAATAAGTAGCAAAGGGTATGTGTTCTTTATAGTTATCTTATTCAACCCTCAGAAATCAATACAGGGCCTCAGGCTGCCTTCCTTCTTGGCCACAAAGAAAAAGTCTGCCCCTGCAGGTGACTTGGAAGTCCTAATAAAGCCTTTTCGCAGATTCTCCTTAACGTATGATTCCATGGCTAATGTCTCTGGAATGGACATGGCATACAATCTTCCCTTAGGTAATTTGGAACCTGGGATAAGATCAATCGCACAGTCGTACTCCCGGTGAGGAAGAAGAATATCTGCTTCCTTCTTGGAAAAAACATAGAGAAATTCTCGATACAGAAAGGGTAGCTGCTCTGGGCAAGTTTGAGTCACCCTGAGTGGCAAGGATAGACAAGAGGAGGCGCACAGGGAGCTCCACTTGGTTATCTCACCTGTAGTCCAATCGATACTGGGATTATGGAGGGCCAACCACGGATAACCCAGGATAAGAGGTACCGAAGGACAATGAATTAAGTACGAGATGGTCTCGGAGTGAAGGGCACCCATATTTAGTAGAAGAGGAGGTGAGCGATGATGGATCTCACCTTTGTTCAAGCGATTCCCATGTAGCCCGTGCACAGCGATAGTGGTTTCCAGAGGAAATGCTGAGAAACCCAGGGACCGGGTAAGTGTCAAGTCTAAAAAGTTTCCAGCGGCTCCACTATCCACAAATGCAGGAATAGAAATTTCCTGTCCACCGTACAAGAGTTGAGCAGGTATTAGTAGGGAATTCTTCGGAGAGATTACCTGTAGACCTAAGTGAACTCTCTCCATGTTCACTTGGCCTGGTCTTTTCCCGGTCTGACGGGGCAGGAACGGAGCAAATGGCTCTTCTCTCCGCAGTATAAGCAGAGCCCCAGATTGCGTCTCCGGGTGCGTTCTTCTGAAGACAACCGATATGCTCCCAGTTGCATTGGTTCCACTTGATCAATGGGAGAAGTTGGAGAAGGCATAGGAGAAAAGGCCGAAGGATTTTCCCTCTCATCTTTCCTTTCTCTGTATCGTCTGTCGATC
Source organism: Mixophyes fleayi (assembly GCF_038048845.1). Classification (NCBI taxonomy): domain Eukaryota; kingdom Metazoa; phylum Chordata; class Amphibia; order Anura; family Limnodynastidae; genus Mixophyes; species Mixophyes fleayi. Next base: position 249,500,105 of record NC_134403.1, on the reverse strand, counting down.
CGAATGGCTAATTGCATGAGTTACTCTAGTGATCCAGCAGTAGGATACTGAACAAGCGCATCTTTAATTTGTTCGCACAAACCCAATCGGAACTGACTACGAATAGCTGGGTCATTCCATTCACAGTCCGAGGACCAACGCCTGAAGTTGCAGCAGTAATCTTCAGCAGAACACCGTCCTTGCGTTAATGACCGCAGTTGTGCTTCTGCAGAAGCCACTTGATCCGGGTCATCGTAGATCAAACCTAGAGCTTGAAAGAATGCGTCCACAGATTGCAGCTGCGGACTGTTAGGATCCAAGCTGAATGCCCAAGATTGAGTATCCCCTTGTAGAAGGGAGATTATAATTCCCACTCTTTGCTGAGGTGATCCGGACAAAAGTGGCCTTAGTTTGAAATAGAGCTTGCAGCTTTCACGTAAATTGCGGAAGAGTCTGCGGTCTCCTGAAAAGCGAGCTGGTAGGTTCATTTTTGGTTCTACCACGGAAGGCTGAGTGGCTTGTGAGGCTCTTGACGCTTGTTCTTGGGCGGCTTGCTGCTGAGACAACTCTTGGACCATTTGGGACAAGGGGGTAAATGTATGAATCTCCGGATTCTTCATCTCCAGCGTGTTCAGCCTCTTCAGCGCTTAAATTTAAAGCGGCGCTGCATTGTAAAGGGAAACTTCCCTTTACAATGCAGCGCCGCTTTAAATTTAAGCGCTGAAGAGGCTGAACACGCCGGAGATGAAGAATCCGGAGATTCATACATTTACCCCAAGGTCTGGATTTGTCCTGCCAGTACTTGAACCGGACTAGGTTCCATAGGGCCGAGTAGATTGTTCACTCACTTCGAGGGTAAATTTTTTTGGGCCGGTTATAATGTTAGGAACCCCAACAGCCAGCAACACAAAACCCGGAGTGTGCTCTGAAGTCTGGTGTTCACTGGAGCCCATAGTAGTGGGGACAGACTGGGCCGCAGACAACAAAGGGTCGTGAGTTGTGTACTGACTGGGGAGAACCCAGCGATAGAGTATAGGAGCACACATCGGAGTGAAGTCCAGGCAAAGGTCAGGGGCCGGCAGCAGACAGAGTATCCAGTAGACAAGTGGAGGTCAGAGGTCACAGGCAAAACAGCAGCGTAAAAGTCCAAGCAATAGGTCAGGGGGCACAGGCGATCAATCGTAGTCAGTAAACAAGGCAAGGGTTGGCAACAATAGTCAGAATAATCAGAGAGCAAAGGAACACAGCAGGCTTAGTATGAGCAAGCAGGAACTATAACCGGCAGGGGCCATTATTATTATAATTATTATTATCCTTTATTTGTTAGGCGCCACAAGAGTTCCGCAGCGCCGTACAATGCACAGACGATAGACAGTACAGGGTAAAACATTACTGAGCAGTAAACAAAAATACCAACAATTCAGGAGCTCCAAGCCGGGCGCGTGCGCATGTGCAAAATAATCATAGCCCAGCTGGCTATGATTATTTTTTGTTTACTGCTCAGTAATGTTTTACCCTGGCCATTGAACAGTGCCCTGCACAGCAGGGAATACTTAGCCCAGCTGGGCTATGATTATTTTGCACATGCGCACGCGCCCGGCTGTCCTAGATGCCGGGACGCTGCGCTGATTACTGCTGGCGTCCGGACCGTTGCCTAGGCAGGAAATGACGTCCCGGTCGTCATGATGACGGCTGGGACTCAGAGACAACACAGGAAGCGAGTCGCAGCGGTGCCCGGAGCCGCCGCGGCTCGTAAGCCTGGTCGTTGGCGACATGGGAGATAGCGAATACTCCTTCTAATCCCCACATGAAATTCACCACCCAACTGCACCACTAGATTCTTAGGAAGGCCCATGACATTGAGGCATTGAGCATTGAACAGGTACTAGACTTATACTCTGAGGGCAAGTTTTTCTCTGAAGTCAGAGAATGGGTTGTGAACAGAAAGCCAGCAAACATATGGCAGGCTGCCCAATAGACAGCTGATTTTGTGATTACAAGGCACCAGGTTGAAAATACAGGACAAGCAACATAGTATACGGGTCCAGATCATTCTACTGTAGCAGTCCAGAGGCTGCCTCCTGACAGGGGCTTCCCGATCTCCAGTAACCACCTTAAACATAGGCTAAAGACTCCTATTGGGGTCCCAATTTCATGAACCGCAGTGCAGACATCTGGGACATTAATTTATGACCTGTGCTTTACCTTAAGCAACTCAGGACATTACACAGTGGTAAATCATAGTTCCTGTGACCTGATTTAGTGCCCTAGGTAGGAAAGACATTAGGTCCAGTTATAGGACAGAATCCACCTTAGGCAGCATTCATTGGGGAGCCGAACTTTCTGACAGGGTAAAAGCACTGGTAGGCCAGGATACCGTACGGCCACACCCCCTTTTAGTAGTAGGCGGAGCTTACCTGGAGGCCCGTTGTCGTCATCTAGGGTGCCCGCAGCCCTCTCCGCTGTCTCCGCTGCTGCAGATGACTGGCTGTCAGTTATATTGTTTGTGCTATCTATCTCTATATATATATATATATATATATATATATATACACACATATATACATATATATACACATACACACACATACAGACACATCATATATGTATATATACGTGTGTGTATATCTATATATACACATGTATATATACGTGTGTGTGTATATATATATATATATATATATATATATATATATATAAACACACACGTATATATACATATATGATGTGTCTGTATGTGTGTATGTGTATGTGTATATGTATATATATATATATATATATATATATATAATGTGTGTGTGAATTGAGAGCACTATTGCATGGCATACGTGAATTGGGAGCACTATTGCATATGGAATATGTGATTTGGGGGGCACTACTGTGGGCATAATATCAATTGGGGACACTATAGCATGGCATATGTGAATTTTGGTTATTACTGTGTGGCATAACATTGGGGCATAAGGTTGTTTGGGGGCACTACTGTGTGGCATAACGTTGTTTGGGGGCACTACTGTGTGGCATAATGTTGTAAGGGGGCACTACTATGTGACATAGGGGGGCTGCCTATCTATACTAAACTATTGGGGGGCTAACTATGCTAAACTATAGTGAGGGGGGCTGCCTATGCTAAACTCTAGTGGGGGGGCTGCACAGAGAACATTAATGTTGGGGTTGGTTGGAGGGAAATAGATCTATTTATCAAATGTGAGCACTATTACTTTAATGTTGAGGCTGGAGAGAGGCCTAATTATTAAATATGGGTGCTTTTGATTTAATGGCGGGGATGGTTCGCGTTTCTAAATGTACCCATTATTTTTTCCAAATAGGGCGCTCAACACTCCAGGATCCAGACAAGCTGCAACTAACGAAACCAGCAGCCACAGGTGGTAAAAGTGACAACAACAGGTAGGGCAGTCTGTCAAATGTTCTGAGTCTAGTGCAGGCTTGACTAACCTGTGGCACTCCAGATGTTGTGAAACTACAAGTCCCAGCATACCCTTCCAGCAATAAGCTGCTATATATTGGCAAATCATGCTGGAGCTTGTAGTTTCACAACACCGGGAGTGCCACAGGTTAGCCAAGCCTGGTCTAGTGAGACAATCCTGATTTTTGGTGACTGTTCTGTCCAATCTAAGGGACAGGTCAACACTGTGTACTCTTTATACACACACTGCATTCTTTACATACTACACTATGGTGCTAGCTGTCCTTCATGGGCTGACCACTCCCCCCTCTAGTGTTTGGTCATGCCTCTATGATGGCTGGCCACACCCCTCTGGTGGGCCCCTAGTGTTGCAGTCCCCCGGTGGGCCCTTCATGCCCCAGTCCGACACTGACCGTATCTGACAGTTGCTGGCATGCGCAGAGTGATTGTGTATTTAATATGCTCAAAATCAGCAGATTCGTGCCTTGACGACTTAGGTCCATCGTCTGCAGAGTAATGGGTTGTAGAATCTGGAGAATGGAACAAACAGGAAAGCGAAATAAACATGCAATAGGCAAAATCCAGTTCACAGACTGTGAATCGGTCCAGACAGCAGACAGGATAATCGAGGTCACAGGCAATAATTCCGTTCAGGCAGAAAACAGGATAGTTAGATATCAGGAAGCAGACAAAATTCAGAACAACATTGAACAGGAACATTAAAATGCTAGCGTGTGAACACTATAATCAACAACTACTCTGACACAGGTAGCTATTTAAGGTGGCAAGAACCAATGAGGGACAGCCACTAGTTAGCCTTCAGATGATATAACAGATCATGTAATAATACGGGTGTGACAGGATAGACCTTCTATGCCACCCTGTCGTGGTGCTGGGGACCGGCATTGCCTGCATTGCCGTGCCTGCCTTGCCACCGTCCCCTTTTTTATCCCAAATATGCCTTCTCTAAATGATATAGAAGGGGCTCTGCTGCAACCACTAGCCTTCTTCAATGGCACCTATAACCTTCTGGGTAACTCTTGCTGCTAGTGCTCCCTCTTGCTGGACACATGGGCTAGTACCCCTGACTTCTTCCTTCAGATCAGGGTTACTGTGGATGGTTCTGCCTGGCCTCTCACAATGACCTCTCACAATGACCAGAGGTGCATGGTAGTGGGCAGAGCTGCAGGGGTTAACACCATTCTACATTGTCGCTAGGGGCATGGGGGGGGGAGTGTACTTTCCCGCTTTCCATGAGCTGCCAGAGAGAGGGGAGCTCAGCCTCCTCTCCTCCTCTGTTGCCAGAGAGTCTACGGTTGGAGATTTATCTTTTAAATCTCCTGCCTAAAACTACTTCCAGGAACCACATCAGGGTCTGGTTCCCCCCCACCCCCGGCCAACAATAGAACCAGGGGGAGGGCAGCTAGATCCCAGTGCAGCAGTCCCAAGCTGCTGCTAACAGAGCTCCCAGAGCTGCTGTATCGGACTCAGCCTGCTGTGTCCCCAGGAAGCACTGCATCTCCTAGATTAATCTGAATCCCGGAGGTTGTTGCAAGCTGGCTGCCAGGGAGAAATCAACTCTGTGGTGGCCCAATTGGCCATCACTGGATCTGGGCTGCTCCTGCAGCCCCCACTGGACCACCAGGGACCTGGACCACTACCAGCACCCCATAGCATCTGTCCCCACAAACGGGAGCCAGAGAGGGGTCTCAACACCGCCGTGGAGCCAAGATCCCCACTGGATCACCATGTAAGCACTCTTTTTATTAAATATACAATTAGTTTAAAACATTTTAACTGCAAAATAGGTGCGAAATGGGTGACCAGGCAGATACAATTATAGCCCAAAAACTCAAATCTAAAGGACACAAAATAGGATCTTGTCAATTAAGAATGCAGCAGATCATTTTCAATATGACCCACTAAAGATTATGATCCGTTTCTGTGAGTACTACTCTAAGCTTTATGACTTACAATCGGGGGTCCCTCTGTTGTAAATAGAGATGTTCGGGCTCGGTTTTCCGAAAAACCGAGCCCACCCGAACTTAGCGGATCCGAGTACTGAGCTGGCTCGTCTCAGTACTTTCGCACACCCTTGGAACTGAAAATGAGGCAAAACATCATTGTTGCGTTGTCGGATCTTGTGAGTTTTGGATTCTATAAGTTTCGCCCTTCATGGAGATCCAGTGTCGTTTCACAGACAGACACAGAAGGGGTAGCAGTGTTCTTGGCAGTCTCCAGTGTAGTTGGCCAGTGTCATAGCTAAAACAGAAAGAGGAGGGGTGACAGTGTTCTTGGCAGTCTCCAGTGACATTGTACTGTGCCATAGCTCACACTGAAACAAGAGGAAAGGCAGTGTTCTTCTTTTAAATCTCCTTAGTGACATTGCTCTGTGTCATTGCTCATACAGAAACAGGAGGGGTGGTAGTGTTCTTATAAGTCTCCAGTGACATTGGGTCTGATTCATTAAGGATCTTAACTTGAGAAACTTCTTATTTAAGTCTCCTGGACAAAACCATGTTACAATGCAAGGGGTGCAAATTAGCATTGTTTTGCACATAAGTTAAATACTGACTGTTTTGTCATGTAGCACACAAATATCAACTTTAAATTTCAGTGTACAAATAAGCTATCAAGTATTTGTGTGCTACATGACAAAACAGTCAGTATTTAACTTATGTGCAAAACAGAATGCCAATTGCTCTGTGCTATCGATATTGATTCATATCAGTCCACAGAAGACCAGGAGCACCAAGCAGCTGCTGGCACCAGTCATCAGAGCCGGATTTAGACCTCATAGGGCCCTAGGCAGGATACTGTTTTTGGGCCCCCTCCCTGAAACAATCCATAACACTATATTTTTGCAGCCTACCATATACCCCTATAGTTACGTAGAAGTGAAAGCATGTGCCGCCGCATGCCTACCATATACCCCTATAGTTACGTAGAAGTGAAAGCATGTGCCGCCGCATGCCTACCATATACCCCTATAGTTAAGTAGATATGAAAGCATGTGCCGCCGCGCCAAAGGAGGTTAGGGCGTGGCTTGCATCTTTGGGGGCGTACCTAACATGTGAAAAGAGCAAGGCCACCCTGCTGCAGAAAAAGGCACCCCTAAATAATTACCAAGCAGTGCCATTTTTTTAAGTAGCTGGGTCAAAACAACTTAATAAATATTGAAGTCAGGGCAGAAATACTTACTTAAGTTGTTTGCAAAAATAATACGCATAAATCCAAGTATGTGCTCTTGTCACTTTTGTCCCTCTATCATCACACTGTGCCCCTTCATTGTCACTTTTGCCCCTTCACAATATCACATGTGCCCTTTCACCATCACACCTGTGCCCATCACCATCACCACCTCTGTGCCAATCACCATCACCACCTCTGTGCCCATCACCACCTCTGTGCCCTTCACATCACCACCTCTGTGCCCTTCACCATCACCACTTCTGTGCCAATCACCATCACCACCTCTGTGCCTCTTCACCATCACCACTTCTGTGCCAATCACCATCACCACCTCTGTGCCTCTTCACCATCACCACCTCTGTGCCCTTCACCATCACCACCTCTGTGCCCATCACCACCTCTGTCCCTCCGTTGTTTTCTTACCTTTCTATTGCCTTTCTTCTCCGGCGCGCTGCTCCTCCTCGGTCAGTCCAAACAGATTTAAAAAAAAAAAAAAAAAGTCACGTGATCGCTCGTCGGGTCCCGGCAGGCTCTTTTCCTCTCTCTATAACTGAGACACTGAGAGGAGAAGAGGCTGCCGGGACCCAATTCGCGGCACCCGACCCCCCTCCCCCGATTTGCGGCACCCGACCCCCCCTCCCCCGACTTGCGGCACCCCCCCTGCACGAGTCGGGGGAGGGGCCGAATTTTTTTTAAATTGCTCCTGTCCCCCCCAGCTGTGCCCCCCGAGAGCCGCTAGGCCCTAGGCAGGTGCCTAGGTTGCCTAGCGGTAAATCCGGCCCTACCAGTCATGATACTAATCCCTCTATGTCATCTCCTATGTTCAAGTGTATAGTGGTTTTATGTCAGGGAAACAAAATATCTAAAAAAAGCTTTTACCTTTTTTTAAAAAAAACAAATACCTCTCTAATAAAGGTAAAAGTTTACTATAGAAAAACATAAAATTGCCAATATGCCATTCTACCCAAAATATTAACAAGCATACCAGTATCAGCTAGCTGCCTTCCCTCATCTAGATACCAGCACCTGCAATCTACACTGTTATCATCTTAACCCTCATCCTCATCATCATCAATGTGTACATCAGCCTCACACAATACTAATTCATCCCCACTGGAATCCAACATTGCAGAAGTCTCTGTACTTTGATGTAATTGCCGGTAATGGTCTTCCTCGTGGAATTTGTAGTTCATTTTACAACAGAGCTATCACGATTTTTGGGCAATTCTTTTAGACCAGACCAAATTGTGTCTGAGATCTATTGTGAGTAGATATCAATATTCAGCAAGTCCTGCTGACTAGAGGAGCATTTGGGTAAGTTGACTTTTTGTAAGAGATCATTCAAAAGTGAATTGTTAGGTGGTGGCTGTATATAGTGCCTGGTAATATTTAAGGAAATCATCAGCTATGTCTCTAGATTTGGTTAGGGGTACATGGGAATCCATTGTTTTGATTGCTACTATATAGTTTCTACATCTAAAATGTTTAGACATATTTGCCAAAAGTCTGCCAGCTCTATTGCTCTATTATATTTGTATTTTGTGTAGAGATGGGCGGGTCTGGTTCTCCGAGAACCGAACCCACCTGAACTTTGGGTATCCGAGTACCGAGCTGAGCAGCTCGGTACTCTCCCGCCCGTTCCGAATCCAAATTGAGGCCGAACGTAATCGTGACGTCGTCGGATCTCGGGGCTCGGTTCTCGCGATACTTCAACTTTATAAATACACGCCTCCACAGCAATCCATCGCCATTTGACAGAGGGAGAGAGCAGGGTGTAGTCATAGGCTAATTAGAGCAGGGACAGGGAATACAATATTGTTCTTGCAATTGCTCTAACCAAAATCGCTAGTGCAGAGAGGAGGATAGAGGTTTATTATTTTTTCTTAATATTTGGCACTCCCCAGCGCTTTTGGGGTGTCCCCCATAATTGTGCATAAATATTTCTGGCTGTCAAAAGTCATATCTGTCAGCAGTATCTACCAAATAATTTTTAGCACTCCTCAGTGCTTTTGTGGTGTCCTCCCTAATTGTGCATTAATATTTCTGGCTGTCAAAAGTCATATCTGTCAGCAGTATCTACTAAATAATTTTTAGCACTCCTCAGTGCTTTTGGGGTGTCCTCCCTAATTGTGCATTAATATTTCTGGCTGTCAAAAGTCATATCTGTCAGCAGTATATACTAAATAATTTTTAGCACTCCTCAGTGCTTTTGGGGTGTCCTCCCTAATTGTGCATTAATATTTCTGGCTGTCAAAAGTCATATCTGTCAGCAGTATCTACTAAATAATTTTTAGCACTCCTCAGTGCTTTTGGGGTGTCCTCCCTAATTGTGCATTAATATTTCTGGCTGTCAAAAGTCATATCTGTCAGCAGTATATACTAAATAATTTTTAGCACTCCTCAGTGCTTTTGGGGTGTCCTCCCTAATTGTGCATTAATATTTCTGGCTGTCAAAAGTCATATCTGTCAGCAGTATCTACTAAATAATTTTTAGCACTCCTCAGTGCTTTTGGGGTGTCCTCCCTAATTGTGCATTGATATTTCTGGCTGTCAAAAGTCATATCTGTCAGCAGTATATACTAAATAATTTTTAGCACTCCTCATTGCTTTTGGGGTGTCCTCCCTAATTGTGCATTAATATTTCTGGCTGTCAAAAGTCATATCTGTCAGCAGTATATACTAAATAATTTTTAGCACTCCTCAGTGCTTTTGGGGTGTCCTCTCTAATTGTGCATTAATATTTCTGGCTGTCAAAAGTCATATCTGTCAGCAGTATATACTAAATAATTTTTAGCACTCCTCAGTGCTTTTGGGGTGTCCTCACTAATTGTGCATTAATATTTCTGGCTGTCAAAAGTCATATCTGTCAGCAGTATATACTAAATAATTTTTAGCACTCCTCAGTGCTTTTGGGGTGTCCTCCCTAATTGTGCATTAATATTTCTGGCTGTCAAAAGTCATATCTGTCATGCAAAGGATGGTGGAGGGCCTATCAGGGATTAAACTGTATTTTTCATAATTTTCACTAATAATGTTTGGGTGTAATATACACCCAAAGACGAGTGCTCAATTGCTAAGAGTCAGGAAGACAAGCGGGCTTGTCTGTAGAATTTGCAGGCAAATTGTGCTGTGTTATATAGGTAACACCGAAAGAGAAGAGCTCCATTGCTCCATTGCTAATTGTAATTGCTGAAATAGAAATAATAGGGCTGACAGTCTTGGTCTAAATCTGCAGTTACATTTTATTGTACCATAGCTCACTACGAAACTGGAGAGGTGGCAGGGTTTAGTGATAATCTTCCTCCAACAATACTAATTCATCCCAATATCATAGAAGTCTGTGTAGTATGATGTAATTGCTGATAATGGCCTTCCAAAGGGAATGACTAGTTGATTTTAGGGCAGAGCTGTCACGATTTTTGGGCAATTCTTGTACAGCACAGTAAATATCAAAATGTTGAGCGGACTCATCTGCATCACCAATGGGTGTCTTGGGAAAGCAATTTCTTTTACAACAAGCAGTTGCCAGAGAAACTGAAGGAGAAGACGTCCCAACAATATGTTGATAAGTCTGGGATCCTTGCAAAGAAAATAAAGTATTTAATCTACAATTAAAATATAGTTAGCACATTTACTTTGTTTTATTGCACAATATAATTTTATGTAGCACCTCTTCAAAATCTATTATTAAGGCAATCACTTGACTCAAGCTAACCGTGTCTGCACTTTCTTCACAGGTAACTACTTCGCTGGACTAAAGTATATTCCCCTCAAATGCTAGTCTTCTTGCAGCTGCTGCATTCTCCTACATGCTGTTGCAGAAACCACAAATTGACCCTCAATGTTTATGGACACAAACAGCATCTCCTGCATGTCATTTTTCAAAAGTTCTGTAACACCAAGTTGATAGTGTGTGCAAAACAGGAAATGTGATGGAATTCAACCCCGCTGTAATGCTGGACCAATATTGGGGTCGTAATCAGAAATGACATATCCTCAGGAGACTCCAAGCAAGATTAGGCATCTTTCAATGACATCCCTTAGTTTTTGGAACAGTTTGTCAGCTGTATGCCTCTTAGTGATGCTGCTGATACACAGAGTAGCCTACTTCTCAAAAATGTGATGTACCTGGGTACATGCTACTGCTGTCCATGCTGGGGAAGGCGAAAGACCAACCCAGTGGGCTTTCACAGTCATATAATCTTTTGTTTTGTAACGCCCCCTGCGGGGAAAAGACAGGGACAGACGCAACAGAAAATAACTCACCTTGTAAACGATGGTCACCTCCAGTCCGCTTCTGATTTCCCAGCTGCGATCCGATCCCAGCAGATCCGCAGCCGCAGTCACCTCCAATCACGTCCCTCTAAGATAGAGGCAGAGATTACGGCCGTGCCTACCAGGTAAGGGCTGTCCGAGACTACGGCAAAGGACAAGGACACGGTCAGTCCAAGCTCCTTGCCGCCTCCTCACTTTGTTCTTGCCAAGACGCGGGGGACTACAGGCACTGAAGGCCAAGACTAATCCGAGGACTAATCCCGCCTCAAGTGCCTCACACACCTGCCGGTGAGGGCCTAACCGAAAGGGGGAATCGAGCGTGATACTCACCGGGACACTCCCACTTCCGATCCGGTTCTCCTGCACCTTCCCGACTCCTGCGGATGACAAGAACACACAGCCTCCCTCTACGCTCTCCGTGAACTAAGATGGCACCCACAAAACTGGACTAACTACAACGGCGACCCGACCCTAACAACGTTCTAATGGTCGGCAACGCAACTAAGTCAAACACTAGGACTAACTAAATGTGGTGCACTAACGGAACTACTAGTTACACGCTACGGGGAACACCAGCCGGTGTTCACAGCCTAAACCGGAGGGCGGTTCCTAACCCCCTCACCCAGGTCGTACCAAGAAGCTGCCTTCTTGCTATGGAGTCACACACAGGCCCTAAGTACGGGTTCTTTAAGCCCGGCTGAGGCTCAGTAAAACAGCACACTAACCCGCGGGCCGACTGCCGCACGGAACAGCCGATCGAACTGAACCGCCCGACTGCCTGTACTCGGGTATCTCACACGTGTCCCTACGTCCGGAACCACAGGTCCACCTGCACGGAACCGGCCTTGAGGACCCTTGATCAGAACCACGGCCGCCCCTGGAACTGCCTCAAGGTGTGCTGTACTGCCACCAACTCACTCAGCCACCCCCTCTGGGTACCAGTGTGACCCCGGGGACCTAAGGGACAGGGAAACTACATGTGTTCTCCCCTGACTATGTGTATGCTGGTACTTACACTTGTCCCCCACAGCACGGGTTAGCACAGGAAAACCACAGGAAACAAGAGCCTACCTTTAATGGGGGCCTGACGTCTTGCCCCTGGACACAGTTAGAAAGCACACCAAAATACTGTAATGTAAACTACACTCGCCACACAGACAGAATAAATAGATACAGTATACAGTACCTTGCCCGCTACTTACCCGAACACAGGACCGCGCCTACTCTCACGAGGCTCCCACGCCTCTACCACACACCACCCGGGGCCTTATGCCCTACATACCATGGGTCTCTGCCCAGCTACACACAGAGCCTTCTGCTCTGACTAATGAGCCTCAGCCCCCTCTCTAACTCAGGGCTCTGAGCCCACTACTAGGGCCTTGTGCCCTACTACCTAGGGGTCCTAGCCCCTGCCTGAGGCCTGTGGCCTTCCTAACTAACCGAGGGCCTTGTGCCCTTAATAGCAGATGGGCTACCAGCCCCTAACCAGGCCCTCTGGCCTTCCTATGGCCTCTAGGCCACTCACTACCTAAGGGCCTTGTGCCCTTGTACCTCTGGGGCTCAGAGTCCCCCTCTCTATCTAACAGGGGCTTGTCCCCTTTTATATCGATATACTAATGGCCTACTGGCCCACTACTTCGTTGGGGCCTAGTGCCCAGGTCCCTGGGCCTTGTGCCCCTACTTTACAGTGCCACGGGCCTTGTGCCCGAATGTGCCCACGGGCCTAGTGCCCGAACTTAACGTTGAGTATACTTACCTGCTCTGCGCAGGATACTCAACTTGACACGCCGTCTTCTTCCTTTCTTCTCCGGGTCTTCCAGACCCTCCAGCCGGCGGCGCCTCTTCTCCGCTTCGGCGCTGGGTCTCCAGTTGCAGCTGGGGCGGGGGCGCTCTCAGCCCTGACAAGGGCTCCCCGCCGGCGATCTCCGCTCCGGCGGCTTGCTTGGAGTCTTCTGGCGGCAGGGTAGCTCACGGCCCTTACAAGGGCCCCCTGCCGCCGCTGCCGCTGGTCTTCTTGCTGGACGTCTTGCAGAGACGTCCTCTCTCTTCTCCGCCGACGGACTTCTGGCAAAATGGCGCCACCCGGCGACTTATATAGTCGCCGGCGTGACGTCATCCGCCGGCGCGAGCGCTGATTGGCTCGCGTCGGCGCCAATCTTTTGAATGGCCGGGCGCGAGCCGCGATTGGCTCGCGCATCCGGCCGCTGATTGGCCAGCGGGGAAAGATGAGCCCTGATTGGCTCATCCTTCCCCCGCGCACAGGACCTGCAAGAAAGAAGTTATACTCACCGCCGCTGGATCGATGGACGGGTAAGTTCTTCTTCTCTTCTTTCCTGTAGCTGGGCACCATCGGGGACCTCTTCAGCCCCTCCAGGGGCACAGCGCTGCCGGATATCTTCGCCCTCTTCACGGGCACCGGCTCTGACATCTTCTGTCCCTCCACATTTCCGCCGCCTTTTTCCATTGTGGTCCCCACAATCAACGTCTTCTCCTCTACGTCCACCTCCAAGGGTCGCTTACCGGCATCCCTGACTTGCGTCCACCGGGTCCTTCGCGGTAAAGCCCTCTCGCGCAGGATCCACACCATCCTGGCAACTTCCTCGCCCGAAGTCGGTATCCAGGGAGTCTCTTCCTCGGCACCTGCCGGAACCTCCCATCCGTCCGATACCTCCTCGGTTGTGCGGGAAGCTTCTTCAGAAGGTGACAACATCCACCACTCTCCAGCTGCGCTCTCTAAAGTACAGTCTTCTTCAGGCAGTACTTCTTCAGCAGCTCTCTCTTCCGGGGTACTGATGGCTTCCATCCTCTCAGGTACCACCGGGCAGACATCTTCACATGTCTCCGGACACAGCGTTGCCCCGTGGAGGGTCTGCTCAGTTCTCCCTTCGTCTTCAGGGACCAACTCTTCCACAGCCACGGACAAGTCGTCTGACGTATCCGACGTCTCCAATACCCCGGCTCCAGCATCCGGCTGACGCGGGTATTCCTGTCGCGAATCTTGCTTGGACGAGACGATCTCCTGCGATCCAACAGTCAGCAGGCTCTGCCGATCCTTCCCTCCAGATTCCGACTTCTCTTGAGACCATGGATGAAAGGCTTCCTCGTCCTTCCACTCGAAGACTTCTACGTCTTCCCATTCATCGGAGACTTCTTCGTCCTCCCATTCATCAAAGAGCTCCTCGGCAACTGGGCACTGGTATGCGAAGTGTCCAGGCAACCCACACTTCCAGCACAGCATTTCTTCCACCGGTTGCCGTTTAGTACCTTTGTTCTTCTTCTTCCTTGTCTCACAACGTTCCAGGATTTGCTTCGTGAACGCTGCCACTTCGTCACGAGAGATGACACAGCTGTATCCCTCGTACAGCGGAATGATCCCCCGATGAGCCATCGTTGATCCTGCCGACTACGCCAAAATGTAACGCCCCCTGCGGGGAAAAGACAGGGACAGACGCAACAGAAAATAACTCACCTTGTAAACGATGGTCACCTCCAGTCCGCTTCTGATTTCCCAGCTGCGATCCGATCCCAGCAGATCCGCAGCCGCAGTCACCTCCAATCACGTCCCTCTAAGATAGAGGCAGAGATTACGGCCGTGCCTACCAGGTAAGGGCTGTCCGAGACTACGGCAAAGGACAAGGACACGGTCAGTCCAAGCTCCTTGCCGCCTCCTCACTTTGTTCTTGCCAAGACGCGGGGGACTACAGGCACTGAAGGCCAAGACTAATCCGAGGACTAATCCCGCCTCAAGTGCCTCACACACCTGCCGGTGAGGGCCTAACCGAAAGGGGGAATCGAGCGTGATACTCACCGGGACACTCCCACTTCCGATCCGGTTCTCCTGCACCTTCCCGACTCCTGCGGATGACAAGAACACACAGCCTCCCTCTACGCTCTCCGTGAACTAAGATGGCACCCACAAAACTGGACTAACTACAACGGCGACCCGACCCTAACAACGTTCTAATGGTCGGCAACGCAACTAAGTCAAACACTAGGACTAACTAAATGTGGTGCACTAACGGAACTACTAGTTACACGCTACGGGGAACACCAGCCGGTGTTCACAGCCTAAACCGGAGGGCGGTTCCTAACCCCCTCACCCAGGTCGTACCAAGAAGCTGCCTTCTTGCTATGGAGTCACACACAGGCCCTAAGTACGGGTTCTTTAAGCCCGGCTGAGGCTCAGTAAAACAGCACACTAACCCGCGGGCCGACTGCCGCACGGAACAGCCGATCGAACTGAACCGCCCGACTGCCTGTACTCGGGTATCTCACACGTGTCCCTACGTCCGGAACCACAGGTCCACCTGCACGGAACCGGCCTTGAGGACCCTTGATCAGAACCACGGCCGCCCCTGGAACTGCCTCAAGGTGTGCTGTACTGCCACCAACTCACTCAGCCACCCCCTCTGGGTACCAGTGTGACCCCGGGGACCTAAGGGACAGGGAAACTACATGTGTTCTCCCCTGACTATGTGTATGCTGGTACTTACACTTGTCCCCCACAGCACGGGTTAGCACAGGAAAACCACAGGAAACAAGAGTCTACCTTTAATGGGGGCCTGACGTCTTGCCCCTGGACACAGTTAGAAAGCACACCAAAATACTGTAATGTAAACTACACTCGCCACACAGACAGAATAAATAGATACAGTATACAGTACCTTGCCCGCTACTTACCCGAACACAGGACCGCGCCTACTCTCACGAGGCTCCCACGCCTCTACCACACACCACCCGGGGCCTTATGCCCTACATACCATGGGTCTCTGCCCAGCTACACACAGAGCCTTCTGCTCTGACTAATGAGCCTCAGCCCCCTCTCTAACTCAGGGCTCTGAGCCCACTACTAGGGCCTTGTGCCCTACTACCTAGGGGTCCTAGCCCCTGCCTGAGGCCTGTGGCCTTCCTAACTAACCGAGGGCCTTGTGCCCTTAATAGCAGATGGGCTACCAGCCCCTAACCAGGCTCTCTGGCCTTCCTATGGCCTCTAGGCCACTCACTACCTAAGGGCCTTGTGCCCTTGTACCTCTGGGGCTCAGAGTCCCCCTCTCTATCTAACAGGGGCTTGTCCCCTTTTATATCGATATACTAATGGCCTACTGGCCCACTACTTCGTTGGGGCCTAGTGCCCAGGTCCCTGGGCCTTGTGCCCCTACTTTACAGTGCCACGGGCCTTGTGCCCGAATGTGCCCACGGGCCTAGTGCCCGAACTTAACGTTGAGTATACTTACCTGCTCTGCGCAGGATACTCAACTTGACACGCCGTCTTCTTCCTTTCTTCTCCGGGTCTTCCAGACCCTCCAGCCGGCGGCGCCTCTTCTCCGCTTCGGTGCTGGGTCTCCAGTTGCAGCTGGGGCGGGGGCGCTCTCAGCCCTGACAAGGGCTCCCCGCCGGCGATCTCCGCTCCGGCGGCTTGCTTGGAGTCTTCTGGCGGCAGGGTAGCTCACGGCCCTTACAAGGGCCCCCTGCCGCCACTGCCGCTGGTCTTCTTGCTGGACGTCTTGCAGAGACGTCCTCTCTCTTCTCCGCCGACGGACTTCTGGCAAAATGGCGCCACCCGGCGACTTATATAGTCGCCGGCGTGACGTCATCCGCCGGTGCGAGCGCTGATTGGCTCGCGTCGGCGCCAATCTTTTGAATGGCCGGGCGCGAGCCGCGATTGGCTCGCGCATCCGGCCGCTGATTGGCCAGCGGGGAAAGATGAGCCCTGATTGGCTCATCCTTCCCCCGCGCACAGGACCTGCAAGAAAGAAGTTATACTCACCGCCGCTGGATCGATGGACGGGTAAGTTCTTCTTCTCTTCTTTCCTGTAGCTGGGCACCATCGGGGACCTCTTCAGCCCCTCCAGGGGCACAGCGCTGCCGGATATCTTCGCCCTCTTCACGGGCACCGGCTCTGACATCTTCTGTCCCTCCACAGTTTGCCCAGTTACGCTTGTACACATATCTGTGGTTAAGTGTACAGTGGGTAGAATACCATTTTGTCACCCAATAATGACATTTTTAGGAACTTTCTGGTACAGGAGAGAATAAGCTTTTCTAGTAAAATGGTATAGTGATGACATTTGCTAACAGGGACATAACACCTCAATTAAATGTCTTAAACCAACTGTATTAATAGTGGACATTGGACACAGATCTAACACTAGCATAGTACCCAGGGCGTCTGTGATCCGCTTTGCGACTGGGTGACAGGTTTAATTCTTGCTTCCTCTTGCAGAGGATTGTTTAACTGCCAATTGTTGGGGGGGAAGATTGCAGGTGCTGGGATGTAGATGAGAGAAGGGAGGTAGATTATGCTGGAATGCTTGTTGTTATTTTTTTTTAACCGAAGTTTCTGATTTTCCCAACAGTTTTCCAATAACTCGCTGAAAAATGACGAAACATGGATGAGGATCCCAGATGGTTAAGGTCCCTACCTCTACTGAGTGTGGCTTTCAAAATGCTACAAATGGATAGACAACTCTTGCCAGGATTCGTGTAAAAATAATTCCACACTTAAGAGGTGGATTTTTGGTCTTATGCCCAGGCATGACAATGGCCTTTTTGTTATCACTGGCAAGAACTGCAGCAATTTTTCTTTTCAAGTATATGAAAATCATATTGTGACATAGGAGGTGTTCAAAATTGAATAAAAAATGACTGGAAATTAGTGTTACTGAGGTTAATAATAATGTAGCTACAAAATAATACCTAAATTATGTTATTTTAGCACCAATAAATGTAATTTTTATAACAAATTGCAAAACAAAACCAAACAAAACCAAAACCAAAACCAAAACACGCAATGGCGGTTTTGCAAAACCAAAACCAAAACACAACGGTAATCCAGATCCAAAACCGAATCCAAAACCAAAACACGGGGGTCAGTGACCATCTCTAATTTTGTGTAATCTATTGTAGATTGGGCCTGAGCTAGCAGAAAGTTTTCTAATGTGAGCTTTGCCTGTTTGTAGATGGCTACTGTTGTGTCATTAGGATTGGAGAGGTCAGCATTGTATTGGGTTTGCTTAGTTTGTGTTAGAGATTGGTAAGTTTTGTTAATTTCTTTTTTATGATTGTCCATGTTTGTTATTATGTTCCCTCGTGTAACCGCCTTGGAGGTCTCCCAAAATAGCACTGGATTGTAAAACTGATCAATGTTACTATCTAAATAATCCATCCAATGGTGTTTAAGATGTTGTTTAAAGTTGTCTGATGTGTATAGATAGGATATAAATTGCCAGGTGAAATTTTGTTGACCCTCCAAGGGGAGGCGGAGTGATACAAAAACCGGGTTATGATCCAATGAGTATAGATCCAATTTCAGTCTTAATGATTTCGGTTATCAGAGAGTCTACTAGTAATATGTAATCAAGCCTAGAGAATGAATTGTGGACCCCTGAGTGGAAAGCAAAAGATTTATCAGCATAGTGCAATAGTCTCCATGGATCTGAGTGCCATGTGTTACTTTTAGGGTGGTAATTTGGGTCCACATTTCGAACCGAGTATTCTGAGGTATAGGGCTTTTATCCATAAACGAATCGTTGACCACGTTAAAATCCCCCCTACTATTAGGTTTCGTGTTTCCCTAGATGCGAGTAATTTGTATATAAAATTTAAAAATTCTTTTTGATTAGCGTTGGTAGGTTAGATGTTTAAAATCGTATATTTATGGTTGCCGATCTGAGCGTCTAGTAATATATATTTACCATTTAGACCTATGACCCTATCGGAAATGGTGTAGGGTACATTCCTCCCGGACAACAAGACCACTCCCCTGGATTTATTTTTATATGGAGCTGATATGGATTTCCTGCAAGAAGATGATATCAGGGCTGTGATGTTTAACATATGATGTGACTTTTTTTCTCTTTATGGGGGCATTTAAGCCACCAACATTTCAAGTTTCACGGCCGGAGAGGGTCGGGGAGAAGTGGTATTGTCAGATTGTGTGTGTGTGTGGGGCGTGGTCAGCCCCCCCCCCCACCCCATCCCGCCCAGGGATTGGTTACTCACATACTGCAGCTTCTCATGATGTGGTCCCATGGTCAGAGAGCACAGATACAACTCGAGCCGGCCTAGTAAATGTTGGTACAGGTTGTTGTCATCTAAGTCACTGGTGCGTTGTTCCAGCTCAGCAAGGCAGGTTGTATTGGCCAAAATATTTGATAAGGCATTTTCAACTGTGTTGTGCAAGGCCTGAAACTGCTTGTCAGTTTTGGGCATAATAATAACAGTGAATTCTATTGCTGAGATAGATGGAGATATATTTTGGGGGGATGCCCGAGAGGGGTTAGTGTTGACAGATTGAGCAGAGTCATGCAATGGAGTCGATTGGGTTTATTAGTTTGTAATTTTGGCTTACCCATTGTAGATAGGGGAGATTTGGGTACACTTGTCTCTTTTCTTTGTGTAAAAATTTGTCCATTAAGTGGACAAGACAATAGAGTAGTGTGCCTAAGTTGTCAAAGTTGATATAAAAAAAGGTTACATTACCTTCTCACTAAAGAAAAAAAACACTTATGTTAGATCTAAAATTCTGATCCAAGTTTGCCTGTGGTGTCAAGTATATCTGGAAGCGCTTCAATCAGCTGGAGAGAATTGACACAGACCAAGTTCTGTATACAAGGAATATTCTCTGATTTATTGATACAAAGATACAAGTTTTTATAGCCTACTGAATAAATGAATTCTACATCATAATCATGCAAAGTCTATGAGAAGCGCTGCT
Source organism: Mixophyes fleayi (assembly GCF_038048845.1). Lineage (NCBI taxonomy): Eukaryota > Metazoa > Chordata > Amphibia > Anura > Limnodynastidae > Mixophyes > Mixophyes fleayi. Next base: position 249,480,516 of record NC_134403.1, on the reverse strand, counting down.
AATTAACTTTCTCACGTATTCTTGAGGTGTTTACTTTCTCCCCCTTCTAAGGACAGATGAGTCTATTATTCTTATCTCAAGGGGAGCTGGAGGTTTTTATCATGTGCCATGTCCAACATCAAGGGCACAGCTACCCACACTACGAACTGAACATGAAGCTACTTATTGTTCTCATATCTTGATACATTCTTCAGGAGTTCTCTATGTCAGCTTAACCTCAAGGCCATGGGCTTACATTTTGTAAAACTGCATATCAGCAGAAAAATGAATAATCTCTTTTAGCAAATAATATTTCTATGCAAGTTACAATAAATGGCTAAAAAAGGCTTTATGAGGCCTTAACAAAAAATCATATTTAACATTTCCCATCTTTTATTCAATTTTCCTTGCATGTTCTTCGTTCAGTCTTTAGTAGTTTCTTGTTGCAAACTGTGCAGTTCTTTGGCTTTGCTAGTCCAAATAATTCATGACGCTCATCATCAAGTCTGGTTTCAGCTGTAATTTCTGTGATCATCAGAGATTTGGGATTTTCAGTGGTTCCCTTTTTGGAGAGACAACAGTCAAGTGTCAGTAACTTCTTAATCAGCCATATATTTAGTTTCATTATCACATATACAAGCAACAGGATTGACAAACCCTTTGCTACTAATGCCAATATTCCCAATATCCATCATGAATCATTACTGACAACTTTACCAATGAGGTTATGCATCTGCACAAAGGCATTTTCATAGTTTACTCTCATATGAGTGCAAATTATTGAGCACTCCTTCCCATATGTTTTTCACAGTGACATAGGCAATTTGTCACTTATCTGTCTGTTTTATACTGGGTTAGGGAGGTCTTGATCCCACTTCAGCCACAACTATTCTGGCAAGACATATCAATACCATAAGACAGTCATTTCTATTTATCAGAACAAGACTCCCCAGATTTGAAGACTTTGCAGTGTGATGCGTGAATCCAGGTGTCTTTTTCCTGTACTTTCACTGCCATGGGAGTCGTCAACAGGACTTGATAAGGACGCTTGTATCTGGGTTCAAGACTTCTTCTGACAAACTTTTTCACAACCAACCAGTCCCCAGGTTGCAGTTTATGGGTACCTGTATCAAAACTAGGGTCTGCAATGGAAGAGAACATTTGACCATGTATTTCAGTCAGTTGTTTCTATAATAAAGCAACATAGTTTAACAAATCACTATCTACATGCTGTAGTTGCTATGGAAAATAACAGCCTGTTCTGTTTGCTATGCCAAACAGTATCTCATTTGGTGTTAAGCTGTGCAGGTAAACATGAGATCCATGGCAGACCTGTTTCAGCCATTATTTTCAATTTCAGAGTACCATTAAGGCTCTCCACACATCCCGAACTTTGGAGTCTGTGAGGGGTGTGAAGGGCAGATATGATTTCCATGTCTTTTAATAGTTTTTGGAATCCTTGCTCCGTAAAGTGTGTCCCTCTGTCCCTTTCAATGACCTCTGGTACCCCACTCGTAATTTTTCTTGGCTACTGCTTTAGCATTTGCTTTCCTATACAGCCATGCCTACAGCCAGTGACTAAAGAAGTCGACACAGACTAGCACATTCTCAAAGCCTGAGCATTTGGGAAGTTGTATAAAGTCTATCTGTATCCTCTTATAGGCAGGGCCGCCATCAGAAATCGTGGGGCCCAGTACAATGAAGCAGGCAGGGCCCCCCTCCATAAACCAGGGCCATCTTTCCGACTGGGCACGATGGGCAGGTGCCTGGGGGCCCAGGGGGAAAGGGGGCCCAAGGCAATGAAAAAATAAATCCTGTAGAAAAAAAAACGAAAAAAAACCTTACCTTTTGTGGTCACGACCCGGCTCCCTCCCTGGTCCTCTCTTCCATGAAGGGGGTCAGACGAAAAAAAGATAAGTTAAGGGGAGCCCTAATATATAGTGTATATAGTGTGTGTGTGTGTGTAAACAGTGAATATATATATATATATATATATATATATATATGTATATATATATATATATATATATATATATATATATGTTAGTATTAGGGGAGAAGGAGGGAAAGAAACACTTCAGACCTTAAGTTCCGCAGTGGAACGCATATGCGTTCCACCAACAGGAAGTGCCAAATGCCGAACTTCCTGTTGGTGGATGCGTTCCACTGCGGAATTTAAGGCTGGCGTCTTCGCTGCTGTCTTCAGTCTGGCTGTCACAGTGACAGCCAGGCTGAAGATAGCAGGCCCCCTGGTGAGCCCGGGCCCGGTACAAGGGTACCCCCTGTACCCCCCTGATGGCGGCCCTGCTTATAGGGATACTGTGTCTGGGGTGTGCTTTTCCATGGAGTTGGGCCAGACTTACCCAGGTTATTTGGTGCATAGATTAGGCATTCTGCCACTGTGCTACTTGGGCGAACCCTGGTGCTATCCATAACCTGTTGAGTACAACCAAAGCATCTTTCCCCAGATGCACTTTCCCGTGTGCTATATTGGCCATAATGGGATAAAGTGCTTTTGGCAGACAAAAACGCTGACCTTTACACCACTCTCCTTGCACTTATAGTGCTCATGTTTTGCCCAAGTCTTTTTCTCATTCTCTATTGCTTGTCTCTGCATAAGTTGGAATGTGGTTCGGTCAAACTTGGAGTCAGGGGGTCACCATGTAAATAGACTCCCCTTGGGGTACTGGGACTATGGCAGCTTTTCGTGCGGCCTGGTCTACCAGTCTATTTCCCTTAGCTTCGGGGATAGTGTCTCTGTGTGTGCCATCACCTTCAATCAGTTTGGAGGACAGCTGGAATGCGGTGAACAGTACCCTGGTATGTTCAGCATGTTGACTGGTTGCTTACTGAACCCATAAGGTCCCTACTTTTCTATATAGGACCATAATCATGCGCAATTACAAACACATAACTTGAATCAGTGTAAATATGTACTCTTTCTGACTGTCCTTCTGCACATATGCATGCAAGAGTCAGGGCCTTTAGTTCAGCTTCTTGTGCTTCTAGTGAATCACTATTTCTGTGTGTGTGGTTACAGCACACCCTGTATAAGGAACAGGATCTATGTAATAGCGTGAACCATCTACAAAAAGAGTGATGTCTGCATCTGGTAATGGTTTATCTTTAATGCCAGATAAAATCAGAGATTCTTGTTTCGTTAGTTCTATACAATCATGTTCAGAAAAAAATTAGTGTTTGCATTTTTTTTTCTTCCTGTTCAAGCTGGGATGGGATTCCTCCAAATCCCTAGGGGAACCCCGATATATACAGGTACTTCTCCCATCTTTTGAAACTTGCTGCAATAAGGCAGCAGGATTCAACATTGTCCACTGCTTAAGTGTAACATTACAGGGAGTTAGCAGTGCTACTTCATAAGGATAGGCTTCACTAAGTAGCATGTGGAATCCAAGGAAAAGGTTCTTGGGTTCGGAGTTCCACAAGGTTCACACTCATTAGATGAGGTGTACAGTACAGCGATTAACACAGGTGAGGTAACTTGAATTTTTCTGGAAGAGAAACACTTAGCTTTAATACACTTGTTAATAAGCCACATCATCAGTTCTATTAGTATATATAATAATAAACTCAAAAAAAGTACAATTAGGGCGCTAGGATAGACCTACAAAGTGGATAACAGCTGCCCCCAAAGACTAGGATACAAGCCTAGGCAAAGACGAAACATCATAAAAATACACAAGGGGGCGCTAGTCTTCTCACTTCCCATCAAATTTATTAAAATACATTAATTTTTTATATATGTAACCCCCTGTCACTGTGTGTAGTGTGGGGTGCAAAGGGTACACAGTGCACCTCCTTCTCAAGCCCTGGCTAGCTGATGGGCATGGGTGTAAATGATCAGGGGGTCCCTGCACATGCAGGTGTTTCTTTGTAGTTAGTGGGACACAGGTAATGTCACTTTGGTGCAGTGTAATAGAAGTCACAATAATTTGGGCGCCAGACCATCTCTATAACAAACTCAACTCTTTATTTACACTCTTCCTCCAGCACGATAATCATAATGGTTGCAGCAATAAAGAAATATATGTACAGCTCCTTACTCTCTCCAGCACAGTTCTTAATGAGCAATACGAATATGGTTGCAAATATATCTCATTACTCCTCCTGCACAGTTCTTAATGTTATCCAGATGTTATGTAACATAAATCATTGGTCTCTCTTACACTCCATACTCACTGCAGATACCCTTTCTGCAGGGGCACATGCATGGATGCTAATAGGCAGGCAGCCTCTCCTCCATGCAGCTCTGACACACTCTGTGTACCTCTCAACTGCAGCTCACCCCTCCTCTGCGGGGATGATGTCTCCTGTGCTCTGACACGTCACTCTGTGTACTCTCAGCCTCAGGATCTGACACTACAGCTACCAGGCCTCTTGTAGCAGCCCTCACTCCAGGGCCTCTTCCATGCAAAGTGTCCCCCTCTCTCTTGGGTTCTCTATAGTGGCATGGAGTTCTCCCCCTCATCCAGTGCACACATTCCTTGCCCTGGCTCAGTCACCACGCTCAGACTTCCAGGCAATGCTGGGGGAGCCTGGGAGCTTCCACCCCAGGTCCCCAGCTACAACTCTCCTCTTGTGTCTCCCTTCTCAGTTCCTATCCCCCCTTAATGACAGCCCCTCCTTCCTCTCACTTAGTCTCACAGGCTGGGCTGGGTTATCACCATGGTAACCAGTTTATGTAACTTTTCAGAAACTTCTATCTTACCCTCTAGGTGACCCCTCCTCTATTCACTGAGGTAAAGGTTTAACTGAAACACCACTAGGGGGGTGTTACATTCTCCCCCGATTAGCTGGGCACCCTAAACTACACCTAATGGGGCTGCCTAGCTAATCTCACTCACACCTAACTCACATATGACCACACACATGTAAACTTTTCTACATCACTATTGCATGAAAAATCACAGTGTAAAGTGAATACATACATAGCAATACAATGGCAGTATCAATATAAAACACATTTCACATTGCATACCCCACAACACCCCCAATGGATGTAAACATGTGAGTCACAGGTGTCCTGTTTTCTTTCAATGTACATTTAAATATGGCTTTATGCCAAAGCAATGTAGCACCTGCCCATGCCTGCCCATGTCTCCCCCCTCCTGGGTCAAAAAGAGACAGGTGGCTCTCGTGGGCCCCTCCCAACAAATACATCTCAGCAATATATGCAGGGGTGGCATTTGACCAGCGGGGTTGTCTTCCCCCCCTTTCTCTCCAACGTGGACGATCTGCCTTTCTTTGCTCCCCCTAATCCTCCGGAAGGGCAATATACAGACGTCACTTGCACAGCCTGCCTCTCTTTGCTTCCCCAAATCCTCAGGAAAGGCAATATACAGACTGCATTGTAATTGCACCTCACATGTTGAACCTTTTCTTCTTTTGCTTCCCACTCAGCTGGGATAAGTGGCACTACAAGTCTCAGCAACAAGCACACTGCTGCTCCATATACTGTCCTGGACAGAACTACTCAGCAAACAACTTGCTTTACCTCCTCATTACCCTTGGTCTCTGTTGGGCACCTAGAGACGGTCAGACATGGTGTCCCAAGGGTGTTTCTCCGGCTGGGCACACTGCTCTCAGTTCCTGTGTCCTGCAAGCACTTTCTCCATCTGTTGTGCTCGAGCCCCACGTTGGGCGCCATTATGTAACCCCCTGTCACTGTGTGTAGTGTGGGGTGCAAAGGGTACACAGTGCACCTCCTTCTCAAGCCCTGGCTAGCTGATGGGCATGGGTGTAAATGATCAGGGGGTCCCTGCACATGCAGGTGTTTCTTTGTAGTTAGTGGGACACAGGTAATGTCACTTTGGTGCAGTGTAATAGAAGTCACAATAATTTGGGCGCCAGACCATCTCTATAACAAACTCAACTCTTTATTTACACTCTTCCTCCAGCACGATAATCATAATGGTTGCAGCAATAAAGAAATATATGTACAGCTCCTTACTCTCTCCAGCACAGTTCTTAATGAGCAATACGAATATGGTTGCAAATATATCTCATTACTCCTCCTGCACAGTTCTTAATGTTATCCAGATGTTATGTAACATAAATCATTGGTCTCTCTTACACTCCATACTCACTGCAGATACCCTTTCTGCAGGGGCACATGCATGGATGCTAATAGGCAGGCAGCCTCTCCTCCATGCAGCTCTGACACACTCTGTGTACCTCTCAACTGCAGCTCACCCCTCCTCTGCGGGGATGATGTCTCCTGTGCTCTGACACGTCACTTTGTGTACTCTCAGCCTCAGGATCTGACACTACAGCTACCAGGCCTCTTGTAGCAGCCCTCACTCCAGGGCCTCTTCCATGCAAAGTGTCCCCCTCTCTCTTGGGTTCTCTATAGTGGCATGGAGTTCTCCCCCTCATCCAGTGCACACATTCCTTGCCCTGGCTCAGTCACCATGCTCAGACTTCCAGGCAATGCTGGGGGAGCCTGGGAGCTTCCACCCCAGGTCCCCAGCTACAACTCTCCTCTTGTGTCTCCCTTCTCAGTTCCTATCCCCCCTTAATGACAGCCCCTCCTTCCTCTCACTTAGTCTCACAGGCTGGGCTGGGTTATCACCATGGTAACCAGTTTATGTAACTTTTCAGAAACTTCTATCTTACCCTCTAGGTGACCCCTCCTCTATTCACTGAGGTAAAGGTTTAACTGAAACACCACTAGGGGGGTGTTACATATAAATGCAGATATCTTGTAAATATATTCATAGACAGTATAAAAAAAGCTCTGCATATGACATAGAAATTCGACAGTACATTCTATAGTCCCAGAATTTATATTGGACTTATAGTATTATAGTCATGTGATATTAACAGTCCACTCCCGGTGAGGCAAAAACAATAAGCATATAAATATATGCAATGTACGGAGATATCAGAAAAAGTTAGTATGACTTCTTGTGTTTGTTTAGTGATTGCTCTTTGCAGTGTGGAATTACATCAACGAGAAGTAGTCAGTCACAATATCCAGCCTCTGGAATAGAGGATGAGTGTCACGTATGTTCCCTCGTTGTAGTATGTTGAACTATTCCATTGTTGCTATCGGGGTGGCAAATAATCACTTCAAGTCAAACCACACTGTTGGAATCGATATAATAAAACTCTCCGTTATATGTGTAGATCTGATTAGAAAGTCCCGTACAGTGCACTGTATTTCATATCTTAATGGCCAAAAGGACTTCGTATAAGTTTTGACAGACACATAAATGGACCTCAGTCTGTATAGGTCACCTTGGAGATCATGAAAGAGTCACCTGGTTTGCCGTGCGGCTGGACAGACCCTCCTGTGTGGAGCCGTCTCTTTCGTAGTGCCGTGTAAATGCAACACATCCAGAACTCCGTATAAGTTGTTCAGATCCCCAGGGATATCGTGGCATAAAATGGATATACAAAGCTTTCAGTAAAAACAGGCTTGACGCGTTTCTCGGCTATAGCCGTTTCATCAGAAGCTCAATGGATCTCAAGTGTCCCGACAGTGTATATATAAACACCCTCCTGCAGGTGTCTAATTAATCAATTGACTTCATTCAGTCCAGAATCACCTTATAACCTGATTAATTTATATCTCCAAGGTTAAAGGACTTCTGCATAATCTTTCATATTATGTAAACTGTAATTAAATCACATGTAGTCTCTGTCTCCTTACTCTCCAGAGAGAGTTACATATATCATAGTCCAATATTATATATATATATATATATATATATATATATATATATATATATATAATAATAGTAATAAGAATTAGCAACAGTCCTTGAAGTACAACATGTATAAGACCTGATACCAATCCTCCTATACCCTTGACCCAATCGGCCAGGTACAGCCATGAAAACTATCATTCTAGACAAGCATCTCCAGTGTGCTCCTGTAAAATTTATATTTCATGCATTATTTTTTTTGTAAGTGTTCATCAATTATTTTCTCCGGATCATCTGTGTCATTAATTAAAAAGGTGCAACCCTGGGCTTCAATTTGATTATTTAGGGTCAGACAGTACCCTCCAGACTAAGCTGTCAGGTAGTACAATATTAACCTATTGTCTTGTGTAAATGTAATAATGTGTTGGGCCACAATACTCAAAAATACATTTCTGTATTGGGTGTAAACCCCTACAGTCATGGGTTTCTCTTTTTTCTTTATTTGGTTGGGTTAAGCTTTCATATTAGAATTTTACAAATTATGTATAATTGTCTCTACATTACTATTGGCATGAGTCTGGTTCTTCCAGACCTGGCTTTCCTTTCTAGACTAGTACACATCTACAGCCTACAGCAAAGGAACATTACGTGCAATCTATATTCCTCCTGCTAATATCAATGAACTCCATTCTCTGGTGTCCCTTGGCCCTTTAAAAACTTTTAAAATACATTTTACTCAGACTCCCCTTGTCTTCACATATATTCGTGAACATGAGAGGCTGTGGGGCCTCTTGTGCTTCCTTTTTGTCTTCTAACTATGGATTTCTCAGGGATGGAAAAAAGGAAAGGGAGGAAGAAAAAACACTGTGCGCTCGGCAAGTGTTAAATGTCACGTATTTCACAATAGAATGAAATGTCCATTGTGCTGTATATCTTCATATTTAGTAAATCTGGCCGGTAACTGGGTGTCCTAGCACAATATCTATACTCTCTTCAAGCACTAAAGCAGCTGCAGCTTATTGCTTTTACGCAGGTGGGTGCTGCTGGTAGCACTGGGTCTAATTGTGCAGAGTAGTATGCAAGTGACCTTAGCTTGCGACCATGTATTTGTGTCAGTACCCCTTATACAGATGCACTGAATTCATGACAAAATAACATGATAGGCTTGTCATAATCTGGCAAAGCCAGTGCTGGCGCTGAAGTTAGTTCAGCTTAAAATTGGTTAAACATTTGGTTCTGTTCAGAGGAGAGTGTAAATGGCTTGCTATCATCCAGAAATGCTAATGCAGGAGTACAGATAATAGCTCTTAAATCTTAAATCTTTTTCATTCATGCATAAACATTGAATTCCTATCAATGCATTACCATACTCACGATACAAAGAATTATTACAGTATATGACGATTACAGCACAGCAAATAAGGGCAATGAATGTCTTTACAACACTGATTGACTCAAAACTGTAATGAGGATACAAATGAAAACCTTTTGCTATCTGCCATAATTTGACATTACATTGCATTACTTTCTTTCAAACCATCTATTATAAAATTTAGTTAAAAAACAAACAAACCAAAAACAAACCCAAACACTATTTCATATTCAACTATGTTAGTCCATTTCTCCTTTTCTCTTTAAAAACATACCATCTGACCTTCTATGGCATACAGAAAAACCACCTAGTTCATGCATTTGCTATGCAAATAGTACATAAACTCTAATATCTCTTTCCAAAACAAGGTAATCATTACTCAGCGTTATTTAAATCTACGTTATTCAAATCCTTCATTCAAACTTCCATTCATTGGAAGTTGGATAAATTCAATCTGGACATATTTTATCAACTTTACATACATTGTAAGATAACAAAATTGAGCGCTTCTTATCTCAACACACTGAAATCTTTGACACAGAATAAGGGAGGGGCACATTTCACTCTTTCAGCTGCGCAGCTTAAAACATACATTTATAATATACAACCTACTTGATTTATTATTTTAGTCATTATATCATTTAGATCAGTTTTTGAACAGATGATTCATCATTCAGCTTCTGATGCATTTAGCATATCCACATATATTGCGACTTTCCAGATCTCTTAACTTTTCTGTGCCACCTCAAACAATCTCTTGGGGTTTGATTTCAATACCCCTTTGTTCTTGCCACATTACCACTTGCAATACCTTTGTTTCTCCATCTACATATATCAATTCCTTCTTTGGCTATCCCCGCTTTCTTGAAAAATTCCCTGCAGACCTTCTACTCCCCCATTTCCTAAAATCTTTGTGCATCATATCTATAAGGGAGCTGCTGTCATCTATCTGTTTACTATCTATATTTCCCATATTGACAGTATTCTGTTGAGTCCAAATCGGGACTCTTATCTAGTTTCTATGGGCTGTCCTTGCAGTGGACGTCCCGTTCTGTGGACTTCTTGTACTGGATGTCCATGCTAAATAGTTTCTTTGACAGTATCTGGGACGAAGGTCGTTGGAAATCTTCTAAACTTTAGGCAGATTACAGAATCTCCGTTCTTTGATATATCTTTGGAGATGATGTCTAAAATGTTCACTCAATGTTCAAAACAGTAACTCTCTAATTCCCTCTATTCCATTACATGATTCTTTGATCAATGTCTTATGTAAATTTTATCCTTTATACATCATACAATAGGCACAAACACATGCACTCAAAATTCACTCATCTTTCAAAAATCTAATCAACAATACAATTACAGTAAACAAATTGGGTTAGTACTGTATTATATTAATCAGATGATACTTGAGACTTACAAATTCGTGTGTCAGGTACCTCAGACAGACATGAGGTGACCCAGACTAGGAAGACCAACGAGTAGAAATCTACTGACCGCGGATGTTGGGGTTCAATGTGCTGGGAAACCTCTGTTGTCTGTCTTGTAGCCTGCTGGACAGCGAATCTCTTTGGCGACTTCCAAGTTGTTAGATCTAAAATTCTGATCCAAGTTTGCCTGTGGTGTCAAGTATATCTGGAAGCGCTTCAATCAGCTGGAGAGAATTGACACAGACCAAGTTCTGTATACAAGGAATATTCTCTGATTTATTGATACAAAGATACAAGTTTTTATAGCCTACTGAATAAATGAATTCTACATCATAATCATGCAAAGTCTATGAGAAGCGCTGCTAATTAACTTTCTCACGTATTCTTGAGGTGTTTACTTTCTCCCCCTTCTAAGGAAAGATGAGTCTATTATTCTTATCTCAAGGGGAGCTGGAGGTTTATCTCCTGTGCCATGACCAACATCAAGGGCACAGCTCACACACTACGAACTGAACATGAAGCTACTTATTGTTCTCATATCTTGATACATTCTTCAGGAGTTCTCTATGTCAGCTTAACCTCAAGGCCATGGGCTTACATCTTGTAAAACTGCATATCAGCAGAAAAGTGAATAATCTCTTTTAGCTATTTCTATGCAAGTTACAATAAATGGCGAAAGAAAGGCTTTATGAGGCCTTAACAAAAAATCATATTTAACACTTACATTGCAGAATTAAACCATGAGCATACATATAATCATCATCATCAACATCATCATCCTCAACATTTATTTATATAGCGCCAGCAAATTCCGTAGCGCTTTACAATTGGGAACAAACACTGATAAGACAATACTGGGTAATACATACAGACAGAGACAATGGGAGTTAGAAACACAAGGGCATGTGCTACATCATATTGCACAATGGACCAGCTAGAACGCAAAGGTAAAAGTATTGAGTGGGCTGTGTGTGTTGCAATGTTGGTCAGAGGGTTGTTGTCTTGCGTTAGCAGTGTAGAGAATGGTAATAGGTTAATCTAGGGAAATTAAGATGGTGGTTGAGAATGTCATAACCTTGTCTAAAGAGGTGGGTTTTCAGTGAACGCTTGAAGGTTTGAAGACTAGAGGAAAGTCTTATTGTGCGTGGGAGGGAATTCCACAAATTGGGTGCAGCCTGGAAAAAAATCCTGTAACCGAGAATGGGAGGATGTGGAGAGTGGAGGAGAGACGTAGATCTAGTGCAGAACGGAGGTGTCGAGTAGGGAGATATTTTGAGATAAGTGAGGAGATGTATGTCGGTGCAATTTTGTTGATGGCCTTTTATGTTAGTAGAAGAATTTTATATTGTATTCGTATATACGGGCAGCCAATGTAGAGACTGACAGAGTGGCTCAGCAGAGGAATAACGGTTAGTAAGGAAAATCAATCTAGCCGCTGCGTGCAAAATAGATTGTAGGGGTTCAAGTGTGACTTTGGGAAGACCAGTAAGGAGGGAATTGCAATAGTCGATGCGGGAGATGATGAGTGCATGAATTAATGTTTTTGCGGTGTCTTGTGTCCGATATGTGCATATTCTGGAAATGTTCTTTAGGTGTATGTAACATGATTTAGATATAGAGTTGATGTGGGGAATAAACGACAGTTGTGAATCAAGGATTACACCTAGGCAACGAGCTTGCGGGGTGGGATTTATGGTCATGTTATCAACAGAAATAGAAATGTCAGGCAGGAAGCTTCTGTTTTTGGGTGGGAATATTATTAATTCAGTTTTTGAAAGATTGAGTTTGAGTTGGCGAGAAGACATCCAAGATGAAATGGCAGAAAGACCATCAGTAACGCGAGACAACACAGATGGTGAAAGATCAGGAGAGGATAGATAAATTTGTGTATCATCCGCATAGAGATGATACTGAAATCCAAAGGAGCTTATTAGTTTTCCAAGAGAAGTGGTGTAGATAGAGAATAGCAGAGGACCTAGGACTGAGCCTTGTGGTACTCCAACTGATAAAGGAAGCGGAGCAGAGGTGGATCCAGAGAAATTAACACTGAAAGAGTGATTAGATAGGTAGGATGAGAACCAAGATAGGACAGTGCCTTCAAGACCTAGGGATTGTAGCGTTTGTATGAGGAGAGAGTGGTCAACAGTGTCAAATGCAGCAGAGAGATACAGGAGAATTAGAAGAGAGTAATGGTTGTTGTTTTTTGCTGTGATCAAATCATTGACAACCTTGGTCAGCGCAGTCTCTGTGGAGTGTTGAGAGCGAAAGCCTGACTGAAGAGGATCCAATAGGTTGTTTGCTGTAAGAAAGTGTGTGAGGCGAGTGTAGGCAATTCTCTCGAGAAGCTTGGAGGGGCATGGGAGCTGGGAGATGGGGCGGTAATTTACGAGAGAGTTAGGGTCAGAATTCTGTTTTTTTTAAATGGGAGTAATCACTGCATGCTTGAATAGTGATGGAAAAATACCAGTAGAAAGAGATAGATTACAGATTTTAGTTAGAGGGGGAATGAGCACAGGAGACAGGGACATACCAATTTGTGAGGGAATGGGATCAAAGGACAGGAGGTAGAGTAGGAAGATGAGAAGAGAGTAGAAACTTCCTCTTCATTTGTGGGATCAAATGAAGAGAGAGTGTCAGAGGGTGCTACAAAGGAATTGAGCCGATTGCTTGTCAAGGGAGATGATACCATTTCAAGCCTGATCTTATCAATTTTGTCCTTGAAATAGGAAGCAAGATCCTGTGCACTGATGTTAGTTGGAGGATTTGGAGCAGGAGGATTCAGAAGAGAGTTAAATGTGTTAAAGAGACGTGTGGGGTTAGAAGCCTGAGCATAGATGAGAGATTGGAAGTATGTTTGTTTTGCAGTGTCCAGAGCATTTCTATAGGAGTGGTAGATATCAGTATATGTGGTGAAATCATTAGAGGCACAAGATTTACGCCAGTGACGTTCTGCTTTACCAGAACGTTTTTGTAGAGTTCGTGTTACTGTTGTGTGCCACGGTTGGCAACGAATTCTACGCGAAGTATGTAGTGTCGCTGGAGCCACTTGATCCAGGGCAGTTGCTAGGGTTTGATGAAAATGGGGTACTGCCCGATCAGGAAATTGGGGAGAGAAGGTGTTGGAGAGAGGTGGAAAACTGTTGAAAATCAATAGAGTTGAAATTCCTGCGGTTGTGAGGAGGCTTGGAAGAGTTTGACACTAGGAAGAGTAAAGAACTGGGGGTGAGTGAGTAGCTAATAAGGTGATGATCTGAGAGGGGGAAAGGAGTGTTAAGGAAATGAGAAACTGAGCATAGTCTAGAGAAAACAAGATCAAGACAGTGGCCATCCTGATGAGTAGCGGATTCAATCCACTGGGAGAGGTCAAGTGAGGAGGTTAGAGAGAGTAGTTTGGAAGCAGCATTTGAAATTGGATTAGAAATAGGGATGTTGAAATCACCCATGATGATGGTGGGGATATCAGTACATAAGAAGTGAGGGAGCCATGCAGAGAAGTGTTCAAGAAATTGTTGGTGTGGACCAGGGGGGCGATAGATGACAGCAACACGCATAGAGAATGGGTTAAAAATCCTAACAGCATGTACTTCAAAAGATGTGAACGTGAGTGATGGGACACTTGGTAGAACTGTGAATGTGCACTGTGGGGAGAGAAGTAGTCCAACCCCACCTCCTTGTCTGCCTCCCGGTCTGGGGGTGTGGGTGAAATGGAGATCACCATGTGAAAGGGCTGCAGGTGAGGCAGTGTCTGATTGCGTGAGCCATGTTTCTGTTATTGCAATAAGGTTGAGGTTGTTTGAGAGGAAGACATCATGAATGGAGGTAAGTTTGTTACACACAGAACGTGCATTCCAAAGGGCACATTTAAAGGACTTTGGAAGAGAAGGGAGACAGGTGATGCGTTTAAGGTTTGCTGGATTTCTGTAGTGTTCAGATATATGCGTGTGGGAGAATTGAGGGGGACCTGGATTAGGTCATATATCACCAGCTAATAGAAGCAGGGAGGAAGAAAGGTAGGAAAGATGATTGTAAGATGTGTGTTTTTTTAGTTTCTGGTGGCAGGGTAATATAATAACCCTGAATTCTCGTAGTTCAATTAAGAATATGGTGAACTAGGAATTTCTAGGTATACAAGGAATGGTGCAATGGAATTTCACATATAAAACAGCATATCAGCTAGGAAATTTTTCAGTGTCAGTTTTGATAGAAAAAACAATATTTCATTATCCTCTCACTAGAGAAAAATTACAGCTACATTGCAGAATTATACCATAGACAAACAAATAGTAATCCCAAGATTCAACAGACAATTAAGAATATAGAAAACTAAAGACACCTAGGTATATAGATAATAATGCAATGAAATATCACAGTGTTACCACAATGCAAATAGTAAATAGAGTAATATCAGCAACCAACACCAGGTGGCAGCAGAGTGCAGAATCGTTCGTCTGCCTAGATGCTGGGGGGAAACATTTTCCTGAAACAATGGAGCTGCAAACTGCAAAAAGAATATATTATAATTGCCTTAATATGTAAGCAGAACACAAAAGCAATAAGTTGCTAATTGCCATTTGCTAATTTGGTAATTTTAAAGTAATAACATTTCAAACCTAGCACCTAGACATGTTAATTGGTTAAATTGGCACAATGCACAGCGGCACATGCGCTTATTGCTCTCCGGGCATGATGCATCTATTCACACAGAGATTGTCACTTGTCCTTGAGGGTTGCCTGGGTGAGGGACTCGCAAATTCGCAAGGGAATAGTTTGTTCATAAGGTAACCAGATTGAACTCTTTGATGTTCAACATTTACTCGAGGAACTGCAGAATTGGTGTGTTATGTAAGTTAATTTCATACATTTTTTATTATTACAATGCTAATGCTTGTATTGACTCAAAAGGTTTTGATTTTATTAATAAAATTTAACATATCACTTTTTTATGTGAACAACTGAACGATTTTAAAGGTAAATAACATAAATTAGGTAATAGGGCCGTAACTAGGGTGGTGCGGACAGTGCCCTAGCGCAGAGCGCAGGCTGCCCTGGGGGCGTAAACAACTGTCGACACAATGTCCATTTGCCGAGCGAGGAGGAGCTGCAGCCAGGAAGACTCACTGTTTTCTGAAGTAAGTGTGATTACTGGAGTAGAATTAGGGTAAGTGTGTGTGAGGGGGGGGGGGCAATTGAGATGCTGGGATAAATTAGTATAGTGGGAGAAATGATTTGGAGTGCTGGAAAAGGTCAAGGGCAAGTGATCCAACAACAAGTGCTTCAAGATCAGGAACTTCAGGTTCAAACCCAGTTGAAAGTGAAACCAGCTAAACCACCACAACTGTAAAAAATTACAATTCTGTTCCAAATTCAATGCTTGATGCTGAAGTTCAACATGGGAATGTAGACATTTGTCAAGAAGGAAATGTGGCAACAGCAGTATCACCGAGTCCGCCAACACCAAAACAAGCAGCAGAGGATCCGATTTACAATCCAGAAATTCTACTGCAGGAACACAGAGAACCAGAAGAGCAAGAATTCATTTCTGCTGAAAGTTTTACCACAATCGACATTGGTATTATCAACAAAAGTGATGCTGCCCAAATGGAGTCATTTCTTAAGATACCTAGTTTTGAAATACCAAATAACATTCCATGAGACACTAGTAAGCATAATTTGCCTTACCATCTACTTAAGAATAACCTTACCAACGAGACTGGTTATGCTGGAGTATAGCAAAATAATCTCTCCACTGTGCGCCTTGCTTCAATTTTAATAAAAGTGCAGCAAACGCTTTGAATATATCTGCTCAATCTGGATGGACCTTGAGTAGTGGTTGGAACAAATTGTACAACTGAATACCATCTCACAAGAGTTCAATGCTGCTCATAGAAAATTATGTGGAGTGGAAGTCAGCCTTCAGAGCAATATTATCTGAAACTTCAATGGACAGTTTACTCTTTGCCGAAATCACTACGGAAATAACCCAGTACCCTGCATGTCGTTTTTTTATATTTCTGAGCGGGAATTAGCATTCTTTTCCAGTTCTCGCAATGGTGACCGTAATAACGGAAACTTCCTAGGTATAATCAAACTTATCAGCATTTATGACCGGAATTTATCGAGGCATGTTAAACTTGTACATGGATTGCAAGAGAGCCAAAAACGCCTGCAAATTCATTACATATCAACGTGCATACAAAACGAATTTATTGAGCTGTGTGGGTCATTCTTACAAGAAACAATTGTTGATGAAGTTAGATTTGCAAAATACTTTGCTATCTTAGTTGATCCCATTCCTGATAGTTCTCACAAAGAACAGACCACTCTGGTGTTTCGTTATGTAAAGATTGTAGAATGCTCAAAATTTTCAATTAAAGAACAGTTTGTGATGTTTGATAATTTCACAAAAAAAATGGAAAAGAAATTACTGATCGAGTATTAGAAAATTTGGTAGGACTAAAGTTGTATTTTTAAGCATGTATTGGCCAAGCCTACGACATTGGATCTAACATGGCTGTGAAATACAATGAGTACAAGCAGTTCTGCTTAAGCAAAACTCATACTGTATTTTCTCCAGCTGTAGAAACTACACACTAAACCTTGTAGATGTTGACTACACTGAATCCTGTAACAAGGTAATTACTTTCTTTAGAACTGTGCAACAAATGTACAATATCTTCAATTCCTCTCCACCAAGGTGGGAATTTTTGAAAGACCATCTCCCTGCTTCACTTCATAATATATCCACAACTAAATGGTCTGCACACATTGATTCTGTTCATCCAGTTGCACATTATTTCATTCTTTGGGAAAGGCTTTATCAAATATTGAAATTCTCAATCTCACTGCACAAACTCGATCAGAAATTCAGTCCATTTGTTCTAAAGTCATCATTGTGAAAGGAAAGGTGTATCCAGGGATACGACCGTTAATTTAAAATGAAGGATAGTAGTGGATATAGGGTAAAAATAGTACTGCAATATTGGTGTCTGGGGGGATTTTCACAATTGAAACAGATTGGCGGTTGCTTACTCTGGATTAATTTCAAATATAAGTGCATGATCGCAGGAGATCCAAAATAGGTTGAACTTGATGGACTGGTGTCTTTTTTCAACCTCATCAACTATGTTATTATGTATGTTACTATGTTATTGTGGATAAAGCTATATACAATGATCGACCAAAATACCCTCCTTATTGAAGCACACAATGTCACAATGGACTTTGAGCTGGACAATGTCAAATGTCTTATCAAAGACATTGAACAGATGCACAATAAATGGGATGAGACTGTCATAGAGTGCAAAATTATAGCAAAAAACATTGATATTCCAACAGAGTTCTCCACCAGTTGACACCTACCTACTCAATCTGATGTTGAAAAGCACTATAGGGTCAACGTTTTCTATATAGTTGCAGACTCCATTCTGTCTGGTCTTTATTGTCGATTTACTTCATTGGAAGTAATTTGTAAATTGTTTAAGTTTCTTTGGGAGTTCAACAAAATGAGTAAGACCTGTGCTCCGCAGCTGAATATTTTCAGGAACAATACAAAAAAAGATTTTGACCAAGATTTCAGTGACAAAATAATTTTCCTGAAGCCAATTTATAGAAAGCAAGCCAAAGGAACTTCTTACAGAAATCCTAGAACTAGGACTTTCCAGGGTGTTTCCCAACATTACAATTACTTTGCGCATTTTTCTCAGTTTGCCAGCATCTGTTGCTTCTGGTGAACGTTCAGTGTGCTGAAGAATGTAAAAACTATCATCGCTCAACTATGGGACAAGAGCGATTGAATGGGATGGACATGCTCAATATTAACTGTGAAAGTTGGATTTTTCCAAATTGATTGCTGCATTTGTGGAAAAAATATGGTAGAAAAGCACTTCTAATTTGAAATCTCCAATAATCCAGTACATCTGTACACGTATACAGTATTTTATTTATTTAATCAGACAAGCTGGGTCGGTACACAGAAAGTCAGCCAGTGCGTGTTGCCAGGGATTCAGCAGATGCAGGGTTAATCAGACAAGCCGGGTCGGTACACAGAAAGTCAGCCAGTGTGTGTTGCTAGGGATTCAGCAGATGCAGGGTTAATCAGATAAGTTGGGTCGGTACACAGAAAGTCAGCCAGTATTCACAGGGAGAAGTGCACAGGGAAAGCACAGGGATCAGGAGCAGCCAGACACTAAGTACACTTGTTGCTCTGACACAGGAGAGTGACTCAATAGTGGGAAAGTTTGAATTCCCCGCCTCTCAGGTCACGTGATCAGACAGACCTAACAATTGATCTCTGCCGCCCTGACCTTTGTCTGTGCTTTGCATTTTGGCCCTTGCAATTTATCTACCTTTCTGACTTCAGCCTGTTTTACTTTAGTCACCAACTGCCTCCTTCTATATCCTGTCCCCCTCACTTAGCGATATCTTGTTTTAATAAGCCCTATTGCCACAAGTAAAGACCTGTGGACAACCAGGTACATTGGAATATATTGTGTTCCTAGAAAATGGCGTAAACCTCATGAAGAAGTTATCAGGGTTTTATTAGCTCTTCTGATGTTGCCATAACAACCGACAAAGTAAATACATGAGCTCAGATGGGAGGAAGACATGAGGGAGACCTTTGAGCAAGAGAACTGGTCTTGAATAAAGGAAGGACGTAGCAAAGATTTAAATTTGTAAACAAATAAAGAAAGTTCCTATAAACTCTTTTCAGTGATTGGCCACATTGCATGCAATATGCATTGGAGGAGTTGATTTAAATAAAGTGTAGTTGAGCTAGGACCAAATATCAACAATAGTAGATCTTATATAAATGTTCTTTAATACAAACACTTATAGAGCTTTTGAATAAAGTATGTCTAATATTAGATCATTCTTCAGAGCTAAGGACCACCATCATCTCCTGATTCCAGTTAATTTGTGTGACTTCTTCAATTAATCTTGGTTGCCAAATAAGTGGTTATTTAATGTTTAGCTTTCTGGTATTGCAATGGACAAGCCATAAGAATTATAATAAGGAGTAAGAACTAAAGGAGAGTGAGGCCATGTAAGGATGAATTTGAAGATATTGAAAGAATTGCCAATGTCACAAGTGTAAATACAAATCTTCAAAGTTTAGGAATGAGTGGAATAGAGCTATGTCAGAATTTAATCAGGTTTTCTTATTACTCAAAGGCAGAATATCCAGTGAGAACAAACCAGGTGAAAAGTCTAGCTTGTTCCATAGAGAGAAGACCCTATGTGGAAAGGAGGAAAGCAAATTGTTCTGTATACTCGGCTCCATGACAAGGGCGACAGTGGACAACCCTGACAGGTTCCAGTTTGGATCGGGAAGGGAGATAATAGAGGGCTAAAATGTCAAAATCAATTATCTGTCTTGTATTATCTGTGGCCTGACAGTCTGGATACCAGATCGTTTGCAAAAACTTTTAAGCCTACATTCAACAATTAAATTAGCCCATGACACTGGTCAACATGATTTTTTTTCACAAGAAAACTGAATAGTGACTCTAGTGCAGTTTTTAATTCAAATTCAATTATGTAAATATAATTTTTCCACCAGTCATAGTGTGTTTGTGGCAGTTAATTTTTGTTTTTCATATTTTGGTGTTCTTTATGATCTATTATACATAGACAGACAGACAGTGGCATACAAACAATATATGGAGGATCTTGTCCATCAACACTGGCCAGATGAGTGGCGATTGTTCATAGACTCATCAAAAGTTAATTTGAAGGTTGTGCTTCTGCATAACGACAATAAATTCCCATCAATACAAATACCTGTAGTGCATTCTGCTGATATGAAAGAGTCGCATGAAAATATAAATTTGCTGTTAGAAAAAATCCAGTATGGAAAATATAACTGGAATATCTATGGTGATTTAAAGGTCACTGCTTTAGTGCTTGGTTTGCAACTTTGGTACACTAAATTCCGCTGTTTCTTGTGTGAATGGGACAGCGGGAATAGAAAGACTCACTACATTAGAAAACAATGGCCTAAATGTCAATCTCTTATTTCTGGGCAGAAAAATGTGTTAAATACCCTTTAAGTGGATCCTGAAATAGTGTATTTATTTGTAAAAGTAATTGATAAAAACTTTACTGAATTTATGCATTTGAAATCTAAATTTCCAAAAGTAAGTGATGCAAAATTGAAAGAAGGAATTTTTACAGGACCACAAATAAGATTAGTAATGGATGATGAAAATTTTCAGGAACTGTTAAATCCACTGGAAAAAACTATTGGGATATATTGAGTGATCTAGTGAATTCATACAAAGCTATGAGATGCAATATGACTTTAAAACTTCACTTCTTGGACTCCAACCTAGACTTCTTCCCAGAAAATCTTGAGGCTGTCAGTGATGAGCTTTTCTATCAGCAGATTTCTACGATGGAAAAGAGCTACCAAGGCTAATGGAGTTCCAGTATGCTGGCCCACTATTGCTGGACCATGAAGAGAGACATCCCAAAGGCAAAATAAAATCATCATCTGTAACCTTTTAGGTCAACCAGAATGAGGTGTATATTTATCATTTAAACTTACGTAAGTACTAATTTTATAAAACTTAAGACGTATGTCACAAAAAAAACCCTTCCTGATGGAAAACATCTGAATGCATACTCAAATTCAGTACGAAAAAATATGTTTAGATTCAGTTTACTTAGTTCTTGTGAGAGAATTTTTTTTATTTTTGTAGACTAGTGTAACTGACCAGGTAACTGGTGGATGAAATCGGATCTTTGCCCAGTTTCTGGATAACTATTATTTTGCTTGGAGAGAGTATCAAAAAGTGCCTGTCTTTTAAAGTGTTAAACATTTCCGTTAGTCTAGATGCCAAAATGTCAGCAACCTTGAAATATTTAGTAGTAAACCCATCCAGAAAAGGGGCTCAAGATGACTTGAGAGCTTTGATGGCCTAAGAAATTTCCTTAGAAGTCATGACAGAACTAAGGAAGACTACATGGGAGTTGTTTAAATCATGGAGCTTGCATGAGTGAGGATATTTCTCCGTTCTGAGCCAGGGCAATATTATTGTAGAGGGAAGCAAAAAAGGAGCAGAATACATCCATGATTTTACATGGGTCAGAAATGAGATTCCCCTTAGGATATTTGATAACATTTATCACAATTCTGGTATGTCTGGCTCTCAATTTATTAGCCTAGAAGGAGTCTGCCTTGACACTCTTGTCATTAGGGGTGTGCACCAGCCACTTTTCGGGTTTTGGGTTCTGATTAGCTTGAGGTTTTGGGTTCTGATTGGGTGGGAGGGCCCAAGGACAATTCCATCTTGCACCTCTTTTTTTGGCATTATGTGCTCTTTGGGGCCTAGTTTTTCAAACTGCCATCCTGTCTGCCACTGCAGTGCCACTCCTAGATGGGCCACGTGTTTGTGCCGCCCACTTGTGTCGCTTAGCTTAGACATCCAGCTACCTCGGTGCAACCTTTTGGACTAAAAACAATATTGTGAGGTGTGAGGTGTTCAGAATAGACTGGAAATTAGTGGAAATGGATGTTATTGAGGTTAATAATAGTGTAGGAGTGAAAAAAAACCAAAAATATTGATTTTAGCACTTTTCATGCTTTTTTAAAAAAAAATCAGAACCTAAAACCCAAAATCAGAACCAAAACCTTTAGTGGGGTGTTTTGGCAAAACCAATCAGAACCCAAAACCTCAAGCTAATCAGAACCCAAAACCCGAAAAGTGGCCGGTGCACACCCCTAATGACAAGAGTGTCAAGGCAGACTGAATAGCTTTTTTTGTGTGCGGGCCCAAACAAACCCATCATTTCAGCCACAGTTTTGTAGGCCCTGTCGCTAAAATGATTGGTTTGTTAAAGTGCGCATGTCCTATTTCAATAACATCAGGGAGAAAATAAAGGAGGTGCTGTTGGCATGTCACGGTCCTCTTCAGAGGACAATCTCCTGACCAGCAGGTCTTTGCACCACTGTAGACTTGTGTCCGCCGGAAACAGAGACACAACATACGCTTTAAACCGAGGATCGAGCACGGTGGCCAGAATGTATTCCTCTGACTTTAAAAGACTGACCACCCTCGGATCCTGCCAAAGCGTACGAAGGGCTTCATCCACAAGAGCTACATGCTTTGTGGAATTGCACTGCTTTAACAGCTCCTCCCTCACTTTCTCCAGCTGCTTCTGCAACAACCTGATCAGGGGAATCACCTGACTCAAGCTGGCAGTGTCGGAACTGACTTCTCGTGTGGCAAGTTCAAACTGCTGGAGAACCTTGCACAACACGGAAATCAGTCTCCAATGTGCTTGACTAAGGCACATCCCCACTCCTTTTCCTATGTCGTAGGTGGCTGTGTAGGCTTGAATGGCCTTTTGCTGCTCCCCCATCCTCTGCAGCATATAGAGGGTGGAGTTCCAGCGCGTCACAACCTCTTGTTTGAAGTGATGGCAGGGCAGGTTTAGGCTTTTTTGATGTTGCTTGAGTCTGCGGTAGGCAGTGGCAGAATGCCGAAAGTGTCCAGCAATTTTGTGGGCCACCGCAAGCATATCCTGCACACCCCTGTCACTCTTCAGGTAATGCTGCACCACCAAATTTATTGTGTGGGCAAAACATGGCATGTGCTGGAAATTGCCCATATGTAATGCCCACACAATGTTACTGGCGTTGTCCGACACCACAAATCCCCAGGAGAATGTAAGTGGGGTAAGCCACTGCGAGATTATTTCCCTCAGTTTCTCTAAGAGGCTGTCAGCGTTGTGCCTCTTATAAAAACCGGTGATACACAACGTTGCCTGCCTTGGAACGAGCAGGTGTTTTGGAGATGCTGCTACTGATGCTGCTGCTGCTGTTGCTGCGGAAGGCGATGCATCTACCCAGTGGGCTGTCACAGTCATATAGTCCTTAGTTTGCCCTGAACCACTTGTCCACATGTCCGTGGTTAAGTGGACAGTGGGTACAACCGCATTTTTCAGGGATTTGGTACCGGGGACACAATACCTCCATCAACCGTCTAAATCCCACTACACTGATGGCGGACACCGGACGCACGTCTAACACCAACATAGCTGTTACGGCCGCAGTTATCTGCTTTGCCGTAGGATGACTACTGTCGTACTTCGTGCTCATGGCAAACGACTGTTGTACGGTCAACTGTTTAGAGAAAGACATAGCGTTCTTACGACATCCCCTCTGGGAAGATGACCAATTACCGGCAGCAACAGCAGCAGCGGCAGTAGTAGGCGTAGCGCTGCAGGATCCCCTGGAAGAATCCCGGATTGAAGAGGACTCAGTCATGCCGGTGACATGGCCTGCAGGACTATCTACAATCGAGATCGAGGAGGAAATTGACGAGGAGGGTGTTGCTGGTGTGGATACAACATGACCAAGGGATTTAGGTGTCCCTGGACTGCTGACGGTCCTAGCCACAGTTCCTGAACTAAACACTGAATTATGAAGGTTCTTCAGGTGACGTATAAGGGAGGATGTCCCTAGGTGGCCAAGATCCTTACCCCTGCTTATTTGAGCTTTACATAAGGTACATATGGCCATACATTTGTTGTCCGGATTGGGATAGAAATAATTCCAGATCGAAGAGGTGGATTTTTTGGTCTTCTGCCCAGGCATGACGATGGGCTTTTTCATCCCATGGACAACAACTGTTTCCCTCCCTGGTGCCTCATTTAAGATAACCACATCAGCATCCTCCTCGTCTAGTTCCTCCTCAGCGCCAGCTACATCAATATCCTCCTCCCGGTGTACAACATTCACACCTTCATTAGCCAAATCTGTAACTGGACTGTGGGTGATCCTTCCAGCATATGCAGAGGGCAAGCTGCAAATGGTGGAAGGAGCCACCTCTTCCCGTACAGTGATGGGAAGGTCAGGATCGCAACCACCAACACCCTTGGACTCGCCTTGGGGATTTGTGTTGATATCTCTTTAGAAAGCAGAGTTGTTTGCTGTGTTGTTGATTACAGCTTAACTCTCTTAAATTTTTTAGAGGGGGGGAGGAGGAGTGCTTAGATCCTTGGATGAAGCTGAACCACTAGTCATGAACACGGGCCAAGGCCTAAGCCGTTCCTTGCCACTCCGTGTCGTAAATGGCATATTGGCAAATTTACATTTCTCCTCAGATGATTTTAATTTCCTTTTTTTGCTAATTTTAGTGAACTTTGGCTTTTTGGATTTTACATGCCCTCTACTAGGAGATTGGGCATCGCCTTGGCAGATGACGTTGATGGCATTTCATCGTCTATGTCATGACTAGTGACAGCAGCTTCAGCATTAGGAGGAAGTGGTTCTTGATCTTTCCCTACTTTATCCTCCAAATTTTTGTACTCCATTTTATGCAGCACAAGAGAGCGTACCACTGAACCACACACTTGGCAAAGGCTTTAAAAAATATATGCGGCACAGGACAGTACCACTGGACTGGAGTTATACAGCAGTACAAATTCCTTTATACTGCAGGAACAGTGAACGTAGTTTAATATTGCAGTAATAATATTTCTGAACTGCAGGAACAGTGAACATAGTTTAATATCGAAGTAATAATATTTCTGGACTGCAGGAACAGTGAACGCAGTTTAATATCGAAGTAATAATATTTCTGGACTGCAGGAACAGTGAACGTAGTTTAATTTTGCTGTAATAATATTTCTGGACTGCAGGAACAGTGAACGTAGTTTAATATTGCAGTAATAATATTTATGGACTGCAGGAACAGTGAACGTAGTTTAATATTGCAGTAATAATATTTATGGACTGCAGGAACAGTGAACGTAGTTTAATATGGCAGTACTAATATTTCTGGACTGCAGGAACAGTGAACGTAGTTAAATATTGCAGTACTATATTTCTGGACTGCAGGAACAGTGAACGTAGTTTAATATTGAAGCAATAATATTTCTGGACTGCAGGAACAGTGAACGTAGTTTAATATTGAAGTAATAATATTTCTGGACTGCAGGAACAGTGAACGTAGTTAAATATTGCAGTACTAATATTTCTGGACTGCAGAAACAGTGAACGTAGTTAGATATTGCAGTAGAAAAATTTTTATACTTTTTTTACTAATTTTTTATAACTTTTTTTTATTATTTTTGTATAATTTTTGTATAATTTTTTTATAATTTTTTTAGAACAATGGACTTAGCAGGACAGAGCACAGGACACAGCACCACTGGACTCAGCAGGACAGAGCACAGGACACAGCACCACTGGACTCAGCAGGACAGAGCACTGGACAAAGCACCACTGGACTCAGCAGGACAGAGCACAGGACAAAGCACCACTGGACTCAGCAGGACAGAGGAGAAGGACACAGCACCACTAAAATCCCAACCTCACGCTACCCTGATCAATGCCTGACTGAAGATGACGGCGGCAAGCGGGGAATTTATAGAATCCGAGTATCGCGAGATCCGACGGCGGGATTTGGAGTCAGAGCCTCGTTTTCACTGTTTCTCCCCGCCGGAAATACCCGAACAGTGCTCGGATCGCCCTCGGATCCACACTGTTCGGGTGGGCTCGGACTGCGATAATCCGAGCCCGCTCATCTCTACTTGTCATAGAATCTTTGTTAAAGCCATTTAAGATTTTTGACATCCTATTAAATTGCCATTTAAGAAAAACTAAGTTTAAATAAAGTTTGTTTGTGGAACACATTTCATATTTAGAGTACACTACCTGAATTTACACCTCTAACTCCATAATCCTTTCTATTTTTATGCTTACGTTCAGCTGCCTCAATACTAATGTATTTTTCACAAGTAGTACCTTTATGAACTTCCTAAATTGTGTTGAGGGGATGTCATCATCAAATTGAGCTCAAAGAAGTCTGAGATGGTTTGTCTGATTTCAGTAAAGTACACTTGATTGAGAAGGGATAGATGTCAAGTCTCCAGATGATTATAGCATATGGAATGGTCAATATAAATATAGGACTGAATATAAGATCTATGCGAGAGTGCTAATAAGCTTTTGGCAAGGTGTTCATGGATGTATTAAATTGACAGCAGTTACACAATGGTTCAATTTGCCCCCATCTCCAACTTGCTCCTGTTATGCCCAATACCAGACATTCCTAAACACAAGTCCATATCAATAGGGCACATTGTCAATGTGGCCAGATGCCTCATAGCAGTGAACTTGAAAAAAGCTGAGTCTCCTATAAAAAACATGCTAATTAATAAAGTTGACATATATACAAACTAAAACATACACCGATCGGCCACAACATTAAAACCAACTGCCTTATACTGTGTAGGTCCCCCTCTTGCTACCAAAACAGCACTGACCTGTCAAGGCATGGACTCCACAAGACCTCTGAAGGTATCCCGTGGTATCTGGCACCAAGATATAGTAGATATATGATATATATAGATATCTATAGATATAGATATCTATATATAGATATATATATAGATATATATATATATAGATATATATATATATAGATATAGATATATATATAGATATAGGCAGTAGATCCTTTATGTCCTGAAAGTTGCGAAGTGGGGCCTCCATGGCTCGGATTTATTTTTTCAGCACAGATGCTAGGTGGGATTGAGATCTGGGGAATTTGGAGGCCGAGTCAACACATTGAACTCTTTTTCATGTTCCTCAAACCATTCATGAACAATTTTTGCAGTGTGACAGGGTGCATTATCCTGCTGAAAAAGGCCACTGCCATCAGGAAATACCATTGCCATGAAGAGGTGTACTTGGTCTGCAACAATGTTTAGGTAGGTGATACGTGCCAAAGTACATTCACATGAATCCCAGGACCCAAGTTTTTCCAGTAGAACAATGGTCAGAGAATCACACTGCCTCAAATTGCCAGGTAAACAACACACACGCACTCGGCCGTCCACATGATGTAAAAGAAAATGTGATTCATCAGACCAGGCCACTTTCTTCCATTGCTCCATGGTCTAGTTCTGTATCTCATGTGCCCATTGTAGGCTCTTTCTGTAGTGAACAGGAGTCACCATGGGCACTCTGACCGGTCTACCCAACCCATATGGAACAAACTGTGATGCACTGTGTGTTCTGCCACCTTTCTATCAAAGCTAGCATAAACTTTTCAGCAATTTGTGCTACAGTAGCCCTTCTGGGGGACTGGACAGACAGGCTAGCCTTAGCTCCCCACGCACATCAATGGGCATGGTGCCCATGATCCTATCACTGATTCACCGATTGTCCTTCCTTATACCACTTTTGGTAGCTAGTAACCACTGCACTGGGGACACCCCACAAGAACTGCCATTTTGGAGATGTTCTGACTCGGTCATCTAACCAACACAATTTGGCCCCTTGTCAAAGTCGCTCAGATCTTTACACTTGCCCAGTTTTCCTGCTTCCGATACATTAACTTCAATAACTGACTGTTCACATGCTGCCTACTATATCTCACCCCTTGATAGGTGCCATCTTACTGTTGTGGCTGATCGGTGTATAACAAGTATAATCCACAACCGCCCTTAGTACTTGAAATGCGTGGACCTCATACTATGACTCACCTACCTGAATACTGACAATGCCTCCTACCTCTCCCCCATCCATATACCCTTATACCTTCCCATACTAACACACTCCTACTCACCCCCCTCACACCCAGACCCCATCTTTGAGCTGTTTGTTAGGACTACTGTTATACCTGAACAGCTTCTCCTTGCCTGCAAAGGGTTAAGCCATCATCTGATCTAGATTGTGATAATCTGTGTCTGGCCTATTTAAGACTGCCTTTTCCAACACACTACTGCCAGTTTGTTTGTTTCTGATCCTGGTCTTTCTGAGTATCACCTGTGATCTAGTCCTGATTATCTGACTCATGTTTATTCCACTGTTGCTTGTGACCCAGATACCGGCTTCTTTTGACTTTGCTCTGGTCTTGTTTTGTATTGTTGTGGATCTCTCAGCTTCTGACCCTGCCTTGCCTGACCTTCCTCCTCCCTGATCCTCTACCTGCATTTAACCTGTCATGATGCTATCCAGCATCTCCATCTTCCCTGTTAAATCTGGTAACCCACTTCATCTGCTAAACCTGGAAATCCTGGTATCCAGTTATCTCCTGTGATTGTGCAGAGCTGCACAATATATACTTCATTCAGCTATTATCTGTGTTATCAATCCCATTGAACTATGTTTAATTATGTTAGCTGTTTAACCATTGACTGCACCTAGTTATACCTGGGAATTTTTAACACTATTACAGCATCCTGTCTGTTTACAAAACTCCTTCCGGTTATAATCAAATACATACTTAGTATATTATGTTAATCCATGAGTATGTTATACAAAGCTTGTATGTATCACATAGATGCCTACTGTCCCGTAATATCTTGACTCACAGCGAGCTACGTCATCCTGACACCACTCCCAAACCCCCACACCCCATTGTGTTAGGCCACAAATTGTGGCTTTCAGCCAGCAGTGAGGCAGGGCTTAATTATGCAATACGCATGAATATGCCCTCGGGACTCAGAAGCAGGATCTCCCCTCCAGTATCATTATCCTCGCAACCTCCCTACCCTCTTTTTTATTTCTACCCACATCTAATTCCTTTTTTATGGGAAAACTAAATAAAAATAAATTTACAGAAAATTTACAAAAAAGAAACAGTACAGGGAAAGGTAGAATAGATGATTGAACTAGGAGTAGTGGTCCCATCCCATAGTCCATCGGTTGTAGATGCAGAACTAGTTTCCAACGTCTACCCCATGACCAAGACACACAGAATTTTAGTGTAAACTGTTTGGAGAGGGAATTGGCATTCATATTGTTGAACCCAGGAGGGTAGATGATATCATGCCAGGAAGAACACCCACAAGGCCTGCCATGAGTTGATTCACTTGGCCCTTGGATGTACTGGAAATTCTTGGGATCTGTGAAGATGGTGATGGGGAATCCTGCATCTTCCAGACTTACCTGGTGAAAGGTGCACTTTTATTTTTTGGGAGAATAGATATATTGTCCAGGAAATTTGGCAATTCTTGTCCCCCATGGCCTATGTGCTCCTTCAGGGGGCCACAAAAGATGAGTATGTCCTCAGGTATATGATGACCGTGGTCTCGAACAGATCCCTGAACATTAAGAAGGCTTGGAAGATGTCAACATGTTCATAATGTTGCCACATTTAAAATATTAACATTGTAATGTAGTGCCAGCGGGTTTTATTTATTTATTTTCAATGAAGTGACGGCCAGTGTTAGTGCTGGAGGCAGCATTGTCGCTTTAAATTTAATGCATTATGTTGACATTGTGATTGTTGACATTACAACCTGTCGACAATCATATTGACTACATTTTAATTGTGGCGACATTCTAATTGTCGACAGTATGGTTTCAACATTCTGAATGTCGTCATATTCATTGTCGTCACATCGTACCAAACCCTGGAATACAGGGCATTACATAAACCATAAAGCATTATTCAGTATTTGTAGTGTCCAATCCTTTGTGTTGAAGGCTGTCTTTCACTCCTCATTCTCTTAGATCGCTAATTATCTCATACTACCCACTTTGTAGAGAAGGCTTAAGATGAGGGGGAATATTGTTCAGACAACAATAGTTGATGGAAGCTCTCTGGGTTTCATCATTCTTTGTGACAAAGAAGAACTAGACTTGCTTCTCCGTCCAAATTATAATGAGATTGTGGATATAGAATAAACGTTACCCCAGGATTACGGGGCTCTTATACTGACTGTGACAGACCCGGGCCTTATATTGAGAATATCGTGCCAACACGTTCTGTCCTCAGTGGGCCAATTGAACAACCATGGCCCACTCTGTTATTAAATGCCGCCCGGTGGCCAGATCTGTTATTGCTGTGGTGTCCAGAGAGGGAGGGGGGAGGCAGCTCACAGGAAGTGTGAATCAGCTGTGGACCCTGTGACATCAAAAAGTAGTGGAAGGGCTGGGAGGAGCCACGTTTGACTTGGCCACTACCAGAGCTAATATCATTGTCATCCCAAAGCCAGGGAAGGATCCAACTCTCTGTTCTAGCTATAGACAAATTTCCCTCCTTAATGTGGACCTTAAAATTTATGCAAAAATTCTGGCTTCCAGACTGAATCCCCTCCTCCCTTCCCTCATCAATCCCGACCAGGTAGGATTTATCCCGGGGCGTCAAGCCCCGGACAACACTAGGAGAACATTTGATTTCATCCATACAATTCACAGGGGTAAGCTCCCCTCCCTCCTTATGTCACTAGACGCTGAGAAAGCGCTCAATCGCATCTTCTGGTCGTTTATGGTTGGGGTGTTGGGAGCGATGGGCTTCTCTGGTAAATTTATGACCGGCATCTTCGCCTTATACTGCTCCCCGTCGGCCACAGTCTCTACAAATGGTCTGACCTCGGCCCCCTTCACTATCGCCAATGGCACACGGCAGGGCTGCCCCCTCTCTCCGCTCATTTTTGCCCTTATCATAGAGACATTAGCAGCTAGAATCCGGGCTAATCAGCAGATATCGGGCATCCCGGTGGGCAATTCTTCCCATAAGATAGCCTTATATGCGAACGATGTCTTGTTAACTATTGTCAACCCAATTTTTTCCGTTCCTCCTCTCGTAGATGAGCTAGATCTCTATGGCCATTTCTCGGGATATAAAGTTAACACTGATAAGACAGAAGTCTTGGACTTCTACGTTTCCTCAGCAGATAAAGTGTCTCTAGAAAGTTCCTTCCCATTTAATTGGCATCTTCAAAAAATCAAGTACCTCAGGGTATATTTGACTAAGCATCTTCACCAGCTTTTTCAGGCCATCTTTCCCCGCATTCTTGCCCAAATTAAATTGGATCTTGTTTCATGGTCACAGCTATATATCTCGTGGATAGGATGAATCAATGCGGTTAAGATGAATATTCTCCCTAGACTCCTATACCTCTTTCAAACCTTCCCCATCCGGGTCCCCCCTTGTTTTCAAGTTTCTCCATTTTCATGTATTCAAATTTATCTGGGCTTGTAAGCGCCCGCGAGTCTGTTTCAAGCTTTTACAGAGAGCCCTGTGGGGAGGGGGACTGGGAATTCCCGACTTCCGACGCTACTACCTCTCCGCTCAGCTCGCTCAATGCGTTCTGTGGTGTAGTTCAACATCCTCCAGGGTTTGGGTTGAGATCGAGGCTGAAAGTCTGGGTATGCTATCTTTATCCACTCTCCTATGGCTCCCACGGGCTCGTCGACCAAAATGTGTCTCGCTTCATCCGATCATTACACATTCCCTGGCGGTCTGGGACTCTTCCTCTCAGAAATTTGGCCTTTCCCCCCATCCCTCTCCCCTAATTCCTTTATTTAGCTCCTCTGACTTCACCCCAGGCCTTACTCCTAAAGTATTCTCCTCCACGGTAGCGCTCCCCTCGTTTACTGACATCCAATCACGAATGGATATTTCCTCTAAACTTTTCTACCAATTTCTCCAGCTTCGTCATTTCCACCACACAACTAAAACTCGCCTCTCTTCTCGTCCCCTTACCACGTTCGAAAATCTCTGTCTTCGCCAGTCCTTTACGAAAGGCCTTATTTCAACACTATACCACGAACTCGCCCCACCTTCCTCAGACCTTAGAGACTCGCATGAATTGGCCTGGGAACGTGACTTTGGTGAAACCCTTTTGAGCGATGAATGGTCGGAGATTTATGAGAATGCTGCTTCCAGTTCAATCTGCATTAAAATAAAGGAGAACGTCTATAAGGTATTGTACCGATGGTACTACGTTCCCTCCCAGATTCATAAAATTCTCCCAGACTCTTCTGATCGCTGTTGGCGCGGGTGCTCCCATGAGGGAAATTTTATCCATATATGGTGGACTTGTCCCAAATTAACACATTTCTGGGCAGAGATTAAACACCTGATTCAATCGATTCTCCAGGTAGCGATACCATTAAAGCCTAAATTTTTTCTCTTGCCCTTGGGAGCTCCCACAGCGACTCGACACGAGAATAAGCTGGCTAGGCATATTCTATCGGCAGCTACCTGCCAAATTGCAGCAGACTGGAGGCAGCAGTCCCCACCACCACTTCAAGCAGTTATTAACAGAGTTTGGCAGGTCCAATGCCTGGAATACATGACCAGCATCATTAATAGGACATCAAGATCGTTCACTAACGTTTGGAGCCCATGGCTCTTGTTTTTTCAGGCCTATTCCCCTTTCACTTGATCTTATATTTACATATGTCCGTCCTCTTCCCCTTTTTTCTTTTTTTTTTTTTGTTTAATTTTATTGTATTTTATAAAAAGTAGTGGAAGGGGTTAAAAAGAGGAGATCTGTTATTGCTGTGATGTCCAGAGAGGGAGGGGGGAGGCAGCTCACAGGAAGTGTGAATCAGCTGTGGACCCTTTGACATCAAAAAGTAGTGGAAGGGGTTACAAAGAGGAGGGTCAGTACCTTATCTAAAATCAGGAGGGGGTCTCTCCCTGTTTGCTAACTATTGTTCTAGCAACTCTGCAACACAGTCCGAATGGCACCATCACCGCAGGGGGGAGACCACTGATGTCATGCACTATTTCCACTCTTGTTACCACCCAAACTCTTCACACCACCAATCACAAGAGGACAATGAGTGGCGTGTTGACCCAGGGAGGTGGCCAGCATCATATGTCTTGTGAGAAGGAACAAAAAGGAGCTGTCTGGGGGAGGGGGTTGTTGTTGGAGAATCGTGAGACAGCGAGGACTTGGACTGTTTGAGAGTAACCGTATTCTCGCAGGGCCTTAAAGGAATACTTGAGGCAGGAGCTTCTTGACAGAGATCGGACAGTGTACCTCTAGGACTGATTCTGTTACCACTCCATCGGGAGACACTCGCAGATTCTGGGGAATTGGTGAGCCTACATCTGTAGGGAGACTAATACACAGGGTCCCACCAAGCTGGTGGAGAGTTGGCCGAGCGGCTGGGATCAGCAAGATACACAGACCCACCTTAAGGATCAGAAACCCTGGCCCACTTGGATCTTAATTGGATTTTAATACCAGGAGTTTGGGCCTGCTAGGACTCTGTGCTTGGAAGTAACCTGCTGGGGACTTTGTTGGGGAGTTTTTACTTGCACTGGTAAATTTTCTGACACTTGATATATTTGGTGGGGGAACAAGTTTCTCCTTGGGGAGCACTGTTGTATTTTACTTAATGTGTGCACTTTATTTAATAAAAGGGGTTATTATTTCTTTCCTGTCTCCTTACCTGTGTGACCTGTGAACCTAGAGGACTGGGTATCTAGAGAGCTTTGGTTATAACCCCGGTGTCCTCACAATTTTGATGACAAGCAGTGGGGTCACACAGTCCCAACGTTTGGGTAGAGCGCAGGGACTCATATCCAGATACGGTCAGGCTCTGTAAGGACACAAGGCAACAGTCTGTCAGCACCAGTGTTAGTAAAAAAAAACCTAGCTGGGAAGTCAGCAGGAATGGCCACAGCAGCAGAGCAGATCAGTTTAAAAGCCTCAGAGAGATTCTATATGAAAGCAAGGAAACAACACTTGCAGGGGTTCTGCAGAACCAAAGGGGTGGACTTTGATGACACAGACGTGCGTGAAGTTCTGGTGGCCAAACTAATGGAATAGGAAAAGGCCCACCCTGAGGAGATGGAAGAGTCAGAGGTAGAGGAGGAGGAGGCCAAAGACCAGCCACTGAGACCCCCCAGTGGGACACAACCCAGACCACCGTCCGGCACTCCAGCAGTGCTGCAAGATTGGCTGACAGCACTGGGGGAAGGGCAACCCTGCATGAAAGGGCAGCCGTACTCCAAGCAATGTTGGGGGAAGCAATTGAGGTACCCCAGATTCAGAAAGAAGAAGGTCGGAGAGAGGCCCGGTTGAGACCTTAGCTGGAATATAGTGGAGTCCCAATTTTTAAAGAGGCAGACACAGACATTGATACCCATCTCCAGGTTTTTGAAAACTTGATGGGAGTCCATGGGATTGAGGAGGAAGAGTGGTCCAAATATCTGGGACCCAGCCTGACTGGGAGAGCACTGGAAGCTTACCAGGCTCTAAGCCCTCAAGAATGTGGGGATTATGGTACAGTGAAAAAGGCGCTGATGTTAAAATTCCAGTTAAATGCAGAGATCTACAGATACAAGTTCAGGATTTTGAATAAAGGAGGGTCACAATCGCACCAGGAATTTGCCAGCCAGTTACAGAGGGCCTGCGAGAAATGGTTGGAAGGTAAAGGGGCACGCTCCGCTAAGCAAATTAAAGAGCTCATTATGCTGGAGCAGCTGATTTTAAAAATGGCCCCAGAGATCCGGGAATGGCTGGCGGACAGAAAACCTGCGACCCTGGAGGAGGCAGCAGGGCTAGCTGATGAATATGTGGTGAGTCGACCCAGGTGGAGAGCCCCTAGTATGCCTAGTCAAGCAGCTGCAGAGAGGGGTAGCCAACCAATTCCAGGAAGTCTAGTGACACCTGGAGCCCCCTTTATTAGAGAGAACTCTGCCCGGAATCCAAGAGATGAACCAGCCCGATCCAGACCCTGGGTCCTGAATCCAAAGAGGTGCTATCGGTGCAACCAGGTGGGGCACTTCCAGAGAGATTGTCCCCGTACCAGAGGTCCGATCCCAGGAGCCAGAGCTGCACCAGTGGCCATTGTACAGTATGCCCCAGGAGATTTTGAAATCGGCATTGAGGCCGAGCCACCCTGTCCTGATGTGCCAGAGGCAAGGGACGGGGTGCATGTGGTGAACCTGATTTTGGGGGAGGGGAGGCAGAGCCCTAGGAATATGCAGGGTCATCTACAGGATGTGTGGGTGGGGGACTGCAAGGTCCAGGGGTTGAGAGACTCAGGAGCATCCCTGACCCTGGTGGAGCCTGATATAATTAAAAGATCCCAAGTTATGGAGGGACAGCAGGTCCGGATTTCCACGGTGGGGGGCCATCTTGCAGATATTCGGGTGGCCCAGGTACATTTGGATTGGGGGGCGGGATTTGGAATGGTGGAGGTGGGCATCCTGGACGGACTACCAGCAAAAGTGATTTTGGGGAATGATTTGGGACAGGGATTGGTCACTCACTTTGTGCAAGCTGTGACCCGCAGCCAGAGCCGAGCGCAATCCACAGCAGCACAAGAAGCCACAACGCCAAGGAGACAACCAAGACTAACCCCGGCAACCAGAACCAAGGAGCCAGAGGCAGCACCGTTGGTGAGTAACCCAAAAATATCTGATGTTGTACCAGAAATTGATTTGGGGGAGGAGGACAGAAGGGAATTTAGGAAGGCCCAACAGACTGACCCATCCCTAGCCAAACTGAGGAGTGCAGCAGACGCTGGGGGAGGGGAAGTGGCAGGCAGTAAAGTAGGGTGGGACAAAGGACTGTTATATAGGGTAGTCACCCCCACCCTAGATCAAGACCCAGGGACAGAAGTGAAGCAGTTGGTAGTACCATGGGCTTACCGGACCCATTTATTAGCGCTGGCCCATGACATTCCACCAGCGGGGCACTTTGGGACCAGAAAAACGTTGTCCCGGGTGTTGCGGACTTTTTTCTGGCCTCAAGTCACCCAGGATGTGAAACGGTACAAAGCCTCCTGTGACACCTGCCAGAGAATAGGGAGAGCCCCTAAGAAAGTCCCACTACAATCCCTGCCTATAATTGAGGAGCCCGAGTGGCTATAGATATCGTAGGTCCATTAGCCACCCCCAGTTACACCAGGAAAAGATTCATCCTCACCCTGGTGACTTTGCCACCAGATACCCAGAGGCAGTAGCCCTGTCGTCCATAGACACAGAGCATGTGGCCCAGGCTCTGGTGGACATTTTCAGCTGGGTAGGATATCCCAGGGAAGTGGTTACTGACGAGGGGACCCAATTCCAAGGGGATCTAGTCCAGACCCTATGGGAAAAGTGTGGCATTAAGCCCCTGCGAACCACCCCGTACCATCCCCAGACCAATAGATTATGTGAGCGTTTCAATGGAATGCTGAAACACCTCCTGAAGGCATATGTACAGTCTGAAGGGAGAGACTGGGACAGGGCCCTGCAGCAGCTCCTGTTTGCATACAGGGAAGTGCCCCAGGAATCCACCAGATACTCTGCTTTCAAACTTTTGTATGGCCGGAGCGTACAAGGCCCCCTAGACCTGGTTAGAGAGAGCTGGGAAGGAACATTCCAAGCCAATGAGCAGCCTATCCTTAAATATGTAGAGAAGATGAGGGAGATGATGAGGAGAGTAGCGCAGCTGGCGCAAGGCCATTTGAAAGGAGCCGAGGCAAGACAGAAAGAGTGGTACGATGCCCATGCTCAGGATAGGAAGCTGAACGCAGGACAGAAGGTGATGGTGCTAGTCCCAATGAGACGGAATAAACTTCAAGCCACCTGGGATGGCCCATACAAAGTGGTGAGGCAGGTAGGGCCGGTGACCTAGGTAGCAGCGCTGGATGATGAGGAAACCTGGCTGAAAACCTTCCACATCAATCGACTAAAATGTTATGTGGAACGGCAGATGGCAGGAATGGTGGTGTGTTGTCCCCTCATGGGTCCCACAGAGGTAGACCCCCGACTGGAGATGATAGGGGAGGTGAGAGAGGAAAAGGGGGTGGAGACAGTGACAGTGGGGACGCAGCTAGAAGAGGGACAGAGGCAGGAAATGAGGGAGGTGCTGGAGAAGGAGCACGCCCAATTTACCTGTAAGCCCGGGCGTACCCACCTAGCCGCCCACCATGTAGACACGGGGGAGGAGAAGCCCATAAGGCAGGTAGCATACCGCATGACCCCCGCAGTACTGGCCCAAGTACGGAAGGAGATAGAGGAAATGCTGGCCTTAGGAGTAATTAAAAAGTCAAATAGTCCATGGGCTGCAGGGGTGGTACTGGTCCCGAAGAAGGATGGGACCACCCACTTATGCGTGGACTACCGTAAGCTAAATGAGGTCACCACCACTGATGCTTATCCCATGGCCCGAATAGATGAGCTACTAGACAGGCTAGGGGCAGCCAAGTTTGTGTCCACTTTAGATCTGAGTAAGGGCTATTGGCAAATTCCCCTCACCCCCGAGGCTCAGGAGCGGTCAGCCTTTATAACCCCACTGGGATTGTTTAAATGTA
Source organism: Mixophyes fleayi (assembly GCF_038048845.1). NCBI lineage: Eukaryota > Metazoa > Chordata > Amphibia > Anura > Limnodynastidae > Mixophyes > Mixophyes fleayi. The sequence goes on along the minus strand of NC_134403.1, from coordinate 249,443,055 downwards.
CGACAATGCCCTTTGGGATGAAAAATGCTCCAGCCACATTCCAACGGATAGTTGATGACCTGTTGGGGGAGTGTCAGGAATTTGCCCAGGCTTGCTTAGATGACATTGCCATCTTCAGCCAGACGTGGGAGGATCACTTAGTGCAAGTGTCAGAGGTCCTGAGGAGAATCAGGCAGGCAGGGTTGACCATTCGCCTAGACAAATGCTTCATGGGCATGGCAGAAGTGCAATACTTGGGGCACCGTGTTGGTGGGGGAATCATACGACCTGAACCGGCAAAAGTAGAAGCCATTTTTCAGTGGTCCCGACCCACCAACCAAAAGCAAGTACGAGCGTTCCTCGGGATCGCAGGGTACTATAGAAAATTCGTGCCTCAGTATAGCACTGTTGCCAGGCCCCTGACTGACTTGACAAAGAAAAAAATACTCCAGACATATAGAATGGACCCCAGAGTGCGAGGGAGCCTTTGACGCTCTGAAGGCAGCATTGACCCAGTCCCCAGTGTTACCAGTCCCAGACTTCAAGAAACGATTTCTGGTACAGACAGATGCTTCAGGGTGTGGACTCGATGCTGTGCTCAGCCAAGTGGGGGAGGATGGGCATGAACACCCAGTGGTTTAATTAGCCCGAAAGCTGGTGGATAGAGAGGTAGCCTTTGCCACCATTGAAAAAGAATGCCTGGCCATAGTGTGGGCCCTAAAGAAATTACAACCCTACATTTATGGGCAAGAGTTCACAGTAATTACAGACCACAACCCCATTTACTGGTTACAAAGATCTGCTGGGGAAAATGGGAGCTTATTACGGTGGAGTTTAGCATTACAAGGTTATAACTTTACTATCTCGCACAAAAAGGGGAAAGACCACTCAAATGCGGACGGACTCTCCAGGAGAGAGGAGGAGAACCCTTCATTAAGGAACCCACCGTGCCAAGGAGAACATCTGGAGCCCGACCACCAGACTCCAACTGTCCCCTTGATTTAATAAGGGGGAGGTATGTGACCGACCTGGGCCTTATATTGAGAATATCGTGCCAACGCAGTCTGTCCTCAGTGGGCCAATTGAACAACCATGGCCCACTCTGTTATTAAATGCCGCCCGGTGGCCAGATCTGTTATTGCTGTGGTGTCCAGAGAGGGAGAGGGGAGGCAGCTCACAGGAAGTGTGAATCAGCTGTGGACCCTGTGACATCAAAAAGTAGTGGAAGGGGTTACAAAGAGGAGGGTCAGTACCTTATCTAAAATCAGGAGAGGGTCTCTCCCTGTTTGCGAACTATTGTTCTAGCAACTCTGCAACACAGTCCGATTGGCACCATCACCACAGGGGGGAGACCACTGATGTCATGCACTATTTCCACCGCTGTTACCACCCAAACTCTTCACACCACCAATCACAAGAGGACAATGAGTGGGGGGTTGACCCAGGGAGGTGGCCAGCATCAGATGTCTTGTGAGAAGGAACAAAAAGGAGCTGTCTGGGGGAGGGGGTTGTTGTTGGAGAATCGTGAGACAGCGAGGACTTGGACTGTTTGAGAGTAACCGTATTCTCGCAGGGCCTTAAAGGAATACTTGAGGCAGGAGCTTCTTGACAAAGATTGGACAGTGTACCTCTAGGACTGATTCTATTACCACTCCATCGGGAGACACTCGCAGATTCTGGGGAATTGGTGAGCCTACATCGGTAGGGAGACTAATACCCAGGGTCCCACCAAGCTGGTGGAGAGTTGGCCGAGTGGCTGGGATCAGCAAGATACACAGACCCACCTTAAGGATCAGAAACCCTGGCCCACTTGGATCGTCAGCTGTGGATTTTATTACCAGGAGTTTGGGCCTGCTAGGACTCTGTGCTTGGAGGTAACCTGCTGGTGACTTTGTTGGGGAGTTTTTACTTGCACTGGTGATTTTCTGACACTTGAAATATTTGGTGGGGGAACAAGTTTCTCCTTGGGGAGCACTGTTGTATTTTACTAAGTGTGTGCACTAAGGACCAAGGGAAGGCAAATCTTGGCAGCAAACCACAAATTAATAACACTCTTAGCAGGTTCATTATCGAGAACAATCTTGTGGCTACTGTCAAGTGTTCATATTTAAGGGTAATGGGGAGAAAGAACTGCCTTTCCATATCAGGAGAAAAGATAGCCTCAATGCACACTGACTTGCCTCTTGTTCTAATGACATTTGAATTTCCAACTGGTTCCTGGTGGTGCATCTGGGGACACTGTAATTTTCCTTTTTTACTCCCCACCCTTCATCGGCACTGAGCTGCCCGCAGACTGCACTGGGACGTCAACCTCCCCAGCCCACCGCCATGATCATCTACATAGAAAAAACTCACCGGAGATGAAATGTTTTCTGATATCTACAAAATAAATCAATGCAGTAGATACACCTCCGAAATTATCTGAGATTCTTAAGTTGTTAGGCCTCAATTTTTTTAAAGTGATCCTTAATTAGATCTCAAATGTATCCATTACTTTTATTTTAAAGATGAATTAGGAAATAAATACATCATATCTATTTAGAATCTTAAATGCTGTTTTTCCTGGAGAGAAGTCGTTTCTTTGCTGGCCTTCTTGACACCAGGCCATCCTCCAAAAGTCTTCGTTTCACTGTGTGTACAGATGCACTCACACCTGGCTGCAGCCATTCCAGAGCAAGCTCTGCATTAGTGGTGCCCCGAACCCACAGCTAAATCAACTTTAGGATTTAGTCCTGGTGCTCGCTGGACGTTCTTGGGTACCCTGAAGCCTTGAAGCCATTGAACCTCTCTCCTTGATGTTCTTGATGATCCGATAAATGGTTGATTTAGGTGCAATTTTACGAGCAGCAATATCCTTGTCTGTGAAGCTCTTTTTGTGCAAAACAATGATGACTGTATGTGTTTACTTGCAGATAACCATGGTTAACAGAGGAAGAACAATGATTTCAAGCATCACTGTCCTTTTAAAGCTTCCAGTCTGTTATTCTAACTCAATCAGCATGACAGAGTGTTCTCCAGCCTTGACCTTGTCAACACTCTCACCTGTGTTAACGAGAGAATCACTGACCTGATGTCAGCTGGTCCTTTTGTGGCATGGCTGATATGCAGAGGAAATGTTGTTTTGGGATAAGGTTCATTGTCATGGCAAAGAGGGACTTTGAAATTAATTACAATTCATATGATCACTCTTCATGACATTCTGGAGTATATGCAAATTGCCATCATCAAAAATGAGGCAGCAGACTTTGTGAAAAATAATATTTGTGTCATTCTCAAAACTTTTGGCCATGACTGTATATAAACCCTTAACCTTTTTAGCAGCATACCCCCCTGATGGAGTCATACAATGAAAACCATAGGGGAAGAGTGCTGCTACAGTCTTCTGTGAATGCCATTGATAACAAGGGGCCCGATTCATCAAGGTACGCAAACTCAAACGTATGCGAATAATCTGCTAGTCGTCTCTGCGCATGCGTGAAAACGGGGCTTGAGCTGCGTAAAACACAACATACGCTGCTCAAACAGAACAGATATGGCACTCAAAGGCAATTCAATCGCAAACTCCAACGCAAATATATTTGAGATGACAGCTGACCACTTGAGAAGAAAGGGATGAGAATGGGAGGAGAGTGGGCGCAGACTGGGCGGAAATGAGAGATCACTTGAGTAAAGTAGGCGTTATGCTTTGTAACTTGAGAACAGTAGGCATTCCCTCTGTGTAGTTAAGGGAAACTGACGTCACTCATGCCTCAAATCCTTGACAGAAGTTAAGGAAGGCCAGGGTCATGTTTAAGTCCAAAACAGCTAGCGAAAACAACTAATAAACGTCTTTAGAAGCATACTTTGCATATAAAAACCACAACCAAGTATGCAAAACAAGTATACATATCAATACAGACATTTTAGATTTTATTTTTTTTTAAATTACATTTATTTGTATACATACATATATATATGTATGAAATGTTCCATTAGTGTGTTTGTGTAAAAGAAGCCTCTTTTCCTTACAGACACCTTTCGAATAAATGCTACTGCCAAGTGTAAGATGTTGACTGATATTTTGGCACTTTGGGTTAAAATCGGAACTGCCGGAATACCGGAACGGTGGCATTAATTAGCTTCATATAGCGCCGTCTGCTGCTAACTGGGTCTTCATTAAAGAGGGCTGGCTTTTATAGGACTCTACACTGCAGTTCAGTATGCTAGGCAGATATCTTCTCTACTATCACTCCCGAACCATTCCGGCTGCCGGAATGGAGTGCTGAGTCGCCTTCAGACCCGGAATGGAGTGCACACTACAATTCCCCATTCATTCCGGCAGCTAGAATGGAGTGCACACTCATTCAACATTGATTCCGGCAGCCGGAATGGAGTGCAGCGTGCATGGTACAAAAATTTTTACTTTTTATTCTAGCACTATCATTCAATGTTGCCATAAATATTGTTTTTAAATCTATTTAGAATTACAACAAGCACCATTATAATTACTGTCAATGTGAAATGGCTAATGTGACATTTGTTGATGGTGCTTTTGCATTAAAAAACCACTATTACACGCATGATTTATGCGACTTTAACCAGAGCATAATTTGACCCCAGGAACACTTTTAATATCAACACAAATATGGCAAGGATATTAATTAATCCCTCAGAGACAAGAGCATTGGTGAGGAGTTGAACTCAAGCTTGCAGGGTTGCAAGGTAGAATAGCTAACTGCTACGCCAATGTACAAGTGATGAAAACCACATGTCAAGGAAATGTAATTGAACTAAAAGCGGACCACCTACTTCTATCATAAGTTGTTTTTCTTAAAACTTTGTTAAAAAGGGCAATACTTAGAAATATTACACACATACAGATTTGGTACATGCAGAGTGAAAATGTAGCCATGTATATTAATAAAAAACAAAAGTATTATAATATTGCTAGCACTTCAAATTATTCCTTTTTCTCTAAGGTTATTTTGCCAGTAGAGATTTCCTATGTCTTTGCAATCAAGTCATTTGGACCAACTGCTTTTCTCTGTTGTAGCTGACCACACTGTTCAACATGCCATATTACACACCAAAACACTCTTAGATAAATGACAGAGTGTTATACATACACTGAAACATGGAAATAGACAAAGTTAAGCCACGTACAGGCATCATTCGGGGTTCAAACTCTTCACGTTGTCATTGACAGCTTGTTTCTTTAGCCACTAAGGTATACTTCAGATGGAGACACCGGCACCAAACTGCACAATTAATTGAACACTTGAACACACCTTCTTAGTAGCAGACAGAAAGGATCATGTTTGGTGATTTCCAAATCAATAAAGCAATGTGTAGTATAATGAATATCAGATAATTTTGCTATAAGAACTAAACACAAGCTTGGTTTAATCAGTATAACATGAAAGAGAGTTACTCATAACCACCGTTGCATAGATCCAGCATCAGATCTCGTCAGCTGATACCTGGCCTATACACCTGCATATACTTAGCTCATTACAATCACCTAGAAAATATACCCTCATGCACGTTAAAAGTTTGTTAGAAATCAATAGGTAGTACTTTGTTTTGCTGCTGGTGATTTCCTTAATTTTTTATTCCAGATGTAATGTGCATTTTAATGTGTGTTATTTGACTATTGAATTATAACTTTTTTTTTAGGGGTGTGGTGTTGTGAAGCTTTTCAATCTTATACCTATTATTTAAACTCTTATGTGGTATAGCAAAATTTCCATGGTGCATGTTTTTTCAACAGATCACCAGCCCTCAGGAAAATGTGGAGCCTGGACACCTCACCTTCAACATTGGTTTGCAAGATAAAAAAAAACAATTAAATATGGTTTGTCACACTTGGGATAATATCTGTCAGTCCACACAAACTATTGTATTGGGATGAATGTAAAGCCCTTTTTCTTTTTAAGAAACAAATACAAATGTTGGGACCAGATACTTGGGAGGGAATCAAAAGTGTACCTTTGATTTCTGCAAAATAGAAATGCTGCTGGAAGGCCTGTGTCTGGAGTTATGGAGCTTATCAGTTTGAACAAATGTTGATTGTTTGGTAGAGATTGCTGTGTTTATTGCAAAACTAAAGGCTTTCCTTTGTGTACGAACAGGCCTTAACTGGGACATGCCTGGCTCACCTGAAAAGAATCGTTAATCAAGGTGGATTGCAAATGTCCATTGCATCCAGAAGGAAACTGATATGGACTTGTAGCCTTTTTCACCTTGTAAGTATATAGTTATGGTCCTGTCATTTGTGGACTTGTGTTACAGTTAAGCTAACATATTGTAGATTTGAATGCTTGAAAGTACAGGTGTGTACAAAGAACACAGGCAAAGAATTTGTTACTTTAAATAGGCCCAAGTTTGTTGGCTTTCTATTTGATATTTGAAACATAGAAGACAGGCATTATGGGTTCCTGCATGAGCTGCCTTGCAATGCTTAGAAAGGAGTTGTTATATATATTTTTTTATGTTTCAGTTGCTTACTGTAAATGTGTTATCCCAAATTATGTAGAATGTTTTGGAGATGCTCATTCAATTGTAACTCTCTGCTGCTTTGGACACTGATTAACACCCTATAAATCCTTCACTACATTGTCCATCTAGACACGGGTCTCTTCTGGGTCACTTGCTACCTAGATAACGGCTTCTGTACTATAGGCACCTGTTGCAAAATCTCCCTTCCAATATCACTCTCTATTGAGGTCTGCCAAGAAATAATTAGTGTACAAATGATATGGATTAATATGGAACACCAGCTGTCCCCAACGTTTGGCAGGATGTGCCCATGGGGTATGCAGTGGTGGAATGAAGTCTTTAGTGTCTTGAATAATATGTAAGAGTCAAGTGTTTGTGCTGGTTGAGTGTCACAAAAACAGTACATTTGTGAGGTTCATTTGGTGCTCTGGCTTGTGGACAATAGGCATTTTGCACACTTTGTAACTATATTTTGTGGGGGGACATTCAAGGCACAAATGATGCAAAACACACAGCTCAATCAAGCTTCCCAGGTTACATTACAAAGGACACCTTCATGTGCACCAAGGCATATACTAAGTACCAGGGCCATCTTAATGACATTATGGGCCCCCGGGCATAGCAGTGCATAGGGGCCCATATATATATATATATATATATATATATATATATATATATATATATATATATATATATATATATATATATATATATATATATATATATATATACTTGCTCAGTGACCCTTGAAGGTTTTTTTTTGCAGGTTTTTTCTTTTGCAGGATTATTTATTCTAATTAAGAGCCCTGCATATGGGGCCCCTTGCCCGTGGGGCCCCCAGGCACCTGCCCATTGTGCCCAATGGAAAAGATGGCCCTGCTAAGTACATTCTTTAATGTTGTATGTGAGCTAATCTTGCTGAAGTAATGTTTTGTTTTTACATTCAACAGGCCAAGCTGGTGTGCCTTTTGGAGTTCAGCAGTTTGTGTGAAACTACATGTTGAAGTATTTCTCCAATGCTCCTAGGTTGCTTATGTTTCTTGACTTTGCCCAGATTGTCTACTCTTGATGCAAGTAACTTTGGCACACAGACCACTGTCTTATTAGCTATGTATTGTGCTATAGATTCATGTTTAACAATAAATGTGACCATGCATTTGTGTCATCAAACAGTCCCAATCAAGTATCTGCTGACTACTATACTGCTGTTCTTTGTATTGTCATACCCAAGAATCCATACATAGTCCTTTGGGGCATGTTTAGGGACATGTCTACTTGTCCAATATACTGAGGACATGTTTGGTTTTTGGCCCCTTAACCACATACTGGTCCTCCCCTGAATTCACACTATATGTAGTGGTTTTTTTTTCATTAATATTAGAGATATTTGTGTATTTAGTATAGTCTCTATGGTTGTGGTGCATTTTAGAATGTGATATTGTGCACCTTCAACATGGTCTGTGCACATATAGAGATTTGCACAACACCTTTGTCAAAGTGTTTCTTAAATGTTGATGGCATTGACTGGCACACTTCCTAGGCTAGGACCTGTTGAAGCCAATAGGGCCAAAAACACTTGCAACTCAAACGCAGCTTTGTTTGGAATCGTGGCCACAGACAAATGCTGCACGCAAAGTCCACATATTCAAGGCCAAGGTCTTTGAGTCAGATGCAAGTTAGGCATCCGTTGGAGTTGGTCTCAACATATTTTTGAATGTCCCTTTTGGACAGCACTGTTGGGTGCCCTCATATGCTATTTGTCATATGTTACACTTTGACTATATTGTGTATTGGTGCAGTCATGCAATGTTCCTTTGCAGCAGCACATATACGCATTTTGAAGCCTAGTAAAATGTGTGTGGAAATCTAAGGATTTTAGTTTGCACACACCTGTCATATTGTATATTTTGTGCCCTTCAAATTCAGGGGTACAAGTATTATGGATATGAACTCAAATGTTCATTTTGGATTGGGGTGTAAGAATTAGTTAATTAATTTGCACTAGCAGCCCCATTGCTAATGGGGCTTGCAAAAATCTAACCTTAGCCTTAAAGTGTGTGTGTGTGTGTCCTATTTTGTGTAGAGGAAGACCAATGCCTGCTTTAACATGTGTCTACATGTAAGGTAGCTTAAATACTTTCAAAGTGCAGGGGCGAACGCAGAGTTTAGAAGGGGGGAGTTTCTGCCCCCCCCGGAAAAAAAAAAAAATAGAGCGCAGCAGCTCCATTTCAGCGAGCCTGAATTCTACAGCAGCCGCGGCGCTGTCAAGAAGCATCCGCGGCAGTGCTGTATTATACTACAATACAGCACTGCCGTGGGCGCTTCTTTGACAGCGCCGCGGCTGCTGTACAGTATCGTTGGTTCCTGGAGGGGTTTCTGGAGAACCAGAAACCTGACCCCCCCCCCCCCCCCCCCCCCTGCGTGAGCCACTGAAGTGTGACACATAATAGCACTCTGAGGCCACAATTACATTCTCCTCATGCAGCAGGGTGACCATACTCCAGATTGGCAAGCAGTAAGTACTGAACACTGGCACACAAACATAGTGGTTTACACAAAGATGCGTTTAGAATTTTAGTCAATCAATAAGCAGAGTTTTGTGTAGCTAATAGGCTAGGTATATGCCATGTCTGCATGCCCATCCTGTGACCTACAGGCTCTGTGGTTTTTAAAGGAAAGCACTATCAAGAGGGCAAATGGTTACTGTGCAGAACCATGACACAACTTGATGTCGAGTCCAAAAATTGCATGCACCAAATCAGACAGATATTCCAATCCAAATGACAGGTAGGCAGAGCACTCCCCAAACATTTGTACAATTTTACTTTGAAAAGCCATTACCCTACTACAAATCTATACTCCATTTTAAACACCTTCTGATGACAGCATCAAATCCAAGTTACCGTAAGGGCAAAACTGACACTATATGGTTTAAGATTTACTTCCTATCCCCATGTCTGCCCTAGCCTAGCACACAGTAACACTAGTAATTCTGTGGGTACTCATTCCCATAGCATCTCTGAGCTCAGTTCCACACTGGGGTTGGATTTGTGGCTTACAATTGGTCAGATACACTGTATGTAATTTATTCACGTTAGTATGAGACTTCCTATTGTTCACTTATGCCTAATGCGTAATTTTTTTGTGTATTCTCAATAAAACACATCAATAATATGCATTTCCACTTAGGGCCAATTTTTAAACATGTTTGTCAAATCCCTGGCCCAAAAAACTGTCATGTCCACAGTATGCCAGAGCCTGCTCAGTCCAATTGCAGATTAGAAGAAAAAGGACGAGTGGGAATAAATAACTGATTTAATTGAAAAGCCATGTGTACATTAATGTTTCCTCACTGCAAAGCATAGAGTACTCGTCTCATGCGCGATGGACGCCATATTTTTGGGTGAAGAGGCAACCATTACACACAGGTGTCAGAAAGATCTGCGTGAGACGTAAGCGCGCACATACGTGCTCAGAGAACCAATCAGAGTGCGAAGTACTGAGGAGAGTACAAAATGAGGTTGGCGTTTTCTCCAGGAGAGAGCTCAGAGTCCTGACTGAGGGCATGGTATCCATGCCCTCGGGAAGGTATATAAGCAATGAGGTGAAGTTGAGGGCTTACCTGCGAGTCTGTCGCCATATATGGCTTTGATTTAATCGCAGACATACTGTTGTCCAGCTCCAGCGCCGCTGGAGCAATCTCCGCTGGCGTCAGCCCCAGGTGCTCCAGGAGCTACGGGAGGAGATTGTAAGAAGTGAGTTCTTTATTAGTCACATAAAATGTGTGAAAAAAATATATATTTTTGATATATGTATCCAAATATGTTCACCCAAATCACCTGACATGGCCTACCACTACACTACGTATCAATCTTTCTTCACACTGGAAAAGTCATTCCCCTTCCAATGCAGCCAACTTGCTTTGGCTCCTGTCTTCTAAATGTGGATGCTGAACATTTAATTTCCAGCATGCTTTATTGTGAAACTTCAGAACATTAATGTAGGTTTTGGATTCAAACACTCCAACTCTCGACCCCAGTGCTGTAACTTCCTGACCTAAGCTTAAAATCCATTTGCAAAGGTGAGTGGCAGATGTGGTTTTTATAATTGCCCAAACATTAGAAAGCCAGCTTTGAAAACCAAAAGACCTTAGCTCTTTTTCACAGATTTGTAAGGTCCCAAAAGGTGCAACTGGCTACTTGCACTGTGAGGGTGTCCCAACAAAGGACGATTTCAAAAGTATTCTAATCATCCACTGTGTTTGATATCCCTCCACTAATTCAGTGGCGCTGTACAGAGAGAACTCATTCACATCAGTACCAGCCCCATTGGAGCTTAAATACTTAAATTCCCTAACATATACACACACAGACTACTGGCAATTTCTAAAATATCCAAATTACCTGGCCAATATTATGTTTTGGGAGTGTTGGAGTCAACACATGCAACTATGGAGCAAACATGCCAACTCCACACAGATAAGCCTATGGTCAGGACTTGAACTCCTGATTCCAGTGCTGTCAGAGCAAAGTGCTAACCACTAGGCCAATGAGATTTTCAACATCCCTATACCAAACAAAATCTTTTGTTACAGGTCATGTGAATTGATTTGTATCTATCATGTTTTCAATCTTTGTTTTGTAGTAGTTAATATTTGTCTGTGCTGGCAATGAGATGTATATTTTAAAAGTCTGATCACATGATTATACTATCGTCTATTAAGCTGGTGACTCTGTTAACAATACCCTGTTTATTTGTGGCTTGTTTCCAACAGACCAAGCACGTTGGGAACGGCGGCAACGGCACCAGCCACTGGTGGAGGAGGAGGAAGATGAGGAGGATGACCTGCACCCCCTGCCAGAGTAGCCAGTGCCAACTGCGCAGCAGCCGGAGCAGTCACTGTTAACAGCGCAGCAGCAGCCAGTCCAAGCTGAGGGGACTGGCGACGCCAATGGCAACGGCGAGGCTGACCCAGAGATGGAGGTGGAGGGCCAGAGCGAGGGAGATGAGGAGTGGGCCGACATTTCTGAGGCTGAGCCCCAGTCCTCCACCTCGGGTGTTGCTGAGTCGGAGTTGGAGGCGACGCCTGAACCCGTGGGCCATCCGGGACAGGAGGACAACGGGCAGCTGGTGTTGCCTCAAGTGGAAGAGGCGTTAGGAGAGAGTACGTATTTACAGGAAAGGCTTTTCAGATTGGGCTACCATTGCAATGTAAATAATACCGACTTTCACACATGTTGATTAAAAGGTGACATCAATGTTACTGGTTTCAATCATAATGGGCCTCCAAATGTGAATTTGTGTAAACCAGAAAACCACAGCCAGAGCCATCGAAACACATGGCCACTCAAACACACAAGTCCGTATGGCTTGGCAACTTGTCAGTATATAATGCTATAGATTTTTCCAGGAATTATCAAACAATTCTCTTGCAATAAAGCGAGTTAACGTTTGGTTCAAACACGTGATTAATAAGAAATATTTCCTAGTAATTTAGTACTGTGCCCCCTCTGTCTGTCTGAGTCAATATTTGGATTTTACAATCTTTGCCAAAATCAAGGGTCATGTTAGATTTGCCAAATGTTTTCAGCAGACATTTTACTTTGCAAACACTGAATTTGTGTGAGGTAGCAATAAGTATGATCTTAATTTTTATGCAAATTTTAGAAAAAGTCATGTGAGCTATTGTGTAGGTAGGGCCCCAGTGTAGTGCATTGCCCTGGGGCCTATAATGCTCTTAAGACGACCCTGTCCACGTCTCTGGCCCCTGGGCACCACCGAATTTTGAAAATCTCAAAAAATGGTAAACAAAAGCCTTATCATTGGTCTAGTGTACGGCCAAATGCATTTGTAGCAAGAGGCCTAACAGTTTACAATTAGGTAACAGTACACATCTTTAGTAAGTCCTGTCTGCTTGTAAAATTATTGTGCCATAGACTTATTTGTTTATTTATTTGTTTTTCAGCATCCGTTGAGCAAGTTTGGGAGTTGCCAGCCCTCCCCCAATCGGCCACTGAACTCCAGGTTGACATAGAGAAATACCTGCAAAAAGTTAAAAAAATGCAAAGAAGAATTAAAAAAACAAACAAGAAAAATCTAAAGAAAAATTCGGGCATGGGCCTATTTAAATTTGTAAATATGTTATAGTTTTACATTTGTACATAGTTTCTTTTTTTTAATTATTGCTAAAACAAGGCTAAGTTCCAAAACATAAAAAATGGTTTGTTTTATTAATATATTAGAAATGCACAAATGTGGGTCCAAGGTCAATAAATGCCATAGCTCATTAACTAGTTTCCACAATCATGTGTCACTTTAGTGATAGTCCAAAGTTAAGTTCAAGTATCAGAGCAAAGCCAGTCACAACATTGAAGAGAACATCGAAACTGTACCCAGAAGTGGCGTCAGTGGTGCAAGGCAGAAGTGCAAGCAAAGCAAAGCTCCATGGTACTGGAGTGTGGTGAGTGTTGAGTTTGGATAAAGCTGAGTACATCACATAACCTGTACGCCGTGGATCCAGATGAAAGTCGGTTTGCAGGCAATGTTGCATTTAAATTCAAGAAGCCTGTCCCCTCAAACCCCCCCGCCCCTCTTAGTCCATTCGTAGTAATAAATGTCAGCATGCACATAATAATGTAACATAGTAACATAGTTGATGAGGTTGAAAAAAGACACCAGTCCATCAAGTTCAACCTATTTTGGATCTCCTGCGATCCTGCACTTATATTTGAAATTAATCCAGAGTAGGCAACCGCCCATCTGTTTCAATTTTGAAAATCCCCCCAGACTCAATATTGCAATCCAATTTTTACCCTATATCCACTACTATCCTTTATTTTAAATTAACGGTCGTATCCCTGGATACACCTTTCCGCTAAAAATTTGTCTAACCCTTTCTTAAACATATCTAAAAAAAATGATTTTATTACAATACAGGATAAATATGAGGGCATTTTTTAGAATGTGGTTGAGCGAGTAGAACAAAACAAAATTAAAATATGAAACCATTGTGAAGTTCCTTGGTTTCTTGTTAGCATAATCATTACAGTCCACACATTAGTTATGGGTATGCTTGGTATTTGAACTCATGGCTGCTGTGTTGTGAGTCCAAAATGCTAACCAGTGAGCTACCTGTGAGATGGGTGTTTTGTTAGTAATTTGTGTGGATAATGAAGAGTACTATTAAGTGTCAGTTGCCTGTGTAGCACGCATGCTGTATTGTTGGTGTTCTTTGTGTTTTTTCAAATTTCAGGTTGTACTAGTGGGTAGCTGTCCCACTTTCCATAAAGTCATTCATAAGTTCTAATCCAGACAGAAACCCTTAATCTGTGTGGAGGTTGTATGTACTCTTGTGTGTGTGCGTGTGTATCCTTTATGGAAGAGTATGCTAGGCATTTTCCTGAAAAGGCAGATGAATTTACACAACATACATTTTGATATATTCATTATTCATGTGCTTTTAATGTAGCCATGTCCATGCATTTTGCGTACTATACGGCGACTTGAAATCCTAAACACAAGAAAGATCTTGAGCAATGTGTTTGTTAAAAGTGTGTATTACGCTAATTACTAGCAAACGAAAAACAACCTTCAGAGTGTTCCACATAATTGTCATTTGGCAGTGATTAATGAGTAAAGAGCTATCCCGTAAAAATAAGCCCCAGGCATGGTGTTTGTGTTCTGTGTAAACCAGGGGTGGGCAAACCTGTCCTCAAGGGCCATATCCAGTTCATGTTTTTAGGATTTCTTTAATCATGTACAGCGGAGTTAATCTATTTGGCTGGGTCAGTAATTATCCCACCTGTGTCTACAGACAGAAATCCTAAAAACATGAACTGGATATGGCCCTTGAGGATAGGTTTGCCCACCCCTGGTGTAAACAAACTGTTCGTCCCTCCCACATTGGGCGTGATGTATACATTGCTTAGCATCCCGTCAATCGCTTCAGATCCGTCTCTTGTGCTTGTACCATGTTTAAAGATCCGCAGGTGGGTGTGTTTTATAGCGTTTGCACTGCTTATTTCCATCCCTAAAGTGTAGAGGACCACAAGAGGGTGTGTTTTTGCTGTTTGAGGTGCCTATTTCACTCGCGTAAGTGTTTGCGTCACTCAAAGTATGCAACGCAGATGCTTATGCGTTTGCGTACCTTGATGAATCAGGCACAAGGTTATCTTGCCCCTTTTCTGACAATAAATCTAGTGCCTCTTTCTGCCCAAGTTGATTGTCACAATGAAGAATACATGAATTGGACCATTACCTTACCAGCAGATGAGCTCTCTGGATATTAATTTTAATGTTTGTATTTTATACTATTTGTCAATTGGAGCAGGCTTTGGTGAAAACCCCACCAGTTTTTGAGCAGGCTGTGGTATCCTTAGGCTGTGACCTGGTCGCATTTGTGGAGGGACATCAAGAATGGCACATTTATAAATACCGGTATATATTTCTTGACAGAAGCAGGGCTAAAGGATAAAGAAAAAGTTAGTGAGAGAGAAGTAGTGCAGGTCGATGCATAAAAAACTATAGATAATTGGCTAAGTGGGATGTTTGTCTACACAGGATGTTACTTGAAAGCTTTCCCAGAGATGTCTATGAGTATGGTAAAATACACAAATGTTATCCACTCTGTTTATAGGAAGTTTGGGGAGACCGTCCAGAGGGAAAATGATGAGACCTTTCAGCTGAAATTTCAAGGTCAAGGTAAGTAAGCCTGGTTAAATGCTCAAGGCAGTGTGGTTACGATAAGGAGAGCGCAAAAGCAAATTCAGCTGCAGGAGGCCTAGTTTACAGAAACAAAAAAAAAAACATTCAAGTGTTGGGAATTCTCAATGTGCAAGGGGGCAATGTAGATTCAAGCATGCCTGCACTTTTTGCAGAGGAAACCACTCCACAAAAGAGTGTGCAAGAAAAAAGGAGGCTCTCCGGTCACTTTACCCGGAGCAAGTGCGTCTAGCAAAGACGTGGCTGGCCATGTCATCTAAGTGGTATGAAGCTGTTACTTTGTGTGGGATTTATGCAGTGCCGTAACTATACATTTTGGTGCCCTGGGCAAGACAGGGCACCGGCGCCCCCCATCTAAGGAGGGGGAGGTGGACGGGGGGGTAGGAGGAGAGAAAGAGACAGAGATTTTAACTTACCGGAGTTTGATGCTTCAGCCGTTAAGTTCCGCTGTGGAACGCATGTGCGTTCCACTGACAGGAAGTTCGGCATTTGGAACGCAGGGGTTATAGGTTTTGGAGTATATCTGCATGGAGAATGGTACACACAATCATGGCCAGACGAGTGGGTCACTAGTGGTCTAACCAAGAATCTAGCGACAGTGAAGTTGTTTCCAATAGAGGTGGCGTTAGAGATTTGAGGCCAAATTTTATTGCACAGGCATATCAGATTCTGGTTTTACAACTTGGAGGTGGTGCATGTCATTAACAATCAACATCATCTCCCCAGTCATTAGGCTGCTTAGGTGGTTAGTCGCGAGGTACTTGCATCAGAACATTACATTCAGGGCAAAGCCTGTCCAGAGTGAGCAGAACACCATAGCGGATCGGTCTCACTGCAGAAGCGAGTAGGCTTACTATGCTCCTCCCATCTTTGGCAGACTGTCGACCATTCTAGACGAGCTGGTGGTGAAGTCCTTGGTGAAAAAGACATGGAGAACATATAGCACAGCCTGGGATAGACGGCAGCTGTTTAAGGCCACAAGATCATCAAAGGGTAGGACAACCCTACAGATATTATTGGCATTCCTGAGGGAGCTACACAATGTCCGGGCTTCGAAGTCCAGCGTCAGCAGCATACTAGCTGACAACGCATTTTTCTGTGGGAAGAGTTGGATATAATCAAAGCATTCATAGTGCGTACAATAATAAGGGGTTGGGCCAGTTCTGGTCTCTTGGGTAAGAATGTGGTAGTGTCATATATCTTGGTGCTGTACAAGATTCACAGGTCCAAGATGGACCAGATAGGAAAAGGGAGGTGGGTGCAGATGTGGTGCCTAGCAGACACTGTGGTTTGCCCGGTGGACTCAGTGGAAAGATATTTCAGCTCAAGGTTGGAGGGAGGGAAAGTCTTCTTTGTGCACTGGGACGCATTCCTTTAACAAGGTTCCAGTTAACAGCGGTATTTTAGAAATGTATGCAGGCATTGAGCTGGGACGTAGCTAGATTCAGAACATACTCATTTAGGATAGGCACGACAACATCAGCAGCTAGCGAGGGGCACTCTGTTGATTACATTAAGAGGCTAAGGGGTTGGAGGTCGGATAGTTACAAATTATGTGAGGCAGGCACCGTGGAAAAGTGGATCAGCCACAATGTGCATGAATGAGAAATGTCTCCCCTCATAACAAGCTCACATCCCCCCTCTCCCTAAGCACACCCCACCAATTGGGGTTTTTCTGCCATTTCACATGTGTAGTCTTAACCTCTTCACAGGCAATCAGGGAAGGCGACGAGTATGGATGATCGAGCACTCCTACGTCTATTGGAAGGTTAGGCCATATGGGCAGGGGCTAGGCCTGCTTCAGTGTCAGTAGGCTGGATAAGAGAGGAATGGTAGAGGAGGGCCTCAGAAAGGAGTCAGCAGAAAAGGTAGGCCATCCCGACGTGGTAGTTTTGCACCTCGGGGTTAGGGAGGTTAAAATTTCTAGATTTGGTAAGAAATATCATGGAGGACTTAGTGTGGATGAAAGAATGTTGGGGTGCTTTGGTCTGGTCCAATATGATCTCAAGGTTGTCCTGAAGAGTTGCGAAATAGGAGACGGACATTGACAGAAAATGTGAGAGAGTTAATTCAGTCATTAAACTTATTACTGCTTCTGGTGGCATCAGCATACGGCATAATGATATTAGCACAAAATGCACTAATTTCTATAGGAGTGATGGGGTACACCTGTCATAGGTTTCACTGGATTTATTCAACAACACAATGCAGGAAACAAGGTGATGGGCAGGATGTGTCACAGCAGGGTGGTGGGGGCTTTGGCCTCATGAAGGGATCATGAGGGCCTCGTGTGATGGGGGCAAGTGGTGCGCAAAGTATAGTTATGGGGGGAGCCAGCAGCGGTGCATAATCACCCCGGAAAGGCAGCAGTGTGCCCTGCTCCAGCTTCAACAGTTGGGCCTCCATGGGCGGTGTGCCAAGGAAAAACGACGGCTTCTGCGTGCCAGTTGTGGGATCTGTCACACATCGCACCAGCTAACCTCTCATTCTGACTGCTCTGAACTGAGCATGCGCACGCCTGGGAGTAACCCCATAGATTGTAAGCTTGCAAGCAGGGCCTTCTCACCTCTTTGTCTGTTTTACCCAGTTTGTTTTTTAGTTTATTATGTTTGTCTCCTATTGTAAAGCGCTACGGATATGTTGGCGCTATATAAATAAATGATGATGATGATGATGATGATGAAGCTGAGATTTTTCCAGCAGGTATGAAAAAACAATTTAGATTCTACTTATCATTTATTTAGTACATTCTACAAAATGATAGTTAGAATGTGATTGGTTGCTATAGGCAACATCTCCACGTTTCAAACCCGCCTGAAAACTCTCAGCTTGATACATTTACCCCCTGGTCTTTTGAAAACCCCCTACATTCACCTGATCCTCCATCTAGTCTCGCTCATCGCCCCCTAGAGGACCGCGACCTGCAGTTAGAGAGCTGCTAAGCCAATCTTCCTGTGCGGGTATCCCTGGTGAAAACCGTTCTTTCCGTTAGACTCCACACCTCTCTGTGAGTAGTATCCACCTAAGCACACTCTGAGGCCCATCCTGACTCTGATTTTGTTACAGGGTCCAGGGAGGAAGGGGGGCAGGCGAGCTTCTGGTGTGCCCCATTTTTGAGGAATTGGTGAAAGAATAAAACCTTGCACACTGCTATCCCTGCATTTATTGTTTGCTTGTGAAATAAGACTGTGACCATTATTTACACCAACACCATCCTGTGTTCGGTTAAGGGTTTTTCCAGCTGGTCGGCATATCCTCCCTTAGAGAGATCAGTTGGAAGTAAGCAAGGTATGATATGTCAATTGCTATGCTTATAAGCTCTTTGCAGCCTTTGTAGTTCGGATGACTCTGAGGGAGTAGAATTAATACCAGGAGGGTATGGCTTGAATTAAGTGAAAGCAGAGCAAGTTAGTCTGCTGGTATGAGATCAAGGGCTAGATTTACTAAACTGCGGGTTTGAAAAAGTGGGGATGTTGCCTATAGCAACCAATCAGATTCTAGCTTTCATTTATTTAGTACCTTCTACAAAATGAAAGCTAGAATCTGATTGATTGCTATAGGCAACATCCCCACTTTTTGAAACCCGCAGCTTAGTAAATCTAGCCCCAAAATTCAGTTGAAATGACATATTAATTGTCACAGCCGCAGGACTTACCTCTCCGGGGTCCAGCGATATTCTCTTCGATCACACTCACTGTATAAGTAGCTCTTCCAAGTTGTTATACCCGAGGTCACATCCCTTTCAAAGGCATTTATTTAAAATTAAAAAGGTTATTTATACCTGCTCTGAACACAGCAGCAATATCAGGGCAACAGGTTTCCTCCCTAGTGTTGGGCTGACTATGGATTCTTTTTTATAATTTTTTTTGGCATATCTGAGATTAGCTTGGCTGTAGCTATTCTTTGAATTCTGATTCGGTACTCTTTCTGACTCCCGTGGGCACTAGTCCTCAGCTCGTCTGACCATTCTTTATTCAACATTTGCAGCTCCCGATCATACCATCGTGTTACGCCAAAAAGCAGTTCTGAGGACTGCGACCTGCGTGTTCCCGGCAGTGACGCCCATATCACTTTGCGGTGGTTCTTAGTGAAATCTTGGGGGCTCATTTGATCACCTCACCTCTGATCAGCTAGTGCAAATTTTGGCTAACAATAGGAATTCTGAGAAAGTTTGTGACATTAATATAGTGACACAGTTCAGTTGTGCCAAGGAATCTGAATTTATGTTAGAACTTGGCCATTTTGTGCTGAGTTGTAATATTTGGCTGAATAGTGGGCACCGGCTCCCTCTACTGGAAGTAAATAAAATATTGCCGATTATGAGGGGGGTATATGTTGAGGCACTCTTATTAAGGTTGTACTCACTATTGTCGAGTTCTACACAAATTTTAGTAATTATTGGGTCAGGATAGTAAGTCCAGTGGAGCGGCCAAGTAGATGTGGATATGCCTCTTCCAGAACACTCTTTTTGAATCATTAGGTCTGGGGCCCAAGTTGTGGTGTGCTCAGGCAGTGGTTGCTTATGAGCTAAAAATCTGTGAGATCACTGTGGTGGTGCTTTATTTATACAGCAGGAATCTTTATTGTTTGCATGAGAGTCTGTATTATGGGAGGATCACAGACTCTATGAGAGATAAATATGTATCCAGGCATTGCAGGGAAAATTCGCCTAATACAGTGACAAAACAACTAATAATGATGGGTAGTCCTGTAAAAGCTAAAGTGTAGTTCTTTATTGTTAAATACTTGGGCATATGTGGTACAGCCAGGCACAAGGACTAGGCTTAGGAAAGTAGTAGTTTGTATGTTGGGCAGGCCTGTTCCACTGGGTCCAGGATTGAAACTCAAAGCCATCACTTGCCAAGGCTCATGAGGAGACAAAAAACTACAGGAGTCTAAAGGAATACTGGTGTGCAAATATCCTCCACAGTCTTCACTCAAGTATGGAGAAACATAACAGGGAAAGATTAGAGTAAGCCACATCAATATCCTAAGGTACCTGAAATTGCTATTATCCAAAAGAGGAACAACACTTTTTTACATAATGTTGCATTAACATGTGTTTGTGTTTGTTTCAACATATGCATAGAGCTCAATATATAGGGTCTTTTTCACAACCTATTAGTTGCAATAATAGTTATAATATTAAATATTTATACATTCATATACACACACCTATTTTCAATACAGTGTCCTATGTGCTTGCAATTTATACCTATAACGATCTACTTTTTGGTATTCAGCAACGTTACACTAAAAAGAAGCAGCACAGATTATTTCTACTATTTGATGAAATATGTTCCTTATACAACAAATGACCACCATTCTCCTACATGGCATATGCCCACCATTACTATTATATTTATTATCCTTTGTTTATAAAGGGCCAACATATTACGTTGGAATGTGTATTGAGGGGATCATGATACAAATAAAAAGCATATAGTGACATGACATAGAAGGTAAACATTACTATGGGAGAAATTTATTCCTCCCAACAGTCCTGAAAACTGGAAAACTGCAGCATGGTGACTTAGTGATTAGCACTTCTGCCTCACAGCACTGGGGTCATGAGTCCGATTCCCGACCATGATCTTAACTGTGTGGAGTTTGTATGTTCTCCCTGTGCTTGTGTGGGTTTCCTCCGGTTACCCCGGTTTCCTCCCATAGTCCAAAAACATACTGGTAAGTTAATTGGCTGCTATCAAATTGACCTTAGTGTCTGCCTGTGTGTGTGTATGTTACGGAATTTAGACTGTAAGCTTCAATATGGCAGGGACTGATGTAAGTGAGTACAGCGCTGCGGAATTAGTGGCACTATATAAATGGCTAATGATGATGTTTAAAACTGACTTTATGGCCTGGACAGAATGGGGATGCCTAATTTGACAGAACAAAGCAACACAATACCTTCAGAATTTCACTGCAGTGTATTGATTAGGCGCTCTTCTAGGTAAATTATACCTCACTTCTTATTCTCTTTAAAGATTAAAACAATTCATACATTCATTGCTAAAAAAAACAGAGAACAGCCGGCTTCTTATGGAATAGTTTTTGCTATATCCAAAATAGTGAAGACAAATCACAAGAAAAAAAGGGGACAAAGAAAAAGCGCTGTTCTCTGACTATTTCAAAACACCAACCAATTTGTAATTAAAACATTAATTTAATATAAGTAAACATCAATAACACATAACCATTGCATTTCCACAACATATAAAACACTCATCCACTGCAATTTATCAGATATCATAAATAAAACATAATAGCAAAAATTCCCCTCCTAAAGCGCTTGTAAGTTATTTCTACGATAACTATTTATTCAATCCTGGGGGTGCACTCCCCAGAAAGTCAATTTTACATACTCCCCACAGCGAAGAAAAAAAACAGAAAAAAAGGGTTCCGTTGAAAACCAGCATAGGTATTAAATGTAGTCTGATAATAGCTCAGACAATGTGAAATCAGGTTGAAAAAGCAATGATAAGATCTTTTAGGGCTAGATTTACTAACAGGCGTGTTTGTAAACCCGCCGACTTTCGGCGGGTTTAGTGGCGGTTTAGCCATCGCCGGATTTACTAACGCTAAACCCGCCGTCCAAACGGCCAGAAATGATGTTTTCAAACCCGCCTCTGTATAAGCGCCATGACGGTTTCAACAATGTTTAGCATACAAACAGCTGGATTTACTATTAGGGGGTTTATAAAGCCGCCGGAAAACCGCCATTCAAAAGACCAAAATTAAAGCGCTGCTTGTGAGCGGCGAGATTGTTCAAACAGTGTGCTGTTTCAGGTATTTGGTCAATCAGAACAGAAGGGAAAGGGCCATTTCATGTACAAAGTTTGTTCCTTTGGGATTGTATATGTTAAAAGGCCAGTGTCTTGTAATTGCAGTGTTTTGTTTTTTGTTTTTTCTCTTGTGTTTTCTCACCATGCAATCTATTTACTGATTTCCACATTTGTTGTTTTTTATTTAAATATTGCAACAAATCCCTTAACAGAGTGTAAAAGCAATTCCAAATTTACTAAATAAAGAATAGGTTTCTGGCTGATGACTCCTCTGTTGCATCCTCAGACATCTGCACAGTACAAATTCAATGAGGCACATACCCACTAGTAGAGGTGTGTTATAGCGTACCTTTGTACTTTGGTAAACCAGGTTCAGGTTACTAGAATAATCTGGTGGGGTGGCTATGTATGCACCTGAAAAGGGGTCTGATATTATTCTGGCTGGCTATTTGATACATAATCTAGCATTACATCAACTTACCCCACCGATTATTGCAGTAGACAGTGAAGAAGAAGGGGTCCGTGTCACATCTGGTGATGTGCAGAGCACAGAGGGCGGAAGGCAGATTATAGACCGTCTCATTATAAACTACTTTACATGTAAGTGCATACTAGGAAAAACATTTATTGCTCTAAAATGTGAGTGCAATGGTTTTTTTAATTTAAATTGTTTTCTACATTGGAACCTTTAAAAAGAGGGTAGTGTGTACTCCTCATGTGGTAAATATGAACATCCCTGAAAAGTGACAGTCAGAGGTCAATGTGTAAGTGAATTGAGTGCATAGTTTTTTAAAACATCAGTATACTCTTGTTTAATTAGCAGAAAAGAAACACTGACACCATAGAAATGTAACTGCATTTATTGCAGTAGAACACAATAAATAATAAAGTATAATGCTTACACAAACTTAACAAAACATTAGGCAATAATAATGTTTTAGCGCTAGCGACGCCTTTTCGCTGGCATATTGCTATGTTTGGAGCCACTCTCTCCTCTCCCTCGCCTACCCCTGGTGCGAGCACCTCTCCTTGGAGGTGTACTCTGTACTGATCTGCTAGGCGTACTAGCGGTACTGGTGGTGGCCGAAGAAAAAGGTGCCGGCAAGCGGGCAATAAGTTCCTGCTGTATTTGCCCTGCCAGCCGGGTCACGTTAGCATTCCCCTCACGAACGGTGGAATGTAAGGCCTCCACAGCCCCAGTCATTTGTGCCATCTGCACATTTGATTGTTCCCATGCATTAGCCAGACGGTTGATTGCAGCAGGGATCTGGCTATTGGAGCGGTGTATCCGCCTCAATGGGCCGCAATTTGGGACATGTGGCGAGTTTGGCTTTGCATGAATATTGTTTGCTGCTGCTGGAAAGCGCCAATAGACAGCGCCATTTCTCTGGCTGGGTCCATACTTGGAGGTGCAGGTTGCTGGTGTGCTGGTTGTTCAGCAGGGCCAGGTGAAACATCCTGGAGGCCAGACACAGGGGCATCCACTGTTTCCAGGGTGATTATCGTTTGATCATCTGTCTCAGGGGACATTTGCAGGGACTCCGGGTGAGGTGCCTGGTATGAAGACGGCCCTGTGTATGAAAAATGACGGTAAGTATATAGGATATAATATGTTTGTATATTGCATTCTGAACACTGGATAGGAAAGAATAATCTTTTGCAACTACAGATTGTTTCACAATGTTTGCATTCCTGATTTCTTGTCCTATGCTACCTGCTTCAGGATGCACCAGCACACAATTTTTATCATGGGAGAATCTGACATTTCTCCCTGATTTTGTCTTCCTGCCCTCTCCTGTCTCCTCAAACTCTTCCTCTCCCTTCTCTGCCCCCTCAACCTCCATCTCCTTCTACTCAGCCTCTGCTCCCCTCCTCTCTCTGGACATGTTCACAAATAAATGTGAACCACACAAAACACAGAAAGACTTACAAACACAAAGGACAAACTACACTAACTACAGACACACTCTCAACACACTCACACACAAGTAACACAGACAAAGGACAAGTCAAATACAAAAAATACAAGACAGAAAATAAATGAGAAAATAAATGTACAAAACAGAAAAATACCACAGGACTACTCACACTTCAATCAGATATCGCTCCACCAAACTCCAACTCTCACCAACTGTCACCAAACCACAATCCTCCAAACTCCTCTCACAAAACTCCTCAAAACCCTATCAAAGAAAAAGTGTCAGGCCAGTGGTTTATATAGGGCTTGTGATGTCAAATCTCCTGACTTTGAAAATAGCCAATAGTAACAGGCCATGAGACAGGTGTAATTTTCAAAAAAAACGCCTTCACACGAAAGCGCCGTCATTTAAAGCAAAAGCGCCATGTTCTATTGAAAGCCGCCGGCGGCTTTGAGCATTACATCCCGCCGTGACATCGCCGGCGGTTTCAAATTGAACATGAAATGCGCCCATTAGTAAATCCGGCTGTTTGCAATGCAAACCTGCCGGAAAACCGCGGCGATTCAAACCGCTATGCATCACGCCTGTAAGTAAATCTACCCCTTAGTTCCTTAGCCACTTATACTTCAATAAATTCTAGGCTCTTGATGCCCACAATCCACTGATGTAGTTCAAAGTGCAAATGAGTTTAAAACAAATGCATTTTAATCAGTCCCTGATTAAAAAGGAGTCAGCAGCCCCATTTAAGAAAAATAAAACATGGCCAGCAAAAAAAAAAAAAAAAAGGAGTCAGCAGGACGAGTGATTTTCATTTCACACTAAAGGAGGAATTGGAAGGTTGGTTACCAGCGGTTGGCAATAAGCTGGAATATTGCTTTGCATCCATGAAAGGTCTGTTTTAAAGCTTCTGTCTTTAATATAACTTTTAATTATGTATTTAGATATATTGATGTTGCCATTTGTCTTTATGTGTAATAATCAGATAGGGATTGATTCATATGCCTAGGTGTAATCCTTGACTCACACCTATCCTTTGTTCCCCACATTGACTCTATATCTAAATCCTGCTACATACATCTAAAGAACATTTCCAGAATTCGCACATATCTCACGCAAGCCACTGCAAAAACCTTAATTCATGCACTTATCATCTCCCGCATTGACTATTGCAATTCCCTCCTTACTGGTCTTCCCAAAAACAGACTCAACCCCCTACAATCTATTTTGCACGCTGCGGCAAGACTGATTTTCCTTGCAAATCGTTATTCCTCTGTTCAATCACTCTGTATGTCTCTACACTGGCTGCCTGTTTTGTACCGAATCCAATATAAAATACTCTTACTAACCTACAAGGCCATCAACAAAGCTGCACCAACATACATCTCCTCTCTTGTCTCAAAATATCTCCCAACTCGGCAACTCCGTTCTGCACAAGATCTGCGTCTCTCATCCACCCTCATTACATCCTCCCATTCCCGTTACAGGACTTTTTTCGGGCTGCACCCACTCTATGGAATTCTCTCCCTCGCACAGTAAGACTCTCCTCTGGTCTACAAACTTTCAAGCGTTCTCTGAAAACCTACCTCTTCAGACAAGCTTATAATATTCCTCAGCCACCCTCTTAACCTCGCTACCTTTAGCCTGTTACACAATTTCACACAAGACAACTACCCCCTGACCAACATTGTTGTGTGACGGGATCATTTAGCGTATGAGTCACTTTTACCTTTGCAGTCTGGCTGGGCCAAAATGCAAAATGTAGACTTAACCTCATGTGTCAATCTCCCATAGATTGTAAGCTTGCGAGCAGGGCCTTCTCACCTCTTTGTCTGTTTTACCCAGTTTGTTTATTAGTTTATTATGTTTGTCCCCAATTGTAAAGCTGTTGAAGACGTATAATTGTATGAACGAAAGTATATTGGTTTAATATTGGTTTGCCGTGCGTATTGCGAAGCGTACGCCAGGTAACACGTGGCGTGATGCGATCGCACGGTAAAATACGCACGCACACACTAGCATTACAACATTTAGTTATTTATACAATTCATATTGGTTCCGTTACACTGTAATTTATGAGCAGATAGCATTTGGTTTATTATTAGTTTATATAATATGATTATATGTACATTTTAGTGTTATTAAATGTTTAGGTTATAGGAAAGGTGTCATGCCTGATATCATATTGAAGCCCTAATCATCAGCAGCTGCCCGGTGCAGTCGGCGAAGAGATCGCACATTGCATACTTTAGTTATTGATATTAGGGAATAATCCTTTGTATGATGCTGGCTATGAAAGGAGCAGACCCCTGGAGAGATGACCCCCTCTTTTGGATTCCTTAGATTGAATCAGCCTATGACCTGTTTACCCTGAAGCCACCCTGTGCCTGGACCTATGGAAGCAAGCTACGTCATCTCTATTGTTCACAATGAAACACTGACTGTATATATTAGCTGCATCCCCCACCAGGGTCAGTCTACTCTGACCACAGTTATCTAACAGATACACTGTTTCATTGGGACCCATGGAAGCGCAGCGATTGCAGCGGTATGTATGTATGTAACTTTTGGTATTGGCTGTGCTGTACTGTACTTTATCATAATATAATAATGTATTAAATTGTTGATTATTTACATCTGATAAAATAAACCACCATGTGCTTTGGAAACACATACAATTGATTGGGCAATGCTTATTTTAAAACGATAGAATTACTTTAATAATTGGGGGCTCGTGAGTTTAGGAGTTACGTTATCGGCAGGTATGCAACGCTTACAATATTCGGTTCCTCAACAAAGGGTGGATTGACGGACGCGTCGCATGGCAGGAAAGAACGTAATGTGTTCAAGACCTGTGGTTCACTTTGTGTTAAGAGACCGAATGTCCGTTGTTGCATAGACTGAAGGAACTCTAATTGGAATCTAGGGACAAGAAAGAAAAATGTTTTTTTTTATTGTTGTTTTACGTTTTAAAGTGTATTGCATTGCTGAGCGTATGTGTATTTCCTGCTGTGCGTACGCGAACTTCCGGTAGATTTGCCACGTGGTTAAACAATCGTCTTGATAGTTAGTATATGTGCATAGTATAATTACTTGTGAAAACCTCTGAGACATTATTACTGTTGTTGGGAACTTTCAATTTTCTGCGCAGAAAAGGTGTATAAGTGTGTGATTTTGTAACGTAGATACACTGTTATTATTCCTTGTACTCAGTTGCTGTCTGACGAGGCGGATTGCCCAACTGAAGGACGGTATACAGGGCAGGTAAACCGAATGCAAAAACCAAGTTTTCGCAAAGCGCTACCAATAGATCGCAAGGTTTGCTAATAATTAGTATTGGTAGGCTGTGCGATCTAACCGCATGACAACCATCAGTGCGAATTGGTGAAGCAGCTAGGAGGAATTATGTTGGAAAGGCTGGTTGATTGTATCGACTTTGTTCTCCCAGTTATAATAAACTCAGCAGATTTTTGTGGTTGAGCCAGGGTATCGAGGAGCTGATAGCCCTTGGGGCCCACAGTGATATTTCTGTATTAGGGATCCTCGCCTGGTGCGAGAAAAGCGAGTGAACGCGCTAAAGGAAATACGTTCACCGAGCATTACAGATCTCTAGCGGTGATTGTAGCAACAGAGTTGAAATTGTTGGGTGGAAAGAACAGAGCATTGCGGTGTGTCTGTATTCCACATAAAAGGGTATTGTTGGCCGGAAGGAACAGAGCATTGCGGTGTGTCTGTGTTCCGGGTAGAAGGTATATTGTTCAACATGGGTGCTAAGCATATGCTAGAGATGGCCATTGTACTGCCTAAGGAAGGTCTTATTGAGTCAGCGAGATTTCTCATGTGTGAAAAATATGGTGCATACGCAACTTTGTATTGTGACACGTGGGTCGAAATGACCAAAGATTGTGATAGGCCTTTCCCAACAACAGGGAGTTTTAATGCAGAGGTACTAAATACCGTAAAAGATAAAGTACGGTTGATTAAGTCAACGAAAGTGAGAAATGCACATAATCATTGTTTAAAATCGTGGCAAATGGAAGGTAACACGTGGCAGAGCAGCGAACGCACAGCGGAAGTAAGCGTACCGGAAACAAGCATTCCGGAAGTGTGCGTTGCAAAGCGTGGCGAACTGAGTGCAAACACGCCCCCGACAAATTCGGTCGGGGCGGGAAGTACAGCCAATACCAAAAATGTAAAAACTGTAAGTAGTAACTTGTATGTTGTTTTAAGTAATGTTAAAAGTAATGTTTCAGGACAAAGAAGAGGGACGGTCCCACCAGCAGGGGCAGCGGCTGAAAGTGGTGAGAATAATGAAAAGGTTAACACAGGGGGAGACATCCATTGTACTGCAGCAGCAATTTCAACAACTAGTTCAGAACATAGTCATTTGGTAGACTTATATCCTGTCTGCACTACAACAGTTCCCAATGGGAAAGCGGACAGAGATGGTGACGTTCCCTTAAAACATGTAGCAAAGCATGATACATGCCCTAGGTCTGAAACATTTTAAATTTTGTCTGATTTCCCTGATCCTAGGAAAGATTTGACCAAATGTCAGCAGTTTATTAGATATTATGGTAATATGTATGAGCCAACTAATAACGAATGGCGAGTATTATTGAAGACCTGTCTTCCTCTCAATACTGATATACAAAAGTTCATTAAGGATTGTATGTTGGAGGAGGATGAATCCTTAACCGAGGATGATAATCAGGACAATATAAGACAAATAATCACACGGTTGGCCATATATTTCCCAGTGATAGTGGACTGGAGTAAAATTTTTACTATCCAGCAAAAAGATAGTGAAAATACAACAGACTATTTTTGCAGAGCTCTAATAGAAATGGGCAAATATACTGGGGTACCAGACATAAAAGATAATGTACACTACAGAGAGGTTGCTGTTAAAGTTCTAATGGATGGCCTCAGGGAAAACTTGAAAATAAGGGTGCAAACTTCATTACCAAACTGGAAAGGAATCACTGTAAGTGCTCTCAGGGAGTCAGCTATAGAACATGATAGAAGTATGAATAAAGAGAAAGAGACACTAAGTGATAGGGTAATGATGGTAAGTATCCCAGCATTAGAGGGTCTGCACACCCGACCACCAGCATACAACCCACATAATAAGAAACATAGAAAAATCAGGTGTTTTAAGTGTAACGAAGAAGGCCATTTCACAAGAGATTGTAAAAAGGAAGAGAAACAACATGAGTTGAGGAAGTGTTTTCAATGCAATAAAATAGGACACCTAGCAAAACAGTGTGTAGACATGACAGGGACGTGTTTCTACTGCCGTAAGAAGGGACACATGAGTAGGAACTGTATAGAGAGAAGAACGGATACCTGGGTTGGAAATCACATAGACATCCACAAAAGAGGCATACACTTCTCTCAGAGGTTCCCCTACAATTGATTGCACACTCTGTAACAACTAATACTTTGGGGGAGAGTTATAGCCAACTCTAGAGTACAGGTCAGATCTGCAATTCTACAACTAGACAAGGTAAAGGTTAAAAAAAGTGGTGAGTATTAATGTGCAAAATGTAGAAAGAAATTTATTTAAAAGGTAATCTTTGTTGATTTTGTTTGTTTGTTTTATGTTGTCACATGTTTGCTTTCCTAAATCGCTGGCCGATGGAAAAGAATGGAAATGTTTGTTTTGTTTGCTGTTTTAAGATAACTATCTTGTTTTTCTTCTCACAGATAAAGGGGACAAAAAAGGAGTATAGACTTAGTGATTAGAGGGGTGAGATAGAGAAATAGAAGAATTACTCTTGAAAGACTAATTAACAATAGACAAATGGAACACTCTTTGTTTTAGGCTGCAGTGTCTCATGATAATTTGTTTGGCTGAGAATCATTATCCAACAATGAAGTATATACATACTTTGCTCCAAAATATCGTTTAGGTATCTCAGATGAGTCATCAACAGTTAAATTTTACATTTCTCTATTATAAGTTAGGAAAGTCCATTGAAAAGGTATGTAGTCAATGAGATACCGAGTTCTTAATGAACAAATGACGGACGACACTGGATTGCACGGTTAAGACCCCCTAGTCATTCTTGGGAGGGATCATAGTTAAATGAATACAGCCATTTCCCCATAGAGTCCAATCCAGCTGTCATTTTGTTGTAAAAAAATATCCCTTTCTGCATGTATGTTTGTATTCAAATCTTTATATTCCCATCATTCATTGCTTTCCTATTTCTCATTCTTTACACAAACGCTAGTACCTCTCTCTCTCTCTCTCTCTCTCCCTCTCTCTCCCTCTCCCTCTCTCTCTCTGCTCTGGTAGAGATAAAATCAGACACAGTCTCAACAATGGGGCTAAAACATATTTTTATTTTTTTACATAAGACAAATTCAGAGATACACACACTAGATTGACATGAGTTACAGAAACAGTCAGGGGTTTTGTTTTCATGTGTATAGAAACTGCTGATTTTAAGCAGAAAGGTTCTGTTGTGGAAATACGATTCATGTTTTATAGATTGCATATCTGTTTTGTTTTTTTGTTTTATGATTCGTGCCTCCTGTACAAAAATGTGCCTTTATATGGAGGCACAAAGGGTGGATAGGAGATTGCTGGAGGTTAGGCATACAGATATGCATCTCTGTATAGAACATTGGAGTAGGATTTATACCACAAGATACGACATAATGTGAAACCCTAGAAAATGTAGAATTTTCATGTTCTATATTTTTTTCACTGTTAAACAGGCATGTACTGGATACTGTTATATTTGAAGAAAGTGTTATAGAAATAGACCCCTTTGCCTTTCCCACTTAGTCAAGTAGCTGAATGTGAGGTACTGAGTATGACATGTGAGTTGGCAGAGGGAAAATCGATTGATATATATTGGTCTTCAGCATTTTTCTAGTCTAGGGGGCGATGTTGAGGTGACTGAGAAATTGTTTTATAGCAATACCAGCACATGATTAGGACACTACATAGAGGACTTTATACAGTGACACAGTTACCAACTGAAGTAGCTGCTAGTAAAGTCCACACTTACACACACGACCATACATGGCTGTCACACCAGGGCGAACATAGCTGTCAAATAGACAGCAGGGTTTTATGTGACAGCTAACAAATCTATGTTTTGTTTTGTTTTTCGTTGTATTGTTTTAAGTTTTAAAATGTGAACACACACACACACACACATGCACGCATACACATATTGGTTAATATAGGAAGATTTGTGTTACCTGAGGGATAAACTGTCTGGAAAGTGAAGAGATGTGGTGAGGAGTCTGGTGGACTCTGGAGAGATGGACAAGGTAGACCAATAGAGCCATCCCATATCCCTCCTGCTGATGGGTTTTCCTCCAGGTAAAACAAATACACGTCATCCAATTACCACCATGCAGGATCCTCAAGTATACACTGGTGTACCAATGAAATATGTCTGGGTAAAGGTGTATTGAAATGTGTCTAATGTATTACTGTGTCATACTCAAAACTTTTGTTATTCAATGTGATAGTCCTAGAGTTATAATAGATGATAGGGGTATTCATGTTATTGATAATAGAGGTATAATGTATGAGTAGTGGTAACAAATCACATACTTTCAGTTAGCCATAAACCAGTGTGAACATAAAGTAGTGGTACTCGGTAGAACGAATTGAATAGATTAAGAGTTGGAACTTGATTGAAGTGACTGATAGTTTCGACCACTAGTCCTTTCCCGCTACCAAAAGATCACTCCTGGGCAGACTCCTAACCTGTCAGTTTTTGAAATGTTCTTGACCCCTCGTGAGATGAGATTGTAACTGGGAGGCTAGGTTAGATCTTGAGAGAAGGTAAATAGTGAGACAGCAACAAAGAACGTCCAAAACACTGTTTCCTGAAAAGTCACACTAACTGTCAGGATGTTGGATCGGGAGAGTAAGTTGTGGAGCAGAAATTTCTTAAGCTTAGGTTATTTGACAGACAGGTACCAGGTGTAGGCTACCAGCATCACGGCTTCAAGGGTAGCAGAGACACACTGGTGCCCATTCCACCCACTGCAGAGGGGCCAACACTCAGAGAAGGGTCCAAGGGCACTCATGAGTCTGTACTGGAAGGCCTCGAATGCAGTTAGTAGCACCTGAGCCAAAGGCTAAGACTGTTGTCCAGCATGAAGTTGTAGTTTTTCCTGTTTTGTGTTCTCTCATTTCATTCTCTTCTCAGGGCGGTTAATTCTTTTGATTATTAGCAGGTGACAGAGACTGGTTCAGGTAATGATAAGGAGGTATTAAGGAGGAAGAAGTTAGTAGCGTAATCAGTCCAGCCAATTACTCTATTCAATTCAGGGTAAAGGAAAATTTAGAAACCTTGGAGCTTGGAGAAAGTGCGAGGGGCTATTGTCTGAGTAGCATTATGTCCGTAAGTATGGCGACCCCATAGTTAAAAAGAGGTACACCCAGCGATGCCAGTCCAGTAATATTCGGACTTGAGCAGGCATCCTTGAGAATGATTATCATTCTTGGGAGGGTAAGGTTTTAGACCAAACAAAGTGCTGGGTGTGCTCACACGTGCCTCAGTGATTATATCAAGTAGGATTAGTTCTCTTTCCACTAAATATTCTTGAGGTACCCGAACTATAGGCGGGAGGTCAATAAGGGAAAAAGTAGGACACCTAGGTCCCTTAGTCTGAAGTCTCCCAATGCTTTGCAAGCCGATCACTGTTAAATCTGAGCATTGGGAGACTGGGAAGAACGAACAGACAATAGCCCGCCCACAAGTGTTGAAGTGTTGATGAAAAGAACTGATGACATTATTAGAAGTGTATATTAACGCAAGCTGAAGGAGATTGTATATGACATTATCGATAGACATAGGATGATGCTATTGATGAACATGAAGTGTTTAAATGTATTCTGAACTTAAAGACATGCGTTGGACAGAAGAACCTGTTAAACTTGAAGAACTGTAGTAGAGAATTCTGTATAGCTGATACATGTTCTACTGTACCTCGTACCTTTCCAAATAATGTATTAAGTGTTTTATTGCACCCTTGAAGGGCATACAAAAGGTTATCTCCAAGCTCCAGAAGTGTACGGTTTATAGTAAAAGAAGAAATCGTTTAGAGGATTAAGACTCTCTCTTATGATAACTTGTTTAGATCTACAAACAGCGTGGTCATACACCAAGGGGATTTGTATTACATAACAATGAAACGTGGTACTGAGATCCTACATATAACATCTTTAAGGTGATAGTTTATTATACTATCAAAGGGTGGACTGTTGAAGTCGTATAATTGGATGAACAAAAGTATATTGGTTTAATATTGGTTTGCCGTGCGTATTGCAAAGCGTACGTCACGTAACACGTGGCGTGATGCGATCACACGGAAAAATACGCACGCACACACTAGCATTACAACATTTAGTTATTTATACAGTTCATATTGGTTCCGTTACACTGTAATTTATGAGCAGATAGCATTTGGTTTATTATTAGTTTATATAATATGATTATATGTACATTTTAGTGTTATTAAAGGTTTAGGTTATAGGAAAGGTGTCATGCCTGATATCATATTGAAGCCCTAATCATCAGCAGCTGTCCGGTGCAGTCGGCGAAGAGATCGCATATTGCATACTTTAGTTATTGATATTAGGGAATAATCCTTTGTATGATGCTGGCTATGAAAGGAGCAGACCCCCTGGAGAGATGACCCCCTCCTTTGGATTCCTTAGATTGAATCAGCCTATGAACTGTTTACCCTGAAGCCACCCTATGCCTGGACCTATGGAATCAAGCTACGTCATCTCTATTGTTCACAATGAAACACTGACTGTATATATTAGCTGCATCCCCCACCAGGGTCAGTCTACTCTGACCACAGTTATCTAACAGATACACTGTTTCATTGGGACCCATGGAAGCGCAGCGATTGCAGCGGTATGTATGTATGTAACTTTTGGTATTGGCTGTGCTGTACTGTACTTTATCATAATATAATAATGTATTGAATTGTTGATTATTTACATCTGCTAAAATAAACCACCATGTGCTTTGGAAACATATACAATTGATTGGGCAATGCTTATTTTAAAACGATTGAATTACTTTAATAAAGCGCTACGGATTGTGTTGGCGCTATATAAATGATAATGATGATGATGATGATGATGATGATTAACATACGTAAATGCTGACATGTGCCGTATTTTGCATAAAATCGCACTGTGTAAACCCAGAAACAAACCATATGCCAGAGAACGCAGCAACGTACAATTCATCTTTGAGCGCGAAGGACTCTTACTACAGTCTACGATTTCACGGGGCGAAGGAGTGGGGACTGGGTGTTTGTACGTAGTCAGTATACAGTAAGGGCATGCCAAACTCAAGCGCACGCAGCAGCGTCTGATTCAAGCTTTGGGCATCTCTAAGGTACATGATTTTCAGTCGCATTACTTGCTACATGTCATGTGTAAGTGCCATTTATTAGACAGGAGTATGCATGTTTGCAATCAGGCTCAACTGTAAAATTGCATTTATGTACAGTTGTAATAAATGCATTTTAAGGCGAAAAAAAACTTTTTTATTTTAATGTTTTGTTATTAATGATTATATTATTAACAGGTGACATTAAGTGAATAGCTTTTTTACTGTGTGTTCTTTTGGGACTTGATATTCCACATATGGATTGAATGTATCCCGCAGTATCCTGTCTGTTAGAGCAGAGTGGACTAAGACCCGTATTCATCCGCGGGCATATCTGTTGGATAGGGACGTGCATATGCACGATGAACATGCTTTTTTCAACAACAAAAACCACATATTACATTAATTTTGCGTTTGTTAATGAATCAGGCCAATAATGTACGTTTAAGTAGGGTATTGCTGTAAAATTTGACTTTGCAGTTAATTCATTATAGAAAAATTATATAGTTCTCAACAGTCTTCTGATTAATCTGCACCCTTTAGGCAAAAGTAAAACAGTTGCTTTGTGCATCTACATATGTTAGCCACAGGAACTTGATTCCATATAGCAGAACAGTGTAAGTGACAAGTCATACTGCCAAGTCCATGTAACTAATATATGCAGATGCTCAAATAAACTGTGTGATATTAGCTCAAGTATGCTTGCATGTTTTCTTTTAACCTGCAGGTGCCACTGTTCGACTGTTTAAGAAGATATTCAACTAGTCTATTTAACTGTCTATATCAGGGGATGGCAACCCCAGGCACGTGTGCCAGATGTGGCACTTGGACCACTTTTGTCTGGCACACCGCGCTCCGCAGAGCAGTCTCATACAAGCAGCTCCGTTTCGGCTATCTTCGGCTGCTTTAGTGAAGCAGCAGCCAGGCTGCGTGAAGACGTCTGTGCGCTGACTTCAAAGATAAGTATTATACTAAGGGTTGGTTGGTACAACTATAGGGATATATCTATGTGGACTACTTTGAATTGGGGGCAACTATGTGTAATACTTAGTATTTGGGGGCAACTATGTGGCATACTTAAAATTGGTACAACTATGTGGCATACTTACAATTGGTACAACTATGTGGCATACATTGAATTTGGGGGACAACTATGTGGCATATTAATTCGGGGCAATACTGTGTACCATTATGGGCAGCGTGGTGGCTTAGTGGTTAGCACTTCTGCCTCACAGCACTGAGGTCATGAGTTTGATTCCCAACCATGGCCTTATCTGTTTGGAGTCTGTATGTTCTCCCTGTGTTTGCGTGGGTTTCCTCTGGGTGCTCCCATTTCCTCCCACACTCCAAAAACATACTAATAGGTTAATTGGCTGCTATCAAATTGACCCTAGTCTGTCTGTGCATGTATGATAGGGAATTTAGACTGTAAGCTCCAATGGGGCAGGGACTGATGTGAGTTCTCTGTACAGCACTGCAGACTTAGTGGCGCTATATAAATTGATGATGATGATTGGGGGTACTACTGTGGCATATGTATTGGGAGCAATACTACGTCGCATAATTTGAATTGCAGGCAATACTATGTGGAATAATATGAATTGGGTGCATTTATGTGTAGCATAAAAGAATTGGGAGCATTACTGTGGCATAATATGAACTGGAGGCATTACTTTTGCATAATAGGACCTGGGGGCACTATTGTGTGGCATAACATGAATGTTTATCTGTTAATATGATAAAATAGGAAATAATTAAAAATATATATACACAAACGCACAGTGGTCGAAGAGGAAATTTAGTAGAGACAGTATGGAAAACATAAGTGAATGGAATTTTATTCTCTTGCAAGCAAAGCAGTAGAATAATTGGCGACATGGATTACCACCGTATACAGAACACTTAGACCAATATATGTGTGTATGTGAAATATATTCTCTGGTCTATACAGACAGCAACACACTACCGAAGTGGAGCTTCAGAACAAGGCACAGTATAAATTTCTAACTATTTTATATATTTAATACTCCACAGCAGTGTTGTTCAACTGCTCATTGGATGGCTGAATTAACTACTTATGTCCGCACATTGCACAAATGCAAAATGTCACAGTGCGAGGTTTTGCCCCTCATAATGTGTGCCCCTATAAATGTCCCTGATTTTCAATACTGACCAACTGCACAGTACAATTTCTGTTATTTTTGTTTATACTGGATGCAATTTTCTCTACACATTTTTATTCTCTGGGCTTTACAACAAAAATATTTATTGAACAGGAGCATTAAAAATGCAAATAAATTCCATTATAATTAAAGATGGTCACTGACCCCCGTGTTTTGGTTTTGGATTCAGTTTTGGATCTGGATCTGGACCCCCGTGTTTTGGTTTTGCAAAACCGCCATTGCGTGTTTTGGTTTTGTTTGGTTTTGCTATTTTGTTGAAAAATCAATGTTTTTGGGCCTAAAATAACCCAATTTAGTGCTCCAACTGTTTTAGAGATAAGTAATCTAATTGTAGAGGTAATAAATCATCTAAAAAACTGTTTAATTCTTCGCTGGTAGGCCTTAATTTATTCTACACACAAAACAGATTGTCTTCCTCTCCATCTATGCATATTGGCAATGCAGCCATCATCTTTGATTGTATATTACACCCTACACTTATAGTTAAATATGTAAAGAAATGAAAAAAGGCAGTTTGCTTTCTGTCTCTATAGGCCCCCATCCACTTGTTTAAAAACCCAAAAAATTCAGCTGTTATAGACTGTACAATATTAATTGAAATGGACAAAGCCCGTTTGGTTTCTGGCTCTATAGGCCCCCCTCCACTTGTCGAAAATACAAAAAAATTCAGCCGTTATAGACTGTACAATATTAAGAGAAATAGACAAAGGCAGTTTGGGGTCACTCTGTCTATGACACCCTACCCTTAAGGAGAAATTGGCCAAACAGCAGCCTTTCAAGACGGTACGTGATATGGAAATGCCACAAGTCATTTTCCTCTTTGGGGGTAGATTGCACCCTACACTTACATAGAAAGTTTTAAAAAGATGTTATCGTCATCATCTTCAGCTTCATCCTCACCCTCATCTGTGTGTATGTCATCATCACAGACTATCAGTTCATCGCCGCTTGAATCCGCCATTAGAAAACAGTCAGTGCTTGGATGTCTTGGATGGTGAAGGCCTTCCTCATGGAAGATGTAGTTCATTTTTATAAACATCATTTTCTCCACATTTTTGGGTAGTAACCTTCTACGGCGATCACTGACTAAGTTCCCTGCTGTGCTGAACACTCTTTCAGAGTACACACTGGAGAGTGGGCAGCTTAGGTATTGCAAAGCAAGTTTGTACATGGGTTTCCAAATGGCCTGCTTTTCTTCCCAGTAAGGAAAGGGACTGTCTGACATGTCCATATCAACTACCTCTTGAAAGTAATCCTCTACCATCCTTTGCATGTTTATACTCGTATTGGATGGAGTTATGGGCAAAGTGACACATTTTTTTGAAAAATCCTTCAAACCAGCCCAGATGTTAAATTGTTCTGGTCTGCCCCCTGCGTCTTCCCTGCTTCTTTTTGGGAAATTTAATTTTTTACGAGCAGCAGCAGCTTGAAAAAGTGAAGGAGGACACGTTGTCAAGCCGAGGCCCAGTTCAGCGGCCAACTTGCTGAGGATTAGCTCCTTGCAAAAGTTCACATCTCGCTCATTTACAAGTAAAGACTCAATGTAGGTTTTAAACCTTGGATCAAGCACAGTGGCCAAAACGTACTGATCCGAGTACAAGATCTTAATAACTCGAGGATCATTGTGAAGCGAATTAAGTACTTGATTGACAAGGCCAACATACTTTGCTGAATTGCTTGCTTTCAGCTCCTCCTTCATTTTCTCAAGCTGCTTTTCCAATAGTCTAATTAAAGGAATGACTTGGCTCAAACTAGTCTGCACTCACCTCACACGTCACAACTTCAAATGGTTTCAGCACCTTGCACAGGACTGAAAGGATTCCCCACTGTGCAAAAGTGAAATACATCCCCCCTTCTTTCCCAATGTCATGGCTTGTGCAATATGCTTGGATGGCTTTGCGCTGTTCCTCCATCCTCTGAAGCATGTACAGGGTGGAATTCCACCTAGTTACCACCTCTTGCTTAAGTTGGTAGCAGGGCAAGTTAAACTGCTCTTGAAGCTGCTGTAATCTCCTACATGCTGTGGCTGAATGCCTGAAATGGCCTGAAATTTTACGGGCCATTGAAAGCATCTCCTGCACCTCACGGTTATTTCGTAGGAAGCTCTGCACCACCAAGTTGATGGTGTGAGCAAAACAGGGAATATGTTGGAAATCACCCAGCTGTAATGCTTGCACTATATTGTTGGCGTTATCAGAAATGACATACCCTGGGGAGAGTCCGAGTGGTATAAGCCATGTATCAATCACATCTCTTAGTTTGCGTAACAAATTGTCAGCCGTATACCTGTTAGTGAAGCCGGTGATACAAAGAGTGGCCTGCCTGTGACAAATGTTACGTAGTGGTGTACATGCTGCTGCTGTTCCTGCTGGTGAAGGTGAATGACCAACCCAGTGGGCTGTCACAGTCATATAGTCTTTGGTTTGGCCACTTCTACTTGTCCACATATCTGTGGTTAAGTGGACAGTGGGCAGAATGGCATCTTTCAGCGCAATCTCTACATTTTTACACACTTTTTGGTATAGTTGTGGAATTGCTTTACGGGAGAAATGGTGTCGAGATGGAATTATGTAACGCGGACACAAAACCTCAATTAACTGTGAAAAACCAGCTGCATTTATTGTGGAGACTGGACGCAGATCTAACACTAACATTGCAGCCATGGCGTCTGTGATTCGCTTGGCGACTGGGTGACTGCTGTCATATTTGCTTCCCCTCGCAAATGATTGTTTCACAGTTAATTGCTGAAATGTAGGACTGCTCATTTTCTTGACCTGCCTCTGGGATGACGATTCACCTCCAGCAGCAGCAACAGCAGCACCAGCGGGACTAACGCTTTCTTCAGAGGAATCAATAATAGTGCAGGAGTCATCCAGCCTTAAGTGGGATGCCGGGCTAACTCCGAGCGCTACTGAGGATATTGATGAGGATGGTGTGGTGGGTTTATTTTGTAGCCGTCGGGATGTCGGTGAGCGGATGGTCTTAGCCGATGATGGAGTGCTTGTATTCTTTTGGGAAGAACTTTCAGCTTTTCCCAACACTTTGCCATGAACTCTCGTTAAATGGCATAACATAGACGAGGTTCCAGGATGGTTAAGGTCCCTCCCTCGACTGACTGTGGCTTGACATACACTACAAATGGCTATACAATTGTTGTCTGGATTTGGGTAGAAATAATTTCACACATAAGAAGTGGATTTTTTTGTTTTATGCCTAGGCATGACAATGGCCTTTTTCTTGTCACGTGCCAGAACTGCTGCCACTGGTGCAGGACTTACACAAACAACCTCATCCTCATCAACATCCTCATTAGCGCCCTCGTCGCCTACACAAATCTCCCCCTCATCCTCTTCTAATTCCAAAGTGGCATCCTCAATTTGGGTATCACCGGCTACACTTGGGCTATTAAGACACACATCAGCAGAATGCTCACGATTAGACATCCCACTTTTGGATGGACTCTCCACAGGGATTGTTGTCATTTGTGAATCAGAGAAAACATTCTCCTCTAATGCCTTACTGTTATCTTGCAGCTCGGCTTTGATACATAACAGTAGTTGTGCACCAATTGTAGGCTGGGTAACTTTTTGGGATCTGCCACTAATAGCCAAAGGTGAAGGCCTCATTCTCTCTTTGCCACTGTGTGTGTAGAATGGCATGTTTGCAAAAAAAAATTAATCGGCACTTAACTTTTGCTCAGTAACACTTCAGTAACTGCAATACAGTAAATTTGTTTTGGGTTTTTGCACTGATTTGGAAACAATATGTTGTTTGACATCGCCTTGGCCAGATGACGTACTGTGAACACTAGCATCAGGACTGGTGACAGAACCTGGTTGCTCATTCTGATCATATGTGGACTGCTTTGAATCCATTCTGAGCGCAAAGCACTTGTAGTGGTAAAAATTATTTGGTAGATACTGCTGACAGATATGACATTTGACAGCCAGAAATATTTATGCACAATTATGGGGGACACCCCAAAAGCACTGAGGAGTGCTAAAAATTAGTTGGTAGATACTGCTGACAGATATGACTTTTGACAGCCAGAAATATGTATGCACAATTATGGGGGACACCCCAAAAGCACTGAGGAGTGCTAAAAATTAGTTGGTAGATACTGCTGACAGATATGACTTTTGACAGCCAGAAATATCTATGCACAATTATGGGGGACACCCCAAAAGCACTGTGGAGTGCCAAATATAAAAAAATAAAAATAAACCTCTAGCCTCCTCTCTTCTCTAGCAATTTTTGTTAGAGCAATTGCAAGAAGAATATTGTATTCTCTGTCCCTGCTCTAATCAGCCTGTGACTACACCCTGCTCTCTCCCTCTGTCAAATGGCAATGGATTGCTGTGGAGGCATGTATTTATAATGTTGAAGTATCGCGAGAACCGAGCCCCGAGATCCGACGATGTCACAATGACGTTCGGCCTCGATTTGGATTCGGAGCGGGCGGGAGAGTACCGAGCTACTCAGCTTGGTACTCGGATAGGCAAAGTTCGGGTGGGTTCGGTTCTCGGGGAACCGAACCCGCCCATCTCTAATTATAATCAATTTCAAAAAGTATACCATGATGGGCATTGCAATCCTCAAATATCTACCTACACTCATACATTACATACTAGTGTCCCTGGAAATGATTTTAAAATGTTGCCAATTTATGACCCCACAACAATCTCCTTACCCCCACAACCTCATAGCAAACATTCACCTATGCAGGTGAAGTGAACTCCTCTTTCAGGAATGGTGTACTTATTATTAAGTAACCTTAGCGTTGTGTTTGGCACAGTGCTAAAATTGTACATCCTGTAGAGTACTGCAGTCAATAGGTAATACTGAGCGCTGATTGCCTGGAATCCACTATTGGAAATGCAATTTTAGCCAGTAGTAGCACTAAGGTTATTTCTTGTATTCAGAGCATGCAAATGTACAATAAATACACAGCTCACACTTACTGGGACTTCTCCTGGAACATACAGTATATAACAGAAGGGGGGAGAAAATAGAGGAACTGGGGCAGTACCCTTGGAGTGATTGCTAAAAGCTCTAACTCCCCAAGAAAATATGGAGTGTAGGCTAGTTGTACTACTCTACAACATTAGTGTGTTTTGATGATAGTTGTCCATTACAGCATACATTTTTCTTGTAAGTTTATGTATGTGAACTTCAAAAGACAAAGAGAGAGAAAACACTTGGGCATGACAAAATAAGAATTTATTGTATCGACAAATGTAATATTTACTAATTCCATTTTTATTTAAAGAATGTATCTATATATCCACAAATATTTGTACATACATTCATACAACATATTATTCTTACATTTATTGATAACATCATCATGTACAGAATCAAAATAAATCAATCTCAATGGATTTAAAACAGAAAAGTGTAGGGTCATTCCACATTAGATCACCCCCAAAAAAATGAAATGTCCACCACCCATCTCAGATTGTTTTGAATTTTTTTTTAGTTAAGAGAGTATGTCAAAACAACTATTTCTGCCAATGACAATTAGTTGATTAAATATTTATTTTTCAATTTATTAAATAATTTACACATCGCAGCTTCTTTATCCAGTTTATTTGAAGTATCTCAGGTGTTTATTATGGAATCACCACAAAATTTGGACCCCTGAGGTAACTCTTTCTCCCGAATCCAAACCAAATTACTTTATCTGCCTCATCTTTTGCGTTACGGCAAAAAATGCACATTTTTCAAATGGAATTAAAAATGCTAGTTTCAATTGACATTAGGGATCCCATTTTTTTTAAGTGTTTAAAAAAAGATATACATTACTACCACAAGAAAAATCAGCAGGGTATTGTTTCATAGTGGAGAAAATGAAATATAATGAAGTTGATGTTCGATTACTGTTGTACTGCATACATAATTTACACATTGTTAAAAACCATACCAAAAAAGTGCACTAAACTGAGGCAATGGGATAAAACTCCCATGCAGGAAATGAAAAAAACAGAAACGGATAGGAAGATTCCCTTTAGAGAAACCAAAACTGAAACTTTCCAGAGAAAGAGAGAGGGAGACACAGAAAGAGTCAATCAAGCAGCTGTTCATCGTATTTAAAAGACTACCAAATATGCATATTACTATCTACTCAAAAACCATTGAAGTACATAGCTGGAACCACTTTACAGATGAA
This sequence comes from Mixophyes fleayi, assembly GCF_038048845.1. NCBI lineage: Eukaryota > Metazoa > Chordata > Amphibia > Anura > Limnodynastidae > Mixophyes > Mixophyes fleayi. The sequence goes on along the minus strand of NC_134403.1, from coordinate 249,400,434 downwards.
GAAAAATAACTTTTGATTCTGAGAACTGAAGTTTCAAATGTAGTTACCAATGATCCTGAAACCTCAGTCTGTTACCATCTTGAAAAGCTTCTGCTGCTAAGATAGGAAGAATTTCAGAAAACATCCTTTCTTGTCTCACAAAAAAGGAGCCAGAAAAAGCTTAAAAGTTATGTCACTGAAGTGGGTCAAACAACATGGTGACTGGCAGCTTGTTGTATATTTTAAGCAAGATGATTGTGACACTTTAAACTGTGTGATATCCCTCTGATTAAAGTGCATATAGCACTGAAACCAGTCAAGGTCCATATGCATGTTTATTGATTTGAATTAAAATATTATTTTTGATTGGAGAGTAAGCTTATCAGTGCTTATAGTCCTGATGTCATCCAGTCATGTATGACAAAATGCGATATTGAACACTTTGGAGCTCCTGAACATTCAACCTTGTCCAGCTGTATTAAGTGGTTTTTCCCCATGTAAAGGTAATGTGCACTGGAGGCACTAACTTATGAAGAGAAGTTTCTCATGCACCTCTGAGGCTTAATCTATCTGCCACTTGCTAAATAACTATCAGCCGTATTTTCACTCATATTGGAGATCACGTGACTCGAATTGCATAATACATCTGCTTGGGACGCATTTAATACTTATTAGCACTGAGGATCTGTTGGAAGTTGGTTCTTCTAATGAACACTACAATATTCTTTGGACTAACGATATGTAATCAGAAGGGGTGATTAGAACGGTCGTCTATGAGCTGCCAGTTACCCAGTCCGCTTTCATGAATCCTATTGGTACCAGTCTGATTTTATTCTTTTATGTGTTGTATATTTGTATTAAAGATGATAATGCGCCAGATCGCTTTCTCATCTTTTTCTGAATCCAATTGATTCTGATGAGACCTGATGATATGTTCCACATGGGGTTATATTGTTTGGCTTGAAAAACTCCATATTCTCTTAAGCACATTACCATGAGGAGTGTGATAACTGTATGATGAACACGGGTGTTTGATTGAAATACCATTCTGCTTTCAACACGGTGTCAAGGGATAGAGAGATTCTTTACTATTGAAGGACTTTTTTTAGACTATTTTTTGCTATAGTGTTTATGTTTTTTACATATTTCACTATGATAGCTTTATGTGTCTATAAGTTTGTTTAGGAGGAACTGACATTCAGACACATGAACAAGTACTCTGTTGCTGCTTATCAATTTCTAAATAGAGAAGATACATTGTCTTGGTATGCATAAAGGGAGCGCCTGATGTATGTAAAACATTTTTTTCTTTACATGTGCGAGTCTGTGCGTTATTAGCAATACCCATGACCATGTAGACATATCTGTGAATGCCTTCATTATGGTAGTTATGAAACACTCAGCGAAACTATTGTCAAAATTGGAGTATGTTCACTACTTTAGTGATGGTGCTAGTGCACAATACAAGAACTGCAAAAACCTTTTGAACTTATGCTTCATAAGTATGACTTCAACATTCAAGCAGAATGGAATTTTTTTGCCACATCTGGTAAGAGTCCGTGTGATGGCATTGGAGGGACAGTTAAACGTCTAGCCACATGTACCAGTCTGCAAGCAGTGGAAACCGATCACATCTTGACACCTTTGGACCTGTATAGCTGGGCAAATGAAAATGTACACGGCGTAAAGTTTTTTTACATGTCAAAAAACGAAATACAAGACTGCAAAACCAAGCTGCATAGCCGTCTAGAAACAGCAAAGACTGTGGCAGGAACACATTCTCATCACAGATTTCAGCCTATTATAATAATGATGAGCTACACATATATCGATTGTCATCAGACGACATAAAGACAGGAGGAGCCAAAAATAGTGTCACTATGACCACAGTCACAAAAAATGTGACCAAAAGTGAACTGCAACCTGGAACATACATAGCGGCAGTGTATGATAACATCTGGTACATTGAGTATATCATTCAGTGTAATGAGGAGGAACAAGATGTGCTGATACACTTCATGAAACGCAACCAAATCAACAAATGTGCTGTCCTGGCCTTCAAGAGATAAGTGTTTTTTTTTTCCTTTTGCCTCTGTGTAACAGAAGTGCCTATTATCCAAGGAAGTACTGGAAGGCAGTATACACTTTCTGCTGACACTTTAAAGAAAATTACAGACCGTTATTACAAGTTCCAAGGAAGGGAAATATAATGAGATTGTTGACTCAACTCCAGTTAAGAACTTAAGTTATGTTAAAGATTTTAAATTTCATGGTTTATTGTAATGGTTTAATTATGTATGCGGTACAACAGTAATCTAACATCAACTTCATTCAGCACTGATTTTTTTTTTTTTTTGTGGCAGTAATTTATACCTTTTTTAAACACCCCACAAAAATGGGATCCCTAATGTCAATTGAAACTAGCGTTTTTAATTCTATTCGAAAAACGTGCGTTTTTGCCGTAACACAAAACATGAGGCAGATAAAGTAATTTTTGGATTCGGGAAGAAGAGTTACCTTAGGGGTCCAAATTTTGTGGGGATTCCTTAATAAACACTTGTAATACTTCAAATAAGCTGGATATGGAAGCCACGATTAGTAAATTATTTAATAAATTGAAAAATCAATATTTAATCAACCAATTGTCAGACAGTCGAGATATTTGGCATAAATAGTTGTTTTGACATCCTCTCTTAACTAAAAAATTTCCGTAGAAATCTGAGATGGGTGATGGACAACCTTGGTTGAACTGACATGGAATGACCCTGTATATAAGTGATGTGTGCCAGTCCCTGGGGCAAAAACCATGCCAAAATGTTGCCAATTGACAAAAACATGGCTTAACCTACAAAGCAACCTTAATATGAACAACCTATAACAAAGTGACAACCATAAAATATGGCTATAAAGTGCTGTAATAATCACTATAAAATGTTCTACAGAAATAAGAGTACTGGACTTATTAAAGAACAAAATGAAATAAAGTACATATGTACTGTAAGAGACAGTTTCTCAAACATATGCTCTAGTACCACCTACAGATCATGTTTTAATGATATTTGTAATAGCCATTGTTTGTTAACCCATGCACTAAGTCAATTAGTTTAATTTGTGTAGGAAGCAGAGGGGGCATTTTGATTACAGACTCAGGCAACAGAAGGGCTTGGCACACTCTTGACAGGCATATGGATATGTCAAACTAATTACTATGGGTTACAACACAATTGTGCTATTTTCCCCATGTTATTAATGTTAATTATTACTTTTAATGATAATTATAGTTTTGTCAATCTGCTTTTCTAAGGAAGAACTCAAAGACTAAAATGGTTGATATATCTTGCACCAAGCTGCATAGTTTTCAGACAATGTCAGGGTATGTGATCTTTTAGATATATTTGTGAATGTTACAAAATAATTAGTTTATATTGGATCAATTTATAGAATAGCTTTAATGGACCATGTTCTCAAATTCAGACCATAGTTGTTTATTCCAAATGTGAACACATACATACAGAACATGTACAGTCATAATTTAGCAGACAATACGCGCTACTAAGATGATACAGACTTTATAAATGCAACAAATGATTGTCCAATCAATGATATCTGGCAATGCCTGACTTCTTTCATGTACACCTCTATTGTGTGGTATGGATTTGGTCTGCTATTCACCTAAATTCCTATGCTTTACTTTTGTTTGAAGGAACAGAATCATGAAAACTAACTAGATATTCTTCATATTTAAAATACAAAATATACCTTTGTTTTTTTTTCTACATAAAATATACATAAGACTATATAAAAATAAATAAATCGACAATTATGGCATGGTGTCTTTTTCAAATCTAAGTTATTTTATTATTCTCTTTATAATTACTAACATGCTATGTCCTTAACAGTCATTATAAGTCACTTAGTAATCCTTCACTTCTGACATATAGAAAGTGCTCAAATTACACAGTGTACTCTAAAAAATGGAAATAAACTCCATCTACACATATCACATATAATTCCTGGATTTGGTGTCTACAGTACTTTTTCATTTTTGCTAACTGCTTGATACAGGTTATATCCTAATCCCACTTTTGGGGGCACTTTGGTTTTGCAGTCTATTTCATGATTCTCTGAACCAGCACCTTCCCAGTGATATCACACATTTCAATAGGAGAATATGGAAAATATGCTGTATAGAATTGTGTTGCACAATTCTATTTACCATACAAAATCTCTTATTTATCATTTTAGTTTGTGTCCATGTGTTTTAGAAACCAAGGTCTACATTTTCTTAAAATTTCACCAACAAATGATAAATTATTAAAATGCATAATGTAACATTCATACATATATGTAAATGTCCATACTTTAACATAATCATTAAACATTGAAAACACAAATGAAAGTGATTTGTTTTTTGAGATGCTCTATACGCAGCTCCTGAAAAGGGTTAATAACACAATAAAGGGGTGCATCTTTGCTGTAATTTGGACAGCTAATGCAGTGGCGCACGCAGGGGGGGTTTCTGAGTCTCTAGAACCCCCCCCCCCCCCGCGCTAAGTGGCCACTGTCCTATACAGCAGCCGCAGCGCTGTCAAAGAAGCGTCCGCGGCGGTGCTGTATTGTATACAGCACCGCCGCGGCTGCTGTATAGGACAGCGCTGGTGAAATAAAGCTGCTGCGCATGCGCCCTCGTTTTTTGGGGTCGGCGGGGAGAAACCCCCCCCCCCCCCGACAATCCTCCGTGCGCCCCTGTAATGAGGCTTCTAGATAATAATAATAATTGTAAATTCAGGGTAACAAAAGTCTGATTCCTATGAGAAGCCATGACATTAAATGGGACAGTTCGTGGATGCAGTCACACGATGACCACATTTGACTGTGTATGTTGTCATTGTCAGATTTCGTCATATGTACATTAATGGAAAAATCTGATGGCGATCTGTCCGTATGCTGGCTGGGCTGATAGGCCAAACTGACTAGCTTTAAACTCCCTTCTCAGAAAATGAAACCTTATGACCACAGAAAAATAATTCCCATACAAAACACATTATTATCTCAAATATTTTCATTGCTGACAATATTCCAAAACGTTGACATATACATTAAAAAGAAAATTGTAGGTTTAGCAAGATTTATCAAGAGTACTTTCTATAGTATTGTTTACTACATTATACTCACACCATAAAATGTTCAAATGTCTGTACTTTAATTCTTAAACTCCTTAAAGAAGAACTTTATCAAACATGCTTTTTCCTAGCAATTAACTCTCTTTCAAACTGGCAGAACTGAAATGTTTCCAAATTTAAAATTCCCACACTTTCTGAGAAACAACAGACAATGTATCAGTGTTAGAAACACATACATTCCAAACACTGGATTCAAAGTTCTTCCTGGAGAACGGACGTCTACTGGCACATGCAAAGGCGAGTTTATCAGGAACCGTAAGAATCCAAGACATGTGTACCTTGTACTTATGCCACAGAGGGGAGGGTGGTTTAAGTTGTAGTCATAAAAATGGATAATCATTCAAGCAAGCTACTTATATAAGAGGGTCCTTATATCTAGGTGTATTTGCCCTCATAAAATGTGTTAGATAGTCATGGTTTTTTTTTTTTAAGTATAGAAAAACAGATGGATAGATCAGGCTTGTGCAGTTGGTTTATACACCAATTGTTTTCTCATTGCTAAAATGTATATATTTATATATGTTTGAAAAGTATTTGCACTTGAAATTGTGCTTAATAATTACATTTCATAGTAAAGTGTATATTTCATAGTGGAAATACATTCAGACGTATTGTAATAGAATGATGTTCCATACCTGTATAATATAACAAGTATATAACATATTATATATAATATATTAAAAAATAATCATACCCACTATGCATCTACTTAAAAATAACCAGTGATATTGAAAATATTGTATGCTATAAATATATGTAGTGACCCTATTATAAAGCTAATTTGAAATAGTAAACATGTAATGGCTAAATGGAAACATTCGTTAGTGTACCAAGAACTTCTTCTACACATAAATTTACAAATAACCCGAATATTAACATAATTCATAGAAAGAAAAAACAAACCTCTATAAATTAGGCGAGTACTCAGATTTTTCAATTTAACATTTCATAGCCACATAAAAAAGAGCAAACATTTGAACGAAGTTTACGTTTTAGGCTCTTAAATTGACTAAATAGCCTGATCCTTAAAGCATGAAATAGAAATTAGGCCCATTGTCTATACTAAATATGTTTGGTGTCACTGTTTATTAAGTTTCATGAAAAGAGAGCAATGAAGAGAAATTACCACTTCATCACATTAGGTCATATTAATGAAGAGCGAATGCTACTCAAATTAGTTTATATTTCTTACTTGCATAAGTGCTGGTAAGCATAGCATATATATATATATATATATATATATATATATATATATATACCTGCAATCAACATAGAACTTTCCAGCTCTGTACTGCTACTGAAAATCAGGCTGAAGTTCTTAAAGTTTTTGAAATCTAGTATCAGAATTCTTGTAATTTGAAGCCAACAAAGTAAAAAATTACGTACTTTACATACGTCCAGTTTGCATGATATCTTGCACTCCAAACAAGGATCTTTTACCTTTTTAGGTTTGCATTATTTACCTGTGCTACAATTTCTAGAAAACACTACATAGAAGGTGAAATTTTACTTTTTCACTACTTGCGTCTCCTTTTAGGAGCCTTCATTACATTCACTTCATGACGATGTCGTTCAGAAGCGTACCAAATGTATTTTGTATTACCTAGATGAATGTCAGTTCTGGTAACTGCATGTGTGAAATATCAACTTTCTATATGAAAAAAGTATGTGCAAAAGTTTGCATGTAAATACCACTAAATTAACTGTATGTGAATGTGTATTCAATGCTTTAAATGGGCAATTCACTAATAATTTTTGATCCTATAATATAGGTTAAATGAATCATGAACAGAACATAGATGGACCTATGTGGTTCTATGGTAAGGAAATAGTGCCACAAAACCTGTACATTATCCATAAAACTTGGAATGAAACATCAGTATATAGGATATTTTATGGAGAAGTAGATTTGTTGTGGCTAAGCACAATTATACAGAATGCAGGTATATATGATTTGCTAAGCTGCAGAAAAGCAGGACAAATCTTATTGGTACAAATAGATGTTTGTCATTTTTGAGCAGACAGTGGCAGAATATTAGAAGCAAAGATGTTCAGTAATAAACCAGTAAAAGCTGAGAAACATATTCAAAAATTATCTAGTAAGAGACCGCTGAATTCTTTATCTTAATCCCTTGTCCCCAATTCCTCACTGCCCACACATCCTCTTAGCACTTGAATTCTACCCTGAAAAAGAGCACAACATGGATGACGAGGATGCTGTCCGCCACGACGTTCAGGTTTAGTAGGCCATGGAACACATAGTGCACAGGCCAGAAGCCGTGGTTTGTGGTGGCGGAGGGCTCTTCTAATTCTTTGCCCATGAACTGTAGCCTGCACCTCTGCCCGCCCTGCAGCCTCCACCAATTTTGTCATGCCCTCTCTCTGCCTTGATACTCTCAGTTCAGCTTGAATGAAGACACAGTGTACCTGTTGCACACGCATCTCCAATGCACAGAGTGCCCGCCGGCGCCCTTCCACAGCCAGTAACCTTCGCCGAGCCGCCACCAGCTCTGACCACGGGGGGCTAGGGGTCACTGGAAGCTGTTCACCCTGAATAGAAGTTCTTCGGGATGAGTGGAGAGGAGGAGGTGATTTAAGGGGAGAATTGGCAGGAGAGATGTTATGTGGGGAATGTTTGCTGAGGGTGTGTTGGGATGCAGTAGATTTTAGAGGAGAAGTGGATGAAGTGATAGGCGATGAACTAAGGGAAACATGAGAGGTATTATGAGCAGAAATTTGAACAGATAATTTCTTGGAGCCAAGCTGAGGGGAAGACAATTTTGAGAGTAATATTTTAGAGCCTGAAAAAACTGTCACATCAGAAGGAGAGGTCTCCTGAATGTTTAAAGCATTTTTAACAAGTGATGTCTTTGGTGAAGGAGAATCCAAGGTGAGAAAATTGGGAGAAGAGGAGGACTGGGAAAGGTAAATGTCACTCTGTGGAGAAGCAAGTATATTGTCAGAAGTGGAAGTGTTAAGAGAGGACTTGTGGTTGGAGTCAGCAGATAATTTTAAAGAATTAGGCTTTAAGGTGAATGTGTGGGGAACTGAAAGGGACTTGCTAATGCTGTTTTCATGAGGAGCTCTCTCTCGCCTTGCAGAGGACTTATGAGAATTAGCTGTGTCTGGGTTAGTAGTCGATTTTAAGGGGATATCATGGGGGGCAGAGACTGACCTTTTTGGGGAAGGACAAGGTGCAGAGGAAAGTCGTCTAAGGAAAAGGTTGGAAGTATTAGATGACTTCCAGAAGGAAGAGACATGAAAAGAGGACACAGGTCTGACTTCTTTTGCCTGAGGAGCTGTTGAAGACCTTGGATTGTTGAATACCCTCTGTAGACTCCACATAGCACTGCCCTGCACTATAGGCATAGTGGTGCACAGATAAATATGTCAAAAAGCAAGGCAGTGCTTAAAAAAAAAATAAAACGCGACTTTTAGCATAAACACTCCACTTCAAGGTTTCAGTGTGCAAGGACTCTCAGTGATGTAATCTTCATCCTCAGAGAACCATACATTGCTGACACTTCTGAGACGACAAGACTACTCGGAGTGTTGGAGAATTAATGCTGAAATTATATCCTGTACGATTCATGACTCAACAATAACGTCTGCCGGTGTGCGGAAGCTGATACTGCGGTCTCCGGTAGCTCGGTAGAGAAACCACTCTCAGGGAAGTCACGCTCACCATTGAAAATTCCTTCCTCTGTGCCAGATGCAGCAGCGCCCGGTGTATGTCATTTACATATCTTCTTTTAAATACACACAAATATGAAACACATCATGCCCATCTTTCTCCTTCTCTTAACATCTGCTGCTCTGCAGATCTGTTAGTGACACGTAACGTCATTACCTAGGGGAGGTGAGGGGGGGCTTTAATCACTAGAGACCGAACTGTAAAATTCATCACTTTTTCTGAAAACACCCTACAGTCTTTATACACTGGTGTAGTGTGGCGGCCATCTTTTAGAAGACCTATGTTATGTCACATATGCACTGCTGAAAACGGTCAGAACATATTCCCTTAAATTCCATATTTCCTGCACTAAATGTGCAGCGTAGGCTGTGGCTATACATGTCTTCACTAACCAAATACAGTGAAAACACTTCAGTCTTGTGGACGTCGCTTCAATGCACCTGTGTGAAATGATGACCTTTGACACTGCGGTAATGAAGGAGACTGAAATGATTGTCACTAATCTTCCAATTAGAACATTAAAATTAATGATGTGCACATCTCTGGCTCCAGATTTATGCCGCAGATATGCGCCCTGGACATTTTTGCTTTGACCTCACTGTGGCGTCTCTATCATGGAGACTGTATGGCTAGAGATGACGTAGTCACACAGGTAGGGGTGTGGCCGAAACACTCACCTGGCTCACAGGTAGAGGCGGTGGTGAGCGGAAACGGAAGCTGGTGGCTGTGAGCAATCGGGAAAATACCGGAACCGACCCCCTGTAGAATCCGCGACCCTTTGTGAAACAAATCAATGTGAGTGTGGATACGGCGCGATGTGGAAAACGGCCCCAAGTGCGAGCAGCAGTAGTTCATCAGAGAGAGGGCATCGGGCAGGAGAAGTGGCGAGGAAAAGGAGGGAGGTGGTGAGGAGCAGCCGAGGTTCGTACTAGGTGACCTAGATCATAGTAACCAGAGTGGTCTACTCAAGAAAGTGTATTCAGTCTGCAGGAATGAAAGCCGAGGAGAATTCGTGCAGAGGAGGAAATTGGTCACCGAGTTTGGAGGGTTGAGTAGTATTGCAGACATATATGAGATTAATACCAGGGGTAGCTTAAAATAATATTATTAGAGGCCGTTGTATAAACAGGGCGATCTATAATAGGATAGGGTTAGATACAGGATGGTCTACAATAATTCTAGAGGCAGAGGATGTTATGTACATGCTAAACGTAATGGGTGACCTAGAACACGATTTGAGGTTGTGGGTGCATCAGGTAAAGAAGTGGTTACCTACAGCAATAATAGGTCAGAGCAAACAGAAAGTGACTTATACTGCAGATTTAGGGCTTGTATGGCTAAACAAAATGGGGGTGTATACACAAGAGCTGATATAAAACAAGATTACAGGATGGGGATATATGAGCAACATGGGGTGCTACAAGAATATGGTGGGAGTATATACAAAATTTGTTATTTTGTGAGATCATGTAGAGCTCACTATATTTCTCTGCCCTTCTCTTAGGACTTGTCCATGAAGCAATGCCCCGACCCCGTCCTGTGTCTGTTCCCCATGATTGGGTATCTCCCCCAACCAATCTACCCTCTTTACATCAGAGCTCCCTACCACAGACCTCAGGCCTCCCAAGTTCCCAGCAGAGGATCCCCCCTGAAGATATCACCTTAATTTCAGGATCTGCTGAAACCCCACCAGATGTGCGCCCTTGCTGTTCCCCACTCTCTCGCGCCTGGGCTGCTTATAAAGATGTGCTGTGCTATGTGGTGTCCTGCAGCCACTGTCCACAGAAAGATCCTGAGGAATACCTTCCCTGTTCTGTAGAGGGCTCAGAAGGTATGCCCATGAATGGTCATCCTGCTAGTAGCCCCTGTGCCCCCCGTGTCGGTGTGAAAGGCAAAAAAACAGGACTAGGTAACAGTTTTAGTTACCCAGACCTTAAACTGATGGGGGTACCTGTGTACAGTAAACCAACTGGTGCCACAGACATAGAAACTGTAAAAGAGACCCCTGCCCCGTTGCCACCTGAAGCACCCCGCAGTTCTGCTGGGGATTACTACTCATTGCGGGAATCGGATCCGGAGTTGTCACGGTTGAGTTGTCATGGCTCCATGTCCAGTGCAGAAATTGATGTACTCATCTGGCACAAACTAACAGAGTTGTTTAGTCTCCATCAGATTGATGAACTGGCAAGATGCACTTCAGAGACTGTCTTCTTGGAGAAGACCAGCAAAATCACAGAATTAATCAGCAGCCTGACACAGGACTACCAACTGGAAGAGCAAGATGCAGAGTGTCGGCTAGTTAGGGGCATCATCCGCATCAGCACTCGTAAGGTCAGAACACGTGGACCCTCCAACCGTAATGGAGAGAAGGGAGGTGGAGGTCAACAGCATAACAGTCGGAATGGTGGCAAGGCTCCAGACAGTGGCAATGAAAGCATGCAGGAATCTGGATTGACCAGCCAGGATGGTGTGGATTTTTTTTCCAGTTCTATTTAAATCACCTTATGATTTGCATTGTCTTGGCTGTATTACTCTTGCCATTTCTCTTTTCAGATCTGGATGTGAAGATTTCACAAGAGACGACGTCAGATCTCATAGCACGAAACATGAGGAGATACAGTGCCCCAGGTATATAGTGCATTTGTGTGTTCAATTTAATAACATGACAATGAACATATTTGTTTTGTCTCCTGCCTGCTGTAAAGTTTTCAAAAATCTCTTTTTCTTAAGTCAACATTAAATAAGCCAGAAGCTGATTTTGATAGTGTTTTGGTGAATTGGGGATATAATGAGCATTCTATAATCAGAACTTTTGAATTAAGTGATGGAAATATATTAAAACTTTCTATGCATGCTGAATTTGAGATGCTTTAGATGACATAAAGCATTCAGTACAATATTTTTAGTAAAGAGGGTGATTGTAGCATTTTCAAATACTCTGTTTTGTCCAGCCAGAGTAATGCCGTGCTCTATGCCTCAATAATAACATGTCTCACTAGGAAGCTGTTGTTCAGCTGCACTAGAACCATGCAAGCACTGAAGAGTTCTAGTGTAATATGTGAACATTAAGGATCCGTGAAATTGTTACATTGTTTATGAATAGTTTTGTGGTAGGACAGGCTTTTTTGCATAATGTTCTGTTAATACAATCTTGGTTTCACTTTTGCTTTGTCGTTCCCCCAAAATGCCATGTAGCAATTTATTTGTAAAATTACATTCATTAAATAGAGCCGGGACAATGATGGTCAACTTATTCTAGGTGTGGTTGGGTTAGAACTGGGAACGCTTAGGGCCAAAATATTGCTCAAAATTTTTTCACAGCCAGATGCACAATGAGGTGAATATTTCACAAAACAGTTTAGAACTTTTGTGCATTTTTAGTTCAGTCTCTTCCATTGAATGTATGACACTAGTTGGGCTTCAGAACAACTTTCTGGCTGGCAAAGTAGAGTTCAAATCATACTTGCCCACTCTCTCCGAGAAACTACCAAATCCCGAGCAAAGCAGGTAATTCTCCCACACCGGATAGGGGCATCCATGACATGATTCATCACAAATTGTGTTATTTTTGGCACTCCCCTGCCAAGATCGCTGCATTGCATTGTGGGGGGACAGGGCTAAAATGACACAATATGCCACGTGATCTGACATTTATGGGACTCCATCCTAAGAGAGAATTGTTTCTTCATTTGTGGTGCTGTGCTTGAACTGGGCATTTAAAAAGTCAGACAGACTTTTAAAATCATTCCTTTTGTTTAAATAATATAAGTACCAATGTAAGTTCTGAGTAAAGCTTACCGCAGAAATTTGAGAAAATTATGGTTCACAAGTTCTAACTGCTTAGATTCCTATGTTTAATACTCTCAGGCTTAGCATACCTGTCTTTAGGGTACTGTTGAGGCAGTTGCTGGTGTCAGATTTTATAACTGACACATAATTGATATTCTTAAAAGCATCAATAAAACATAACATAGAAAGTATTGTTCTGTCTTGAAACAGATTAACAATTTTCCCTCAGATTTTATAGAAATACTGAATGTTTTAAAGCAAGGTGGAAATAACTTTATCCCGCATTAAATTGGATCACAATAGATTTCATCTGGTACTACCAGCTTCACTGGTACCTCTTTATACAGTGTATGCTTATCCTAAGGCCAGATGACCACTAGCATTGTTTACGTTTGTCTTTTTCACACTAGTGAAAATGCATGTAAAAACACATTAGCATTTTTCTGGCAACTGGGCTTGACCTTTGACTTTACTGGCAGTTATCCAGTTAGATAGAACAAGATGTTTGTAAAACTCAAATGCCATTGCAATGCTAGCAAGCAGCAGTAGTGGATATGGTTTTTAGCGTTATCCGATTTACTACCTTTAAAACGGCTAGTAACACGCATGTAACAAACGTTCAAGTGACTGTTAATGGAAAGCGGTATCTGATTGGATGCTACTAAGCACATTACTTCTACCCCCTCATCTGGAGCAATTTCAGTGGCATTCAGCACTGTACACAGGAGGGCAGCCTACAAGCTGCCCTGTGGAATACTAATGGCTACATCACTTGTTTGAGTATTTGAACTTTGTTTTATATCTGTACCATATGTTTTGGACTATAAGTTGTTTAATCCGGAAACCGTTATCCAGCAAGTTCAGAGTGATGGTTGAGGAGCGAACAGTTGCTGCTTTTCCATACACACAGACAACCATTATATTCACTCAGGGGGAGCACTGCCTAACAATTTAAGGAAATAGAAAGTGCCATAAGGTAATTTGTTAATTGCGAGTTATTTTAGGCATAGTGCTTCAAATCTTAACCAGACAACCTCCCAAGTGGTCTAGACAATTATTGTCACACCTTTTATTTATTTTTCTTTTAACATTTGCAATGTTATTCTTGTTTTTAAATATTTTCTTTCCATAGTGTGGTGGTATTTAGGCATCCATATTATGCTTGTACTTAGTGTTTACAGTGAGTTGGTGGTGTGTTTATGTATTACTGCATGCTTTTTTTGATCATAAATCATGCTGTAAACTATTTTCTTTTCCCAAGAAATGGTCGGGCATGTGTGTCATCAATGATGTTCGCTCTATACAGGAACAGGTGACATACAGCTATATGCATGCACACATCTGTCACATGGTGTCTGGGGGTAGGTACCACATTTGTGTCAGTCACCTGGTGAGAAGGGGTTACATTCATGCCAAGAAATGGTTTGCATGTGGACAAAGACCGCACAGCACCACCAAGGAGTTTTGTGGTCTCTAGTCTGTCAGTAAGATTCCAATTTAGCTGCTCCCTGCACACAAAATATGTTAATATTTGTTTACACAAAATGGTGTCTACTGTGGTGCTGGCTTTGTGACCGCAAAGGGCATTCAGTATGTTGGGCATAGTTTAATTTGGTTTCTGATCAGATAGTGGCACACATTCAAACTGAATGCGGTTGATTCTGAAGTTGCTTGGCACTTTGAAATTCTTGTTAAATCACTGGGACATGTGGCTTCCTCTGCACCATGTCTCTACTTACTGTCCTGTTGAGCTGAGACTTAAAATGGGTGATGCTGAATCAATATATTAGAACTTATCTTGGTTTTGAAAAAACATGGCCAGTTTTATTCACGCTTTTGAGTAGCTCAATGTGACTTTTATAGTACTTTGTATTATCTTGATTGTTTTGTTAGATATAGAAAATATAACTAAACATGATTGTCCTTGGTTGTTTCCATCCAACTAAAATATAGTGGAATGCATTTTCCATTAATTTAAATACAAAATACCTTGCCAGCTTACCCCAGAAGTGACAGTAGTTTGGTGTAATTTTTTTGTCTGACCAAAGCCAAGGGTGATATCTTCATAAAGTTTGCCTGAACTGGTTAAGGAAAAACTATAGTAACAAACACTGTTACTGGTTTTTTTGTTGGGAGAAAAAAAAATGTAATTGTGGAAGCTGAGCTGAACAGCCTTCCTTTCACTTTAGAACAGTTGTGTTTTGTTTTTTTTTACCAAGAAAATCATTCAAAAGTTGCTTACGTGATGCTGCCATATTTGTTAGCCTGTCCCATGCTAATGACTCTGGATCAGTAGAAATACCACCCTGTTTGGAGCAAAACCTGTCACTATAGCCTCTTGGAGACACATCATGGTATTCCTAGTCACCAAAAACTGACACTATACATCCGTAAAATAAAATAACCATCATTGTTATTTAATAGAGTACTAAACCGTTTTTGTTCAGTTTCATTTTTACATTGTAAAATGCTAGAAATTCAAATGTCTAAAGCATGGTGAGTCTTATGAATTTGAGAAAGCGTTAACATAGACCACATCTGCCAAAATAACATTCTTATAGTGCTCATAAGATAGTATAGACAATATAAAATCTCATTATAAATAGAATATTAACAGAATGGCCATTTTTTGCAAAACTGCTTGCTTGACTGAGTTTGTTAAATGGCATAGGAAAGGAGGAGGTTTAGCTCATGAGAAAGAGAATTGCTGTAATTCTAGGCGTAACATTATATAACAAGAAGCTAACTCATGTTGCTTAGTGAATTGTAATCATTTACTATAAAGTTAATATTATCCTCTAAACTATTAAGGCACAGCTTATTGTGTACAGGAATAGATGTATGTACACATAGTGCTTTCTCTACTGCTGTAGAATATAAAGACTTATTTAGAGGACAGTGTCAAATATTTGCCCAACTTTACCAATTAAATACATCTTGAAATTATATGACCCTTGTTTACTCCACAAAAAGCCCGGAAGCAATTACTTTTGCATAAGCAACTTTCCGCAATGTCTATAATTTGGTTCTTAATTATTATGCATGGGATACAAGTAAATAGAATATGAAAAATACCGGCCTTGGTATGTGTCATGATGCTTACACAATGGTGGCCTTTATCGAAGCATGCATGGTAACTGGACACAGGTTGAAAGGATGATTCTGGGATGCACTGACTCTCTGCATAAGATTGTGCATTACAATAAATAAAATGAGGTCTTCCAGCATACTTCTATAGCCAGAGGGTGGGGGGTGAGAAGAAGAAACCTCTTATCACTCATTTAAAATGATCACATCTGGTGGTGCCATATCATAGACTAGTGTTAATAGGTGTCATCAGGGGAATAGAATACGAATGGCTATTGTATTATTTAATCAAATCAGGGTTCATTTGATTATGGTGCTATGCACCTATACATGTGCACTTTGGAAGCAATTTTCAGGATTTTATTCATTACCCACATCAACACTGGAACAGAGGGGACTAAACTGCTATATAGAGGCACACAAACCCATGACAGGGATAGGTAACTACAATTGTCACAGATACAAGCACAGTCTTGGATCACACGTAGGGAGATCAAATACATTTATACACTAAACAATGTTGGTTTAATAGGAAAATGTTAACATAGTCAAGAAGTTGCCAGTAAAATGAATTCCTGGAGCAGCAATATTGTGGAACATAACGCAACAAACAAAAAAGAAAGTTAAGTGTAGATTGTCTTGAGGCCCAAAAAAAATCTTTTTAAGTTTAATCTTTAAAACTTGCACTTTAATTTTTTTTTTTTTTTAATAAGAGCTCTCATATTTTAAAGGAGATTTTTTTTTTCTTTTGTCCTCATCACATCATCTTGCTACTATTTCATGTGTTCATTAATATCACTTCTCTGTAGGGTCTCCCTTCCTGAAAGATGACTCCCTGCCGGACACAGAGACAGATTCATCTGGAGCACCACTCCTGAAGGTTTACTGTTGACTCGAGGACTGAACTCTGCTGATCACTGGGTTATGAGAAGTGTGCCAAGGCATTCTTGGTGAATGAGCATAGTCACCACAGCACATGTTTAAAAGGTGGTTTACTGATCAGACACTGACTCTTCAAGTGAAAGACATTAATCTTTCAGCCTTGCCACCATTTGTAATTTTGATGTTTGTGTATAAAATGAGAGGTATATTCTGTTTTTTTTCAGACTGGGGTTGGACAACTGTTTGTAGTATCTTGTTTAAGTGGTGAGAAGTTTTAAAGTGTCACTCACATGGAACTTTTTTAAAGACACTTTTCTAGGACTTCCCTCAATGCTGGGTGTTGCTTTCTACTCCTCCAATGTTACATGAAGACAACATGTCACCATTTGAAACTTGTGAATGATCTACACATGTATATAAATTATATAAATATGTAATTAGGAAACACCGCCTTTGTGTCATTCTGTACTAGTGGCTCAGTAAAATGGAACCAATAGTTGATGTATAAGTATGGACTAGTGACACCACCATTTGTTTCATGGAGTGCAGGAGACGGCTAATACCTAAAATGAAGACACTGTATACAATGAAAATCTCCTGGCACAATAGTAAAATAAATGGCTACTATGACCTAACCATGTTAATAATTTTTGAGGATATTCTATAAAAGAAAATAGAATCTATACCCCAACTATAGGATAGACTCCCTATATACCACTGGCCTGATTCATTAAGGAAAATTAAGTAAAAATTTGAATGTCTCCTGGACAAATGCATGATACAATGCAAGAGGTGCAAACTAGTTTTCTATTTTGCACATAAGTTAAATACTGGCTTTTTTCATGTAGCACAAATATCAACTTTAAATTTCAGTGTACAAATAAGCTATCAAGTATGTGTGCTACAGTAAAAAACAAACTGTATTTAACTTATGTGCAAAATAGAAAACTAATTTGCCCCCCTTGCATTGTAACATGGTTTTGTCCAGGAGACTACTTACTTAATTTTCCTTAGTGAATCAGGCCCCCATATTCTTTAATGTTCTATCAACATTTGTTTGATATTCCCTGGCAAGAGTATAATAATAATAATAATAAAAGGCATGGTTTAGTTCAGCAGTTCACAAAGTGTGCGCCGTGGCTCCCGGGGGTGCAGTGGCCAGGAAGAACAAAAAAAACCAAAACTTACCAATCCGGGGGCACCTGGGACCCAGCATCCTCCTCGCTTCTCACTCAAGGTCGGGCATAACGTCATCACATCTGACATATTCAATAAGAAGTGGCGGGAGAGAGGAGGATGCTGGGTCCTGGGCACAGTCTGATTGGTAGGAAGAAAGAAGGCCAAGCATGGTAAGTAAAGAAAGCGGAGGGGCAAATGAATGACGGAGGGCGCAGTATGATGATTTTTGTACATGGTTTTTGTTTGATCTTATTCCTCTTGATATTAGCTGTAAATTATTTTTTGACAGAAATAGAATTGAAAAAAATATTCTTTTCCCTTGGATTCATGTGTATTATTTTTGCAAATAACTTACTAAGTATTTCTGTCCTGACCTAAATACTTATTGCGTTATTTTGACCCAACTACTTATAAAACGGTACTGCTCGGTAATTATTTTGAAGGGGTGCCTTGAAAAAATTATGGAGACTAAGGGTGCCGCAAAATAAAAGTTTGGGAACCACTGGCTTCGTTACCACAAATACACAGAATCTAACTGAATCAGCTCTCCAGTGTTAAGTAGACAATTATCTCATCTGTAGACAATAGATGTTGCAAGGGCATGCTCTTAATAAAACATTGCAAATAGTTTCTTTAAGGAATTAAACAAATATATTTAAATTTAATATATTGTCAGAATGGATATTAGGCAGTATATTTATTAAGTGGCAGTTTGCTTTTATTTTTTAAAATGGCAAAGCCTATCTGGTTGTTTGCAACCACCAATTGATAAATATACCCCTAGGACTAGTTTCAGATTGATTCACTTCTATAAAATATTCCCCTTTTCATAAACACTTCTAGGTTTGTGTTGTTGTTTACATGGACCATACACTACTGAAACAAGTAAATGAGCAAACTGTGTCCTCTGCAGTTTTTTATATTCTAATAATTAGGCTCCCACCACACAAACAAAAAACAAATATTGATAATGAAATGCATGCAACAGCTTTATTTAGAGCAGAATGT
This sequence comes from Mixophyes fleayi, assembly GCF_038048845.1. Taxonomy (NCBI): domain Eukaryota; kingdom Metazoa; phylum Chordata; class Amphibia; order Anura; family Limnodynastidae; genus Mixophyes; species Mixophyes fleayi. The sequence goes on along the minus strand of NC_134403.1, from coordinate 249,381,633 downwards.
ATTGTTTCTTCCATTGTTGGAATGGTCATGCTTCATCCATGTAGGTGTGATAATACATGGTCCTTTCAGATTAAGCATTCACAAAACAAGCTAACATAATCTGTTATTTACCCCACAGTGTACTACAGTCCTTGGGGTTTATTATGGATTTCACTGCTTATGTAGAGCTAGCCAAGGAGAAAGATCAGCTAAATTTAGCTTTAGAAAAGTCCATCTCTGGGTGCTGTTCCATGAACCTAGAATAAAGAAACATGGTTGAATACATTTCATATCAGTCAGCGCCTTTGCTTACTGATGAGATTGCTATTCTGGATATCAATGAGGATCAGTTACAGGAAGACAAAATAACACAACCGCCTATCCTAATGAGGACCTCTCACCCACACACACACAACTGCATATGAAACAGGTAATGGAAACAGACAACACATGTCTACATTTTACAAAGAAGAAAAAAAAAAACAAATACATGAAGTCACCAAGAACCACAAAGGTGATTATTCGAATATGTATTCAAAATGCTATGGAGTAAAAATCAAAATACATGGAAATAACTTAATAAGCTGTGTCCATGATATTAAATATGTATAGCAGTACCAATCAAGATTCTCATAGGTCTTGCATCTCTGTTCAAAAATACAAGCATACACTTAAAGTAATGAATGGTCAGGTCACAGTTCATGCTGCACTTGCCAAGTATCTAAAGGAAGCGATAATGAAATATGTTTGTGAAGAGCTTCAGTGGAATCTGCACTATGCATGTGTTTGCAGGAGCCTGGTTGTCCATAAACTCCTTATTGTATACCACATTTTTTGTACGTGGTTGTGAGGCTGCTGTCTATTCATGAATATGTTTTCATACTTCATTTTGCGATACATTTGGTTAACGTAACAATTTAACAGTGCCAATTCTTTACTTTAAAGTGACTGCTAATGTATATTTGCACACTGATGCAAAATTATATATTAAAAATCATGGGGAAAATGTAATAAGGGCTGGATCCTTTCCATATATGTATTGTGTATTATAGCTACATGGTTTGTTTTATATTCATCTTACAGGGAGGGGCATACTTACAGTTTACTAACCATTAATTGTATTTGTTTTAACAACTGAACACTGCCATTAAGATTGTATACCTAGGCTCTACTGTTAATGTTAGGGTTCTCTACCTTCTCCTCTAGGAGAGGACACAGTGGTTTATGTTCCACCTCAAGAAGGCAATGCCAAGGCCAAAAACAGACAACTCCTCTCCCCTGGAAACCCTCTTTTGCTCCCCTAAGTATTTTTTTTTAGTGCCAGTTATTTAATGACCTTTCCAGTGCTGAATAATGAAGCATGAGAGGGGCACATGATATATCAATCACCTGCCTTCTACCAATGTGGGATTCCTACACTCCCACCTCTGTCATTGTCCACAGTCACAGTTCAAGTGGTACAGTAAGCAGATACATATGATATTTATTTATTTATTTATTTTTTAAGACTAGTTGCAATGATCCAAAGATGATCCTGGTGGGGTATTGGCATGAGACTTCCGCTCCAGAGGGCAGAACCAATAAGCTGCCAAATAGGGATGTTCTACAAGCAACAGGTTAGAAGTGGTGTACCATTAACAGTCCACAACTCTAGCAATAACTGCCTGTCACTCCAACAGCAGAGCACTGCCCCAGTGACTTGTCTGCCACTTCAACTTGCCTCAGCAGCCTGTGAGCAAGAGACACCATAAGTCCATTACTAACCGTGCACCCTCTGAGGAAGTAACCTCTTGGACAAAGTAGGAGCCTAAGTGGGCCTGTTTCTTCACTTGGTCTATGGACCAATTTAAAGCCTTCCAATCATTGCAGAGGATCCACAAACATAGATATTGGAATCAGCCTAGGATTAAGTCTGTAGAGGAGTTGTTGATAAATTCCAGAATTCTCCTGAAAGTACAAACACTCTTTCTACCTCAACCCCATATGGGCAGTGTTTCGTATGAGGCGCTGGTGGATCTTTTCTAAGGCAGGGAGGAAGGCAAGACTAGGCATAACAAGGATATGGATTAAGATAATTCAAGTTCAAAGCCTGAATCCAATTAGTCTCTTCTAATAAAGTCTGTCAACAGTGTCATCGGGATGGTTATGAACAGCAAAAAGGACCAGAGACCAGGCTCCAAATTCCTCATTTACAAAACAAATGCATCAGCTGACCATTTTTGCCATTTTTCTTGCCTCTGATCAGTGTTCGATACTTAGATGCAGAATCCTAAAGGGGACCCTCACAGACAGTAGGGGTCCTTGAAGGATTTACACTAGTCAACTTTCACCATTTTATTGACCTACAAGTGGCAGGAGCAACATCTAAAAGGATTACACAGAGGATAAGTCTGAGCAGAAAAAGATCATCAAGGGCACCATGGGTGTTCTTCTCCAGAAGCTAAACACAATTTTTGGTGCAAGAATGCCTTTCCTCTATCCCCAAGCAAGCTCCTCTCCGACAATGTAGTTTAAAAAGAGGTCTTCTTGACCTCCAAACAGGTGGACACCAAATCCACAGGCGACAGCAATTTTTCCTGACTACTAGCTAAGCCATGGTGGGTTTAGAAACAGTGAGAGCTAGCCTTGAATAATTTTTGCTATGTTTAACCACTGGAAGCTCAATATTGTCAACAGATCATCCCTACCCTCAAATGGTTTTCCTCTAGCCTAGGTTCACAGAGACCACAATGAATTTCTACCTGGTGCTTATTTTGGACCTAAACGCCTTCAAATTGCTTACATGGTGTCCATTGAAAAAAAACTATCTCCGAATCAGTCATTCAGGCTATGATAGAAGGGAAATTCTTGGCATCTCTGGTTATCAAATCCCCATTTGTGAAGGCTATCAGCACTTCCTGTTTTACATTCCAGGAGGTGCACTTTCAATTTCAAACTATCTTGTTTCATCAAGGTCATTGTCACCATGGCGGTGATGGTTGCCAAGAGTACCGTCATCCTGTCTCCTGGTGAAAAGTCAATATAGAAAGCTAGTGATCCAGCATCTCAAGCTAAACACCAAACACGCCTGACAAACACCTCCATACACTGTGGAGGCATTCCCAAAAGTGCACTTCCATTCACCCCTTCCAATTGACTCATGGGGTGGTGGTTTCCCCTTGGAGCAGGGAAACCCGCTCAGTCCCTGTTTGGCAGGTGGTCACAACAGATGCCAGCCATCAACTTTGGAGTGCGGTGTACCTTCATCAGCAGGTCCAAGGTCCAAGGAACAGTCTCCTCCCTACCAAACAACATCTTGGGACTCTGCGCCATTTATTTAGCACTTAATGTAATTTCTCACACCCCTGTCATGACCAAGGCATCTTTAATCCTATCATGGCAGCCTACATCCCTGGGGTAAACACCTTAAAAGAGGTAGATTCTTTTTAGTTGCCATTGCAGAGATGCAGGGAAATTGCCCCATCATCCTGAACATGTGGACATTTTGGGGGTCTACAAAGAGGTCAGATTTGAAGGGATTCAAATATTGACAGCAACCCAAGCTCAGACACTACTCGTATGACATTTAAGTCAATTTCCACTTTGATAAGCCAAGGCTTTGTCGACCTTCTGGGAATGAGGGTTCTACATTCTCCTCTGCCCTTATTTCTTCAGAGAGATCTTGAGTTAGAACTGGCCTTAAGCTCCCTCAAGGTGCTGATTTCTGCCTACCCCGTATTGTTTTTTAATAGTGCCCTGTCTCCTAGAGATAGAGCACAGCCCACTGTCTGCTCACCCTACATCAGCGGAAAAAGGTGTTTAGCAGTACAAGCTACTACACAAACAAAAATATAATTAAACGCTACTAGTTCAGCAAAAGTCCTCATACATGAAGCATCAGTTCTCAAACTAGATCTAGAATGCCTCTTAAAAAAATATATATAGGAATTATGGATGCTCCTACTGAAACAGATTCATCAAAACAACAAATTATTTAACCTCTTCAAGATCTGAAATACTGACCAGGTCCAGTTTCATGGTTTTGCTGGTAATAAGTTTCTCATTTCACCCAAACCAAATATTTTGTTCCAGCAGATAATAGGGTTGCTTTTAGTAACCTTAAAATACATAGCTTTTCATTTTTCCCACAGTTACTTTTACATATTCAAAGCAATACCAGACAATTAGCACAAAATGTGTTTGTCTAGGTCTTAGAGACACCAAATAATTTTAATTTTAATCAAGGCTTAGTGATTAACAGTGACATAAACAGGAATAGTTTATATATTTACTTAAAACAGGAGAGAGCTTTAGGAGTTAAAGTCCCCTATGGGTCTCCTATTTTTTTTATTATTAACAGATCTAATGCAAAGTGCATCATTTACAATTAGCCCTATTACAACACAGATCTAACAATGCTTTGCATGGGACAAATGATTCAGTTACCCCCTGCAAGGGCCCAGGTTATCCAACCTCAAGGAAATCCCTAGTGATGTCACATGATATCAATATGTCCTATGACAATGCATTGTGCAAACAGCATTCTGTTTTGAAAGGTGTAAAGATTGTGGGATCAGGAAGATAAAATATAGTTCCCATGGTCAGGAGATAATGTGGGGTCACAAGAGCACAATTCCTTTATCTCCATTATGAGATTAAAATGTCAATCTGTGGTACAGCACCAGCAAATATGATGCGCCTAAACTTCAATTTAGATGGAAGTGTAGAAAAGAAAAAATATTGCATGTGTAGTGGTTTTGAAGCCATATATCGGTACACACATTTCAACACTTCCATTTCATCCGTATTAGCTTTAAAATACACTTTCAAATAGTACTTACTTTTTCAAGATGTCCTGCTTTTTCTGCTCATCCGACGTTGGGAGACCCATTGATTTTTGTCTTTGGTCATACATCATTTTTTCTACCATACTGCGAGTTTCTCCATCTAAATCAGAGAGCTAAAGATAGTTGTACAGATGGTGAGCAAAAAGCTTTGATAAGAAAAATATTAGCTCCGACAAGGAGGTTATGGCACATTCATGTAAAAAAAATGGGTCAATCAAAAGTAGTTCTGCAAGCTCCTTAACCTTGGTTGGCATACCTTCGAGTTCTCAGGGTTAATTTTCTTGGTATTCATTTCTGGTTCTGTCTGGATAACACGGCTCCACCATTCCATTGTGTTGATCTAAAAAGACACTTTGCTGGTCAGGACACTGTAAAACTATCCTAACGTAATCAAGATTGATGGAAGCATACATAAAAATGAAATTGCTGAGTTGTTGAATAAAGAATGTATATGACTGAAATATGTACTTATGAAATGTTATGCAAAAGTAAATGCATTTCTTCCAGTTCTTAAAAACTATTGAAAATTATAGTGTCATGTTTATTTACTTATCATACATAACCATCTAGTAGTCTTCAAGTCCTATAATTTGATTAATCTAATCATGTGACAGATAACCCATAATATTCAACAAGAAAAGCCAACTTGAAGTATCCACATTTAAAAAAAAGTAAGTACCCCTATGATTCAGTAGCTTGTAGTACCACCTTCTGCAGCAATGCCCTGAACTAGTCGTTATCTGTATGAGTTTATCAGTCTACACAACGGGTTTACACATAGTTGCTTACTAAAAGAGAAAAATGAACAGCACCATAATATCATTTTGAAGATGGAAGTCTTTTTAGTCACTGCAATGATAGCATAGAGCACTCTAAGAAGAATCCAGTCTCAGAAGAAATCCGGTGCAGAGGACACCAGTAAAAATGAATGAATAATATAGTATCTATTGTTCTAATATGGTGATATAAGTACATTAAAATATACTTGTCAATTATAGGTGTTTGAACAGTGTTGTACATATCAGAGCTGGTCTCTCAGTATGTAGGGTATTACTCCATTTTGTGGATGTTGAAAAAGAAAAAATACAATACAATTGTGTACACTGTATACAATTGGTAATAAAAAATTAATCACAAAAGATACTCAGCTATTAAAAGGTGAGAAATAGACTTCAATACGTATACTGTGAAAATCTTCCACATTAAACATCAGAAATATTTGAGCGCAGAGTAACACCCTACATACTGAGTGACAAGCTAGCTCTGTAATTTATTCAACATCACTCTGTGAGCATGTTTTTTTTTTTTTTTTAAATTTAAGTTTTATTGAGTTTTACACACATATACAGGTTATACATGTACAACCAACAAAATGGCATGGTACGTTATTGACACTGAAAAAATGACATCTTGGCACCAGTCCAAAATGCACTCAGAGATCTGTAAAGGAGATATGTCAACCCTTACACATACCTGCTAAATAACCATATAGACATTAACATATAGACAAAGACAAAGGAAAATAAGGGAAGGGAAGGGGGGATCACATTAGAAGGGGGGGGTCTGGCAAAATTCCTCATTTAAGCTTCAGTTTAGTTTAAAGCTCTGTCAACCTAGTAGATTATGTATCTGCCGGGCACACAACGCTCCCAGATGGTCCACATAACCAAACCCACCCTCGGGTGCAAAAATGGGGAGGAACAAGACCACTCAATCAGTCAAATTTGAGATCGGGGACTCTGGAGAGTCCAGAAGTTTTAACCATGGAACCCAAGTAGCATAGTATAATTCAAACGAGTCTTTGGTTGACAGCTGCATCTCATCCATGATCCTATAGTGTTCCAATCTATTAGACCAGTCCCGGATACTCGGAGGAGTGGTTGATCTCCATTTCACCGGGATTACTGCCTTCGCTGCCGAGATAATAAGTTTTAAAAGAGATTTTTTTAAACTTGATAGGGGCATATCAACTTTATTTAACAGCCAGAACACCGGAGTGCTGGGTACGTTTTGACCCAGCAACTTCCGCGTGGTGCTCACCACCCGGGACCAAAACGTTTGCAACACGGGGCAGTCCCACCAGATGTGCAAAAGAGAACCATAACCCTGGTTGCATCTCCAACAAGTATCGGGCACCCCGCGGAAGACTTTCGCCAGTTGCGTCGGGCATCTGTACCACCTGGTAATTACCTTATAGTGGGTTTCTAGGATTGACACATTAGGAGAACACGCGTGAGCTGCCTGAAATATTTTAGACCAGTCTGCCTCTTGTAACTCAACCCCCAAATCTCTCTCCCACTCCTTGGTGAATTTTTGAGGGGATACGAATAGATGTTCTACCAGGAGCTTATATATAATTGAAAGGGGATGTGAGGGACCTGGCGACCTAAAACAAAGAGATTCAAACACCGTCAATCTCCTAGAAGTGTGTTGTTTCGGGAGGCCCTGTGACAGGAGGTGTTTAATCTGTAGGTATCTCCAGATCTCTGCATTAGGCAGCTTCCATTTGGATTGGATCTCTGTGAATGAGAGAACCCCCAAAGCACCCACCAACTGGCCGACACGATGGATGCCTGCTTGGGAGGGAACATTGGGTTATTACATAATGGGGTCAGTGGGGAAATTGAAGAGGAGATACATGGAAGGGCTCTAAGCTTAGACCATTTCGCTAACGTGGGACCTAAAGTAGGATGAGCAATCTTAGGAATACTGGATAGCCAAAGTAATGTGTCAGCCGGGGAATCCAAAGAGAACGACTCAATTTCCACCCAATGTTTTGACCCGACCCTACTAGTCATCTCCATAATTCTAACCAAAATTGCTGCATTGTAATAAAAAGAAAAGTGAGGAAGTTGCAGTCCTCCCAGGTGTCTTCGTCTAAATAATATTTCATGTTTGAATCTAGGGCGTCTCCCACACCACACAAATTCGCGCACCGTTCGTTGGATGCCCTGAAACCATGAGTCCGGCACGTGAATCGGTAAAGTCTGAATGAGATATAAAAGACGTGGAAGGACATTCATTTTGATTATGTTGACCTGGCCTATCCAAGAAAAATTCTTACTCTGCCACTCCCTCAAGTCAGCTCGGATCCTGCCCAAAAGTGGTCTGAAATTGAGATCATAAAGACATGTGAGGTCACTAGGGATTATCACCCCCAGGTATTTTAATTGGGAAGTGTGCCAGATGAAAGGAAAGGCGAGTTTCAGCCCCTCTACCACAGAAGCTGGGGTCTTAATATTCAAAGCCACCGACTTACTATAGTTAATTTTAAAATTAGATAACACGCCAAACTTTTGAAACTCCCTGACCAAATTTGGTAAAGAAACAACTGGATTGGAGATAATGGCTAAAAGGTCGTCTGCAAATAAGGCGAGTTTATGCTCTTTCTTATCAACTTGTATGCCCGAGATATTTGGGTTGGCCCTGATAGCTCTTGCCAACGCCTCCATACACAACACAAAAATAAGTGGCGAGAGCGGACACCCCTGTCTGGTGCTGTTGTTCAACACGACTGGCTCCGACAAGTCTCCATTTATTTTAATCCGAGCCGTAGGTTGTCGGTAAAGTGCCAGAATTCTGTCAAGACCCACCAGCCCCAGACCCAAGTGTTCAAGGATCCCTCTAATAAAAGGCCAACTTACTCGATCAAAAGCCTTCTCGGCATCAGTGGACAAGAGCATTGACGATGTTGTTGAGCGAGAGGCCAGGTGAATCAGGTCTATCACCTTGGTAGTGTTGTCTCGAGCCTCTCGACCTGGGACAAAACCCACTTGATCTGCGTGAACAATTTCTGGGAGTAGCACTTTTAATCTATTTGCAATAAGTTTTGCGTACAGCTTAATGTCCACATTGAGCAAGGAGATAGGCCTATAGCTCGCACATTGGGAGGGGTCCTTTCCCTCTTTAGGGATCACAGTTATATGTGCTTCTAAGCTCTGAGAGGAGAAAAAAGTATCCCTGGAAATCGCGTCGAAGGCCGACACCATCAGGGGTATCAATTTGTCTTTAAAAGACTTGTAGTAAGCAATGGTAAAGCCATCAGGGCCCGTAATTTTACCCCCAGGTGTAGATTTGATAGCCTCCCTTAGCTCCCCCTCGGTGAAGGGTTGGTGAGCATGTTTTTACCGTACATACACTATATGTACAAAAGAATTTGGCCACACTGTCAATTATTGAATTGAGATGCTTCAATCAGACCCGTTGCCAGAGGTGTATAAAATCAAGCACCTAGCCATGCAGTCTCCATTTGCAAACATTTGTAATATGGATAGTTCTGAAGAGCCAAGTGACTTCAAGCGTGGTACTGTGATAGGATGCCACCTTTACAATAAGACTGTTCGTGAAATTTCATCCCTGCTGGATATTCCACGGTCAACTGTAAGTGATATTATTAGAAAGTGAAAGCGTTTAGGAACAACAGCAACTTGAAACGGAAGACCAAGTAAAATCACAGAGCGGGGTCAACGACTGCTAAAGCGCTTGGTGCGTATCAGTTGCCAACGTTGTGCAAATTCCATAGCTGAAGAGTTCCGAACTTCCACTTGCATTAATGCAAGCACAAAAACTGTGCGGTCGGAGCTTAATGGAATGAGTTTCCATTGCCGAACAGCTGTATGCAAGCCTCACATCACCAATACCAATGCAAAGTGTCAGATGGAGTGGTGTAAAGCACACAGACACTGGATTGTGGAGCAGTGGAAATGTGTTCTGTGGAGTGACGAATCACGCTTCTCTAGTTGGCAGTCAGATGGACGAGTCTGGATTTGGCGGATGCCAGGAGAACGTTACCTGCCTGACTGTATTATGCCAACTGTGAAGTTTGGTGGAGAAGGGATAATGGTATAGGGCTGTTTTTTAGTGTTTGGGCTAGGCCCCTTATCTCCAGTGAAGGGCAATTTTAATGCTTCAACATACCAAGTCATTTTGGACAATGCTATGCTTACAACTTTGTGGCAAAAGTTTGGGAAAGGTCCTTTTCTATTCCAACAATACTCTGCCCCAGTGCACAAAGACTTGGTTTGATGAGTTCAGTGTCACAGAACTGGACTGGCCCTCACACAGCCTTGACCTCAACCCCCATCGAACACTTTTGGGATGCACTGGAACAGAGATTATGAGCCAGGCCTTCTTGTCCAACATCAATGCCTGACCTCACAAATGCTCTACAGAATGAATGGCAGAACCACTCCAACATCTTCTGGAAATCCTTTCAAGAAGAGTGGAAGCTGTTATCACTCCAACTCCACATTAAAGTATATGTATTTGAATACAATGTCATTACAGTCCCTGTTGATGTACTGGTCAAGTGTCTGAATACTCTTGTCCATATAGTGTATATCACCATATATCACATTATATTATTCTCCCTTTTCCTGAGGCCCTCTACCCCAGATTTGTTCTGAGACTTTGGATTCCACTCCTCCTTACAACACTGCTTGATTGTAGTGTTTGATGGCATCTGTTTATGCACAGTTCTCTTAAGGTCCCATCACAGCCAGCAGCTCAATGGGACTGAGGTTTAGACAGCCTTCCATTTTCCTTTAGAACACTGTAGTGCAAAGAGGGGCTTGTGATGCATTCAATATTTGAGAGGGCTCTGGGGTTCTGCGGCAGCAAAAGAACCAAAAGTCATTACCGTATTGTTTGCTTGTATGAGACTCTTGTTGAGATATGCTGTGTTTGGTCTTACTCCACGTCTTTATTGGCAAAAACCAAACACCGCCACTTTGATTTAGGCTATCCAAAGGACATTATTCAATAACTTTCTTTTGTTCAAATACAACTTTACAAAAAGTTGTTGACATAGCCTGCAGTTCCCTGGATGTAGCGTCTGGGCTCTTTGTGATTTCTCAAAGCATCATGTAGTTGGGTCTTTAGCTAAACTTGCTGGGGAGCCCACTCCTGGAAGCATGGCAACTGCCTTCAATGTTTTCGATTTGTAAATAATCTCACTGTAGAATGACTGACTTCATACAGTTTGGAAATTGTCTTTCTAATCCTTACCAGACTGATGAGCAGCAAAAATTGCTTCTCTGAAATAATTGCAGAATCGTTTTCTTCTTGGTATTGTGCTAAAACAAGCCTGAATGCTCCAGACCAAACTACCAAATATTTAGCTTTTATATAGAGGTGGTAGGATTTGTTAATAATCACATAATAAACTGAACTTGATTAGCGGTATCTGTCACAAATTATCTTTACTGATATGGAAGCAGTAGGGGTGTACTTGCTTTTCCCACACATGGCTCCTTCAAGCTGGTTTACATTTTGTTGAATAAATAATGACAAAGTAAAATTAGTTTTGGTTATTTGTCACATGAAATTACATTTATTAAAATGTATAAAACTTAGTGATGACTAGATGATTGTTCATTACGGCCTGTTATGTAAAAACACAGATTTGAAAAATATTGTGCTTTATATTTTCACATGACTGCAAGTCGATACCAAACTTTCTCCTCACCTTTTCTAGATGAACAGTTACCACTTTGCCATCCTCTATTAGCCATGAGCAGTCCTCTACTTTAACATCATTATAAAGCTCGCCATCCACCACAGGTTTCTGGCCTTTCAACCCAATACTGAGCCTTCTACACCGTATATCCACTTGCACATCCTTACTCTTCAGGCGGAAAGAAACGGGGAATGGAATAACCAACTGTAGGAAAAAGTAAGCAAATGATCACTTGCACTCAATAATCTATGTAGATTCCAGACTTGTATATGAAATGTAGTAGCTTAACCCAGATAACTAAAGTATACCTTTTGGAGTTGGCCTCTAACGGAAGGGCAACATTTGGCACCAACCTTTGTTTAAAAGAGGAAGGTTTTGCACTTCCCCCTTAACAATGTTAGGAGGAAAGTGCTTCTCTCACTAAGCAGTCAGTGACTGACAGCATGGCTGACTTGCTTTGCACTGTATGGATTGGACAATACTAAAACAGGGGAAGAGCAAGTGATATCACAGCAACACGGTATCAGTTTTTCAACCTGCATCAGATTCCATGAAGACACTGCTCTGAAGATATGGGAGGGATTCAATGGTTAGTAGTGGGGAGGTAATGCTTTATTTCTTAACACTGTTGCAGTGAAATGTCAAGTTACAACTAAATATTTTTGGGATGAACATATATACATCTGCTAAATGTTCTTTTGTAACTATTCGAGGTTTCTAGAAAACTGGCAGCTCTGCTTCAATGCTCAGGAAACTTTCACTTGCTTACAAGTTAAGAGTAGCACTGTGCCAGAGCAACTTCTTCATGGCTTGGAAATAAAGCTGCTGTAGTGTATTCTGTTTGCATGAGGAATCTTTTCTTTGGAGACAATGTGAAATAAACAGTAGGCACCTGGGGCACTGCCTGTACATGAAGAAAAATGGGACTGCACCGTATGCCAGGTTGTGTGTGAAAAATTACCACTTTGCATAGTATTTCCACTTTATGCACACAATGGAATGGTAGTTACAATGGAGAATTTCCATAATCACTAGTACTTATAGGGCTTGTCCACTTTTGGGCAGACTTCATCGCCTTAGAGCATAACTCCGTAACAGAGATAACGGCTCTTGCAATTCCCCCAGGGGTGTGAACTATTGATGTCCTGGCTTCAGATGAAAACACAGGACCCGATGAGGATGGGTGGGGGGCTATATAAAACACTGAATATGTGCATACTATAAGGAATATCTTTCGACCCTGTAGCACGTTCGTGCAGTCAGAAGATGACAGCACACACAGGCCGATAATGGTCATCTTTCAACCACCATCTCCAATAGTGGTCCAAATCGATTTTTTGGATCAAATTACCAGACTTGGAGTGTGTGGCCACAACAACCGATAAGTCCAACCAAATGCGGTCCGAAAAGACCTATACCTGTATCCCAGCATTAGTGCAATCCTGCAATTTCAACATTCATCGCAAACTTTCCTTTTAAAAATAGTATTTTGAGCATGGTTGTTCCAGGTGCAAAGTTTGCACTCAGTAGCTGGATTTGCTCCTAACTGTAAATCTGCCCCATAGTTACAGATGATAGCTAGCCTTCAGAAAAGAAAACACTTCAGAGGAACAAAAATGTATGTGTGTGCACATTAAACATGATTTTCCCTGTATAGAGATTTATAACTTACATCAACTTCTGAGAGGGTCTGTGTCCAGCGGTAGTGGGGAAGGTCAGCTCCATTGCCTGAATTTGGCTTGAGCTTCCCTTTGTCTTTTTCATCTTCTTCCTCATCCTCCTCCTCGTCACCCTGCACAGTGTAATAACAATGTTCATTTTCTATGATGCTTTAGACAGTAAAAAATAAATCAAAGCAATTAATCCTCTCTTTACACCAAATTGTAAGAAAGGACCAGGCTTGGAACAATACAAAAGGTAGAAGGGGTGGGGGTGGAGGGAAAAGCCTGGCAGAGTTAGGGCTGACAATTTTTGCTACATATCTGGCTAGACCAATCTACTATATAAATGCCTAGTGGCGTGTGTGAAAAAAAAAAAAAAAAAAGCTGCAGCGCCACCTGCTGGGCAGAGTTATACACTGACCTATATATTTCTTGAAGGAGAAGTGACAGTTGGGAGTGGTTGGTGGTTGCCGGGGGTGACAGTGGGGAGTTTTTAACACCTTAAGTAGCTTGATGAAGGATGTGGTGATGAAGGATGAGGTGATGGAGAAAAATGATGAGGTGGCGACATGTGGACAAAACCACGTTAAAAAAGGGCACTTGCGTCGGGAAGTAACGCTCTTCCCCTGAGGAGGCCTGGCCTAGCCCCAAATGCATGACAAGAACCTTTTTAACACCTTAAGTAGCTTGATTTGACTAGAATGCATGAGTATCATGCACGGGTTAACTTGTATGTAATATGTAGCACTTAACCTAATGTATCAAAGCTTTATTGTCCTATAAACTGTCAGCTTGCGAGTAGGGACCTTGTACCTCTCTGTCTGTCTGTAATGCCCAGTCTTGTTTTATTACTGTGTTGTCGCCAATTTTAATGCGCTATATAAACAAGTGTTAATAATAATACATCCCGATATATGACACTCCGTCCAAAATGTACATTACTCTCTAGCATTTTACCTATAATGTAATATTCCCCTCACAGCGTCGGCTAAAAACCAGGACAGGGGAGTTCGGTTGAGGCCTGCTGAGGCTAAACCACCCCATCCCCCATTGTAGACATGTGTACAACATTTATTGGCCAAATCTTTACTTACCAGAATCAGCAGAGTCCCGGGTAACAGGGCTAAGTTATTACAAGATTTTTTACAGTAAGTAGTAGCGCAGTTTTAAATAATTGTTATCTCTAAAAAGTCTAACTTTTATACACAGGGGGAATTCAATTCCCCCCGAATGAGTGCGGCGTTAAAACTATTACCGTTATTACGGTAGTTTTAACCCGGCTTTCTGCTCGACAGCGCCCTGAAAAAGTTGCCGTTGAAACTACCGCAATAACGGTAATAATGCGCAGGCCACGTTACTTTTACCCGTAACGCGGCCAATTTAATTCCCCCCACTGAGTCTCACCTGCTAAACACTTCATGTAGTGAGAATTCATCAGTTACTTAATTATCGGCTCACTAGATGAACAGTTCAATCAGGGGAGATTCAGTTCCATGTAAAAGGTAATATGCAATATGTACATTGGACAGGACTGGGTTTCCAGATGACAAGTGAAATAATTATACCACCTGTGGTTCTGTTACAATGTGTCGGTCAGTAATGAGTACAACTGAGCTCCACCAAATAGATATGGAAAACATGCCATGGGTATGCCAGCTTTAACATTTTTTTGTGCATAAAACAAAGAAAAACGAAAAAAAATATGCCTAATTTAAAATACAGTTACAATATAATGTGAGTATTGTCTAAACACAAGTGCTTAAGTAAATCAAGTGCCTTACTTTACCTTTTGAATCTCCTGTTTTTCACCAGTCCCACCAATAGTCATCGCTTGATTTTGCTCTCTAGCTTTATTCTATCAATAGAAAATTATAGTGATGCTGATAAAAAAATGTAACAGTAGATATTGTAATATACTGTCATTAAAAGCTGGGGAGGTGCAGATAATATGGGTGGGGTACGGCATATCGATGCCGAGTACCCCGACAACACTTACCCCGACATGAGGACTCCGTCATCGCTGATCATTGGGAAGGAGCCCTTCGACTACTCTTCAAAGCGACTATAACCAATCACGATCAAGTAAGAAGCCGGCTCCACTTCATGTCGTCATTCACCATGGCAACGGTATTATCGCTGTTGTTAAGGGGGTAATGTAAGTATGTGGTCATGTACAATGTAGAAGGCTTTGTAAACTACATTGTATATGGGCGCATACTAACATTACCCCCTTAACAGTGATAATACCGTCGCCATGGTGAATGACGTCATCTTACTTGATCGCGATTGGTTGACGTCGCTTTGCAGAGTAGTCGTCACGGCTAATCGTCCGGAAGGAGCCTTTCGGAGTCCTCATGTCAGGGTAAATCCTGTCGGGGTAGTCAGCAACAATATGCTGACTACCACCGAGATAATATAGTTATGCAATGTACAGCACAAATAGGATTATTAATCATCATTAATTTGTAGTAATAATATATTTCTTATATACATTTGAATTACTTATTTTGTCATTCGTTTGGGAATATTTGTTAATAAAAATTGTTTCACTTTTGGTTCCAGCCCCTCCTAGCATTTTGGTATAGGCAGTATAATCACAGTTTAGTGCAAGGGGATGTATAT
The DNA here is from genome assembly GCF_038048845.1 of Mixophyes fleayi. Lineage (NCBI taxonomy): Eukaryota > Metazoa > Chordata > Amphibia > Anura > Limnodynastidae > Mixophyes > Mixophyes fleayi. The sequence goes on along the minus strand of NC_134403.1, from coordinate 249,366,088 downwards.
GCTAAACCTGGTTTATGTTATTCCTGTGTTCTATAAGCAAACACAGGAAGTTGTGTCTGCCACTCTTCTGCAGTCCTGTCATATTTGTGCTACTCAGGACCCTGATTATGACCACCAATAACTACATCATACCCACTTGGCCACCCCAAGCACTTTAGTATTGTACAAGGATTACAACATATCAATGAGACTGACCAGAGGGCTCTGGAATGTGATACAGGGATTATATCATATAATGGATGCTAAACTCTGCAGGGCGACTTCTCAATAATATACATTACAATCTGAACATTTATATTCTAAAAACAGAAAGTAGGGCTACAGTGCCTTAAAGTAATATTGGGTATGAATTAAATTGAGAGGAAAAATTACCAGGAGTAATAACTAGATCTGTGCAATAAATCATAAGGTTGTTTTAGGACAGGAAATGGTAAATGAACTGAAAGGTTGCAACAGGTCAGAGATTGCAAGCTGGTAAATAAACTAATAGCTTGTGTACTACTTCCAATTTATACTATAAAAGTTCAGATACTCCTAACATCATTACCTGCTCAATTTCCTTTTGAAGTTTATCAGCTTCTTCGTCAGTAAGCTCAGTGATTCTTGGCTCACTAGGCGCCATTGCTTTCTGCTTGGCCACTTGCTCCCGCTTTGCAGCACTGCGCTCCCGCTGTTCAGCCTCTTTCTTTTCCCTGGCTGTGCTGGCTAGTTTATTGTGATGCCTGAAAGCCTCATTGATTAGCTGGAAAGAAAGAAATGAATACACTAATCACCTTTCTAATCATTTGTGAGAAGCGCCTCATGCCCCCTGTATAAACATTTATTTTTTTTTTAAATCCAGTATTTTTATGATATAAACATACTAAACAACAAAAAGAAAAGAAAAACAATCGCATACATATCGGAATTAAATGACGGAATTTACAAGATTACATTAAAGCATAATAATAAATGTGCTATATTCATCCAGGATCATACATCGTAAATGCTTATACATAAGTATGTTACACATGCAGGGTTTATTACATGGACTCAGATACTTATTATAAGAACTGCAGTAGCCATACATTTAAGTAGATAGAGCATCTGTACTAGATGACATAGGATAGAATGGAGACTCTAACCATCTGTACCAGATATTCTCAAATTCCTTCAGAGCCTGTCTGCTAGTATAAACAAATCTCTCGTGCCTTATGGTGGTATTGACCAGTGCCTTCCAATTTTTAACCGTGGGACTCGTCGGGGCCAACCACAGCCTCGCTATACAGACCTTAGCCAACATCAATAACTGTGAAATGTACATTTTTGTCAGTTTATTAACTTTCCCCTTCAATCAGAGCCCAAAGAGACAAGTGGCCGGTGAACTAAGAGACACTTCAATTCCAGTAACCTGAATACATCTCCTGATCCTTCGCCAGAAGATTTGTATACATGAACACTCCCATAGAAGGTGCCAAAAGTTAGCATTGATCGAATTGCATTTCGGACAGTTAGGGGTAGCATCCGGGCGAAATTTTGCCAATCTAATAGGGGTAAAGTAGGCCCTGTGTAAGATAAACACCTGTATTTGTTGAAATTTTAATGATGAAGTATAACCTTTAGTACTGTCTGTAACCATTTCCCACTCCTTGGGGTAAATGTATCAATATGCGGGTTCTTCAACACCCGCGTGTTCAGCCTCTTCCGCGATTAAATTTCAAGTTAACTTCCCTTTACAATGCAGCGCCGCTTGAAATTTAATCGCGGAAGAGGCTGAACACGCGGGTGTTGAAGAACCCGCATATTGATACATTTACCCCCTTGTCTGATAAAGGGCCAATATCTATTTCCCACTGAAAACATTTTTTTAAAACATTTTTGTACCTTTTCAGCTGCTCCACTTTCACCACCCACAAAGAAATCCGTTTTTCGCCTTAGGAAACTGAAGAATGTGTTTATTAGCTGAAAAGGGAATTGACAACAGGTTACAGCTATGAATTTATAATGTAATAATCTGCAAAGGTAATAGCTACAATGTTTAATACAGGGACAAGGAAGGGACATGTCTAAAGAGAGGTGATGGCACCAACACTTACATAGTGTATAATGTATAAAATATCCCCAAAATGGCATAGTGGAATCTTTCTTAGAAGTTGAATCCAAATTCAGGTGTGGATTAGATTTTGGGCTTGGTTAATAGAACAAACAAAATAACCCACAAATAAAGTCATTAGATATGCAGAACATCATGTTTAGAAAAAAATACAAAACGAGGCTTACGAAAAAGGTGCAGATGTGAGACAGAAAGAAAAAAGGACCCTGCTCTCGAGAGCAAAATTTCCTTTATTAAATAAAGGTTGGGAAAACAGAAGCTATTGAGAAAGACATGATGATCCCTCTTTTTAAAGCGATCTCCCCACAATGGTATGCCATTTGAATTGTAAAGCGTAATGGGGTGCCAGGAGTGAAAACATGCACTAAATAATTTATTTAAAGAAATATGTGTTTCTTTACCTGGTAATCACAAGACAGACAATACATAAAAAGGGACTCTTGTTTGAAAGTGGGGACTAATGCCTTTCAAATGTTGGTGCTCTCACAAATTTAGCAAAGAGAGAAATGGGAGCCAGACATTTGGCTTCCTGTCCCCCATGTATTTGCATAAATATTATGGGTTTTTATTATTTGGCAATCATGGTTAATAATGTGCCACTGTTCTAGTTAGAGTTGCTTTGTTTCTTATTTAAAAAGAAAAACAAAAACAAGGGTGTCCCTCTTTATTTTGGAGCTGGGGTAAAATCAGAGCTCTTTTAGAACCCCCATCACCATATTCTTTAACATTATTCATTGCCTACTGATCAGCAGGCATTACATAATGGCACCCTTGTTTGAAAGGGTGGCTTTCCCTTTACAAACAGGGCACCCCTGAGATTTTCAGAACCAGGAATATGGAGACCAAAGCTATGAAAGAGCCTTCCTCTACCCCTGGCCTTTTCAGCACTTATTATCTAAGGGACGCACATGTGACATCACGATGTGTGCACACACACAGTGCAGCAGGTCTTTTGCCACACCACTACAAGTAAACCTACTTATCATGTTTGAACAATAACTAGAATAAATCAAATAAACTAAAACAAACAGCATGGGAAGTTTGCAGATGCTAAGAAAAGAAAATATCAAAATAAGTAATATGTTGTAAGTAGGTACAAAGAACGAAATACAGTACAATATAAATTACCATTTGGTACAAAAGACTAATGAAAGAGAGGCATTACAATTTCATTACTTATTTCAAAAATGAAGATTAATTTAAAGCCTATAATACTATACATGGGTTATGTCCAAGACTCGTTCCAAAATCTTGAATAGTTAGTCTTGCTAGCGTTTTCCATTGTCTAGCTATGAGCAGTCACACAGTTAAAATAACATGCAGGACATATAAAGATTTCGATATCTGTGGATGAACCAGCTACAGGAGATATAATTTACGAGTAAAGAGAAGCTGTCTATCCAGCACAAGTTAAAGTGTATGAGTGATTACTCTCACATAGGTTTGTATTTGGGCACAATTCCATATGTGGTAAAATAGACAAAAGACTGCAATCTAGTTTGAGCTGCTAAATAATAACGAGGCTGAAGTTAGCTTCTTATTCGGCCAGCTTCTTATTCGTTTCTAATTCATGCTCCAGCTTCTTATTCAGAAAAGCTTATTTTTAAAGGATTAAATCAATTTGGATCACTGATTTCACATCAAATTAACACTACAGGGGGGTCCCTTATACAATATGCATTTTCATTTCGCCTCATCCAACAAGGTTATGGGCATGAAATCAGGGGGCAAAGTCACCATATTTTATCATTTTGAATAAGTAGCTGCAGTTTTTCAAGGGTTAAATGCCGTTGGGCCAGCAATTTGACAGTGGGAATCAACACAGGGTGGTCAGTTACATATAAAACATCTGTCTTTTGCCTGGCCCAACGCTGTTTTGGGCATGCAATCAGGTGGCAAAGTGGGCACAGATAGCATTTTTAGCATTTTGAATAAGTAGCTGAAGTTTTTCAAGGGTTAAATGCCGTTGGGCCAGCAATTTGACAGTGGGAATCAACACAGGGTGGTCAGTCACATATAAAACATCTGTCTTTTGCCTGGCCCAATGCTGTTTTGGGCATGCAATCAGGTCTACCCAGAGGATAGGGAAGGCTCATGGACATCGCTGGGCTATGATGCAGGTTTTTTAGTTAATATGGAAGTCAGGCTGGGCTGGTAGATGTGCATATTCGTCACTCTCCAGACCTCACGGGGTTCACCTTTTTTAGAGGTAGAAGTAGGTCAAGAATAGATTTTTTGCTAAAGGGAGCTCTGTCACATCAACTCCAAAGTTGATGGCAGTAGAGTTCTCGGATCACGTTGTCTTTGAACACTTCAGACACCCATCAGAATATCAGAGGCCTGTGGCGTCTGAACTCCAGCCTTCTGGATGATGAGGAGGACAGTTTTTTAGGGGCTTCCTTGAAACCCAAGAAACACTTTTGGACACTCGTTGGGCTAGGCCAGAGTGGTGGGAGGAATTCAAAGGAAGAACTCGGAGGTTCTTTAGGGAACTGGTAGTTCAGAGGAATTGGATAAAAAAAGAACGTCTGCCATGCCTTGAGACGGAAACTCGATTTCCTGATTTCTGAGGGTGGAGATAGTGGGGAAATCTCTGGCTAAAATCCCAGATAAAAGAGTGACAGTATGACCGTTATGCCTCTTTGGTTTTGGTGCAGGGCTGAGAAGTGGGGTAAGTACCTTCTGGCGCTGGATCAATCTAAGGCGTTTGATCATGTCAATCATGAATATCTGTGGGCACTTCTCGAGAGGTATGGTCTGCCAGTGAGGTTGGTTGATTGGCTACGTACCATTTATAGGCAGGCCGAGAGCTTCCCTCTTGTAAATGGTTGGGTGGGTCCTACTTTTGCGGTGTCATCTGGAGTCAGACAAGGTTGTCCCTTGAGCCCTCTCCTCTATGTATTTGTGATTGATCCTTTTATCAGGAGGATTGAGAACGATGCAGTGAGGGGAGTGCAGCTGGCTGTGGATGTTTCCTTGAAGGTAGCGGCCTACGCTGATGATGTCACAGTCGTCTTGTCAGACATGGCCGAGGCACGTGGCATTGAAAATCTAATCTGCGAATATTCTGAGGCTTCGGGCTCAGAGATAAACTAAGAAAAGAGTGAAGTTCTCTGGTTAGGGGAGGTAGGACAGCAGTTTGTCCTTCTGGATGCGCTCCCTCAGGCCAGTCAAGAGGTTAAAATCTTAGGCATTCTATTTGGTTTGGGTGATTATGCCCAGCGAAATTTGGAATTGAAACTGGCAGATGCCGCCTCTAAGATGGATAACTGGAAGAAGTGGAAGCTGCCCTACAGAGAACAGATTGATTTGATCAAGACTTACTTGATCCCAATTTTTTTGTACGTCAATTACATATGTCTGTTGCCAGAATCATTAAGGGTCAAGGTCAGTTCTTTGTTCTTTCAGTTGTTATGGGGGAACAAGTTGAACTTCATTAAGAGGAATGTGACCTACAAACCAAAGGATGAAGGTGGCCTGGGAATGGTAAACACAGTGCTGTTCTTTAGTACTGCCTTCTTGAAGCTTCATCTCAGGAGTCTCTTTTTGGAGTCTCCCCATCGGTGGGTAGCTGGCTTTCGTGTTTTGGTGCACCCCTTTCTCAACGCATGGTTGGATGGGGGTCCTGTAAAAAATCTTCGAGTTAAGCATGGATACCTCCCGGCCTATGTGGTTCAGGGTTTAAAGGTGACAAGGAAATGCCAGATTGAGGTGGGTGAGGCAAAAAACTCCTCTAGAAGGGTGTTGGAGAGGAGGATTTTGCGTACTCACTTTGATGTGCCCCTGTTACTAAAGGATTGCCCAGGTGATATGAGCTCGAAGGGTCTGTTTTTGGTGAATTCCGAACGGATTCCTCCGAAGTTTAGAGATCTCACTTGGCTTGCATTTCACGGGAGGCTCTTTGTTAAGGGGAACCTGAAGCATAGGGGTGTCGATGATCGTGGTTGTCCACGGGAGGAATGTCATGGGGAGGTGGAGACAATGGACCATTTCTTGCTTCAGTGTCCTTTTAATATAGAGGATAGAGGTTTACAAGGGAGTGACCCACGCCTTAGGCCTTCCCTGTCTTTCGGGGCTTAGTTACCCTGAGTGGATGTATGGAGCGCTCAAAAGGTGTGGGGATTTTGATTTAAGCACTCGTTTTTTAGTTAGCGTAGTTCTTAGGTTTTACACATGAAGCGCACAGTGTTTAGTGTCCATTAGGGGCAAAATCCTTCCCTGTAGTGAGGTGGTGGATAGTATTCTGCACGAGGTTTGGATAATAAGGGAAATGGAGAGGGGCCGGATGGATGCTGCGAGCTGGGGTAGATTTTGGCGGGGGCTGAGTCCTCTCTAAGCGGTAGCTAACACCTGGCAGTCTCTCCATTCCTGGCTATCTATCCTGTTTTATCACTATTAGATTTTGTGGAAACCCTTTTTTTAGTAAGGTTTAAAGTTTACATTTAAAGTTTGGTTTCATTACCTGACAGTAAAGGATGTGTGGGTGGTATTATAGATTGGTGGCGGGGTTGCAGAATATTGTGCTAAGGGTTGGCCTGTTTCTGTCGTGAAAAGTTTTTGGATTTGATTTGTGGTTTTTTTGTCTTTTTTTATATTTGTGAAGTGGTGTATTAGTTGTTTTGTGGTAGGATTGTAGTAGAATTGTTGTGTGGAGGTTTGTTCATATTGGTCCTTTTTACCCTTTGGATAATGTATATAGTTTATTTTATCTTGGACAAAGTGATATTGGATTTATTTTTGTTGCAATTTTTAATAAAAACAACAACCCTTGAAAAACTGCAGCTACTTATTCAAAATGCTAAAAATGCTATCTGTGCCCACTTTGCCACCTGATTGCATGCCCAAAACAGCGTTGGGCCAGGCAAAAGACAGATGTTTTATATGTAACTGACCACCCTGTGTTGATTCCCACTGTCAAATTGCTGGCCCAACGGCATTTAACCCTTGAAAAACTGCAGCTACTTATTCAAAATGATAAAATATGGTGACTTTGCCCTGATTTCATGCCCATAACCTTGTTGGGTGAGGCGAAATGATAATGCATTTTGTATAAGGGACCCCCTGTAGTGTTAATTTGATGTGAAATCAGTGATCCAAATTGATTTAATCCTTTAAAAATAAGCTTTTCTGAATAAGAAGCTGGAGCATAAATTAGAACAAATAAGAAGCAGGCCGAAAAAGAAGCTAACTTCAGCCTCGTTAAATAATATGCATGTCCATATTAGATATTTGTTTTACTGGGACTGTGTTATAAAACTGCATTTCCAATGCATGATGGAACTGTGAATATCAAAGTAAAGCATTTGCTGGTACCCACTAAGGATCTTGTGAGAGCCCATCTCTTTCTCCCTAAATAAAAGTCCAAAAGTTGCAATTGCATAGCATTCCCACCTGGGACAACAACCAAGTTAAATTAATTCTCAAAGACCCTCATGGCCACAGATGGTAGTAAAATAATAATGGGAACCACATAGTAGATGATGTACCGCTTCTACATGCCCTGCAGACCACTCCAAGTCATGTGGTAATTCTATGTAAAGAGGAAGACTACATTATCAGTATCTTGGCCACAGTTTTAGTGAACCTACAACTTATGAATCCAGTGCCACGGCTGAGGTCTCACTCTGTGGCTGCAACAAATTGTATAATGCTGTATTTCTACAGCAAGTATACAAATGAAAATAATGGAATGCTAGTTTGGGTACAGAAGTTGTTCTGTAAGGTAGCATAACTAAGACATGGTTGGGTTCCCCACTATATCAGTTGTGTGTAAGCTCTTGAATGAGCTGTAATTGGGCAACTTAAAAAATATATACATTTAGTTTAGGCAGCAAAACCATCAAGTTGGGGGAGTTTGACCATGCAGTGAGCTTTCGTTTTAGATGTCTGTAACTGGAGTTTGATTGTCTATAATGGAGTTAGATTGTCTATAACTGTTAAGTTTGATATAATCAGCAGTACTTAATCCAAGAGTATTTAAATGGGTCTTTCCAGGAATGATAATAGGGAAGTGTAAAACTGTCCTTGACCTTTGTATATGCTCAGAAAAAGTAGATTTGGCCCAATTACTAATCCCGAGAAGCTGCCAAATAAGTTTACTGCTGTCAAGGTTTGAAATGACACCTGGGGATCTGACAAATTTATCAGCAGGTCATCTGCATACATAGATTTTCACCTCAAAGATTTTGAGGCAAATGTCTAAGAGCTTTCAGTGCAATCATTTTAAAATGTTTGTAATGTGTCATATAAAATGAAAGTTTTTTTTGGTACAGCTCAGGTGATTATTTTTTCGGATTTTATTGGAACAATTTATTTGATTTAACAGCTATATAATAACACCAAGAAGGGACACTTTGTGGTGATATCTGAAGGCAGTGGATATGTATTCCTCTAATATACCTGCTGCCTCCGCTCACTGCCTTGTTTGGAGCCTGTTTAATAATACCATAAGTAAAATAGCTTGCAGTACCCAATCTAACCTATATTTAAGAAAAAATGGTCCCGTTTAAATAAAATAATAATAAAAAAAAAAAGCATATTGTCATGTTATTTTGTTTCACTTGTCCTCACAGGTTTCAAAATTACAGTGCGCAGAATTTGGTGCTCTTAGCAGAGTAGTAGCTATATGTTTAGGAAACAATGAAAAGTGAATATTTACAATGGATTTAGAGCTGTTATATAGTGCATCGATGGGCTCGTCTCCAGCTAATCTATACATTGCATGATCAGCTATACGTTTTTTAATAATCCTATTGTGTATTTGTTAATGCAATATGATATAGAAAAAAATGTGAAAGTGTTTTATTTATCACTTGCATAGGAATTAACAATGTCCAGTACATATTTAGCATACAATCAAGTCCATAAATATTGGGACATCGACACAATTCTCATATTTTGGGCTCTATACACCACCACAATTGATTTGAAATTAAACTAACAAGATGTGCTTTAACTGCAGACTTTCAGCTTTAATTTGAGGGTATTTACATCCAAATCAGGTGAACGGTGTAGGAATTACAATGGTTTCTATGTGTGCCTCACACTTTTAAGGGACCAAAAGTAATGGGACAAACTAAACAATCCTACATCAAACTTTCACTTTTTAATACTTTGTTGCAAATCCTTTGCAGTCAGTTACAGCCTGAAGTCTGGAAGGCATAGACATCACCAGACGCTGGGTTTCATCCCTGGTGATGGTCTGCCAGACCTCTACTGCAAATGTCTTCAGTTCCTGCTTGTTCTTGGGGTATTTTCCCTTCCTGTCCTAGGGATCACCAATGGTTTTTCCAAAGTAAACTGTCAACCAGACTGCCCATCACACAGGCCACACATTCTGTCTTCTGCAAGCTCTAACAAGATTATGGACACTTGTTTTGGTTTGTACAGATATTTAATGCCTCTGTTGTTTTACTAGTAGTGCAGCAAATAATCTTATATAGGGAAGTATTTTCAAGATGAATATTTCCCATTTTTGAATAACCAACTTTGTGGGTCCAATTAAAACAAAACCAAATATATAAGTTAAATTTCCCATACCTTGACTGAATTTGAACTGTTCTATTAACTAGTGTACAAGTTGTTACTGTCTGCAAAACGCATGTAATGGCTCTTATGGGCAATAGGTTGCAAAAGATACCCTTGGGAACATTGCCCTCTACAACATCTCTGGGAGGCCAGCACAGCATAGACAGATCTTAAAATAGTGATCAGTAGAGCATTAGAAGAACTACACTGTCAGGCTTCACATCTGGTCAATACAGTGCTTAAAGTGAGTACCAAAATGAGCAACAGGATCAATGTGAGAACACACTACTGTGCAAAAGATGATTCTTCAACCACTGCAAGTGTACACCTTAAAAAAGGTCGTCATGTACTAGACTGTGCACAGCAAACATAAATGTATCTTAAATATAGTCTGTTCTGAGAAGCATCTGAAACTTGTACATATATTAGTAAACATTAACTGTCTTATGCAATAAACTCGTACTTTGTTTCATGAACCTTTTATAGTTAAATTTTTATAAGCTTATAATTTGATACTTATTTGTACAATTACGTTAATGTTCATGAAGCTTAAATATTATTGTTTAGTGTGCTTTTGACGCATTGGGGTCTTATATATTGTATTGGGCCTGTAATATCACTGATCAGTCCTCTAGCACTGTACATTTGTGGACGGGTGTATGGCGCTGGTAAGGATAGTGAGGGGGGCATCAATGAATGATTTTCAGTAGGACCCGTGTAAACAGATGAAGAGTATGTAACCTAGTATAATCCGCTCACCTCCTGCACGCCTCCCTCGTGTTGCTGAGCCATAGCCAGCAACATCGTATCAAAGCGCTCATCGTCGGAAACATTTACCGTGGCCATACTGCTCTGTCCAGCACACGCTACACAGGTTCCGGGTCTACAGAACACTGGACATCCTTCCCGTTGCGCTCGGCCAATCAGCGCAGCTATAGCACTATACTGAGTGAATTGCTATAGCGACCTAACTGAAACTGACGGCGCTGTGGAATTGGAGCTGGAAATACAACCCATTATTACTCTATGGTGTCAGGTTGAACGGGATTGGCTAGTGAGTGCAGGGTGTTCGCCAATCTCGGGATGAGTCAGGACTATTTTTAATTGGCTACGTTAATTTTCAACGACAATAACGGCTAAAGGTGATGTTACGTTGCTGACTTTCATCTGTGTGTTTTACTGAGTATCGGGTTTAGTCGGACACCCCCCCAAAGCTTAACTCCCTGCATCTCTAATCATGTAATTTAGTCAGCATGCACTGCATATGGCGCTTCACCAAAGTAAGATGGCGGACTAAGCACGTGACCAGCCTCCCTGCCCTCCCACTAAAATGGTTGCTACACACACACGGCTGCAAATCAAAATCCCTACCAAGATGGCCGACAATCACGTGACTACATCAAGTGGTTCCGGGAAATGGAGAAGCCATGTACCCCGGTTCTCTTTATTATCAGTGGAATACCGCGCCGCTTTCGTTCAGCTCAGTTGCGGTATTACTTCAGTCAGTTCACGGAGAGCGACGGCTTCGTATGTTTCCATTACCGACACCGACCGGAGCGGAGAGGGTCAGCGGCTGCCAAATGTGGCACGTTTTGTTGTCCGGTTACCGTCAGACGGGAGAGAGCACAGAGCTTCCTGCACATGTATCATGGGAAACCCTGGTTGGACCCAGCAGGGAACCAGGTCCCCGGCAGGTGCCTGATCCACAGGGTCCGAGAAACTCCGGAAAGAGGTATCTGAATACTGTTATGTATGGGCCTAGACCTTATTCTCCATTTATTATAATACATGGACGCTTGTTGGATCGTAGCCAGTTGTTGGTTATTAAAAAGGTTGAGTTTGGCTTAGTAATTTAAAAATATTTGTAGGTGAGGAAAGGAATAAATTCCCACCTTCGCATATTTAGTTTCTGTCCTGTTAATTATGTGGACACTCCTGTAGGGCAAATATTGTTTAGGTGGCAATACTAGTTCAACACTCGCCATTTAATAATGGGTTGTCCTGATAACATTTAATCTAATTAACATTTAATTTCCAGAAACAGCAAATTAGTGCAGTTGGTTTTGTTTCTTTAGAATTAAGAAATACCTCTTAAGCATAAAGATGGCTATTATGTCTTTGAGAGTTTGGGATGAACCAGACGGAGTATGGTTACCTTGTTAAACTTGCGCTAATCATCTCCTTGTGTCTTTTAATAATTCTTTCACAGACCTGCAGGACTTTCCCTATAAGACACGTCGTGAAATGTTGGAAGTCCAATGTCCCTTTACAGATGTGGAAGATGTGGAGAAACAGGTGACCTCAGCGGAGTTGCTCAGAATGTCTGAGCTTAAACCTCCAGCACTTATGCCCCAAGGAAATGTTGGAACGCCTGTGAGTGTCTTCCTGCAGCTAATACGGTCATGCCGTTTACCACCCAGACTTATTACTCGTTTGAGTCTGCAGTTTCCTGGTTCAGGGAGACGCTATGGCAAGGTCCCTTTTGTCTATGCAGGGACAGAGACTTCCAAAACAGAGGAGGGTGTGTATACTGCCACTGGACATGAGATAACCGAAGGGGGCAGCATTGGATCAAATCTGCTCATAGATGATGACACTGTGGAGCAGTCTAACTCTGAGGATGTAAGTAATGAATCGGTGATCAAGGGACCTGTGTATCTGCTTTTATCATGCTTACATTTTAAATAACTTGTTTATTGACATGGTAAGGAATTTGTTCACCGACAGCCCATGAATAGAAGAGGACTTGCAATGTTCGTTAACCAGGGATCTGCATTACACACAGACTTGTTTACATTGATACACAATAATAAATATGGATATAGTTATAGCGCTCCTCCATAAGTCGCTCAGACCGTATATATAAAGACCTCCAATAAATCCAGAGTTAGTAATTTACAAATAAAATATGCTTACATAAAGTGCTCATGGATTTACAGAGAGATGTGTGAGGTAATCTTGTTATACACTTTCCATTTACATATGACGTTACATGTAATGTAGAAAACAAACACAATATAGTGTATTACGTAAAAACCATATATCCTCCACTGTACAGAAAACCACAAAGTCCGATCAAAATAGTGGATATTCCCCAATAGTAAAACGTGTAGGAAAATGATGTATTCATCCACCATGTGCCTAGGATCGGAGGGATCCTTCCAATATTATGCTCACACGAAGGTTTCCTGGTAACTTGCGTGAGATATATACCATCAGACTTATCTTCAGACCTCAATGTAGATTATAGGAGTGTAGAGATGAAACTTCCATCATCTAGTAATATTTAAAAAAAAAAAAAAACACCTCTATGGTACAATGCCATTGTGATATATAAAAATATGTAAACTTAGAACAATAAAAATAAAATCCACATAAGAATAAATGGATATTGAACACCCTCACATGTGGGAGGGCACTCCTTCCGGAAAAAGGACAATATCAGACTCTGAGAGGAGATGTGGATCGCATGGATGTTAAAACTGTCCCTTCTCCAACAAGTACGTCCAAGCCAACTGGAGTCCCACTGAATATGAGCTTCCAACACGTTTCAACTCCTCCCTGGGGTCTTTCTCAAGACTGAAATGACTCATTATTTGCTGTAGTAGGATTACCCCTTGTTAGAAGAAAAGGGGAGGGTGAAATAGGGTAATGATATGTAAAAATTAATTGGTTGTTTTTGGTTTTTTTTCCTTTATCCATCCAGGTCTCTATACCATAATGTACTTATTTGGTAGTCTTTATACTGAGAACTAGCTTATTACAATGTTTTTAGAAAAATGAACAACGCAGATATGCTGCAAAGGTGCTGTACTGTTTACAGCATTGTCTTCTGTGTCAAACCTCTTCTGCAAAGAATTGCTCTTTTGCCACCCAGTCTGCCAATTTTCCTATGCATAATGATTCAATGTTTCAGCAAGAAAATTGAATAACTTATTTTGGTTAATATATTTAACCCAAATTAAAATCTTATTTACTTTTATTTAGGATAATGACACATGTGAGGAATGGGAGCGACATGAGGCTTTACATGAAGACGTCACTGAGCAAGAACGCTGTAAAGAACGTTTGTATGAGGAAGAGATTGAGCTGAAGTGGGAGAAGGGTGGGTCTGGTTTGGTGTTCTACACAGATGCCCAGATATGGAAAGAACAGGAAGGAGGTGAGTGCACTAAACAGGCTAATATAATTTTTTGGACTTGCTGGAAGAAGTGTTCTTGTAACGAGGTGCTGAGGTTAAAAAGGGGTTGGAAGTTGCTAAATCAATTTTTAGCTCCCACTAAATGAAAATCAAGGAACCATTTAGTACAGATGCACAAGAAACAAGTTCACCATGTACTTATTTGCCCCACATAAAAAAATAATGAATTTATTATTTGCATTTAAGAAATCACAAGTTAAGTCTTTGCTGCCTAAATTTGTAAATATGCTTAAGCCATATACAACTTACAAGGTGCTACATTAGCTATTTGCAATACGCTTTATTATTGTACGTTGTGATAATTATTTTTTGGATTTGACTCCGCTTTCCCACTACAACAGCCTTTATTGTTTCTAATACCTGTACCCCATCAGCCATTTGTTCTTTAAATGCTTCTGTGGGATGCCCCCTTTCACACATCTGGATATCTCATTGTTGCACGGTCAGCATCGTGAAATTGCTTACATGCAGCAGCTTTTTGCTCAGAAGCTGCCCTCTAAAAGCATAGAGCGGCCTTCAACAGATAGCCAAGAGCAATATACAGGCACTCCTGCGGAACACTTCCAGTGTCACAGTAGATTGCCACAACCTCATTTACAACACTATTTTTTTCCCAGATTTTGATGAACAGACTGCTGATGATTGGGATGTGGATATGAGTGGTTATTATGAGTCTGGTGCTGGAGATAAAGATGCCAAAGATTTTTTAAAGATGCGACTAGAGACAAGGAGGCGAGATGGACTGGATGCAGCAGAGAAAAAAAATGGCCTTGGTAATTTTGAACGCTATACAAAGGTTAGAACAGAATTCATATCACAGCTCTTCTCTAAGAATTACATGATTTTTGCGTATTAAGTACTGTTACTCTATAGTATAATTTATTAAAAGTCTAGTCTACTATCTGCTGGTAATCTTACTAATAGACATTGTAGTCCTCCTTTTGTAGGCGAAGTTTATAGAGAATAACCGATGTCCGAGGACAATAACTTGCACAGTAAATATAAACACAATCTCAAATTCTCACAAGGTATAGAAACCTTTATATTTCTGATGACTATTAGCCCTCATTTACTTAGGGGCAACCTGTATTTTGGGTCACTCAATGGAAAACCTCATTTGTAAGGCAGCTGAGCTTACTATACGAAGTTGTACATGGTGGGAATGGGGAACTGTATAATGTCGTCGCCATTGTATTATTTTTACAATTTCATTGTGAGGTTTGTAGAGTTCAAGGGTACTATTTATGAAGCATATAGTTGCCAAAATGTTTCCACATGTTTATGGCAATTTTTAGTTTGTGGCTAATTTATGACCTGTCTAATGCAGGTGATATCACAGGTATCTCCTACGTTAATGAAAGAACCGTTGAACACTGCCGCCTCCATAGACCCATAGTGGCGTTGGGGAATGATTCTTATCGGGTAAAAAAAAATGCAGGCAATGATAAACAGGCCCCTAAATAACAAATTTGTATCACTGAATGAACTTGATCATTGTGAAATTTATGATGAGCACTTCTTGGTATAATATGCTATGCTTGTGTGCTGTGTTGTGTATCTTACTCACCTCTTATGGTATAGTAGACACTCCCAGAATTCATAATTTTCTTGCCAGGGAGTTGGACGAAAGCTAATGGAGCGTCAGGGGTGGACTGAGGGAGATGGACTTGGTGCCAGTGGTACAGGAATGCCTGAGGCTTTGGAGAATGAAGGACAAAAACCAAAATGCAGGCGTGGCTTGGGGTAAGTCTAAAGTCACAAAGTTAGATTGAAAATGGACTGAAGTTGCTGCATTTATTTGGATTTGTAATATCTGGTCATGTTCTTTTATAGGTATCATGGGGAAAAGTTGTCAACTTTCTGCCTAGGGCAAAAGAAACCGATGCATTTAATCTCTACAGTATATGATCAGCCACAAGAGGAGGATATGGGGGACACTTTATTGCGACGACAACAGCACCGTGCTATGAAGTATCGGAGCAATCAAATGACTTCCAAGAGAAAAAAGGGATTTTGATGGTCTAAATTAGAGTTTTTAATATACGTGACACTACAGCCTGTTGAAATTTTAAAATATTGCAAATTCTAGCAAATACATATTAACATCCTACAGTACTTTTTGTGGAGAATTTCAAACCTTATGTGTTTCACGGATTTCAGATATGGGACTTTAGCTTTTGCACCAATTTTTTTTTTTTTTATTTATGCTCAGGGTTTTTTTTTTTTTGTATCATCACTCAGTTATTGGTAGAATATTTATTTTGTTTGCTTAAGTTATATTAATTAAGGATGTGCAGTTCATTGCATCATCTGATTAAAACATGCCATATTTAAGTATTGTGCATTTCAAATCATACAAATGATACTGTTTCTCTTGTCTACGAATAACATTTTGTGAGATAGGGAAACTGCTAGTATACCTACAAACAAATATGCTACATTTTACTGACCTCTGTCTCAAGGATCCACCTTTGTTTTGCTAGTGGTTTTCTATTGTTACACATGGTAACGTCCCCTGGAAATAAAATTCTAAGATTTTTTTTTATTATCTTAGTCTACATACACGATATGGACAAAAGTATTCGGATGCTTAACCAAACTGTTTCCAGAAAGTCGGAAGCATAGCATTGTCCAAAATAACTTGGTTTGCTGAAGCATTTAGTTTGCGGTTCACCGTTTTTGTGCTTGCGTTAATGGCAGTAGACGTTTGGAACTCTTTAGTTATGGAATCAGCAGAGTGTTGACGACTTTTGTGCACCATGCACCTTAGCAGTCGTTGACCCTACTCTGATTTTATGTGGTTTTCTGCTTCGTGTCTGAGTTGTTGTTCCTAAATGCTTCCTGTGACAGGGTGGACCGCCTATATCACCCTGTCTGTTGTTGCTGGGAAACAGCTGGACTTACTTTGCCACTGTTCCCTTTTGTTATCCCAAATGCGCCCTCTAACTGCAGTAGGAGGGGCTTACAAATGCCACCACTGGACTCCTTACTGACATCCAGTATTGGGTTTCTTCTGGGTAACTAGCACTGCTAATGTATCCTGTTACTGGTGTACCTGGGCTGGTACTCCTGATCTCTTCCTATGCATCAGGGGTGCTGTGGGTGGATCGCCCCTGGCCTATCACACTGACCAGAGCTGCTGGGTAGCGGGCAGAGCGGTGGTACCGGAAAAGCTGGGTCAAAACTTCAGAAACAGCCAGGAACGGGTTAGATTTTGGGTCTCATCTGTAGGTCACATGAATAGAGACGTTTTCCAAGCAGGTCTTTGAAGCAAGTGATGTTTATTTGCTCGCACTGGTTGAAAGCAGCAGGGGCAGGTCGGATAAATCAAGAAAGGAATTTTCAATACAAGACAGGGCTTTTTATACCGATTTGAACACAGCCTCATGGGCTATTTTTAGAATCAGGATGCAATTAGTTTACCCAAACATGGATTTACATGCAATGCAAAGCTAACAATATTTACACTTCTCTGTTATGTGCTAAAACTTGATGCTTGCATTATCTGAGATCCAGTAATGCCAGGCAGTGGCCCCCTGCTGGGTATACAGACTAAACAGGTTTTTATCACTTCACATAAAGACTTAACATTTCCTTCTATCAGCAAACAGACTTCCTCTAGCAAAGATACAAACTCAAACAATGACACTTGCATACAAAACACAAACCAATGTAACATAAGTGCATTTCAAATTATACATTTGTTCCTGTACTTCTGGTTGAAATACATTTCTACACTAAATTATTTCTACATGATCCAGCCCCAAATAAGTTATTTATCTGTGATCCAGTCACACTTCCACTTTCTAATAATATCACAGCTGACTGTGGAATATCTAGCAGGGATGAAATTGCACAAAGTCTTATTGCAAAGATGGCATCCTATCACAGTACCACGCTTGAAGTCACTGAGCTCTTCAGAACAACCTATTTTGTATCACAAATGTTTGCAAATGGAGACTGCATGGCTAGGTGCTTGATTTTATACACCTCTGGCAACGGGTCTGATTGAATCACCTAAATTCAATAATTAACAGGGGTGCCCATATACTTTTTTTTCCATATAGTGCATATTAAAATATGCTTAACCCTGCACGCTAAAGGTAAACATTAAAGTCGCTCTTACAAACCTATTACATAGATGGTGTCTTGTACCTCTCCAACATTAGTTTTATCTTCTGTAATCTGCGCTTATGTTTTGGTGATTTTTTTTTTTGTTTTTTTTTAAACTTATAGATTGTGTCACACAATAAACAGGCATTCGGCATTAACCCTAGAGGGTAGGAACAAATTACAGTGTGAAACGGGAACCAAAGCATAAAGGTTATGTCCATTTAGGGTGGTTACACAAAATAAATAGGTTGTAGGACATTTCTGTAATAAGCCAAGAGAGAGCCTTAAGGAGATGCAAGGAAGTGTGGCATTGTATACAGTAGTAAAGGCAGATTATAAGCTTGCGAGCAGGGTTCTCTTTCCTCTCTGTATGTATTACCCAGTATTGTTTTATTAATGTTTGTTCCCAATTGTAAAGCGCTACGGAATTTGCTGGCACTATATAAATAAATGATGTTGATGAAGGGTGTTGAGACCGGGCTCCCTGGTGTCCAGAGAGCATACCAAATAGATCATCATGCGTCAATCAACCTGGGCTGAGCTGTTTTCAGGAAAAGGGCCAAAATATTCTGAATTAGTGCAGGTGGTGGGTTGGGGCCTGAGGGGCCATTGTAGGTGAACCAATCACTCCAGATTTGGGAAAATGTATGGGTTTTCTTGTTTAGATATGCTGAAATTTTCTCCATGGATACTAAATACTAGATTTTAGCGAGAAGTTGCTGTCTACGAGGGTTTGTATTTTTCCAATGTTTCGCGACCAGGCATTTTTTGGTGTTTTTAATCTTTCCAGGTTAGGTAGAGACAGGTTTATTTAAAACAACCCCAAACCGTATATAAGACCCTATCTGATCCTTTTGCATCACTACAAGATATTTCTTTGAGATAGATACTAAATGTGGTGTTCCTGGTGGCGTTTACTTCTGCTCACAGAGTGGGAGAATGAAAAGTACTGTTGTGCAAGGAACCCTTGCTGATTATATATGCAACTAATATGTTACCTGGAGACAATCCACTGTTTCTGCCAAAAGTAATATCTACATTCCACATTAATCAGGAGGTCATACTACCATCCACAACCTAGTGATGAATCATTGGGCTTTGCTAAAGCAATTTCCATATATTTATCTAGGATGGAGGGATTAAGAAGCACGGGGCAACTTTTTGTGATTTCTACAGGCCCTTGGAAAAGGTGTGCTTATTTATATAAAATAAAAAAGAATAGGGTGTAAGTTGCCAGAGGTACTGAGAGCCACTCAAAGTGGACAGTGGCAACATCTTTGGCAAGAAAAACTAAAGTTTCAATGACAGAATTTTGCAAAGCCGCTGGATGAACATCTATCCACATATTGGCTAGTCATTATCTGGATGTCTTTTTCTCTATTGCATCTCAGTTTGGGAGACATGCTTTCCACACAGCCATTGAATAAATTCTTGATAATGCAGCAAATGTGGCTAATTTTAAGGAAATCACAAATGTGCTTTTATCTCCTCCAACATCCTTTTGAAGTGTGTAGGAATCTCAGCTAGATCACCATTACAATGCTTTGTAAATCTAAGACAACTTTTCATTCATCGGAATTTACAATGTATGGCATCTCAATGCATTACATATTTAGTATGACTTCTTAACTGTAGCTGTGTAATTTAGCTAAGCATTAACACAACACTTAAATTTTTCCGTAGATGTACAGTATTCTGAGTGAATATATGCCAAATATACAACCATAATTTAACTTTTCAGTCTAAGTAATAGCTCCAATTTAATTTCACACGAGACCCCCACAACCACGAGGCTACACCAAAATGGCACCACCGTGAGGCTTCAACAAAATGGTGGCATTACTGCCTACGTCTCCCAGTAGTCTATGCAGTTGTAGGAGAAGAAGAATGTGAAGTGAACAGAGTTAAGGAAGCTAGTTCAATTTGTTTGTTATCCTGCCTCCAAGCGAGGAAGGAACATACACTCTAGTTGTCTCTACTGTAATAGTGCCGTTCCAAGCAAAGAGAATTTATGTACACTATTTACTATTAATTCTATTTTTGTGTAGTTCACTGTCATGACACAGGTCTTTCCCATTTACACTTTCCACAAAGACTATTGGGAGGCAGAACATTAATAATATAAAAATGTTTGTGTCTTTGTTAGAATACAGGTTAAGGAGAAAGTTTCTACTTTTTATGCGTCAAGAGGTTGTTGGATCTTGGGCTGTATGTGATATAATCTCAATTACTATTAAAAAAAAATTTGTTCTGGAGATTGTCAGGCTCTATTTGACACCTGAAATGTTTCATGGAAGAGATCTCTTTCTTAACCTTCCATTCCGGAAGTGGAATTTTCTCTCTCAACTGCCTCTCTCTTGATCCCTCTGGGGAGTAAATGTGAACTCACACATGCTAATGCTGCCAGATGGTTATTCTTAAATTTGGCCACATACATGGGTATAAAATATTGTATTGGGTATACTTAAAAACCCCAAAAATTATTGATGCATAGGTACAGTAAATTCACATCAAATATCAGTACAATACACATGATACAGAGGCCTCAAAGTCTTTTAATTTTCAATACATGAAATAAAGTAAACCTCAGATTTCAATATTCAGAATTGTAGAAACCCAAGTAATTCAACTGTGTGAGTAAAATATTCATCTAACACATTGTTTCCCAAACCCAGTCCTCAGGGACCCCAAACAGTGCATGTTTTCCATATCTCTTTGCTGGAGCACAGGTGTACTCATTACTGACTGACACATTGTAACAGATCAACAGGTGGTGCTAATTATTTCACCTGGAAAACCTGCAGATAGGACTGGGTTTGAGAAACACTGCTCTAACATAAAACAGATGAAAACAAAACATGTTAAAGTCTAATCAGGTCCCATTTCCATAAGTATTCCAGTCCTCACCATAATATTGGAATGTCTCATGTATGTCCACCCATGGGACATTTTTGGTATGGTCAGCTAACCTTTTAATTTATATTCAAATAGTTAAGCTAAGATCAGTAATCCTGCTACCTGTCTATGTGACATCCATGTTACATCTCTAAATTCCTTAATTACAGTTCATAAGTCTCCCCTGGAAGGCTGCTTATAAATCCCAACAAGAAAAACATGTTGATCATCCTCTCTTTATCAATTAAAGCAACTGCTTTATGCATTGTCAGAAGACTCAAGACATCAGTGTACATGATATATCTTTGATGGGACTATCTACCATTACACAATGAGTTTTGCTAGCTGTCAAGAAAATCAATTTTTACTATATGAGGGATAAGCTTTATTTGCATTTGAGGAAATGATTGTTGGTCTTGTATATGATACTGTGTTGCCCATTGAAGGATGATTGCACCTTTTCACCCTCTCCAATACATCCAGGAGGTCCTCAGTGTAGGATATTCTAAAAAAAATATTTTGCAACACCTGAAAAGTATTTTAGAAAGTATCAAAATCAAAGTTCCATAAATTTACTATATATTTCGGGTATGCCGTACATTAACCTTTTGGCTATTTGTATAATGTCATCAAACTTATTAGGTCTTGATGTGGCTTGTAATATCATGTCAGATTGTTTGACGTAGATAATTTAATTGTAACAAAAATACAGTAGGAGCCAACACGTATTTTATCAGAAGGTTGTGGCATAACATTTTATCTGTGCTTTCATTATTGATCTCCATAAATTGTATACCTTTCGATTGCAGTGAGTATCTAGACTCTGTAGGATAAAAGAAAACATTTCTACATCATTATTATGCCTTTTAAAAAATTGTTTTGCTTTATGTGAGATGGTAATTATTTACAGGTGTTGTGATTTATTGCAGGTAGAGAGGCCAGTGATATAAACTGGTTGTGAAAATGTTAATTTGTTTAGGTATCTTGAGGAGGCAAGCAAGGTTATATCTTGTCATATCTGGAAAATGTAGTCCCCCTAAATCAGAGATGCCCAAGCTCATTCCTCAAAAGCTACCAACAGTTCATGTTTTCAGGATTTCTATAATCATACACAGGTGTGTTTATCTATTTTTCTGGGTCAGTAATCACCCCACCTGTTTTTGCAGACAGAAATCCTGAAAACATGACCTGTTAGTAGTTCATGAGGACTGGGTTTGAGCACCTCTGCCCTAAATGGTAAGATAGCCTACATTTTTGATAGGAAATGTAGTTTTTATTATGCAAATAGGAGATCCTTTACATGTACATGTTTAAGAAAATAAATCCTGCAAATGAAATAATCTTAATTAAAGCAGCTTTCTATGCCAAAGGTAGAGAAACTCATTTGAAAATCTTAACCATAAGGGGACTAATATTGTTAGCATACAGGTCAGACAACAGGTGATATCTTAATTCTAAAATATGTAATTAGTTGTCCAGTTTCACAGATAGCAGGTCTATCAGAGCATCCCTATCCTGTAGCCATTGCTTCAAATTTTAACAATGTTCCAATTTGTTTAAGCAGTTTGAATATATCTGACATTGCTTTCCTCATGTTAGAAGCAAAGAGGAAAAACTTCTTCCAAAATAGTGCAACTCCACTGAGCCAATACTTATTCCTTGGAATGTTTGTAAATCTCAAAAGACATATTGCTTGAGGTTCTATAGATTGCATAAATAGCAAGTGGAAAGCATCCCTGAAAGGTTGACAGTAACATACCTTCCAATAAGTACATGACAATAGGGAAATAAGTGCCACATTAAATAGATGGTAGTATCAGATACATAATATATACAGAGAAAAAACGAAACCACATATATGTAACAGAACATGAGAGAACTTTAAAATTCTTACAAAAATACAAAATTTATAACCCGTTCTTGATTTTCCCCAAAAAAAGTGTAGCCATAAATAACAAAGTACTTAACCTAACAAAAGAGCAAAAGGAAGAAATTTGTAACTGTGCCCATTATACATATTTAGATAAATGAAAGATAATTTCCCTCCCCATCTTTGACTTAATTCCCCATTAGCATGAAGATACAACCTATTTCACTTAGATTCATTGTTACGCTTCTTTAGTTTTCTCAGACTCCGTTAAGTACTGTGGTCTGCATAAAGTGTCCATAATGATGTCATCAAATAGAGACAAAAAAGAAAAAGAGACCATGCTGGGTTACACTATACTTAAGATACGCACAGCACAGCTCCAGAAATAGGGTTAATTGCTAATCCCTACTCATAAACATACAAAAGACACACAAAGAGCAGCGCTGAAATGTGATAGTTAGGTAACCAAAATAAAAAATAGTTTTAAACCATGACAGAATACATATAAATTGGTTAAACCAGAGATAGTATTTAATACCTCAATAAATAACAATACATTCACATCACAAGTATTGCAACCAATAATCAAAAAGCATGAAGATAAAATCACTGGGACCTAAACTGTGTATGTAGAGAATGCCAAGAGCTACTGTGCAACGGACTATAATATGACTGCCCACATAAACCTCATTATACAGCAGTGGCCAAAAGTTTTAAGACTGACACAAATATTATTTTTCACAGAGTCTGCTGCCTCAGTTTTTATGGTGGCAATTTGCATATACTCCAGAATGTCATGAAGAGTGATCAGATGAATTACAATTAATGTCAAAGTCCCACTTTGCCATAACAATGAACTTTATCCCAAAAACAACATTTCCACTGCATTTCAGCCGTGCCACAAAAAGACCAGCTGACATCAGGTCAATGATTCTCTCTTCAGGTGAATGTTGACGAGGACAAGGCTGGAGATCTCTCTGTCATGCTGATTGAGTTAGAATAACAGACTGGAAGCTTTAAAAGGGGGGTGGTGCTTGAAATCATTGTTCTTCCTCTGTTAACCATGGTTACCTGCAAGGAAACACGTGCAGTCATCATTGCTTTGCACAAAAAAGAGGATTTATGTACTTACGTTAAATCCGTTTCTCTGATTCCGTCTGGCGGACACTGCTTACCATGGGGCACCTTGGGTTGTGGAGGGGAGCTTGGGAGTTGGCACCTAACTAGTTAACTTTAGTGCTGCCGACAGACCCCTCCCCTCTACAATCCCCCTGCCTCTTCCTGTACAATCCAGTTAGTTTTAAAAAGCCCCAGGAGGAAAAAAGGGCAGTCAAACAAGAGCACACAGAAGAAAAACAGAAGGGAGGGATCGCAGTGTCCCCTAGACGGAATCAGAGAAACGGATTTAACGTAAGTACATAAATTCTCTTTTCTCTTTCATCCAGTCTGGGGGACACTGCGTACCATGGGGACGTTCTAAAGCAGCCCCTAAAGGGTGGGATTACTCTGAAAATCCCGCTCGTAAAGCACTACGAGTGAATTTTGCATCGGCTGATGCAAAAACATTAATTGATAAAATTTCGTAAAAGTGTGGACAGAGGACCAGGTGGCTGCCCTGCAAAGCTGGTCCGCAGAAGCACCATTCCTTGCTGCCCACGACGCCCCTACTGATCTGGTGGAATGGGCTGTAATTCTCTCCGGCACAGGACGGTTAGCCTTTATATAAGCCTGCCTGATGGTAGACGTAACCCATCTTGCAATGGACTGTTTTGAGGCTGGCCAGCCTCTCTTATTAGCGTCCTAAAAAACAAACAGAGAGTCAGTACGTCTAATCTGGGAAGTTCTTTTAACAATTGCGGAGAGCCCTAACCACATCTAACTTTTCCATGGATTGTAAATCCGCATGGGAAGAAGATGAAAAAACCACTACAATTTCCTGGTTGAGATGAAAGGCCGAAACTACTTTGGAACAAAAGAAGGGAGGGTCCTTAACACCGCTCTGTCCTCGTGGAAAACAAAAAATGGTTCCCGGCAGGACAGGGCTCCTAATTCGGAAACTCTACGAGCAGATGCAATAGCCAAAAGAAAGAGGACCTTCCAGGTCAACCGCTTTAAATCTGCCTTGTTCAATGGCTCAAAGGGAGGCCCCTAGAGCATATCCAGCACCATGTTGAGATCCCATGGAGCTGTAGGAGGGACATAGGGAGGCTGAATATGCAAGACTCCCGGGAAAAAAGTCCTAATATCTGGTAAATCAGCTGATTTCATATGAAAACATATGGAAAGTGCCGATACCTGGACCTTTAGGGAACCTAATCTAAGGCCTGCTTCCAGGCCATCCTGAAGGAAAGCTAACAGACGGGGAAGACGAAAAGAGGACGAGTGGCACGTCCTATTTTCGCACCATCTAATGTAGGCCTTCCAAATCCGATGATAAATGCGAGATGAAGCTGGCTTCCTTGCTCGCATCATAGTCTGTACTACAGTGAAAGAAAAGCCTCTAGCCCTCCAGAGGCTGGCCTCAACAGCCATGCCGTTAAACTGAGCTGAGGTAAATTCTGGTAATGGAATGGACCTTGCAGAAGCAGGTCGTCTCGATACGGAAGGCGGAACCCCGGACCTTCCGCCATAGATATTATGTCTGCGTACCACACTCGGCGCGGCCAAGAGGGAGCTACTAGGATTATTGGTAGAAGGCCCTGCCGTACTCGTCTGAGGATGCTAGGAAACATGGGAATCAGAGGAAACAGGTATCCCATCCTGAACTCCCATGACATCGTCAGGACGTCCACTGCCGCCGCTAGGGGATCCCCTGCCCCTGCGCAAAACCTGTGGACCTTCCTGTTGTGTCTGGAGGCCATGAGGTCTATATCTGGAAGACCCCATCTGTGAACCAGAGACTGGAAGACTACCGGATGGAGTGACCACTCCCCCGGCATCATCAGGTTTCGACTTAGATAGTCCGCCTCCCAGTTTCTATTCCTGGAATGAAAACTGCCGATGTTGCTGGAACATATTGCTCTGCCCAAACCAATATTTGGTCTGCAATCTCCATAGTCGCTGCACTTCTGGTTCCTCCTTGCCTGTTGACATATGCCGCGGCCGTGGCATTGTCGGACTGGATTCTGACCGGGTGGCCCCGAAGAAGGGACTGAGCTCCCCGGAGGGCCAATAGAATGGCCTTCAATTCCAATACGTTTATCGATAGGGTTGATTCCTGAACCGACCAACTTCCTTGGAGTCGGAGGTGTAGGATCACCGCCCCCCAACCTTTCAGGCTGGCGTCTGTCGTGGCTATGATCCACGACCATGGTGCGAAAGATCTGCTCACATTCATGTGATCCTGACACAGCCACCACTGAAGAGATTCTTTCGCCCTCTGAGATAGAGAGATCTTCTGAAGTTTCAGGTGTAGATGTTATCCTGACCATTTCGACAATAGATCCCACTGGAAACATTGAGAATGTGCTCGACCAAAGGGAATGGTCTCGAAGGAGGCCACCATCTTTCCGAGTAGCCTCATGCACAAGTGCATTGAGGGGCTGGGAGAAGATAAAAACCTGGGTGGTTATGGTCTGAATAGAGGTGATCTACTCTTCTGGGAGAAATACTCCCTGATTGCTGGTGTCCATGATGAGTCCCAGGAACACCATACGCTGACACGGAATGAACTGGGATTTCTTTGAATTTTTAAACCATCCGTGGTCCTCGAAAACCGTCTGGGTGAGGGACAGATGATAACGTAGGCAACCTTCTGTGGAAGCCTTGATGAGTAGGTCGTCCAAATAAGGAACGACCTGAACTCCCTGCAGGTGAAGACATGCTGCCATTACTGACATAATCTTCGTGAAGACCCTTGGCGCTCTTGAGAGACCGAAGGAGAGGGCCCGAAACAGGTAGTGGACTGATCCCACCGAGAACCCGAGAAGGGACTGATGGTGGATCCAAATTGGAATGTGGAGGTAAGCGTCCTTTATGTCTATGGACGCCATGAACTGATCTTTCTCTAGGCCGTTTATTACTGACCTGAGGGATTCCATCCGAAATTTGTCCACCCTTAAGTGAACATTGAGGCCCTTTAAGTCTAGGATGGGCCGAAAGGAGCCATCCAGCTTCTTGACTAGAAACAGGTTGGAATAAAAACCCCTTCCTTTCTGACAATCTGGCACTCTGCAGATGACCCTTTGAAGCAAAAGAGAAGCGACACAAACCTGTATCGCCTGTCTTTTTAAAGTATCCTGAGGTAGCGGGGTCTGGAAGCAACGTTGTGGAGCCGGGCCCAATAAGTCTATCCTGTACCCCTCTGAAATAATTCCTCGAATCCAAGGATCTTGGGAAGACGCTGGCCACTGTTCCTGAAACAGGGACAGACGTCCTCCCACAGGCGCCCCCTGCAGAACAGGGTGGTAGTCAAGACGCAGGTTTTTCCTGGGTCCTAGCGGCCTGGCGCTTAGCTGCAAACGAGGACCTCCCCCTGGAAAAGGAGGCTCGGGAATTAGAATTCCTGCTTCTAAAGACTGTCCCCTCTGGAAGGAAGTCCCGCGAAAGGACTGACGGAAGGAGCTGCCCCTCGGGGCGCGGCTTCTGTTAGCATATACTGGCAAGGAAGTGCTTTTGCCCCCCGTTGCCTGAGAAATATGGGTATCTAATTCCGGGCCGAATAAACCTGCTGCAGAAAAAAGGGAATAGTTTCAATGGACCCTTTTGATTCTGCATCACCTTCCCAGGATTTCAGCCAAAGTGTCCTTCTTGCTGAAATGGAGGCTGCTTGAATAGAAGAGGAACCCGCCGCAGAATTCTGGGCCGCGTCATAAAGGTACCCCGAAGCCTCCTATAAATGCGAGGCTAGGGGAAGAATTCGGAGTCCTGAAAGGCCTCTGCCAGCTGGTCTGCCCATGCTTCCATGGCTCTAGCCACCCAGGCTGAAGCAAATGTAGGTCTAAAAGCAGAACCCGCAGCCGCAAATATAGATTTGAGCTGGGTTTCAACCTTGCGTCCATTGGCGTCCGGGAGGGACGCTGAGCCAGGGGCTGGAAGTAAAGTATGCTTTGCCAGGTGAGCAATAGGGATATCCACTTTTGGAATAGTTTTCCCAGCGCACCACTGCTTCCTCCTGTAAGGGATACAGGGAAGAGAACCTTTTAGGGATCTAAATTCTTTTCTCAGGCTGTTTCTATGCACCTTCCGCAATATCTCTAAGTTCTGCAGAGGGGGAAAACGGCTGGCCTTCCTTTTGGCCTTTTTAAAGAGACTTCTGTCTCTGGGAGTAATATCCTCCTGCTCTGGGAAATCCAGCGCCTGTCTAACCGCTAAAACCAAATCATTAACAAATTGGCCTTTAGGATTCTCTCCCTGTTCTGAGGAATGACCTAGATCAGTATCGGAATAAACTTCCCCTTCTTCCTCAGACTCCACCTCAGAGTCTGAAAGGACTAAAAGGGGGTTAGCAGATCTAGGCCTCTTTCTTTTAGCAGGCGGGGTATTAGAGGAGTCAAGCAACTGATTATGCTTGTCCAAACCTCTGATAAAAGCTGTAGACCAAGCCGGTTCTGTGACAAACTGGCTGGGTCAGTTGTAATGACGAAGGTCCCGGCAAACTCAATATACTAAAAGCTGAGGAGGCCGGAAGGCCTGACTGCATATTAGCATTACTAGCCACTGAAGTTGCAACAGAAGATAGCAGCTGATTTGACTGAAACACCATCTGGGCTAAAGAGGTAACCGACTGTGTTAGGGAGGTGACCCAGGCCGGTTCCTCAGGCGGAGGGGCTGTGACCTTCAGGGTTTGCGCAGTAGACGCCCCTGCTTCGCATGCAGCACAGAGCGCCAAAGGGTCCTTCTGCCCACATGGTAATTTTACATGACATTTTAGAACATGTGAAATATTTTGCTATAGGTCCCTTTCCCTTATCTGTCATTTTCTTATAAAGGAAGGTACACCAAGCACACAGACCAAAATATCAATCTAGCTGAATAACAGAGATAAAAGAGAGAGAGAGAGTGAGTAGTAAAGTATGGAAGGAACAGAGTAAATGACAAGTAATCAACTAATATCTTATGAAAAGTTGTACTTGAAAAATTTAAACACCATAAATATTTCTGGCTAGTAGGAGACTATAATATAAACCTGCTAGCCCAGTAATAAACAACAGATATGTGTTTAAATAAGCTGATACTTAGCCGAATGGCCACAAAGGGGAGAAGTCCAGCAGCTCAGTCCTGTGCTCTCCCTCAGCTCTGTTCCTCTTCCCGGGCTTCTGCATTGGCGCCAGAACCTTGGGAAAGACCATCTCTCTCTCTGTAAGGAGGGGGGAACTCTATGTATTAGCTCCCCCCTCTTCCATGTTGCCGATGTTCCTGATCCCTATATGTCCATAGGAAAAACGGCTTTTAGTGTGGCAGAGTAGTGGAGACCTCTATTTGTTCCTCTTCCCAGGACAGAGGTCTCCGCAGCGGTATCTATCCGATGCCCCCCTCCTATGTATGAGGGGGGAATCTTGGAATCGCCCCCTCCTCCTCAGCGCTCTTGACCATCCAAAATGGCCGCTGGCGTTATCGTTATCCGATAACCGGCGCTCTATGCCTGTAATGCCAGCGCCGGTTATCGGGGAGGCTGTAGGAGTGCAGCGGTCTCTGAGACCGCTTGTTACTCCAGTAATCAGGCACCCGAAATATTGCTTCCAGTCCCTGTCAGTGGGAGCCGCTGGCTCTCTGCTGACAGGGGAATGCCTGCGCTGCTCTGCTGTGAGTGTGTTCTCTATAGTAGAACACACTCCAGCGCTGCCACCTGTGTAAAAATAGAACATAAAAGAAAAAAATAAAATTTCTTAAAATTATACTAAGCACTAAAAAACTCTGCCCATACTCCAGGGCACCTAAAAAAAACTGGATTGTACAGGAAGAGGCAGAGGGATTGTAGAGGGGAGGGATCTGTCGGCAGCACTAAAGTTAACTAGTTAAGTGCCAACTCCCAAGCTCCCCTCCACAACCCAAGGTGCCCCATGGTAAGCAGTGTCCCCCAGACTGGATGAAAGAGAAAAGGGCTTCACAGGCAAGGATATTGCTGCTAGTAGTAAGATTGCACCTAAATCAACAATTTATCGGATCATCAAGAACTTCAAGGAAAGGGGTTCAATAGTTGTGAAGAAGGCTTCAGGGCACCCAAGAACGTCCACCAAGTGCTAGGACCGTCTCTTAAAGTTTATTCAGCTGCAGTATAGGAGCACCACCAGTGCAGAGCTTGCTCAGGAATGGCAGCAGGCAGGTGTGAGTGCAACTGCACACACAGTGAGGCAAAGAATTTTGGAGGATTACATGGTGTCAAGAAGGCTAGCAAAGAAGAGATCTCTCTCCAAGAAAAACATCAGGGACAGACTGATATTCTGCAAAAGGTAAAGGGATTGGACTGCTGAGGACTGGAGTAAAGTCATTTTCTCTGATGAATCCCCTTTCAGATTGTTTGGGTCATCTGGAAAAATGCTTGTCCGGAGAAAGAAAGGTGAGTGCTACCATCAGTCCTTTGTCATGCCAACAGTAAAGCATCATGAGACCATTCATGTGTGGGGTTGCTTCTCAGCCAAGGGAGTTGGTTCTCTCCCAATTTTGCCTTAAAACACAGCCATGAATAAAGAAAGGTACCAAAACATCCTCCAAGAGAAACTTCTCCCAACCATATAAGAACAGTTTGTTGACGAACAATGCCTTTTGCAGCATGATGGAGCACCTTGCTATAAAGCAAAAGTGATAACTAAGTGGCTCGGGGATCAAAATATCGAAATTTTGGATCCATGGCCAGGAAACTCCCCAGACCTTAAGATGCGGGTGGACAAACAAAAAACCACAAATTCTGACAAACTCAAAGTATTGATTAGCCAAGAATGGGCGGCCATCAGTCTGTATCTGGCCCAGAAGTTGAGTGACAGCATGCCAGGGTGAATTGCAGGTCTTCAAAAAGAAGGGTCAACACTGCAAATATTGACTCTTTGCATAAACTTAATGTAATTGTCAATAAAAGTCTTTGTCACTTATGAAATGCTTGTAATTTTACTTCATAGCAACATCTGACAAAAAAGGTCTAAAACACTGAAGCAGCAAACTTTGTGAAAACCAATACTTGTGTCAATCTCAAAACTCTTGGCCATGACTGTAGTCCACTCTACTCATTTTAGGTCCAAGCAGTTTTATCTTCATGCTTTTTAATTATTGGTTGCAACATTTTGTGATGTGAATGTATTGTTATTTATTAAGGCATTAAATATTTTATATGGAATTATCTCTGGTTTGACCGCTTTATGCATATTCTGTCATGGTTTAAATCGTTTATTTTATTTTGGTTACCTACTTATTTACCACATTTCAGCGCTGCTCTTTGTGTGTCTTTCATAATGATGTCATGTCTACGTGAAGTCTTTGCTAAATTATATCATGAGTTTCAATCTGCTATTGGTCTATGGTACTCTATTGCATCACAGATGGTTTAATTGTGCCACTTCTTGTGTGGCATGGGATGATGGCATTGATTTTCTGTTCAGGCTTCAGTGAATAATAGGTAGGCTAAATAATTATTGCTCGTTTCTGGTTAGTTAGCAACAGTGACCAATGAGGATATGTTTGTCAACAGGCCAGTGACTAATACTCCTTGATATGGGAAAGGGCTGGTCCTGGATGGGATCACAGCATTTACCGTGGGATCTTCTGGCTCTCCACTAGGAAGAGGGTTTGGGAAGCTAGTATCATATAAACAAGGACATAATAGCCATTACAGACCAAGCTAGAGTCAAAGGGGTAAATGTATCATACCCCGGTTTTCTGAACTCGCGGGAGATCGGCGTCTTCGCAGCTTAAATTTACAACGGCGCTGTCTTGTCCCTTTACAAGGCAGCGCTGCTTTAAATTTAAGCTGCGAAGACGCCGATCTCCCGCAAGTTCAGTAAACCCGGGGTATGATACATTTACCCCCAGGGTGCCTAGAGGATCCTGTAACAGTATTAAATATAAATCAACTCTCTTGGTTTAAAAACGAAGACAAAATTAAAAAACATACCTGTTCTGCTTTTACCCCACCACTCACCTTTGGCCCCACTATGCAGCAAAACATGAGAGACTCTTATGGAATATGGAATATGATGTGCGATTTAAAGCCACCTCGCTCTGGCTACAGATCGGTTTATTAAGGTAGCTACCAAAAATAAAAAGAATGAACATACAGGTAAGGCACTTGTCTATCTGGAAACGATGACATTACTTTATTGTCGTGTTGATTATTGTTTAGGATTTTAATGGAATGGGTGTGACTGTAAGAAAAAACCTTCAGGGTACCCAACTACAAGTAAAACTGCACTTATATGTATTGCTGCACCATAACAAAGCAATGTGGCAACCAGTGGAGGACAAATACACCCAGTGCCGCTTGTTTTCACAGATGACATTGGGCAAAAAGGGTGATGTTCTCACCTAAATTAACTAGCAGTGCACAAACACTGTAATGTAAATAACACCATGTGTTGTGTGGCTATTTGTTTGGTTTTACTCGTACATACCAGACAGACATTGGTACCAGGCAATGCCTAAGTAGCACATATGGTTTACCAAAAGTGTCTATCTGGCTCATAAACAAATTTTCATATTTCATTTTATAAAATCGCTTAGTTACTTATACTGTTTTATTGTTTTGTCAAGTATGAATATGAAGCCACGTTTTATTTAATAACTTAATTTGTGCCTTATTTTTGGCCCCAATGGCAGCTGGCATACCTTAAAATTTTAGATGGTATGTGCGCTTGTGCACAAGTATTCCACTGCTGCTGGGAAGGGATCTGCTTCAAAAATTATGTAACTAATACATGTCAACATTTTAAGTTTGGCTCTAGCTATAGAGCACAGCTAGTATAGCAGAAGGTCCATTGAAAATGTGGCAATAGAGTATTATTATTTCTAGTTATACTACTGTTTGTAACTGATTAAAAAAAGATCAGTATCAACAATCTGGTCATAAAGAAAATAGAAAAGTAGCATATTATAATATACACCTCACAAATATCTGTATATCAGATATATCATTACATGTAGAGCAAGTATACATGGCACCTCCCTGCTGACCCAACTCATGCACAGCAGAGTTTGTTTACATCACACAGGTATAAAGAAAAAACAGTAATACAATCTTCCTCATTGCTGCTTTTAATCATCCCGCTCCAGCAATGGAATTTATGTAATCACATGGTGCCATGGTATGACTAATGTGCCCGTCTCTTCATTGTGATGTCATCATCCTCCGCCGGCTGAACAGGGCACAACATGGAGGCGGCCAGTGGGGGAGATAAGCAGCCGCTACTGGGTTTCGGACAGGCAGTTATCGGTCCCCCCGGTTCCGGGAAGAGCACATATGTCCGGGCCATGCATGCCGTCCTTACCAGCATGGGCCGCCAGGCCTCCATCATCAATCTGGATCCCGCCGGGGAAGAGGAGCCCGGAGCAGCCGTCAGTCTGCGCGAACTGCTGGCTCTCACGGAGGTGATGTCTGAGCTGCACTTAGGACCCAACGGGGCCCTGCTGTACTGCATGGAATATCTGCAGGGAAACCTGGACTGGCTGCGGGACCGGCTGCTCAGCCTACGGGGCTCTTACCTGCTGTTTGACTGCCCGGGCCAAGTAGAGCTTTACACCCACCACCCGGCTCTGCCCCAAATCCTTAGACAGCTGGAGACCTGGGGCCTACGGGTGAGGCGATAACCCCCTCTCTTATAGGGTCTGTTCGCTTCATCAGTGATAATGCATATGTATACCTGCTAATAAAAAGTGACACAAAAGTGTCTGTATTTTCCATTTGTGCAGTGGTGTTTTATACGACCCACTGATCATCATCAGTTATTAATACAGCCCCACTAATTAGACAGCACTGTACAGAGAACTCATTCACATCAGCAGGGCCGCCATCAGAAATCGCAAACGGGCAATTTTTAGCCCAGGGGGGACTAGACTCTGCTCAGCAGCCTGTTAGGAACATTTTAACGGAAAAAATGTAGGTAGCCTTGTGACCCAGCCCAAAATAGCCCACTATGGGACCAGCCCCTGATAGAACACACTGAACAGTGTCCCACTGGCAGATTAGTTCTGAAGCAAATGGAGTAAATCAGACAAAGATTCTCCCCACTCCTATGTAGAGGCATGGTCTGTAGCTTTCTATGGCATGGTATGGTAGTTTACAGTTGTTTTGAAGTAGGGGATAGTAATTTAGGAAGGGTGGTGGATGGGTTTGTGTGTGTGTTGAGGTAATTGTTTCATCAGAGTAGTGAAAGATTGGCTAATTATGAAGTTTAGAATTACAAATTGCATACCTTGTGAATAATTTACTATGTTATACTTCATGATTACCCCTGCCTTTCATTGCTTTCATATTCTCTGTGAAATTTAAAATTTCATGTCCAAATGTTTTTTTTATAGGTGAAATGACAAATTCACTTTTAAAATGCTTTATTCACAATTGTACATGCTCCAAAATGAAAGTGGGCCTGTTAATCATGGTATCT
Organism: Mixophyes fleayi; assembly: GCF_038048845.1. Classification (NCBI taxonomy): domain Eukaryota; kingdom Metazoa; phylum Chordata; class Amphibia; order Anura; family Limnodynastidae; genus Mixophyes; species Mixophyes fleayi. The sequence goes on along the minus strand of NC_134403.1, from coordinate 249,331,862 downwards.
TGCCATTTTTTCTCTTTTATCTTGTGCATGCACTATGTAGTGAGCCAAAAAAAAAAAAACAGGTTGCCTGGAACAACGTTCACACGTGACGTCACATTTTCTTCAGCGCACTAATAAAACATGACATGCTGAATATAGTGCCAATCATATGCTTGGACAGTCTGACTTTTTTGTTACTTTTTAAATTGTTATTAATCTAAGGGGGGAATTCAATTGCAGCACCGCTCACATTGCTGCTAATTACGGTGAAAATCTCAGTTCATTTTTCAGTGCAAGAAAAAATGAGCAGAGATTTTACAGAAATCTCACGGATGTTCCAGAAACACTTTGCGACTAATTGAAGTCCCCCTACATGATAATTTCTCTAAACTAGCAATCATTTGCAGTAATATTGCAGTGTAAGATGGAAGTGACAATTGTTCATTTTATTGTTTTTTTTTTGTCTTTTTAGCTGTGTGCCGTACACCTTGTGGACTCCCATTATTGCACAGACCCGGCCAAGTTCATCTCTGTTCTGTGTACGTCTTTGAGCACCATGCTTCATGTACAGTTGCCACACATCAATATCCTTTCCAAGATGGATCTTATTGAGCAGTATGGTCAGCTAGGTAAGGTTGGTAACCGTCACGGGAGAGTAGTTAGACAGCATTTTTCAGGGCGCCAAAGAGAAAGGATGACAAAGGACACAAAGCAACGGGTAGTATTGTTGGGCTTGTCTATTGCAAGTTGAGTAGGATGGTAATATGAAAAGCAGCAGTACAGAAAAGGATCATTTATTTGGTTTATATGGGAAGTTCATGATTTTTACATGAATCAAAGTTTTCTTCTCTTTGCAGCTTTCAACATTGATTACTACACAGAGGTTATGGACCTTTCCTATCTGGCAAATCATCTGACCTCTGATCCATTTTTCCGGAGGCATCGGCGGCTTCATGAGAAATTAGCTGAGGTCATCCAGGATTATGGGCTGGTGTCATTTATGCCACTCAGTATCAAGGTCAGGAAAGTCTGGTGAGAAGAGGAAAGTTTAGCATGGAGGAAAACACTGCAGTGATTTAATAGGAATACTATTCCCTGCACTGTATTGTGACTCCTAACTTCCCTTTTATTTTATAGTATTGCAGACATTTAAAATCACAAGGCTGCATCCCTGCCCCGCATTATAATAATTATTATATATAATATTATTGTTGTTGATTTATAATGTGCTACAGTGCCCTACAGCTCCAGACAGGTGGGAACAACAAATCATACCTAAAACAGGGACAGAAGAAGATTCACAAAATAAATGCAGACGTGAACAGATAGGGTAGTGAGGGCCCTGCTTGTGTTCACTTACAATCTAGTAAGAAAAGGGCAGAGTTGAGAAGAGGAGTGGTTTGGTTTAGAAGGAAGATTAGGATAGTAGCGAGGACCAGTGGGCGTAGCGTAGGCTATAATGAAGAAGTGGGGTTTTAGAGAATGTTTAAAGATTTGAAGGTTGCAGGAGAGTCTGGCCAGGCATACTTGGGAATTCCATGGGGAATAGTGGCACAGGAGAAATCTTGTGACAGATCTAACGGGTTGTGACGAAGAATATTTCAGATTAAAGTTTTAGAAGTATGAAATTGTGGTGATGGTGAGTTATTTTAGTTGGATTCAGGAGGATATGGGATTTGCAGAATGATGTGAAGTGTTGAGAGTGGAAGATTAGTCTTGCACAGAATTTAGACTGGATTGAAGGTGGACTGATGGGTGAATGAAGGAAATAGCAGTAGTCAAATTGGAAGATGAGAGAATGGATAAGGGTTTTTGTTGCAAGTAAAGGGTGTATTCAAGAATTATTTCAAAGGTGTAAATGAGGACTGCGAGACAGTTTGGATGTAAGCAGTAAAGCATAGAGTGAAGTCATGGGTGACGCCAAGGCAGCAAGTTAAAGATACTGAGGAAATTGTGGTGTTGCTCATGAGTGAGATTTGAGTGGAGGTGGTGTCTTTGGGAGAAGAATTACTGTAGACTACGTGGGGGCTAGGGCTCTGTTGTTTAAAGCCGAAGTTGGTGTGCTGCTTTATTGAAGATGAGAAATGGATTGGCTTGAGAGCATTTAGGTGTAGTATTGTGCTAGTGAATTTTGGTGGGGTGGGGGGGAAACATAGTAAAGTGACGCTGCTGAAAAAATTGGGTTGTGCTTATTAAGCAAAAAGTACCTGTTGGGAAACTAGAAATGGAGCCGAAGCAGCAGAAGATGAGGTCAAGGGAGTGTCCATCAAGGTAAGTGGGATATGAAGTCCACCTGGGGAGACCAAAGGAGAAGTAAGCAGAAGAAGTTTTATTTGGCACAAAAAGTGGGGTTGTCAATGGGCATGTTAAAACCACCCGGTATGAGAGTATGGTGAAAGGATTGGAAATATAAAAGCCAGGCAGCAAAGAGGTCAAGGAATTGGGAGACTGGACCTGGGAAGAAACAGAAATATGAAGGTGAAGGGAGGGAAGAGACAGATGGTGTGGACTTCAAAGGAAGGCTATCGCCGAAGTGCTGCCTGGAGAAATGATGATGCCTACTTCAGTTCTGGGAGTATGAGTGCAATAGAGTCCCTTGTATGAGAGAGCTGCAGCATCACTACTCTCAAGCAGTTAGAATATAATTGACATTTTATATATTCTATTTATTTTTGTATTACGCGTGTGTATTAATAGTTAACTACCTTTTATTAGGAAGGGATGATGTACGTTTTGAAATTGTGCAAGATTGGTAAACCTAATGTGTGTGGCTGTGCAGTGAAGTTTAGGCATAAATCATTTTCTTGTCTTGTACTCCCATGCTCAGGATGAACAAAGTCTGAAGAGAGTTTTGGCAGCTGTGGATAAAGCAAATGGGTTCTGCTTTGGGGTGGACAACAGATCGCCTGGAAATCTTATGTCAGCAGTAGTGGGGGCAGACTTCCATTTCACATCGTATCCTAATCCTGATTTATGTATGGTGTGGATATGTGTGTAACTTTAGTCTTCGTAACATTATAACATCAAATTCTTTCTTTACAAATAAAATATTTAGGTGCTAGTGAAATTATATACACCTACAAGAGAAATTCTATCTGCTGTATAGGAAAGTATTGCTCTCCTCTTCTAATTGTTATCAGTCAATATATAAATGTGATGTCTTTAACCACTGAATATCTAGCTATAGTTTGTCTTTCTAGCAGTGAATTATTATTGGCTTGACTAGTGAGTAAAAAAAGTGAAAGTTAATTTTAAAATGCTTCAAACAACCACACATCACATACATAATTTTATGTACCATATTTTTATATCCCTATGTTGTTGTGTTTTTTGGGGTTTTTTTTTGTCTTGTGTGTATTTTTTGAGCAGCTTTGCTTAATAGCATGCCCAGTAGCTAGAATCTCTGTTGCAAATAACATGCTGATGCGTTTCATTCTTGGAAACACTCATTCTGTTGTGGTTTAATAGGGTGAATATCCCAGAACTCTTCATTAAGTACTTCTGAAGATTTAAACACCTTCCTAAACTTAGAATTGTGTCTTGCTTATTTTACAGGGGCCTTTGAAGTTCTGACCTGACTTTGTACATACAATCAGACAATATGTTTGAAATTTCTGCTTCAAAAAAAAAAAAAAAAAAAGGGGGTGTAGAAATATGGTGCATAAAATTATGTATGTGCATTATGTGTGATTGTTTAAAGCATTTAACATATATCTGCATCAATAATTCACATTAGAAATTTAGCGGTTAAGGCTAAACTTTAATATTTATTTCATTTGTTATTTTAATATGTTGGCAGAGGTTATTCTGAGCACCTAACCATCTTTCTGTCTGCGATATTCTTTCTTCAATAATGTTGAATAAGAAACCTAAGCTGGTCTATGATAAAAGGAATACATGTCCTCATGTTGTCAACACACTACAGCTGTAGATTTAGTACCATAATTAGATCCCAGCAGCCAGTGTGCCAGTTAGCATTCATTGTGTATCAGGTACGAGACTGTTGTTGTAATGTGTTTGTTTCATTATTGGGGTGGAAAACCATATTTAGAATATGCTGTTTAATAGTCCCACACACACACACACACAAAGCAATATGTATCTATCCCTTGTCTGTAATATAGACCTTAACATGTACTGTGATAGAACACTGGCATTTCAAGAAAAATATGTTGAAAAGGAGATTAGAACAGTGGAAGAAGAGGCGTTCGACTTGTAACCACCTGAAATCGGCGCTGACTTTCATAACCAGGAATATACCGCTGTATGGATCCACTTAACCTGCACATTGGATGAAGAGTATCCTCATTCCTGGAGCTCCATTTATTTTATCTTGCATGCTCCAGAAATGTTAATAATTCATAAAACGTCAGAAGGTGTTGGACTTGCTAGTCATTTGATTGTTGCTACTTTATCTCAAGCTTATGAGTAAGTACAGGTAATGCAACTTGTTTAATTGTAAAAAGTATGAGGCATACCCCACATTCATTGTGACAGCACCATTGCGCTGTTATTACTGGTTTATGAGCCTTTGTTGACTGGAGCTGCTCTTAGCCTACCTATGCCACTTTGGCACATTTAAGTGCAGTCAAATTTAAGCTCTTGTTAACGTGTTTTGTTTTTTTTCTTTGCTTTGAGAATGATGTCCCAGCACTTTGCTATTCACATGCTAACAGCTGTTCAGTCAGACATCAGCATCAATGATTTTAGTGCTTGATGTATTTTCAGAGCACTGCTTGGGTTGTGGGCCTCTGAGTATTTTCATAATCAGCATTCCAAAGTACTTTCTGAACAAGACCTATGGGATGAATTTTGCTAAATTATTTTTTGTATGAAAACAAAATAAAAATCTTATTTTATTTATTTTTACTTTCTATATAATATATTCGCAGCTTGACTTCATTTGTTACTGCAGTGTATAATTGAACAGTATTTTGTTAATCCACTGAAAGTAGAAGTGGCATCAAGGGACAGACCTAAATCTTTTGACTGTTTTAATTTAAAGTATTCATTTATTTGATGTAGGGGTTTCTGTACTTTCTTCACCCCATAGTGAGTTGTGTGACTTTTAGGGCTCTTTATAACTTGTATTTATAAAGCAAAATATAAAGTGCACACCTTCACAGCAGCTCCCGAATGGTTCCCATACATGTTTGGCCTCTTATTATGACATAGCAAAAATGACATTTAGACGCAGAGTTTTATTGTTGTCTGGCAACATTATGGAAAACCTACACGTCTGGCTTTGCTGACTGGGTGGTTAATGAAGCTGTAGGGCATCGGCCATTCACAGACTGCCATGCCAAAATAATTTAAAGTGTCATCCAGATAGGCAAAGTCAGAATATACGGTGCAAGCTTTGACCGTCGACTTTGATTTGGGTTGAGCACTCCCCGCCCCCACCACTGCTCAACTCTTATTCATATACAGAATATGCTCCCCAGACTTGGCTGTTCTTGCACACTTGACTCACTCTCATCCATGTTCTTTAACGCCTCCCCTCTAGAGCTGAGAATGCCCAGGATAGATATGCATGTCTCTTAATGCATCATACTACAAATTTGCTTTGATATTAATACAATGATTAATGTATGGCAGTGTTTCTCAACCCTAGTCCTCAAGCACCTCTAACTGCAAGTTTTTCATATATTAAAATTATTGATCTTATCAGGCGCTTCACTAATGTGTGCTGCTGTGTGTGTACTTAGGAATTTCCACAAAAATTCACACAATACATAAATGCTAAAATAGAAATAGTACATACACTTGCGCTCCTGTTTTTGTCTATAATGAAATCATATGGATGATCCCTTATTCATAGAGGGATTCTTTCTCTGTATCTCTTGATCACATCATCATCTTATGGAATACATATATACATGAAAAACATACTGTGATAACATCATATCACTGTACTGAAGGCCTCTGGGGCAGATTTAGCATTTTATGTTTCCTGCTGAGCTTGGATTTTCATAAGGCCTATGAAAGCTTATCTTGAAAAATGAAAAAACATTGTTATAATATATTTTATATTACATAAAAACTAAAAATACCAGTTTGCAATATGATTACCTTTTAGCCATGCTTATTTATTTTGTAATAGTGGTGATGATTTGCATATCAATCACTAACAGCCATAATAGTACAAATTTGGTCAGTGCCAATATGTGTATGGTGCCATAGAATTCAATGTATAGCATTTCTTTACCTGGTTTTCATCTGGGTAGCTTGTGGAGTCCGCTGTGAATAAGCTGTTAATATGCAACATGCACGTGTTCATACCTCTGTCAAACATTGGACTTACCACATTTAATGAGTGTCTCAATGTCACCGCCCCTCTTCAGTACACAACCACATGCATGCAGTGTTCCTGACAATGCCACAGGGATCAATTCTCAACCTGCTACAGTTTAAATGTGCTATATCTGTGAACCGCAAAGTATTACTACGTTGTATGCCTAGAAGGTGTCTGTACTATAAATGAGACCTCACAATGGAAAGCACTTGAAACTCATGTTGATTGAAAACTGCTAATCCTGCAAGTTTATTGTACCCAATTGTGTTTACAGTTTCTCTTACCTGCCTGTGCATTATACTTGGAATGGTTTTATTATTTCAAAACTGCCACACTTACATTTGGGGTTTCACAGGGCAAGAGAACAGAAACGTGATACCAAGTATGTGTACTTTATTCAATGGCTGATGCAGCTATAGGGCCTAGGTACAAAATTCTTAGTGTGGATGTAAGAGGTAGATTAAGCAGAAAAATTTGTGATGGAAAATGTAGCTAGCCCCTCATGCACAAACATCAATTGGTTTCCCCGGTAAATAATGATATGCTTCCCCATTTTTTTTTTTAAATCAGGTAACATTTTATTGCATTTTTTCCTTTAATCAACAAAAAAAACCAAAAAAAAAAAAACCCAACACAGTAGGTTATCCCCCCAACTATACCCCATACAGTGATACAAGTATTGTCAAGTATATGTACACCATGCAGTTAGGAAAAGCAAAAAAACATTGACATTCGCATTTCCAAGTAAAGATATATACATTTTTCCAAGATATAGTGAAATAATGGTACAGCTTTGGCAATACAAGATACAATCGTTGATCTTAATAACATAATAGGCGGCTGGATGTCTGCCCCAAGCTTCAATCAGGAGCGTTCCACTTCTCTCAATCCCTCCGTGACATACGGGGATATCCTCCATCTATACCATATTCTTTCATATTTATCCACCAAATTCCTGCTGGTATACATGAACCTTTCATGCCCGACTGTATCGTTAACAAGGTCAATCCAGCTATTCAATGTCGGACCTTCTGGTGCCATCCAATATGCTTCCCCATTTAGACAATGTTGTGTTTTAGAGAGTGGGTACAGGGGGACCAAATGAAACATTCCCTCGCCACAACATAGAACCAGTGGATGACTGCACCAGCATATTAGAAAATGTTACATGGCAACATGTTTATTTTAGGCCCTGTTAACACTATTCTAACATGATCTAAGTAGATCTCAATCGATTATGAAGTCATTAAAAACTTTGTAGTGGATTCCATTCTTGTATGCACTGGCCTTGTACCACCTAAAGATAATATATTGCATAAAATTAAGTCTTGACCTGTCAACACAGGCTCTCTACTAATCTTTGGAACTACATATTATACCTTACTCTGATTGTTTTGCTCATTATTTGGGAGCACTCCATAGACATCTATTGCTTGGGACAGCATTTTCAGTGGATAATTTCCCTTGAATGACCAAATGGTCACAACTGGAGGCTTACAAAAGCTAAGTAGTATATGTTATACAATGTGTTAGTCAATGTGCTAGTTCTTCGGGGAGTGAATTAAGGTCTACTGCCAGGGTGCTATTTGTGGCATTGTCCTTCACATGGACAAATGGTGTTACGGGTGAATTCAAAAGCATGCACAAAACTTATACTGTAAAATAGGTAGGTGTTCTTGATGTACATCTTGCTTTGCACTGATTACATATATGCCTGTAACATAGTATACTGACACACACACACACACACACTCACTCTGCCACACTGGTAAGGTAAGTAATGGCATGATTGGACAGCACTAAAAGAAAATGGCACATTGTCCAAGTGAACATTTTTTTTTTATTTATTTTTTTTAAATTAAAAACATGTAAATAAAACAAAACTACACTTACAAATGCAAGCAAATAAAAAGATAGTGGTTAACTTTTATCTGTATTGACTTGGTAGCAATGCCTCACCATGTATCCCTGCTTTGCATTTCAAAATTACCCCCTTTGACAGTCAATATGGAACACATGATGCATTATCATGTCAGGAGTCATTCTTATAATGTAACCTAAGCATTACTCAAAATTATACAAACTTAATGCACTAAAATTACATATTATAATGCACATATAAAACATACGGTCTTTTAACATGGTACAAAACTATTCATGGAAATACACATACTAATATGGTAGCATAAAGTACAAAAGGTAAAATATATATATATATATATATATATATTATACACACACATTAACTTTATGAGGCCTCAGTTAAAATATAATGGGTATTGCAAATTATTCAGACACTCGCTCAGAGGAGAAAATAAAAATGGATTCACAATGTCCATTGCATTAAATCTAGCACTTCAGGCACAGCATACAGACAGCACTCTCAGAAGTCTTTTACCACTATATAAGCTCAAAATTTTTCTCAGCAACCATAAACTACATTGACATTTCGGTCCCCATAGCGACCTCTCTTTTCATCTTAAATCACTGCTCTTTTACTTGCCAAGCAAAAATCGAATCTCTTAAAGTAGACGTTAATATCCACTCAGTCTTCTGTCACTTTCAATTCGCTAATCTGGCCACTCGCATCTCCATGATTTTGCCACCTACTTCAAAAGCAAAATCAACTCCATTCATCAAGATATTTATTCATGCCAACCTTCTCTACCCTCAGTTCATTCTCTACTGTAACTGGAAACAAAGTCTCTACACTTATATCACCATACAACCTGCCCCTCCAACCCCATATCCAGCCAACTTCTGTATCATCTCATCCACTACATGCCCATCTCCAGCTCACCATTCTCCATTCAGCATACTCAACACCAATTCTAAAGAAACCAACTTCAGCCCTATTTCTGACCTCAACTTTGCCTCCAAACTACGAGTGACTTCTGTATAATTGCGTCTCTCACTCCATTTTCGACTTTGCAGTCTTTGTGGAATGTTGGGGGCGGAAGCCTGATTGCAATCACAAAAGTTATCAATCTACCCCTTTCACACTCCAAAAACATACTAGTAGGTTAATTGGCTGCTATTAAATTGACCTTAGTCTGTGTGTATGTTAGAGAATTTACACTGTAAGCTTCATTGGGGACAGGGACAGTTCTCTGTACAGTTCCGCGGAATTAGTGGTGCTATATAAATAGCTGATGATGATCACAAAGCAAAGTCTAAGGGTCATTTCATCATCCCCCTAGACCTATCTGTTGCCATCAACACTTTTGACCACAATCTTCTCCTGCACACTCTTCACTCCACTGGCCTTTGTGACCGTTCTTTCCTGATTCACTTTCCATGATCCTTTGGCGACTACCTCCGGTACATTCGCCTCTCCAATCCCACTCTGTTGGTTTCTCACAAGGCTCTGTTCGCAGTCCTCTGCTTTTCTTACTTTATACCACTTGAGGAACTAAATTTGCTCAAAAATCATCCTTTGGTATCAGCTGTACACTGACAAGACAACTCCATCTCTCCTCCTCCTCTGTACTGCCTTGTGTAACTCTCTGCTATGCTAGCTAAAGTTAAACCTGTCTACAACTCAGCTTATCTTCCCTACTCCCAGAGTCACCACCTCCTCTCAAGTCTACCTCACTGTCAACACCGCCACAATTTCCTAGGAGTCTCCAGAGCCCGCTGACTTGGTTTCACACTTGACTCTCTGGTTTATTCCTCACGTCCAGACTCTCTCCTGTCAACACTTTAAAAACATTGCCAGAATACGTCATTTTCTTAACCAACATGCTACCAAAACTCATCCATTCTCTCATCACGACTACTGCAACATCTTGCTATCTGACATTCCCAACACCCTTGTATCCCATCCTAAATGTTGTTGCAAAACTGATCTTCCTCTTTTGCTGCTTCACATCTACTGCAGCACCTAACAAATACCTACGCTGGCCAGAATTCAATTAAAAATACCTTTAAGTATAAACCCCACAACATCAGCCCTTCATAGATCTCAAATGTCATAAAAAAAGAAGGATCAGCTTGAGTATCTTAAAACTGCTGAACTCCTGGGATTTTCACACACACACACACACACACACACACACGCTTACCAAAATTAGAAAGTTGAAGATTACAATCTTCAGTGAAGGCAACATTTTTTCAGAGTCACAATTTGGCATAAAAAAAATAAATAAAAAAAAAACCATGAATCCATCCTGCCATGTGTCAATTGTGCAGGCTGGTGGTGTAATTGTATGGGAATGTTTTCCTGGCACACATTAGACCCATTAATACCAATTCAGCATAATTTCAATGCCACAGCCCGAGTATTGTTGCTGACCACAGGCATCCTTTTATGGCCACAGTCTACCCATCTTCTAATGGCTACTTACAGCAGGCTAATTAGCAAGGGCACAAAAGCACACGTCATCCCAAGCTGGTTCCACGAACATGACAATGAGTTCAGTGTACTCCAATAGAGCACCTTTGGGAACAGGAAAGCAATATGAATGTGCAGCAAACAAACTGCATGATTCTATCATGTCCAAAATCTCTATACACATACATATATACACACACATATACATACATATATAAACACATATCACTACAATGATATCCGTCAAGGGGTGGGATATGTTAGGCGGCAAGTGAAGTGTCAGTTCTTGAAGTTAATTGTTAGAAGCAGGAAGAACTGAGCGACTAAGGATCTGAGCGACTTTGATGAAAGCCAAATTGTGATGGCTAGATGACAGAGCATCTCCAAAATTGCAGGTCTTGTTGGGCATTCCCAGTATGCTGTGGTTAGTATCTACAAAAAGTGGTCCAAGGAAGGTGAATCAGGGACAGGGTCATGGGGGCTTAAGGTGTGTGGAGAGCGAAGGATAGCCCATCTGGTCCAATCCCACAAAAGAGCTACTTTAGTACAAATTGTTGAAAACGTTTATGCTATGATGCCTTTCTATCATAGCCAGCATTCAGTGCTTTGAAGCTTGCTGCATAGCTGCAGACTGCCAATGCTGACCCCCTTTCACCGTCAAAAGTGCCTATAATGGGCACGTGAGCGCCAAAACTGGACCATGGAGCAATGGAAGAAGGTGGCCTGGTCTGAATCACGTTTTCATTTATATCATGTGGACGGCCAGGTGTGTGTACGTCATTTACTGGGGGAAGAGATGGGACCAGGATACCCTATGGGAAGGAGGCAAGACGGCGGAGACCTTTGTAAACATTGTTGCAGACAAAGTACACCCCTTTATGGCAACAGTATTCCCTGGTAACAGTAGCCTCTTTCAGCAGGATAATGCACACTGCAAAAAAATTTCAGAAATGGTTTGAGGAGCATGACGGAGGCCAAGTTAACACCTTGAATTCTAAGTTCCCTAGATCTCAATCCAATGCTGGAAAAACAAGGCCGAGTTATGGAGGCCCTACCTCGCAACGTACAAGACTTAAAGGATCTGCTGCGAACGTCTTGGTGTCAGATACCACAGGACACCTTCAGAGGTCATTTTGGTGTCCATGCCTTAATTTGTCAGGGCTGTTTTGGCGTGAGAGGGACCTACACAATATTAGGCAGATATTTTTAATGTTGTGGCTGATATATATTACACATATACATACACACATATACATACACACAGAGATTAATTTAAATGTGTACCGACTCTTTGATCCAAAATGAGATTTTCTTTGAAAAACTCCTTCAACTGGAGGAGTCAGGAGTCTACCCATTTTTAAATTAATTTCCAAATCAAGACTGTATAATTCGTTGGAACAAAATTAAATCCTTTGAAAAGTACTCCATGCACAATTCAGTTAAATAATACTTAGATAACTTCAAACAACCAAGGGGAAGGCAATTTAGTTTTAACATTCTTTCCTTTGTCTCCCCTCCTCAGGCGGGGCCTCCCACTGTTATAAATCTGCTTATTGCCCTCATAGCAACTTGACAATGGTGTGAATCCTCAGTATATGTTTTTTGCATTCCTGTCTGAGGAGACACTATCATCTACTGTTTGTAAGACAAGTGCCAATCTGGATTTAATTGCCTTCTGTAATGTCTTATTTGTTAAATATAAATACCAGTAAGGCATCAAATTATAAATTCACTCGTCGTTGATTGCAATTACAATAATCAACAGAAGTATTTTTGTCTTTCTATACCTTGTGTTATTTCAAACCACCAAAGCAAAATACATTCCCTTTGTGGTGTAAGATTTGAAATACCAGTTTATTAAAAACAAACCACAAATGCTAGCAAAGGATTATTATAGCATCTCCTACATAGAATCTGGAATTGATGGAAGCCACTTGAAGGAATTAGACAATCGTTCATAGTATTGATAAATACATTTAATTACAATATGGGTTACTGACATTGTGCACATCTTTCTGTCCTTCTAAGCTCACTCCACCAAAATTCTCTTATGTCCAAGGTAGGAAGTTCACATGTAAAGCTGTTCCAATCACCCAATATCCTACAAAATAACCAAGAAGAATCTGTGTCCGTTGTTGGAGAGAATTCCAAGCCCAGAGTAGACGAATGACTGGATTGGAGGCAGTCTTACTCTTCTCAAGACCCCATATCCATGGCTCATTCTTTTGTAGCATATGAGAACAGAACCAAAAGAGCACAGGACAGGAAGAAAATAATAGCCTGGTGAGAACCTGTATGGAAAAGAAACAAAAAAAAACACATCCTTTCTGTTATGTTCTTGGTGGGTTTTAGTAGAACAGTAGCTGGACAATATCAATAGCATCCATGTAAACATATCAGAACTTGCAACAATTTATGTCATTATTTTAGGCCAAGTTAGTGGCAGCATTGACAAGGTTTGGGGAGTAGCTTCCAGCTCCACCCTACCTAGCCCACACTGTCTAGACCAGTGTTGGCTAACCTGTGACACTCCAGGTGTTGTAAAACTACAAGTCCCAGCATGCTTTGCCAATATATAGCAGCTTATTGCTGGAAGGGTATGCTGGGACTTGTAGTTTCACAACAGCTGGAGTGTCACAGGTTAGCCAACACTGGTCTACAGTCTAAAACGCAAGTATACTGCTGATATAATAAGATACAAATAAGACTTGGCATGCTTTATTTAGCTTGATGTGATGGTTAATCTAGGTAGGGTGCATAAACCATGTCTACTTTAATTCACTTCCCTTCACAGCCCCCTCATCTGTCATAAGTGCCTTCCAAAATAAAGTGACTGTACATTATTTTATTAAAGATGTGTGGAGGTTTGCCATACCAAATAAATGCAGTGACAGGCATATGGGTGACCTCGCTGTTCACAATTTACAAAAATGTTACAAAGCTGTAAATGCACAATTAACTTTGTCCATTTTATCGAACAACCCCCTTTCCCCAGTGCGTTGGATTAGAAAGTGAGTCCATCATTTCCTCCAGGGTCTTATGGGGTCATTGTCTCCTCATTTCGCTAACCTCTCTCTACAGTTGCATACCTCTTCAAGTCAATGTGGAGGTATTACCTCTCAATACCCCTTATTTCTTGATTCAGCAAACCCTGATTTTCCCCCTAATCTCCATGTGCATACTTTTTTGGAAACAAAAACTTCGCTTGATAACCCCAATGTACCCCTGTTCGTGTTGTAAAAGTAATGGCTAGGTGAAGAGGTTCTCTGTCTGAAAAACTGTTCCCTACAAATGGTAGGCAGATTTGCACTTTGCTGATTAAACAAATTTGAGTTTATTCCCTTCGTAAATAGACGTTCCACACTGTCCTAGGCTTAAAATTAGCCTAGCGCTGTGATAGTTTCTTCAAAGGCATTTTACAGAAAACCTTAATAGAAGATGCTTTTAATATACTGCATAGGGGCTACATTGTTCCAAACAGTCTCCCATCAGCTATACCCTGCTTGCCCAGAGTTATACAGGCTGTGTGGAAGGAGGCATACTTTATGGACATATCCAGTAGGAGATGCTTTCCCCTTTTGAAAATCTGCTATTGGGAAATAAACTGCTGGGACTGCAAAACTTTGCACACTGACTAGTCCAGTTTATCTGCATGATGGCTAGATTTCATCTTACGGCCATGAGAAACTTTTCTCTCAGCATCTCATCAGTTAATAACAACATACTTCTACTACTATAAATTGATTGTATTTTGTCATCCTTGGAAAGCATTTACTAGCTTTCTGCAAGTGCACCCCCAACACAAACCTGTTTTACCTGCACATGCATACACAGGATTCCAAACCCTGTTAGAGCTGCTAGATGAGCTACGTAGACAAACACTTGATGTCCATAGTATCCATTAGCATGCTTAGTCTGTACTTTCCAGAGACCCAAAGTTCTGCATATATCTAGATTATAAGCAACATATTCCAATATTGCAGAAATGGCCAGAAATATAACAGGTACAGCCAGCAGGAAGTTGGGCAATTGATGAAGCTGTAAGTAGCGAAGAAGTCCGACATCCCAATATTCACTCTGTATTTGGGAATACGCCAGTGGAAAGCGGAATGAGCACCATATGGGAACAGGTCCCCTGCGCACACGGTATCCTTTATCCACAGCCAGTTGTAGAAGCTCTTGTGGAATTTGATCTTCTCCGTGGGACACTAGACAAAACCGGATATAACAATAACTTTGAAAAAGGACAAATGGTAGAATAACCAAAAGAATTCCACAGAGTTTCTTAATAAATTGTCCAGAACGGCCCTTCTTCTGCACAACTGCCTTTAATCCAGAATGCAACAAGAAGCCAATATTAACCAGACCATTGGAACGTGCAGCAGTGGCAAGTGAAAAAAAGGCACAACCTGCAAGGATTCTACACTTTTGCAGCTGCCACAACCCGCTGAAGGTAGCAAGTGCAAACAGACTCTCAGAGTAGGTAGCAGTCATAAAAATGGAAGCTGGATTCATGCAAAAGAGAAGTGCAGCGAGGAATGAGGAACGCCGGGACTGCAGTGTGACACATCCAAGAAGGTACAAGGAGACTGCAGCCAGTGTACAGCAGAAAGTGTTTAGAAGGGCAGAGGAAAGCAGCAAGCGACTGCGTAGTGTCAACACTCCTGATAGTGGCAGAAGCGGTCCATGTGCTAGGCCTGTGATAATAAAGGGGAGTAGGGGGAAAAAAGCCATGTTGTGCTCATACACGTATCCATATTCAGCTATAAAGAGGAAGTGCTCTGCATCCCACCGTCCTAAACCCCCCAAAAACAGCTCTACTGCACGGTCTCCAAGAGTACATGGCAAGAGTCTTGGTGGAGAAAATGCATCAGCAGTATGATCTGGCATCAACAGATTGAACACTACCTAATGGGGAAAAAAAGAGAAACAAATGCACAAGGCATTAAGAGTATGGTCTTGTGTGTCATCAACAGAAATTTCTGATTCATTTCTCTCACCTGCATTAGGAGTGTTATTCCGCGACACCACAGAGAGAAGCGTACTATCTCCTGTAAAAATGAGTCATGGCTTTTCCACATTTCACGATGAGCCCAGTAGCAATTCCAAAGACAGGATCTAGTAGAGAAAAAATAGACCAGGGATGGTTTACATCTCTATGACCAGAACCATATCCCTGTTTTTAGTTCAGTTTTTAAACTCATATTCTACTTAAGAATTTGTTATACGGTTTTATTTGGTAGGGACAGATGGGACAACTAAGGGCTTATTTTGATAACATTGAATTAGAGGGCTTTTTATATTCCATCCATTAGCTAAAGAAAACCAGACCAAAAAAAAAGGTTCCCATATTTATTTTTACCATGGGTAGTTACATTTTGAAAGCAATTCCAGAAAATATCCATGACATGTATTCACCCAAGAAGAGATACCAAGTATGTGTACTTTTAATCAAGGTCTTGGAGAGTTATAGGGAAAAAAAACAGGGATGTTTTATTTTAACTTTTATTTTTCACATTTTTATTATTTAATTAGGAGAAACCTTTAGGAGTCAGACTCAAATAGGTTCCTAATGTTTTTATTACCAATAGATCCAATATAAACTGGAGTAACAGCAGTTATGGAATCTCTGTCCACACGTAACTTATAGTAATGCCTTGAACAGGAAAGCCAATTTAATTAATTGTCTTTAGCTAGGACCCTGGCCTGTCAACATGGAGAAAATCCATGAAGTCACTGGGATTTTTTGTTACAGTGCATTAGCATTAAGTTTAATGCGATAGCACCAAGCAACATGACATCAGAATGTTTGTGCAATTATTGAGCCAATAAATGATAACTCCCATTCCATCTATATCCCTTGTAACAGTCACCAAGATGCCTGCAGCATGGCTGGAACATCTAAGGTTTAAATCTTACACAAAGCTAAACACAAAATATTTGAAGGTGGGGGCAAGCCAGGCTGTCCCAGGCCTGCACAGAAGTGTTACTAAGAGCAATAAACTAAACAATATTACCTCACAGGAGAGTAGGCTGTGTCTTCTAAACTAAAACGCACATAACATGCTGTATAGGAAAATGTGCACATAACACACTTAGAAAGCACTTGTTTGGAAAAAAAACAATGTAAAAAATGTCCGATTTTAGTCCCCAGTGTATGATGTGTAGGATGAAAGCCATCTATATTGCCTAAAAAGTAAAGTGGTATATATCATTTCAAAATGCTCCACGTGAAGGGAAATGGTTTTTAAAACCGAGGAGATATGGTATTTTGATTTCGCCATCAGCCACAAATCCCATAAATATAGGCACATTGAGCCCGATTGAGTGTAAGATGTACAACTGTTTGTATAGCATAGCTTTGCACTTTCTCCACACTGCGCATGCGCAGAAGATGTGACTCTATACACCTGAAAAGGCATGACGGGGAGGAAAGGGGTGTGCTAATGTAAGTATTCTACAGTAAGGGCAGAAAGATTGAAGTATAATATCTTGATTAATATGAAGAGTGGAAACTACATTAGGCATAACTACTTTATCAGAGTGAACGCTCAGAAATTACACCACAAAGAATGTAGTTCTCCTACTCTCCGGGTAGATGAGATTGCTACTAGAAATAATGCTATAAAACGAGAGATCTTTTAACGGTTCAAACAGACTTGACACCAGTGCTTATAAAAACAAGATTAAGATCTCAAGGTGCAACAAGGGAGAAACTCTTCAGTGCTTGAAAGAATCACATCACAAGATCATTTCTTGCTAACTTTCTGTCCAGCAGAATGCAAAGTGCTGATACCTGACCCGTTTAGGTGCAAGGTTTGTAGCAGGCAAGGACATCAAATTGTTTTTTCTGCCTGGCACAGGATTGTCAATAATTCCTGCATTATGGACCTACTCCTTGTGCCTCCTTGGTTTATAAATGCCACTACCGTACAGTTGTTGGAAGAGATCTTGAGGTGCTTGTAATATATAAAAAAAAAAAAAAAAAAAAAAAAAAAAAAAGTGTCCACACTGCTCTCATTTCCATAATGATTGCATGTGGCTTCCTTTCATTCTGAAGCAATGTGCCCTGCACCACTTCTGTATGTAGTCATGGCCAAAAGTTTTGAGAAAGACACGAATATTGGTTTTCACAAAGTTTCCTGCTTCAGTGTTTTTAGACCTTATTGTCAGTTGTTGCTATGGTATACTGAAGTAAAATTACAAGCATTTCATAAGTGACAAAGGCTTTTATTGACAATTACATTAAGTTTATGTAAAGAGTCAATATTTGCAGTGTTGACCTTTTTTTTGGAAGACCTCTGCAATTCACCCTGGCCTGCTGTCAATCAATTTCTGGGCCAGATATTGACTGATGGCCGCCCATTCTAGCCTAATCAGTGCTTAGAGTTTGTCAGAATTTGGGGGTTCTGGTTTGTCCAACCGCCTCTTGAGGATTCACCACAAATTCTCAATGGGATTAAGGTCTGGGGAGTTCTCTGTCCATGGACCCAAAATTTCAATGTTTTGATCTCTGAGCCACTTAGTTATCACTTTTGCCTTATGGCAAGGTGCTCCATCATGCTGGAAAAGGCATTGATCGTCACCAAACTGTTCTTGGATGCTTGGGAGATGTTGCTCTAGGACGATGTTTTGGTACCATTCTTTATTCATGGCTGTGTTCTTAGGCAAAATTGTGATTGCAGCTTTGGTGGCAGACCCACAGTCAAAGGGCTCTTCTAGCTCCCATTGTAGAGGCCACACTCCTGGTTTAAAGTGTAATGAAATCTAAGGATGCCTCACAAAGGAAATCAACCCCTTTCTTTAGAACATCAATATTTCTGCGTAAACAATATTTATTACCTCCATCTTGCACTTTCCTAATGCAGAGTATCAGTCCAAATTGTAAGTGCTCTAGAAAGGGAAGCCATTGCCACTACGTTCTTAATTGCACTCCTATATCATCCATATTCCTGTAGATATGTGATCTAGATCGGAGCCCTTTGGCTTTTGTGGGGCAGGTACTAATTACATAATCAACAGCTGTGGTGCACTGTCTGACCAGCAAGTTGCAGCCCAGGGAGCAACCCCTGTCCACAGCTAACATTCCCCTATGGTGCTATCCCTCTGCATCCAAAGACATTTTCAAGTTAGCCTGCATATTAATAATTTTTTATATATATATATATATATATATATATATATATATATATATATATATATATATATATATATATATATATATATAATTTTATAAAAAAATCCCTCTACAAAAAATAGATTTTAAAAAAAAATCCCTCTACATTCTCAATGCTCTCTCAACTGAAGGCACAGGGAAAGACACCTAAAGAAAAGAAGGAATTGCACTACAAACATTTTAGAGGTGTCTCCTGTTCCTCTTTTGCAGAGCAAGGAGTTAATCCTGTGTAACGGCTGCCATGGAGTCAGAATGGGAGATGTGTTTTTTGTCCTTTAATTGCCAAAACATATATGTATATTTTTTTTTTCTTGTTAGGTTCAGTGGGAGTAAATTATTTTACTCTAATAATTATTGGGGGGGGGGGGGGGGGGTGATAACGTGCTATTTTTGGTCTTTGGTTGGAAGATATACACAGACTATAGATTTCCTATTGTAATAAATAAGGAAGATCAAAAAGTAATAAAAACATTTTTTTTTGTTTTTCTATATACCTTTTACACATCTGGGCCAACATTATCACTATTAATACTATTATACTATATAAAAAGACCTGCTTGAACACATCTTCAGTATTGCTGTATTCCTGTGACCTGAAGATTAGACCCAAAATCTAATCCGTTCTCCGGCTGTCTCTGAGGTTTGGACTCTAGCTTTTCCAGTACTACCGCTCTGCCTGCTACCCATGCAGCCCTGGTCAGTGTGATAGGCCAGGGGGGAATCCATCCACAGCTTCCCTGATCCATAGTACGAAGTTAGGAGTACCAGCCCAGGTACACCAGTAATGCGATACACTCGCAGCATCAGTTACCCATAAGAAACCCGGTTCTGGATGCCGGTATAGGAGTCCAGTGGTAGCAGCATTTGTAAGCCCCCCCTAATGCGGCAAGAGGACGCATTTGAAATAACAAAAGGGAGCGGTGGCAAAGCAAGTCCAGCCGGTTCCCAGCAACAACAGACAGGGTGGCATAGGCAGTCTATCTTGTCACAATATCTTTTCTTTATTTACTTGGGATGATCACCGTTTAAGCATATATACACTGTGGACCGTTTTCTATGGGCCCGATTCATTAGGACACGCATTCCGAGTGCAACCGTGCTCGGAATTTGACGTCCGTATTTAGGCTTTGCGTGCGCCCGAATTCATCAAGCCACAGGATCTCAAGACCCGTGGCCTGCTGAATTGTAGTGCAGGTCTGCTGTAGTACACAGGCACATACATACATATATATGTCAGCGCCAGCTGAGCAAGCAGATCGGATGGCATTACAGCTGTCTGACTCACCTGCTCTTTACTATGTAAAATAGATTTTTTAAAAAATGCTATGCCCCCCTCCTAATGCTATTAAGCCTAGTGCTAGTTTCCTCAAAATCGAGGGGTTTTGACAACCAGCACTAGACCAGCCGAGGTTGTTGCACTACAGCAGTAGGACACGCGGCAGGGGTCCTCCTGCCATAATGTCAAAACCAACCCCAGGCTCTTCAGCAGAGGGCTGGATTCACTATGGACTGGGGTCTACAAAAAATTGTGCGGGTTTCCCCCCTAATGAGACCCAGCCAAATGCTGAAAGCACTAGGGCTCTTCCTACACCCCTGGGGAGGTGGGTGTAGAGTAATGTGGTAGTAAGGAAAGAGTGTGTAAAACACCATTTTGGTTTGTGGAACTACAAGTCCCAGCCAGAGCTGCGATTAACAGGCTTGGACATGCTGGTGGTTGTCAGCTGTCCCAAAAAATAACATTTCAGGTCCTGAAGAGTTGTCCAACCAAAAATAAAGAAATACACACACACACACACATATATATATATATATATATATATATATATATATAGAAAAAACAAGTAGGGCGCCCAATGTGTAATATCAGATAGAAATGGGGACGATGTAATAAACTGCGTACCGTAAGGATTCCAGGATCATGTAGTGTGGTAGGAGTTCCTCTTCAGAGGTAATACCTCCCCCTCGCCCACAGGAGGACGACAATGTGGGAATATAAAAAGCACATATAGTGTGGTATGGTCGTATAATATAACACCAATTGTGATGAATCCTCCACCACGATCAATAGTGGAAGCCCAAAACCAAATGACTTAATATTAGGTATACACCTCCAAATGGAAACAAAAAGTCTGCGTACCAGAAATCCTGTTATGTAAGCGACGTAAGTATGCTCAAAATCAACAGTCCATTATTGTGAAATCGATCAGACAGATGTCATAGGCAGACAAAAAACAGAATTGCCATGTCAGAGTAAAAAAGAACGATTTAATAAAAAGAGTAGTATAAACTCACATGAAGTACAGAAATGATGCCAGTGGAATCAATAGCTCAACACGTTTCGTCCCAACACAGTGGGACTTCCTCAGGAGCAAATGTATAAATAAATAAATAAATAAATATATATATATATATATATATATTATACACACACACACACACACACGTTAACCCGTGCATGATACTCATGCATTCTAGTCAAGTCAAGCTACTTAAGGTGTTAAAAAGGTTCTGGTCATGCATTTGGGGCTAGGCCAGGCCAGGCCTCCTCAGGGGAAGAGCGTTACTTCCCAACGTAAGCGCCCTTTTTTAACATTGTTTTGTCCACGTCACCACCTCATCATTCTTCTCCATCACCTCATTCTTCATTTTCATCGCCACATCTATCCAGATGTCTATCCAGACACCGGGATCTCTCTCAGCGGTCCTGAGTATCACACTCCTCTCGCTCTGTCACCCCCGGCAACCACCAACCACTCCCCACTGTCACCCCTGGCAACCACCAACCACTCCCAACTGTCACTTCTCCTTCAATATATATATATATATATATATATATTTTTTTTTTTAAAAAATCTTTATAAACACTTAACAATTAACAAATTAAACACATCTTCGTATACCAAATTTCGGCCCTTTCTGAATTTTTTTCCCCACACACACTAAGAATTTAGTAGGTCAGTGTATAACTCCGCCCAGCAGGTGGCACTACAGCTTGGTTTTATTTTTTACACACACACAGACAGACTAACACACGCCACTAGACATTTATAATATAATATATATATATATATATATATATATATATAACACACATACATATATACACACATACATATATACACACATACATATATACACACACACACACACACACATATTAGGACTACACATACTGAGCACAACATATCAGTCAGCCTAGAGTGACAAAACTCTGAGGTGAATGAATGACTTGACGTTAAAGAAAGCATGTGTGCTATTATGGTGTGCCATGAGGATGAAATAACCATTATTGAGCTGGTTTTTACGATAACGAGAGGGGACTCGTTAAATGCCTGTGCCCCTAGCTCCCAACCACAAGAGACAACCCGCATTCTCCTCCTGGCTGGCGTTAGTCACAGAACAATGCACCCGGCCTCCTCCCCCGTCCCGCTGCCAGCACTCACCATAACACGCTCCTGCACCGTTACTCTTGACACGATTTAAATCCCCCCGGGGTTGCTGCTATAGATGTCGCTTCTGGGTCGTGCAGGTTGCAGGGGGTGGGGCCAGCTTGAGACCTCATGTGGGCGGAGTCTAATGATAACATATCACTGAGGCTCATCCATGTGTGGAACTACACCTGGTCTGGAAACTGCACTATCAGTAATAATTTCAAAACAGAAAACAAGTATGCTTTCAATTTAATAACATAATTTCAGCATGTATTGATCAGTAGCTGCTGCATTTCCCACTCTAGGCTTATACTCGAGTCAATAAGTTTTCCCAGTTTTTTGTGGTAAAATTAGGTGCCTTGGCTTATATTCGGGTCGACTTATACTCGAGTATATACGATAGATATATATATTACATATACACACATATATACACACATATATACACACATACATACACACATACATACACACATACATACACACATAAATGTGCTTGAAAACAATATTTTTTCTTCAGTCCCAACAACCACAAACCATATCAACAGGATCCAACTTAACAGAAAAATAAACTCTTTATAACGGCCGCACTATGGGAGACCATATGCCACAGAATGAAATATAAACAGACGCAAGGTCTATTTATACTGTATGGGGATTTCCCACACGGTCAGAGGAGAACATCATCTTTCCCACGCTTCACAGAGGAGGACATCAAAAACCTGGCAAATATGCACTAGGTGTAATAGTATTAAGAGGGGGAAACCAAGCTTTTTTTTTTTTTTTTTTTTTTTTAAATTATTTCTGACAAAGAGCCGCCCGAACCACCGACTCAACAGGCGCAGACAGATACGTACCTGCTGCGACTGTGTACAACAGCAGCCCTGTGCCTAAATTCAATAGGCCATGGCCCTTGACATCTGTGCCTAAATACAGGTGTCAAATTCTGAGTGTGGGATGCACTCGGAATGCAGGCCCAAATGAATCAGGCACATAGAAAAAAAAAACAGTCCAGAGTGTACATATCTATGCTTAAAAGGCCTTCATTTCATATAAATGAAAATGATAGAGCTGTTTTGCTAGAATAAATAAAATCAAAGCATGTAAATTTGTAATTACATTTTATTACATTATTTTTTATCAACAGTAATGTATAAAGTATGTGGAATTCATACTTTATTAAAATGTATAATTTCAATTTACAATTTATTAAAGTGTAATAGGAGTTGCTTTTTCTCTATTAAAAATATTGGGGGGGGGGGGGGGGGGGGGGAGTTAGTGCCAACTAATGGCAGAAAACGTAACTGCATGCAATCATGCCGATCATCCTTTTCTATGATCATCCGTTTAGTACATCCCGCTTTTTAGTGCGAAACCTGGAAAACACTTTTTTATTTTATCAATAAATATAGTTTTACGAACAAATCGTTCTAAATAAAAACGTGTTTAGAACTTTAAATGCAACATACAAAAGGCATTATAATCCTGTTTTATGCTACTACTAGTGAAAAAAAGGTGTTTAGTGCAGATCGCATTGCAGCCCGGGCGTTTTCATGACTCTTGCAGGTAACGTGTTTCTCTGCAGGATGTACACACAACCCCCACATATATGTCAAAACACGTTGCTATGAACAACAGAGGGCGCTCCAGTAACAGAAATAAACCGTCTGTCAGACAAATTTCCTCACTTTGCAATACCCAGACGAGAGTAAATTCTCACACAAATGCATCACAGCTCTTTCACTCAAATGTTATACTAATTCCACAATGTCCAAACAAGAGCCTAATCGCTAAAAGTCACCACTCACCTCTGAGCCATGTACTTCCTGAGACGTCACTTCCGCTCGCTAAATATTTGTTTCCGGTAGCCTTCCACCATTTCTACTGAGGGCATTTATGGGCAATGACTATACTATCCAGTAATTCACTATTCTTGTAATTAGACACTATGCTGTTCATACGTTAATTTGCTCCTCCTCCCCGTAAAGAACTAGATCGTTGTTTAGAACTAGGGTTGGATTAGCAACCATTACAAACTAACAATGACGCATTTAATACATCGGAGTAGGCCATCCAAGATTGCCGACAAGTAACCAGCATTTCCTCCAGGTGAATATGCAAATCTCGAGCCGTACTTTATATCTAAATGTAGAACAGAACATGTTCATTGTACCATGAACCCAGGAAGAGTTAAGGAACAGTTTAGCTGCAGCAACTCCATTTATCAATGGCAATTACAAGTTTACATTATTAACCTAAAAAAAACCAAAACAAAAACAAACCAGTATCATGATTTTCAGTTCTTATGAGAAGTGTTCTATCAAGCAGTGCCAGAACTACTATTGGTGCAGTAGGTGCCGTGCACCAGGGCCCATGGAGATAATGCATGGCAGATGCAGTGGGTCAAGGGCCCCGATTTCCTCCTCCTTGCATTGGGGATCACAGCTCACTAGACTAGTTCTGCCTTTGCTATCAATCAATTCTGTGGCGATGTATCAAGGTTAAGCTTTTTCTTTTATTAGAATTTTGAAGTCTCTCACTCTCTCTGATCTATCTTGTCTTATATTCACTTAATAAGCTTGGCCATGTAACCACCACCACTACCCATTTAGTGCCAATACAGATTGTAGATAAGCTATTGTTTGAGGACAGTACAAACGGAAGTTAACCACACAATAACCAACAATTGGCCCATAACATCATTCCTGATCATCAAAGTTGCTCAAATGACAGGCAGGCCTGCCAACAGAAACTGGGGCCCATTACAAATCAAACAGGCTGCTGACCCCCTCCATGTAGTGTGGCGCTATAACACCCAGGCCTCCCCACCCTTAATATCCACTATACACATTAAAAATAACACCTCACCCCTTAACATTACTACCCCTATATATTATAAACCCCCCACCCCAGATGTCACTTACACATTTTTCAAAGTAGATGGAGGCAGAGGAGTGGAGCAGACAGGCCAGGACAGTGGCAGGAGGAGAGAGGATGACTGAAATGGGAGGAGAGAGGTAGAGGATGGTAAATAAAAGGAGAGCTGTAGAACTAGAAATGTAGACTTCTCATTGGTGGCTTGGTCGCAAGAGGTACAAAATAATGCCATCTTTAGGACAGTGCTGGCCCAGATCATGCCACACAGCTCCTTCAAACCTAGGGCGCCACTTAGAATGAGAAAGGGCCTCAGCAGATTGAAAAGTGTGTGTGTGTGTGTGTGTGTGTGTGTGTGTGTGTGTGTGTGTGTGAGTGTGAGTGTGAGTGTGAGAGAGAGAGAGAGAGAGAGAGAGAGAGAGAGAGTGATCTGGGCCCTATACACTGGTACCTTCCGTACTCTCCTAATGGGAGTCCTAATGATAGGATATGATTTTAAATGTGGTAAGAAGTTGAGTACTATTTGCCAGTGTATACAGTTATCTTACAGCTAATGGAACAGACTCATGTACAGGTGTGGTTACAAACAGGATCCACAGGATTCGATTCACAGAAAACGTCGGATTCACACACCCTTATAGCACCTAATTGACATACATACATATCTATATGGCTCTGGGTGGTTTTGTATTCAGATGGGATACAGCAAGATCCTTGTGTAGGATATTTAGTATGGATCCAGCTTTTAACCTCAACCCTAGTGTATCGGTATGCTTGGCCACTCACCAAATGGCAGTATCCTCTCCAATTTTGTGCAGCCAAATTTAACACCAATCAAGGTGAGCAGCAGTATCAGCTGTGAATAACCATCTTAAAAGCATGTATCTATTTACTGTTACACTGTTAAGATAACTGTAAAACATCAAGAATATAATAGATCACTACTATCTGCCTCCTACATCCCCCTCTTTTAAAACATAATACACAATTTTGATGAATACAGGGCTTCGCATTTTAGAAGAACTTTGGCTCAATTTTCTGATAAATATGAACCTGCCAGTGTCAGCTTTAAGCACATTTGTACAAGTTATTTTTACTTATGTTACATGCTGACAATAATGCATTCTGTACACTTGAATGCAATATTTAAATGAAAAATGCAATATATATATTTTTCAGGAAGCTGAGAGCAGAATCTTGGCAGAGCTCAAGACACAAAAATTAGTAAACATTACTACCAAGAGAGCCTTAAGAATATGTCCAAGTTCCCCCTAAACATCAGTTTTTTATTTAATTTCTGTGCGCATCACAACATTTTCAGCAAGCACCATTGGTCTTCAATTATTGCTGCAAGCTAATATAAAAACATCCACCTGGCACTCACTGATAAATCAAACACTGAAATTGTCTTGCTGCAGTGCACTCCAGGAATGTAGATCCACCAGCTTATATCCATTCAACAGCAACAAAACAAACAACGAAACCAGGGCACTTACAGACTTCAGCAAAGGCTACACTTAGCCATATTTATTCACGTTTGACAGCTGGAGACATAGCAGAAATAAAATTAAAGAAAAAAAATGGTCAACAGCTTCACAGTCCCAGCTGTCAAACATTTATAAATATGGCAAAGTGTAGTCTTTTCTGAAGCCTGCGAGTGCCCTGCGTCTTTTTGTTTTATTACTTAATCCTTGCTGCCATATTATAGATGCCAGTAAAGATCTCTGTACCTTACAAAAGGAGAGACCGGTTGACGTTCTGAAAACAGCTGGGAACACATGATCACTGTGATAATGAAAGATCACTGTGATAATGAATCACAATAAAGTCACAAAACCTTTTATTAGCAGCACCCCTCTTCACTTCTATTCTCAGACGAAAGAGTAGCCAGTTGTAACACACAGTAAGAAACAAACATTGAATAAAAATACACTGTTCCCAAGTTAACCACTTAATACGGTGGAAGCTTGGTGCTAGGTCAGTAAAATTAAATCAATTACTACTGGTCCTATAACTGCCTCAAACAATCTAGTCTCCCCAAACTTGGTATGATTTAGGTGGTAAAAAATTTTGGGCAATTTTCTATAGCAGCACTAAGTATATAAAATAACTGACGTATTCAGCTAAAGTTACTTCTGGCGAAGTAAATGCAATCCAATTGAAAAACAGGCTTGACCTCCAGTCACATTTAAACAAATTATACACCATTTTGATTGTTCCAAACCCCTTCATAAATGTATAGTTGATCATGTTGTGTGACTAACATTTTATACAAAAAACAGCTTTTTCCAGTTAGTTTTCACTAAAGGCTCACTACATGCTGCAGACGGAACTGCCAATATAAAAATCTGGACGGGTGGTAAATATTGTAGGGTGAGGACCACATCCAACAGTATATGATGCCCTGGCAGATTAAGGTGTTCACAACAAAACAGCAACATATTTCAGATTTAGCCACACATGCACCTTAAGTCTTCATCTCCTATCGCTTTTCAGTGTGCTACAGACAAATCGTTTTTGCAAATGGAGAATTTTTATTTTTGAGAAGACACCAAGTGGTAGACTGCAAATATATATTGAATGTCTGGGGGGAAAAAAAAAAAAAAAAAAAAAAAAAAAAAAAAAAGGGCCCCATAAACTTCCTATGGTCCGATTTATACAACAACCAGCTGTATTATCATTCAAACTAATACTGCAGGAACAAGTTTATTGGTTTGCAATGTGAATCTGAAGCCAAGCTGTTTCAATATGCTAGTGAGTTAATGAATGAAATTGCTGGTGGTTTCAATGGCTTTAAGCACCTGTGATTTCATTGGATAAAACATTAGGTCTTCTGATCTAAAATAGCAGGTGAAGAAAACAAAATTAGGTATCAAAAGAAAAAAAAAAAAATGTATTCCCCAGATGAGGGGGAGAGGATGATATTAAAATAAAAAATAAACTTGTGAAGTTTAAGGGTATTGGTAGATTACAGTGAAACTTTTCTGTTTCGTTAATGACATCTTACAAAGACCACAGATTTTATGGAAGTACACACATTGTATGCTAGAACTTTTCTCAGTATCTTTGTATGTATTGAGGTTGTCTCAGTACCACACATTTCATATGCTCAATGTAATTCTCTGCAATGTCTTATCTTGTATGTATGTCTGGACCACTTCAATTTCTGGATGCTGAAAGTGTCTGAACTTATGAACACAGCTGCTGTTCTGGATGCTTGAAGTAGTTCATAGTAAGCATTTCTGTAGGTATGTGCAGCTGCAGTGTGCCACGGCTTCTCGCCGCGTATGCAGGATGCAATATTTAAGAACTTAGGCTACAATTTAATTGTCCAGGGAAGATATACTGGATCAGCTAAATCTCTGCAATATGTATGACTGGAACAAAAGAAACATACAATTAAACATTGTCTCCAGGAATCATACCGCAACATAAACCTTTTTGTAGAGTTAATGACCTCCATCAGTTCACTACAGTCTATGCCCAAGACTTAACCTTAGCAGACCAACCAAGCGATTTTTCTTAGTTGCTAGACCATATGCAGCAATGTAGCTAGTCTGAGTTTACACTTCTCATCCACCCATCCACAGCAGCATACAGATTGACAGACCTAGAGCTACTGCAGTAGTAGCACAAAGTCTGTTAATTTAGAAAGGTTTGGACTTCGATATAACAGCATGCTGGGTGCATATAGCACCCCAGGCAATCAGGAAAGCTGGCCAGCTCTTATAGTTAAGATCATACACTATAAACCGTTAAATGATTCTACGTGGCAAAATACTTAATTCCATTTATGGAAGGTGGACTGATCCTAAAAACACAAATGTAACAGTGTATTGCAGTTAAGTGGGGGAACATTTCACAATGCTGAAATCAGTTAGGAAAGCAGGTTTGTAAACACAAGGTGCCAATTTTCGTCCATTTGTAACATTTATAAGAAAGCGCTTCACAACTCTGTTAACAAGATTTAATGTACATTTATTCTTAACACGGGAACATAGAGTATAAAGATTTCATACTGAATAAATGATATATTCATTAAGCAAAAATAAAAATAAAACAAAAAGGAATCGGCTGAAATTTACATTTTTTCAGAGCTACAAATATGCAGAAATCGCTGGAAAAAAATTGTCAAATTGTTTCTGGAATTGAAACTAAAAAAAAAAGAAAAAAAACAAAAAAACTAAACAAACTCACACCTTGATTGGAGATGGAAGAAAAAAACCAAAAGAAAAAAACAAAATAAAGAAAAACAGAAAGTTGATAGAATTGCTGGATATACAAAGGGTGAAAGGGAGGGAAAAGTGATGGGGAGCCTGCTGCTCTGTGGGTCAAACCATCTGTAAGATGTTCCTCCTTTAAGAGGGTAGTTAGAAAGGTGTTGGGGCAAGTAACCGTGACCCCCTTTATTCTGTAGATCCAGGGAGTAGAGCTTGTTAGGGTGGTGAGGGTTATGTGAGGGAAAAGTTGAGGGATACAAGAGGTGTGTCTTTAATGTACATCATCATATATATACAGACATCGCAGCTTGCAACCTACAAGCTAAAAGGTTAAAACCAGTTATAAGAGGCGATCTCCGATTATTACAATCTAAGTTTAAAGAGGTAAGGGTGTTGCTTCACATGAAACTTTGGGGGAAAAGCGACTTCTCTGTGTCTCTCTCTCCTCCGGAAACTAAAAGCGACCTCTGTCGCTCTCCAATTAAAAACCTACATCTGGAGTCTCTGAGGTTGTGGGTTTTTTCCAGCTCCGTTTGGATTCTGCGGGGTTTTTCAGCACAGTTAAAAAGGTAATGTCTTTCTTCAGGATTTTTTATTTTTTTTTTTTTTTTTTTTAGGTTTTCTTCTGTTTAAAGGTTCAGGGCACACAAATTCTAGACTAAAGATTGCAAGGTGAGGAGTAGGGCAAGTTATTTTGGGGTAAAGGAGGGATTCCTTCTCCTTCCTTGATGGTTCAGAAGTCTTTATCTCCTTAGAATATGGAGCCCATCCCTTGGCTGCTGTGGGGCTCTATTAAACAGTAGAATTGGGGGAGGGAAGTGTAGATACAGTGGAACCCCTTCCCCCTTAAAAAAAAAAAAAAAAAAAGAAAAGAAAAAAAATTCACTGAAATACAGTAGCTTTGGTTAACACCAAAAGAGAGGAAGAATGGGTAGGGAAGGTCCACAAGGGTGGACAGGTCTCCTCTCTGGGGCGGACAGTGGATTGAGACGTAGTTTTTGCATAAATAAAAAGGGAGGATGGGAAGAGGGCATGGAATCAACAGTCAGGGAGGATTCCGTTGTATGGTAATGGGAGGAGCAAACTATTCTGGGAGGATGTCCACTGCAGCCGTCATGACTGGCCGATCAAAAAGAGAACATCGCAGATGACCTGTGACACTGAGCAGTTCATTAGTGGAGACACTGAGATGTCCAGCAGACGAGCCTCATACAGCGTGAACTCAGTGTGGTTCTCCTCAACCTTTGCCAAGGCCA
This sequence comes from Mixophyes fleayi, assembly GCF_038048845.1. Lineage (NCBI taxonomy): Eukaryota > Metazoa > Chordata > Amphibia > Anura > Limnodynastidae > Mixophyes > Mixophyes fleayi. The sequence continues at coordinate 249,301,298 of NC_134403.1, read as the reverse complement.
GCAGGGCACGTGAGGCCCGTCGCATCATGTCCGTACTGGTGGGCTCGAAGGGAGCGGAGGGTCCATGTAAGTGGGCAGCTTGACTCTGTTGGAATTGAGTGGCTGCCAGACTATCCTCAAGAAAACCTAACAGGTTACCAATGCTGCCTTTCTGAAGGGCAATAGCCCTTGCTGCTAAGCTATCCCCCTGTGCCAAGTTTGCTAGAAGTACCACTGCCATTTCCCTGCACACATGGTTTTTTCTGTCACTTAGGAATCTCACCAATGTCCCATACAGCTTCTCAAGACGACTGAAAGGTGGTGTGGCTAATATTAGGTCCACATTGCTGTCTTGGATGCTTAATTTGCTCAGTGCTTCTAACACCAATCTCTGGGGTGACAGCACTGCATTGGGGCCCAATGTTAGAAATGGGTCCTGAGCCTCTGCTGATGGACACACCGCCCAGTGTAGCAAACCGTCGAGGATGGGCAGACAAATGCTCTCAGGGTAGGGGGAAAGGTCCAGCTGACCAGAGATGTTAGCAAGAGTGACCAGTGTGTTCTCACGCAACATTTCCAAACAGTCCCACCACCACTCAGCCTTGTTGCAGCTAACTCCTTGGTCTCTGTCCTCCTCCTTTTCATAGGTAAGTGGGGCCTGTTTCCGTTCTGGGTGTTTGTGGTGGAGTAGCACAAGTTTACCAAGTAGCAGCAACAACCCTGGGTGTTTTGACATTTCTAAGTCATTGCCAGGCACAAAAGACAAGCTGCGCAAGATGTTTGATATGCACACGCAACGGCGGGAAAGTGCATCTTGCCAATCTTCCAGTGTGCACAATGGGGTTTCGTCTTTGCTGCGTGGTTCATCCTCAAGAATTTTAAGACCATGTCGATGGTGTGGTGGGGGACTACTGCCTAATGGAAATTGAGATTCCTCCTCTGGGATCTCGCCTCGTTCTGGTGGCAAAGAACTGGACCGGGAACACAGGACATCATCTATGGTGGCAGCTGTGTCCTCTACGCCAGGAATTTGCTGCTCCCGTGATCTGCGCTTTGTTTGGGGACGTTTACGACTAGGGGGCTCAGGACGCCTTTCAAAGTGAGTCTGGATGTGCTCTGTTGTGTCACCCCCTCCTATTCGCCAGTGTAAGAGGCCACTTTCAAATTCTTGCCGACGACCCAACTGGTGAGAGCAGTCCAACACAAAGGCATCTTCCCGTAGTACTACTTTTATAGGGAGTTTGTCAAACTTGCTGGTATGTCGTTGGGAATCCTCACTAGCAGTACAGGGAGCAGAGTAGGCTTTCCTTTCCTCCTCACCCTCATCCTCACTTTGTGGATCCCCATCTGTCAATGATTGGTAGTCCTCCCTGTCACTGCACTCTGCATCACCTATGATTGGGCTGTGAGAATGTGTGGAAGGGTTTAGTAGGATCTTTTGCGCTTGTTCTCCAACTTCATACTCGCGGAGGATCCCAAAGATCTCAATCAGGCAACGACGAAAATATTCCACCAACAGCTCCAGTAACCCAGGGAGCTACATGGATACATTCAGAATATATATAGAGAAGAAAAAAGAAAAAAGGGGGAGTATGTTAGACTGAAATGATTAAACTTAACTGTACAGCATTTATTTCCTTTATCTGTTTTTTTATTAAAGTACAAACTCACCTGACTGAGGTTAAATGTCATGATACTGTTATCATCATAGAGAAGAATGTTAATAGTGTCCAGTGCCCAAGTGCTTTCTGCAAGAAGGCCAGATTTAAGAGACATCATCACACGCCAAGCCTCAGGTGTACCTGAAAATAGAGTCAAAATTAGGCAGGCAAATCCCGATATTGATCTTCGAACACATACATAAACCTAAATCCCTTGTTTGCATATACTGAACTCAACTTTCAAGCATATGCTCATTACACAGTCTCCCATAGATAAGAAAACCTTGAAATTTCTATCCTTCCTGCTTCTTTCAGTAATGCACACCACACTCAACGGGCTCTCCATCTTCTGGCAAAAGCTGACAGGTTGTCATATTGTATACAAATTTACTGCACTTGCTATTTCTCATAGCAAGGGGGAGAGCAGGCAGACATAACTTGTAAGACAACCCTGTTAGCATTTTCTGAAATGGGGACAGTCACTTGAGAAAACATATGTACACTGATAGAAGCAAGTTAGCCTGTGCAGAAAACAGATGTCTGGGGGCAGAGAGAGCGTTCCGCTAGATGCTCTTCATCGTTAAATCCTCTTTCACTTGATAATTTTCTTCAGAACCCAGCAACTTATCCTTACCATAGTAAAATTATACCAATTAATATGCCAATTATATTTGTATTCCAGCAACATACCAATTTCTTTTGCAGTCAGTCGCCTCCTTGGTTTCAGTATAGGTTGTGTGGCTTCCACAGAACCTGGAGGGAAAGTTATGTCCCTGCGGATGAGAGGTGGCTGGGGTGGAGTGGGCACAATATGTGATGCAGGCACAGGTGGTCCAGCTTTCTGCATCTTCAGGAAGGACTTGCTGGGTGAGGTGTGGGCATCCAGAGCCCGAGGGGCGGCTGGACTAGCTACCTGAGGCAGATGATTAGGCATGCTTGGGGAGGCTTGGTATCCAGACTGTGGTGGAGCTCGTGTCAGAGGTGGGCCAGGAGCAGGCACATAAGGAGGCTGCTGCCGGTTAACATGAGGTTGCCACTGACCCTCATGGCTAAGACGCTGGTCTGAATGAAGCATATCTTCTCCGCGCGGTGCACCAGAATGATAACTAGGTCCTTGGGTGTTGGCTGAGGGTGGACCAGGTCTGCCCTGGTAATTGTAGGCCATCTCACCTCGACCTTGCCACATGGCTCCAGGTTGGGACCCTTCAGTAGAGCCTCCCATTCCACTTGGTGGCAGAGGTGGTTGAGAGTTGTTTCCAGGGGCAGAAGACACTCGTTCACGTCCAAATTGAAAAGGAAATTGATTCTGCCCAGCAGGTGTTGGCCGGCGCTCTCCTGCACCTTGAGGATAACTGCTTCCATATTGCCCGTAGGGGTCTTGTGTCTGCTGTGAAGGAGCTGGAGAGGGCTGTCCAGGAGGAGGAACCCCTGACACAGGTGTCTGCTGTTGCTGAGGTTGTGGCTGTTGCTGACCTTGCCCACTCTGCGCCCCAGCAAAGGGAGCATTGTACATCTCCCCCTCGTGGCGTTTAGAAGATGGACCATAAGTACCATCCATGGGTCGCTTGTAATTCTGAAAGATAGAGATTTCATAAAATTACCAAATTGTCAGTTTTAAAATGAAAAATATATATCTATCTCTATCTCTATATACATACACACACACAGTAAATTGCTGTATGGGACTGAGGAGTGCAGTGTAATGACAAGAGCAGAAGATAGTAAGTGATGCTCACTGTGTCGGTGAGTGTTATATATGGTAGATGTTAAATAGCAAAGGAAAATACAAACAGGCAGCTGAAGCAAAGTAATACTGTGAAAGCGGTTTTATCACAAATTATAATGTGAACAAAGACTATATTAGAACAAGGTCCAGAAGAGAGTCAATTATTTCTGTATAGCCCACATAAAAAAGGATCCACCTGTCAAATTGATTTCAGACACCTTCTGGATTAGACAGCAATAACCAGAAATCTTTGTCCTTTACATTCTCAAATAGAAATATAAGCTAGAGAGAAGGTTTTGACTGAAACAGGATAGGGTACAACTCCAAAATAGAGAAGGGGATAGGCAATGCAAAAAAGCCACAAACTACACTAGAAACATTTACGAATTGCAGTTACCCAGTAGACACACAAATAGCTTACCTGTTGTTGATACATAGGATTCTGTTGACTTGGGTAGGGGCTACCTGATGATGTGCCTTGCGTGGGGTACTGATTACTATAGGAGTCATGCCTAAAGACGGGTGTGAAGAAAGAATACATTATATTCTGGAGGTCATAACTCAAGAATCAACTATGGTAAAAACTTGACAGTCCCCCCCTCCCTTTTCCAAAGTCCAGCTGTAGCCCTTAAAGCCAACAGGCATGCATTCAATCTGCAGAACAAATGCCAGCAACCTGCCCAGCTAGCAGTTTGACATTACTCCTCACCTCTGTTGTGGATAGCGCCCAGGTGAATACATGCCACTGTCGGTGTTGGAAGGCATCATATTCGGCTGAGTTCCTCCGCTTCCAATATTTCCTTCTGGACCAAGACCTGGCTCTGGCCTTAAATACAACCAGGGAAAGAAGTAAAAACTTAAAATGTGGCTTTTATTAAATGACTGACTACAGACATATTGGAGGGGTTGGGATGGGGGTGAGGACACAAAGAAACAAATATTTATTTTTAATTTATATAAAAACAAAAAGCATTATGAATAGGACACACACCTCACTCTGTCATAACCGCTGTAAGGATAATGGTGACGCTGTGCCATATTTGGCATAGCAGGACCTGCAGCCCGACTATAAGGATCTCCCATTGCCCCACTGGGTCCCTGACCAGGTGACATGAAAGGATCTGCTCCTTAAAGAGGATGGAAATAGAATGAAGTGTCTGATTATTGGCAACACAAATTAGCCTTCACCTGTTCTACTGTAAAAGATTAATGCCTATACATTACCAAACTTCAATACACACCTTTCCTCATGCCCCCATAGGGGTCCTTGTTTGTCTCATAGGGCATCCTACCCATCATGTCTGTCTGGTACCCAGGATTAGGGGTCATGGAGTTTCGTTTCTGATAAGATGGGTCTGAACCGTCATATGCATCCTGGAGACTCACCGAGTTATTCCTTTATCAAGAGTGAAGAGAAAACAAAAATACCAACATATGAGTTAAAGATTAATTTAGAAGCAGAGCTACTGGCATGGAGATATTAAAACATCTAATGTTTCAGGTGCAGCAAGATCATCTTTCTGACCACAAAATGGTAGCTGCAATTAAGACCAAGCTCACCTCATTCCTGCCATGGGGGGCATCTGGCTGTGCGGGGTGGATGCTGGGGTGGGGGGCTTCAGATCTCCTCCTTCTGCCATGGAGCTGCTTGTGGACTGAGGAGTCTGTGGTCCCTGCATGGAACCTGAGCCAGCTAGAGATACGAAGTTAGACGTTACGATCACACACACACACAATGTCCACCAGCCAATCATGTGGCAGCAACTCAATGCATGACAGCATGCAGACATGGCCAAGAGGTTCACTTGTTGTCTAGACCAGTGTTGGCTAACCTGTATCACTCCAGCTGTTGTGAAACTACAAGTCCCAGCATACCCTTCCAGCAATAAGCTGCTATATATTGGCAAATCATGCTGGGACTTGTAGTTTCACAACACCAAGAGTGTCACAGGTTAGCCAACACTGGTCTAGACCAAAACACCAGAAAGAGGGAGAAATGTGACCTAAGCAACTTTAACGTTGGAACGACTGTTTGTGCCAGACATGGTGGTTTGAGTAGCTTCGAAACAGCTGATCTCCTGGGATTCTCACAGATAACATTTTTGGTGTCTGTGCATTATTGTTTTAGTTTAATAAAAGTTTTTACAACGTTACAATGTTGCCACTATATATTTTTTTCTCTGAGTAGTGTGCAATCCATCAAGAGGAGTTGAATATATAAGATCCCCAAGTAGAGATAAATGATTTATCATGATTGTTGGTACACTTTTTACTGGTGTCATTGGAGCATCTGTTTGAGCCATTTCCTGTTGGAAGGTTTTCATCATTGTGAAGCATCATTTTTTAGATAGTTAAGATTTATTGAAAGAGAAGTTTGTGGTTCTGTGTTAATGTGTTGTACAGGTGATGTTTTGGGTGCAAAACTAATTTTCTTTTTTCTCCCCATTTGATTTGTCATTCTATATGGATATATGGAGCTGAGAAATATTGGAGAATCAGCTATAAGGTGTGCATCACTTTGTATGCAGTACGTATATTTGATATACTTCTAAAAGACTACAATTCAGTTAATACACTTGGAGGCACCTTTGACACACGCATTCCCTTACCCGGTGATGGTGGTTGGAGCTTTGCCTGTTTCTTTGCTTCTGCAGAGGCAAAGATATCTGGTGGTGGGTCTTCTCCCCTTTCAATTTTGCACTCAAATGCATACAGACACTGTATATACTGCTTCTTTAGTGAACTAGCTGCGCTGCTTGATGTACCCACATTTAAGTTTGTTGCAAGCTCTCTCCACTTCTTGTTCTTATTTACCTGTAAAGAAAATAGTTAACAGAGGTACTACACTAAACTACTTAAAACATAAGACACAGCCAAAGAAATGGCCAGGGGTCGACAAAGAATGGCTGACCTGGGTAAGTCCCCCAATATCCTTGACAGACATGTAGAGACGATACAAGTCTAGGGGCTTTCTGCCAACTGCTGGAAGGTTGGTCATGCCCATTGCTTTCTCTTCCGTGAATGACAGGTAACGATCCACCCACATTTTCCTTTCTGGTTCACCCCCTAATTCATAAAGTTTTGTTATCTTTTCATTTGTAGTGGTGGATGAGCTTGACTTCTGTGGATAGAAGTAAAAACAAGTTAGATAAAATAAATAAAATGATAGACTACATAGCTGCAAAACAGCCTAGCTAATCAGCCAGGAAAAGAACTCGCATTAAAAAGATCTGAGGGGGGTTGAAAGACACCACTTGCCCATAGATCTATTTTAACCCACTGTGATAGGACTTCCAGCAATTACTGTCAAACATTTAGTATAATTCAAAAAAAAAAGTGAGGGTCTTCGCACATTTGTGGGACCTGCCTAACATTAAAAAAAAAACACTACGAGATTGCTGGTGAAATCTTAGTGACCATCAAACACGTGCTTACAAACTTTAGCTTATTTTTGTTAAATGCTACAGCATGTTAATGTCCTATAACATAAGAGTTAAATATAAAAATAACAGCACACTTTAGATAGATTTTCCACTTCCCACATGGACTAAGCTCTCAACACATGGTGCTCCTACAAACATTAGATGTCACAAAATAAAAAAGGACATGTAGTGAAATAATTTAATTAAAACTAAACATAATGCAAGAAAAATGTATAAAATATGTTCACCAATAGTAAAATATCAAGTAATGGAGGCATTCCTTTGTGACTTTATTGTTGTATGGACTTAAATATTTTGGTCACTACCATCAATGTCAATGTACCTTTGATTTGGTCTCAGTTTTAGGAGTCCCATCAGCTTTGTTGTTCATTTTGGGAGTCGGTGTCAACTTAACATCAGAGAGTCCCATGAGTTCAGGGCTGCCAGCCATGCCTGACAAAATATATTTCCATCAGTACACAGTAAAGTATGTAGACAAAGTTAACATAATTTTAGAGCACTGATGAGCTGCAAGTATTCACCCGAGTTGTTGGCCATGTTGCCTCCCATATAGGGAGGTCCTTGTGTATTCATCATTGCTGCCATGCTGTTCATTCCTTGGCCATATGGAGGTCCTGAACCCATCATACCACCTTGGTTCATATTGGGGTATCCTGGAGACCTGCACACAACCATAAATAAGTTTTCTTTGCAGAAAGTGGACAGTAGATTCATTGCCTTGCAAAGGATGCAAACTGTTCAAGTAATAGGGTAACTTGTACAGAAAATATGGGAGACTTCTTACCCCTGCAGTGAACAGCACCTATCACCTAAGATTTATCACCTGAAGCCTGATAATAGCTCCAGCTTGAAAACACTAAATGTTCTGTCTTTATCTAGCTTGTTCACTTTTATTTAGAAGTCTAAAATACGCCACAAAGACCTCTGTCACTCAGCTCTATAAACATGATTGTAATGGCAATGCTTAACACCTTTTGTCTCCACTTAGGTCACAAAGCTGTATGTATCCAGGACATACTATGAAAACGAGGGAATTCTCAATATATTTCTTACTGGGAAAATACTTAAAACTAACTTTCAGTTCCATAGTGCTAAAAATATTAATTGATTGATACATTCTTGCTGTAAAAACAAGCATAATTTAAACCTTTTACCTGTTCTGTATGGAGTTAGCAGTGCCGTGCATGCCAGCGGCCTCTTGTGCTTTGCGATTCATACCAGCAGGAGGAGGACACATTCCAGTTCCAACTTGTGGTGGCATACTCCCCATGTTTGGGCCATATGGGCGGCTGCCCATTGCAGAGTGGCCCATACGCCCCCCATACTGTGGCATGCCTCCCTGCCCGTGCAGCTGCCCACCTGCGACAAGTGGGGTCATGCCACCCCCAGAATATCCTGCATTAGGCATCGTGTTGTAATTTGGCTGTCTGGGGTACCCGCCTGAGTAGAAGGGACAACAAGTAGACATATCTCTAAAAAACATACTTGCCACATGATTTAATAGTTTAATAATTAATTTCAGGGCTAGTCGCTCTCGGCAGTATTGTTATCATTTGGTTGAACTCCCAAAGAATTGGTTATGCTCACTACAGCCAATATATTTTTATCTGATGTAGATTTATCTAGTCAGGTTAATGTGGTTATTACATAAATGATGTACACACCTTGGGGACCATACTGTCCTCCCTGAGGTCCATAGCTCCCCATTGAGTTCTGCTGATAGGGTCCCATCCCAGCATGCATCTGTCCGCCAGACGACTGGCGTGGTGAAAGTGCTGGGCCAGGCTGTGGTGATCCATACTGAGGTATCTGCGCATTCCTCTGCATGTACCCTTTTGGAACAAAAGGGTAGTAAAGATTGTTAACATATAAGCTCCTGAGGTATTGTCCCATCTTTTCATATATAGATAATGTTATTCATATTTTTTTAAAGATACAACTACACTCACCTCTGTCCTGCCCAAGGCCAGCCTGGTTCATGGTAGGGTGAATCAATCCATCTGACTGCACACTAGGAGGGCGCGGTGGCATCTGTGTTCCTGAAAATATACAATTTTAAAATAAAAATTATATCCTTGAACTCACTAAGCAATTTCATAGTCCTGTACTGTATTCAGCCATAATCTAAATAAAGGAGCTCAGGAGTATGAGCAACTATCAATTATAAAGACAAATATTCTGCAATCATGTAAACCAGTGTGGGTGAGAGAGTCCTCATCATTTTCACAGTGCTATGTTTGCACCTGAATTTCTCTATTGACATATCAATCATGCACTGACCTGGAACAGATGTCGGGGAGAGAGGTCCAGAACGGGATGGGGCCACACTGGCTGGAGATCCTACAGGGGACGGCGAGGGCCCTCTGATTCCAGGCATGTGGGGTGAAGTATGAGGAGAGAAAGGCGACTGGGCGGGGTTACTCTGTTCTCCCTGACTGCTGGAGATCCCAGAAGTGCTGACACCTGGACTCAGTGCACCCTCTGCACCCATTGGGAGGTCATCAATGGAACCAGAGAGATCCTGGGGAGAAAGGGACATAACTTGGCAACCAGAATGCAATTATGGGAACATTTATTTAAGACTCTGGCCTTGACAGTTGAACACATAGCTGAAGGACTCTTGTTAAGCTGTGCAGCCAACTCCTCAATCCAAAACAGGAGATTTTATCTGTATGTTGCTTGATGTGAGATTACACATTCTATTTGGATAAGCCAAACATTGTGTGCGTGTGTGTGTGTGTGTGTGGTTTTTTTAAATACCACTTCTGACACACCTCTCAGGCAGATTAAAGGCCTTCCCAGCAACCCACAGTGGCCATAGAAGTAACAAAACTTTAGAAAGCCACCGTACAAGTAGGTAGAGGAACTAGGAGTTTCAAAACTCATAATGCCGCGAGGATGTGTGGCTTTTATTCACTGTTCCACAAAAGCCAGTATGTAAAGGGAGGCGTCTTAGTAATTTCTAACAGAATTCACATAAATTACTAAGAACCTTAAAACAGAATTTGCAATCCTTCACTGATCACCATAGCCATTGCTAGTGTCCGGTAATCAGTTTCTGGTGTGCACCATGGGCAGCACAGTGGCTTAGTAGTTAGCACTTTTGCCTCTCAGCCTTATGTGTGGAGTTTGTGCTTGGGGTTTCCTCTGGGTGCTCCCATTTCCTCCCACACCCCAAAAACATACTAGTAGGTTAATTGGATGCTATCAAATGGACTCTTGTCTCTGTGTGTTAGGGAATTTAGACTAAGCTCCAATGGGGCAGGGACTGATGTGAGTAACAAATATTCTCTGTACAGCGCTGCAGAATTAGTGGCGCCATATAAAGTGATGATTATAATCTAAATATGCAAACCATTACTACGAAAATATAGCTTGACAATAAGTGCAGCAAGTTGTTACTTTTGTAACAAATGGTTGCATTTCCAAACATTACACTGTAAAGAAGTCCTTAAGTATTGCAATCATTTGAAATGTTCTTGTATTACAATATATTTCTTTATCCATCTATTTAATGCTGGTCACTATGTAGGGAAGATAGAGTAACTGAAGCAAAAATTGCTATTGTTACAAATTTCTTGTAATCCTGTATTGTCAGTACAGTAAATATATAGTGTGTGCATGTTATAAGAGGCAGCACAGTCAGAATGAATCAAAACATTGTCAATATATGCAGTGAATGTACTCTAGCTGCCAGTGGCACATATCACAAAATGGCAACTTCTCAATCCAATATATTACAACATATATGGTTCAAGTCCTGTATTTTCTCTTAGTAGAGATGGTGGTGCTGTCAAAACACTACTTCATCTTGTTAGTTTACTTAAAAGGCGCAATATTTCTCTATTTAAGAGTACAAACCACAAAAAATAGCAGATAGATATTTTATATGCGCAATATTCACTCCCCCTTCTTCAGACACAAGATTTGTTCTTGTGTCTGATGAATGGGAAGAAATCTCCCAAAAGATTTTGCACTTGGTAATGCCCAATTTGAGATAAAATTTAGGTCCGATTAGTATATAAAAATGATCTGCTGTTTGTGAATTATAGACAAAAAAAAAAAAAAAAAAAAAAAAAAAAAGAAGGATGGGAGCATGTCAATTCAGCAATTCATTTGAAAGACAAACTGTACCAAGGCAGCTAACCCACAAATGGATGAGGCATAGCATACATGCACAGGGTACACAACAATGTGTGTAAAATGCTAGCCCTAGAGACCTGTGGGTGCAGAACATTAGCTTGTTAGTCCCTGACATGGTAAAGGAGACATACCTGCAGGTTACAGCTCAACCCTATAGAGCACAGTGCATAGCAGAGAAGATTAAAAAAAATATCTGTACTTCATAACAGCCTCACCTTTTAGGATATGGTACAAAGGAAAAAAAACAACATGGTCTTCACATTTAGGTGCGCCCCACCCAAAGGCTGAGAGTAAGTTCCAAAAGAAATGCTCAGATGAAGAAGCCTCAACACCCTTCTCTTACCTATGAGGCTCATAAATCACTCCAGCTCAACCATGAAGAGGAAGGAAGGAGTCCATTGCCACAGACAGACACCTTTATACCTCCAAGACCAGATGGGTAAGGGAAGTATAAATCCTCTGCCTCCTGTACCCAACTACTGCTGAAATCACAAGCTAAATAAAGGCACAGAAGAAATACCCCTCAGGGCCGAGAGACTGGGCATGGAGGGGAGTGCCCCTGTCCAAACCAGCTTACAGCAAAGCTAAACTGGAAGCACGGTGGCTAAGTGATTAGCACTTCTGCCTCACAGCGCTGGGGTCATAAGTTCAATATCCGACCATGGCCTTATCTGGGAGGAGTTTGTATGTTCTCCCTGTGTTTGCGTGGGTTTCCTCCGGGTGCTCCGGTTTCCTCCCACTCTCCAAAAAACATACTAGTAGGTTAATTGGCTGCTAACAAATTGACGTGTGTGTGTGTGTATGTTAGGGAATTAGACTAAGCTCCAATGGGGCAGGGACTGATGTGAATGAGTTCTCTGTACAGCGCTGCGGAATCAGTGGCGCTATATAAATAAATGGTGATGATGATGATGATGAATCCTGAGGCATGCTTTCTACCTATTTCTTGTTTTGTTCTGACCCCACTGAACACACCTACAGGCAGACAGACATTTTGCACCAACAGATTGGGTAAGGCATGCACAACGTTAAAAAAAAAAAAACAAAAAAAAAAAAACAAAAAAAAAAAACAGAAAATAGATTGCTTTATACTGGAAAGTGCTTAACTCACTGGAAGGCTAGAGGGCCGTGGCTGCATCCCCAAGCTAAGATCATCCTGTCCTTTGCTGGAACCCAAAGAGGGAGTAGATGAGGCCTGGGATGTAAATGAATCCTGAGAGAGCTCCTGGCGAGTTAAATGCATTGGAAAACAGGTAAGTACAGAGAATTGAAAAATCATGGATTTATCAAGCCCATACAGACAAAAACCCTACACCCTCATACCTGTGGTGGTGGGAAGCGTTGCTGAGAGTAGGTACTCCCTTGCTGTGTCCCCGATGCTGAATAGGATGACCCTTGCTGTTGTGAAGTGGGATACTGAGGAGCTTGCTGGGTGTATGGTGACTGGCTCTGTGAACTGGTGGGGGGGCCCTGTTGCTGCTGTGTGTAAGGTGAAGGAGATGGCGACTGCTGCTGTTGGGTGAAGGTGGGTTGCACAGGCTGGCTGGGAGGAGGCTGAGAAGAGGAAGGCTGTTGGGTGTAAGACTGAGGAGCTGGCTGTTGCTGAGAATATTGGGTTTGTGGTGGTGTTGTTTGCTGCTGCGAAGGGTGGAGGCTCTGCTGGTTGTAGTATGGAGACTGGCTCTGCTGAGAGTAGGATCCAGGGCCTTGTTGCGCATATGAAGTGATCTGGAAAAAAAAAGAAAAAAAAAGCTAAACAAGCTAGAAATAAAATTCATTTTCATCTTTTCTATGACACTACAGTACCATCAGAAAATTAACGCAAAGCATTTAAACCCAAACAATCAAAACCATTTGAAACGTTACACAAGACGCGCAAAATCATACATGAGCCATATAAGTTGGATATAAGGGGATGCAGTCTGTCCCTGCTATGCTCGTCTGAGCACGTGCAATGAAGCCTTGTTTCAGCTTTGCTGTGCTTGCACCAAGATAGTGGGTGCACATAGTGCATAATTATGGCCGTTGCATAGAATGCAACTCCTCAAATCCAGGCCCCATAGCTGCACCCCCTACAATAGTAGTAGTTCTGCCACTGCCAAAGATAACTATACAAGTGATTAAAAGTGATGCAAGCAAACATTGCCCATTAACAAGGCAGTCTGTGTCAAGGGATTTACTGTGTAAAGAACTCTTGACATTGTAGGGGGAGGGGAAGAAAAAAAAAAAATCCAAGCAGCCACATTTAAAAATCGCCTACATCATACAATTTTTTTTCAGGTTTAGTCCCACATTTAGGGTAGGAGATACTATATACCTGTTGTCCATACTGCATACTCATTGCCCCTTGAGGTCGACCCTGCATGGTTATTGGGTATCTCTGAGGAGTCTGTGAAGAGTAAGGCTGCACTGGGTACCCAGAATGTCCTTGCTGAGGTCCCGGCTGCTGGCTGTATGGATTACTGGAGCCATATGGTTGGGGTCTCATTTTCCCCATTTGATCCATGGGGCTGGCAGGCTGTCAAGACAAGACCATGATCATTTTCAGATTTGCCATGCATTTGAACTAAAACCACTACAACTTCTAAAACAGTTTAAGTACACCACGTCAAAGTACATGTTAGATAGCGACAAACAAATATAGCTGCATATTATTTTGTCAACACACAATTATGACAGTGTTTCCTGTCATTTGGCAACTTTCCCAAGCAAGTGTTTTGTTTTTTTGTAGTACTCAAGCGTCCAGCTTTAACTCCTTCTCCATGCAATCCCATTTTATTCTCTGCTTTCTAAGAAACTTCAGTGTGGTACTCAAGCCGACTGCTGCAGTTTACTATAGCACTGTTCTATGTTGTGGAGGTTTATGTAGGGTGTCTACATGCATGGCCCGTGTTCCCACAGTAATTAACCTGCTTATTACCTCTGGGACTACTCTGATGAAGACTGGCAGTAACAGCTATTTATAACTGGAAGGGCAAACAGCCGAAGTGTAACAGGTCCCAGCTGTACATCCATCTGAAGTGCAGCCAAGAGCCGGCTGTCTGGTGTTGTGAGCTGGCAGGCAATGAATGACAGGATCTGTGCTCAGGGACACGAGGTAGGAGGGGGGCTCTGTTACTAAAACTCATTTACCCTTACGAACTAGCCACACCCTACCCAAAAAAAGAAAGACAGAGATTTAGATGTACACACACACACACACACACATATTATATATATATACATATATATATATATATACATACACACACACACTCTGGCCTTGACAGTTGAACACATGGCTAATTTGCATTACTGCCATGTATATGAGTGTGGAAGATAAATCGCAAGGAACATGCGAGACCACAAAAATATAAAAGGTTATTTACATACAATAGGGGAAAAAAAAAGTCCATTAACCTAAATTACCATAGAAACTAACCACTTCATCACTGGATGACTTCTCTCATACATGACCAGAAAATTTTCACATGTTGGCAAACTTTTTTTTTTTGTAGTACACAAGTGCAGCTATTCTACCCCTTTTCATGACTTCTTCTTGGGAGCATTAAGAAATATTTATCTTTATTGCATAGATGTTATTTGTGGGGGGGGGGGGGAAGGGTCTAGTAACCAACAACACTTCTTGTAGAAAAGAAACCTAAGTGCTACTCCAAAAAATTATCCGAAAACGTAATAAACATTGTCCACAGTGTAGGGTACAAAATATGAGACATTGTTACAGGGTCTACTTTAGGGTGGAAGAGAAAACAAAAATCAAAACACAAATATTTAGAGACTAACATTTGTGAGGTCTTGGGCTGATTATTCTACCTGAAGTTTTTGTACAAGTGCTTTACACTTGTATATAATCAATATTGTTTTATCATGTACTAGAGGGGCTTGAGGGAAGGAACTTTTTTCTTACTACGGGAGAACCCTTAGAGTGAGGAGGGTATAGTGTAGCCCCAAAGACCTAGCACTGATATTATGTCATGTAGAGCAAAGAGAAACTTAAATGTAAGCTGCGATTAGCTCTACATAATTATCCTTAAACATTGGGGTCAAAATACATGCTTTTGCAAGCATACAGGGCCAGTAAAAGCACAAACTGGTATGGAACCCACTGGTTCAAATTACCTTATATCCACTAGCATTTACAGTTTGAGTGTGTGCGTTGAGGTGCTTCCGGAAGCCGCATTTATTGTGTACATTACAAGTGAATTGCATAGGACTCAATGAATAGTCCTCCAACTTCGCGAGCACAAGCTCCAATTACTGTAGCATGCAGCATCACTAGCATTTCCAATTGGGTAGCCAGCCTAACATGAATGAAGTTGGTGTCCGACAACCTCTCTACACTGAATACAGAAGTGCTCAGACACGTGTTTGAGGGGGCATGATGTGCATAGATTGCCTAGGGTGTTCAGTGAACAGTGTAACCAATCACTGACACCATTACTGCTTGGCCTTTCAGGCTTATATGCTAACCTCGGTACAGCGGAAGCTCAAAGTGGTTAAAAGGTTTTTATGCTGTATATTCCTAAAAAAGTATATGAAAAAAAAAAAAAAGTAGGATAAGTGTTTCATGGGCTCATTTTCACCATTATGTTCTAAAATATTCATACTGCATGTAAAATTTTTGAAGACTAGCTGTTATGGGTTAATGTACACTACCAGTTCAATACATTTTATTGGCGAAAGGCACAACAAATAAAAAAAAAAACGATCTGAAAATACATCACTAACATCTAAAAGCACATTAGGTTCCTGTGTTTTATCCGCATTGCCAGCACATATATGAAGGAGACCTTAATAGTACATTTCCCTTGTTTAATATGCATATAAAAACAAAACTGTTACACGCAATGAATGCATGGAAATTGTAGTTTTCCCTAACACGCATTTGAACATTATACGGCATATTCAATTAGGTCCCGGGATCGCAGTAACGCGTCAGGGAGCGAAGGTAATCCACGGCACAGCAATAACTAATAAAATTTGTGTTATTGTGGTACCATATTACCTTTGTAATGAGCACTCTCCGCTCGTTACAGAGATTTCGGAACCTAATTTAATTTAAATATGCTCAAAAGTCATGTATAAATACTTCCATTAAGTACATAGCCAATGGTATTTTTGAATATATTTTTATATCACAATAGTTGATTTCATCCTAAAGATACAATTAAAACTTTGCCTATTATATTGATAGATACTAGCTTTTTAATTTCCATTTTTTTTTCCAATTCTCCCATAAAAGACATGTCACAGGTATTAGAAATAAGTAGAAACAAGCCAAGCAAGACAGGTGTGTAGCTTAAGGAGCGACAGTTGTTGGATTGTAAAGATTTCTAAAAACCTATGGTAAAAGTGTGCGTGGAGGGGGTTCTCTGCGCTAGATGCGCACCATTACCATGCTAATGGATGCGCAGTTACCACAGTCATTTCAACGCTGATTTTTTTTGCTTGCAGCTCCCTGAGCCATGAGCAGATATCAGTGTTACACAAAGAAAAAAAGTGAGGATGAATGTGATGTATAGCAGTGGTGCTCGGTTTTTCTTTTAGCTGGGCTAAATGTGTCATTGTTTGGGGACAACGAAATAAGTGGGTTCCAGTAGCACAGGATTGGTCAGGCAATATGATACTTCAGGAGCTGTACATCACCCTTCATCACATTGAGAAGTAAAAATAAAGATATATCTCAAAAAAAGATCTTTAATATCAGCACACGTTTTAATACAAGACAAATGTTACGAGCTATAACCACTGTGGAGTTAGGGGCCACAGGTGAAGGGCCAGAGGACCATCTGTTGACCATTACTGCGCTAGAATAAATTGCATAATGAAAAATTAGGTGAGCTCCAAAACAGGTTATTGCACCCCATTTGACCAAACCCAAAGATCAAAATCTCTATTGACCAGAGTGCTTTGATTTCCAAGTATCAATACTGCTGAATACACAGTATGTAGTAGACAGACTACAGACAGATGCAATTAGCTTAAAATGTGTAATAGAGCCAGGAAGGCAAATGTTAGGTTAATGAGCGAGTTGAGCTGCATATGTAAGTTTGAGGAAATAAAAGCGCAATTCCACTTAACTGGAGCCGTGCATGGAAGGAGGAGAGACAGCAAGACACTAGGGTACACAGCAGTTACAGATTTCCACAATATATTTCATGGCATAACACTTTACAGCTGCACAAGAAACAGAAAACACACCAACTATCATAGTCCTAGAGTCAGTGAATAGTTTACAGAAGTGCAAATATGCATGATGGAACAGTGGATATTATTGCTTTCATGCAGTGCTAGGCTATGGATTCTATTTGTGTGATATGTTGCTCCTATATAATAAATATAAAGTTCAAATGAGAAAGGCAATTCGTGATTGAATGTTACAGTATTGCATAGTTACACCTCATTCATAAACAAGATCAACTATCTATACTCTGATGGTCTTGTGTGGAGGTGCCTGCATTTATATTTCTGGTAGTTTTGTTTATTTCAAATAAGGTTGTACTGTTGAGCCTATAATCCCCTGTTGTGCCAGGCCCCAGCTAATTGGAGCAGATCTCTAAGGTTTCCCCTTCAACCCTAGGAAACAAAGGCAGCATTAAAGCAGAAGGGACTAAAATACTACGCACCCTCACTGAAAATTGCCGGTGTTTGATGTAAAGCGTGAAAATCAAGATTAAAAAAATAAATAAAAAAAGTCAGATCTTTTTCACCTTTAATGCACAACCCTAATTACTTTGTGGAAACACCTTTTGATTTTATTGAAGCAGAGATTGAGTAAGTTTCTATCAACTTCTCACGCTGGACTGGCAATTCTATCTTACTCTTCCTTGCAACAAAAAGTTCAAGGTCCATCAAATTGTGAGGGGATCTTCTGTACACAGTTCTCATTAGGTCATTCCACAGGTTTTCAATGAGATTGAGGTCTATGTTCAGACAGCTATTCAAACATTTCGACTTCCCCTTTTTGAAGTCAGCCAGAGGCCAGCTGGTTTTGTGCCGAAATATCTTGATAGCTGCAGCTATTTGTTATGCCCTCTATTCAGAATAGATCCCCTATTCCTGCTGAAGAGCAACAGCCCTAAAGCATAATGCTGCCACAATACCAATAGGTATGGCATTATTTTGGTGAGGAGCTGTGTTGTATTTGCTTCAAACAATGTTTTCCTCTTTTTAATTGTTTTTTTTAGAATAAAGGCCATAATGTTCAACATTGGCTTCAACAAGAAGACATTTTCCTCTCATAGTTTGGGGTGATTGAAACTGTTTGAATTCCCCCAAATTGAGATGGACTCAGATGTCATTTCTCACAATATGTTTAATGTCACTGAAAGGCCTCCTGGTAGCCTCCCTGAGGAATTTTCTCCTTGTCCTGTTAACTTTAGGGATGCCCTGATCTTGGCAATCCTGTTGCACCATATTTTCTCCACTTTTTGATGGGTCTTCAGTGTTCCATGGTACATGTAATGCCTTTGATATTTTATACCCCTCTTCTGATTGGTACCTTTCAACAAAGAGGTTTTAAAAGCTCATGGCGGACCATGTCTATCCCAGTTGGATATAACCAAGTATGGAAATCCTACAGCTGATCTACAGGGCGAGTCAAAAGTCGCAGTACACCCTTTTATTTAAAAAACTCTACAGGAATTGGACCGATAGGCCGATTTCAAGATGGCGCCCATGTTTGGTACATACCGTAAAAGATAGACCACGTCACCCATACCTTACTGGAGTATTCAGGTTTCCCAATTCCTATATACATTTTTTAAATAAAAGGGTGTACTGCGACTTTTGGCTCACCCTGTATATTTGGGGTTAATCACACTCACTTTCATTGTTGGCAGGTGGAAGATAACGAACTTTGAACATGATTTTGAAAGTAATTGTGTAACTATGAACACAGCTAAAGCAGTATGTAAGGGTGTGCACTGTTATGCCAACAGGGTATTGTAGGGTTTTGTATTTTCACCCTACTTAAATGTATTTTTTTGCCCACACTTGAATTTTGTTGGTTGCAAGGTCACATTAAAGATGGGAAACGATCTGACATGCTTTATGTTGATTTCAGCCCTTATATCACAAACACCTGCAATTTCAATAAAGGTTTGTAGACTTATCCACAATACAGTCAAAACAAGTCTCTGCTTCTGCAGAGCAGGGAGTCTAATCATGTAATTACAAGTAGCGAAACTCAACTGAATTTGATAGGATTAAACAAGGAGCAGAAATGTAAAATAAAAACAAATAAAATATGAAGACAGATAGTTATATCTTGTTTTAATTAAAATCTGCACACTCAACAAATCTTTTCACAAAAAAAATGTATATAAACATGGTCATTCTAAACAAAGTAGCATGTTAAACTGTAGAGAAAGAAAACAAAATACATAAATTATACTTGCTAAAGGCTTAAAGTTAACTGAGTAAATAATGAATGGAATTTAATGCTTGCCACAAATGGGTCTAAGTGTTCAAATCACTTACAGTGTAGCCCATATTAAAGAAGTCAGAATATGAACACACATACACTGGCCAACAGTATTTATCTTCCTACTATGTTTAGGAACATACCCAAATGGATTATTAAATTGGTTGAACACACTAGGAGAAGGGGGTTTGGAAGGAGGAAAGTGGCGTTTTTCCATGCTACCGAGCTTTGTGTTACGGCAGAAACAATGATGACAATTTGTTTCATTTAAAATAAAAAAAAGGGAGGCAATCTGGGAGTAACCTAAAAGTAGTTGCCTAAATCAGTCAATGTATCCAGATGCAAATATAACATTAAAATATTTGGGAAAGTGCTAGCAGTATGTTTCTGCATTTGGATTGCCTATGCATACTGTAAGTTGTAATGAGAAGCGCTACCAGCTTGGAGTTAGGAAGTCTCCATGTTTGCACATATCGGGCAGTAGATATGGTTCAGTGTCCCCACTGAGAAGGCAAGGCCTTAAGTATGGTCCCAAACAAAACACAGCATAAAGTTGTGCGACATCTTTGCCAAAATAGCAGCATATCACACTTATTCTAAATTGCATGGCTTCTTGAAGTTGATCCAGGCTGATATCAGTGGTACAGCAAACAGGAAGACACATGCAATCAGTCCTTCTGCATTCTTATGATCAGGACATACACATACCTGAAACAAAAATAAAACTCATGTGAAAAAAATAAGATACATTTTTCTCCAAAGAGCTAGGTGTTAAAGGTTGGAAATGTTGAAAGCAAAAGCCACTTGTTGGGGTGTCCTCCTTACATTACATCGGCTGACCGAGGTGCAAGGCTGTTGGAGGAAGCGTAGCCTGGAGATAGTGATATTTGTGCTGCTGTCAAAATGCTAAAACTGCATGCAGCTTTTGAGCTCTTTGCTATTCATCAGATCCTGTCGTTTGATTTCAGGATGAATTCGATAGGTTACCCATCCTTTATAGAATGATATATATTGACAAAACTTTTCAATTTTCCAGTGAAAGACTTACAAAATGGGAGGACTTAAAAAATTGCTTTGAAATTACCTAAACCCTTTCAAGACAGATGAACAGCAACAATTGATTCCTATATAACTGATGAGTTCTTCTCAATGACAGGGTTTACATAAAACTTCGTAAAAAAAAAAAAAAAAGTGAACTTTTCCCCACTTTTTATTGAATAAAGACCAAAGAAAAGCCAAAACTCAGTCATACACTATTAAATTTGGCAAATGTCCAGATATGTAGAAACAGCTGTTTGTAAAGGTGACTACATGAAACAAGCAATACCTTCGTTCTACTTTGCCCACTATCCAGTTTCAAGCATTTAGGAGCTCTAGACACAGCATTTCACCAAGCTATTCATGAAGGTGACAAGAGCACTGTTCTCTGTGCATTACTGTTTACACCCATGCCTGAATAAAGCTGGGTACACACTACAGGTTTTCCAGCCAATTGGGCCAATATTACATTAGTATGTATACTTAGATGATGATCAGTCCCAATCAGAATGCCCATTCATATGTGCACACTACACGTTTTACCTTTAGATCTGTGCTCTTCATCTGTCACAACCATCAGCTGAAAACATCAGGATTCTGAACACTCCAGAGATCTATGGATACTGCTGGTCGTGATTGCAGAATCGGAACAATATCGTTCAATTGGCGAGCAACATTTTTAGGCCGGTTTGCATTTGCAGGAGACCCAACGAACAGGGGAGAATGATATATCCCAGGTTAGCGGGTTTTTATTTTATTATTTTTTCGTTTTAACAACCTAGTTACGTGTTTATATTTTCCATACGAGTCATCCAATATGTATAGTGGTCCTCACTTAGAAATTTTGTTTTTATCATCACTATGCTATCTTTCAACAATTTCACTTCAAATTTATTTTGTTAATCATATTCAGCCATATATCATGCAAAATGCCAAAAATCCTGCTACATCACTGATAATGTATTTTACTTTATCTATTTATGCTTATCAGTATATCAAATAGGTTTAATTTGTAAGGACATATAATTGTTTATAGATGTATTAAACTTTCACAATTTAACATACAATAGTCATAGTGACTAATTCTCTATAGGTGTGTTCCTTCAAATCAATCCATATGAAACAATACTGGCCAACTTAAGTCGTGTACTGCCAGTCACATGAAAGATAAATACACACACACACACACACACACACACACACACGTCTTTCAACCCTTAACAATTGTTTAGTCATGAAGACGCTTTACATGTTCATGATGTTCTACATTCATTGAAGACTTATTAATGGTGTGGATTTGACAAATGCAAATAATTTGTACAGTGATGAAGATGCAGATTAATAGAGGTCCAAACCTTTTCTGCTATATTATAGAATTTGAATATCGCTCATGTGCATAAAGTAGGCCTCCCAAAACTCCCCTTAGAGGAAACAGATGAGCTGGAGTCACCTATAAATAAAATGCAAGCAGACACTGCTATTTTGGTATAATGAAGTGCCCAATAAACACACCGCAACTAGAGAGCCCATAACAAGGAAGCATCCCCACCAAAATGAATGAGAGTCCTTTATAATAAATTGGGGGGGTTTGGGGAATTCTATAAGAAGTAAACAGAGCCAACAGTTTTTGTATTTTTTGTTTTTATAATATTTGTCATTTACACAACTTTGAAAATTAAATGTAGACAGCAGCAGCAATATGGACAGATGTAACATACATATGCATCACTAGGGGGTTAGGGAAATAAAAGGGTTGCTAGGAGGGCATGGTGTGAGTAAAATATAATATTCCCATGTTTTCTATGATCAGAGACTAGGTTTGAGTAACCAGTCACTCTATATTACCAAGAATGCAGAATAAGTCAGGTAAGGAGAACATAAGTGCGGGGTTGAGGGGTGGAGGGGGTTGGTGTAGCCACCTGTCTTATGTTTTTATAAGTGAACACCCACACGATAAGCCAGCTAATCTTCAAAGAAATAAGATCAGCTCTACATGAAGTTCCTCCACATACATCAACACAGTTTTCCATTGCAGAAAAGTGGTCTCATGACAATCACACCTGTTATACCATGAGCTGCATTTCCTCACAAGAACTCCTGCCCATTGCCCAAGTTCTGCAACCTGCTCTCCGCAGAAAGGACTTTTGTCATAGCAAAGAAAAAGCAGTCTTCAGTCTAAAAAAACAGTACCTCAAGTATAAGAAAATTAGGACACAGATACATTACTAAATACAACGTAAAAATCAGTCTGCTTTTGATCAATTTTTTAA
This sequence comes from Mixophyes fleayi, assembly GCF_038048845.1. Classification (NCBI taxonomy): domain Eukaryota; kingdom Metazoa; phylum Chordata; class Amphibia; order Anura; family Limnodynastidae; genus Mixophyes; species Mixophyes fleayi. Next base: position 249,278,613 of record NC_134403.1, on the reverse strand, counting down.
ATATCACTCAGCGTACTCCCTCTTAGGATATAAAAGGATGTTGAAAAACAATGCAAGTGTAGACAAAGTACTGTACCATCAATTTTAACATAACACTTATAAATGTTGAAGGCAATGTCAAAATTGAAGTAAAGCAAGACTTGTCTAAAAGCATGTGCATACAGTTCAAAAACATTATCTAACCGAATACACCTATCTGTGACCCTACACATTTAATATGAAATGTTAAACTTAAAATTAACATTTAACACCTGGGCCAGGTAATCTCTGATAATCACAGTTCTATCATTTCCTCAGCTGTATCAGACTTTTTACCTGCCGGATAACTGCAATCTCTGTGGTTTATTACTACATCTGGCATTGATTGTATGATTTATTGAAAAATCATAATAAAAAACTTAAAATAAATATGCATGTCTGGATGTATGAGGCCTTATCGTCTTTGGGACTCTGACGGCTAAAAGGTCAAGTCAGGATACGGGAACATTAGCTAGAATGCAGTTTTAAAAATCAACTGCAAACAAAACCCCTATGGCACTTAAATGGCTTCTTGAAATGCACCAGAACCAACAAAAAACAGAATCCCTTTAAAAGCATATACCAGGCTGTTTATTAAATATCAAAATGAAAAGAAAGTGAACTTTGCTCCACCATCTAGTATAACTTGGGGAAAACCCACAAGCAGCTTCTAACCAGCAGCCTTGATACACTTGCACTGCTCACTGTATTCAATACTGCTCCAGGGTGTCAATCCCTGGCCAAGTAACCATTAACCAGCCAAGGAAAATATAACACATCCTAGACAGAGGAGTCCTGCAGTTATGCTAAGATTGTCAATTTGCAAAGGCTTTTGGAATTCATCCTTCAGATTCAATAAGTAGTTTAAAACTGACAACTTCTCGATTCCTGCTCCCCATGTAATGAAAGAAATAAAGTAGCGGGTTGAATAGCATTCTTCTATTCAGCTCCTCCTTTCAACAGCTACCTTTGAAAGATAAATTTTAATGTGTGTATCTATGGATTACTGATAGATAATCTTGATGTCTATACATAGATTACTTTGGTTAGAGAAGACATAGTAGCTAGCAGAGTAAAACTTGGCAGCAAGTAAATATGAACAGAAAAGAGTTCAAGGTCGAATTATACAAATCAGAAGTTTAGCCTTGTAATGGGAATGTTTCCACAATAATACATCATCTTATTCTGGAAATATTTACATCTGTCTATACTACATTTGAAACTTTTAAATACTAGAGACACTAAGGTGTGAATTCATTTTAAACTGGAACAACCCAACCCCCCTGGCAAAAAACAACTTTGGGCTACAGTTTCAGAGATAGGATGGTGTATGTTAAACGTAAATTTAAAAAAACAATATCAATTAAATAAAATTAGAGTGGTGCTGAAGGCATTACCGGACTAAATATGTAAAAGAGCTCTCCACCTTTATAACAAATATAATGAAGCAGGTCTCAACAAACCTTGGACACCATAGCACCTAACTCCTGCAGAGCTATGACATGTGTAGAACAAGGCATAAGTCATATAAACTTTCTCTGAGCAAGAGGTTGCATGGTCCACACAATGGCACAGAAGCACTGTATTGGCACTTAGGAGAAGCAGTGCTGCAGTAGTTAGTGATGGAATGGTTCATAGATTAGGAGCGTGTGGTCCATATGAACTTGAAGAGGGTGGGGCGCATACAGAAGTAAGAAGAGGACAGAGGTGGGAATCAAGATGTGTCATTAAACTGTTTTTCATACCCCTCCCCTCTGTCTTTAATTTCTTTTTATCAATACACTAAACGACACCTTGAGTTTTTTTCTTATCCCCCCCCCCCCCCGCCCAGCTTTGCTTTTTGTAGAATATAAAACATATCTGCTGTTACTAAAGTCTTGATTTATTATGTCAATTATAATGTGGGCTGAAGGGGTGTAGTAATGTCTGTCTAAGAGGGAATATGTGTATGATCTACTCTTAGTGGATACCATATTAAAAGGTTCTATATTTCATTTTGTTTCTAAATGTTTAGGCTTTTAAACAAATTGCCAAGCCCTGCAAAACAAACTTTTTGCAGAGAAATATTGTGCAGAAACCGGCTATTTGAAAAATGAAGAATGCCCTTTAGATGGGTAAATGGGACACCAAATATACTGAAAGATAGCAAGTATAATCCCAGTATGGTGAAGTGCCTTAGTTTCCTATAATTATGGCTAGCATGGCTGCAAGAGGAAACCTCAGCTACTTTGAAAGATGGGCGATTGTTGGGGTGTGTGAAGCTGGAGTTTCATTGACCAGAACAGCTCAACTTGCCAATGTTTCAAAAGCAATGGTGTCTAATGTTATGTCAGCATGACAATACAAGGACAAAAGGGACAACAGTGGGTGGAAGCATATACAGATAAAGCGCTACGGCATTTGCTGGCGCTATATAAATAAATGATGATAGATATTAAAATCCTGAAGTGTTTTAATAAAGTTAAGGCAATACAAATGGGCATCTGCAGATCAACTGACTGCAAATTTCAACATGAGGCACGATTTGCCAGTTTCATCAAAAACTGCTCAATAAGTACCCCAGACGCACAGCACTAAATGTTCATCACAGACAGCAAATCTGCAAGTTCAGTGGTGCAAGGAGCACAGTCAATGGAATACAGAGCAGTGGAGTAAGGTGATATGGTAAGGTAAATCATCCTTCAACATGTCCTTGACAAGCAGACTAGCGCATGTGTGGCACCTACATAAAGAACCCTACAGCGCTGAGTACTTGCTTCGTACAGTGTAGGGTTCTGGTGGTTCCATAAAGTGTGTGTGTGTGTGTGTGTGTGGTTCCTGGCATGGATTGGGTGCAGTCATGACACTGAGGTCATCCATATGTCACCAGATTGCATCGGTATTATCCACCACCAAACGTCAGTTGAACAAAGAAGGGCAGTGCTACAAAATCAGACATTCATAGAGAATGTCACAAAACAAAGGATGCATGTGGTGGCCCCATACACTATTGAGCTTACATTGGCGTTTCCATTCTTTTGTCCAATATCACTAGTTGGGGGGGGAAACGTACAACATAAGTTAAAACAAACTATATGTATACAGAGTTGTGCAAGAAAAGAATGGCAATGTATGTTTAAAAAACAACAAAAAAATAAAAATAAAACACAAACACACCATGGGCACACTGCAGAGGAGTTTAGACATTAACATTTGCGAGTGGTGTCCATGACAAAACCACGTGTCCTTTATACATAAAAGAAAACACCTTTAATTTTAATGAATGGAAAAGCATGCATGGATGGATGGATGGATGGATGAATGTATGGATGAAAAGCAGCATGCTGCTTTTGAAAAAGCGCAGCAGAGCAAAAGATATTTTCCATGTATAAAAACTATTGTTCTCTGGCTAAAACAGTTTTATTTTCATGCCTTTGCAAAAGCAGACAACTTTAAGATAGAGAAGCATCACCCTGCTAAATCTAATTTGCATAATACTGGAAAAGGGAGAGAATATCACAGTAGCAAAGTTGCCTCGAAGTCCTCTAGGCAACGAAAGTTTTGTATAGGTTGCTGCATAACCTTTTATATGACAATACATAAACACACTAATTTTTTCCCCCCTTATGAATTTTAACCTACATGTGTAAACGTTTATCATGTATTCATGTTACAAAAACACAAACAGCCAGATTTAATCCAACTTGAACAACCCTGTGACACCCAGCAGTGTAGACTGAATATTTTGTTATTGTAGCTAGCAGACGCCAGAGTACTACATGGGGCCATCTACAATTGTGGTTTTAAGGGGGATGCCAACACAGCAATTAAAAGAATACTTTTTACAAAAGGAAGAGGTTCTATGGAATAGGAAAAAATAAAATAAAACCACCTACTTTGAAATACATTCTCCCCTGTCCCAACTTTAAAACAGCTGTTTGATTTGAAATATTTGCATTCTGTGGGCAGGATCAAGCAAATTTTTGCATGATGTAACCTAGTTTCAGATGAGACAGTGTAAACTTCATTGTGAGATTATGTCTACTACAATATTGGGGGGAAGGGGGGGGGGTATAGGGATAGTCATCAGGATGTAGAGACAGAGGATTCTTCACTAAACACAAGGCCTTCCGGGAACTAATTCACACTTCATTTTATTGGCAATAATGTTGTACCACAAAAAAAAAAAAAATTAGAAAGGAAGTAACCTGCGAAAATATAAAGTTTTTACAAACATTTCCAGAAACTAAGCCTCTTGAAAGAATAACTCAAACCAAAGCATATATTTTTTTGTTTTGTTCTTTGCGAATTTTGCAAAATAAACATTTTTACTCATTGACCACAATGCTACAGGAATCCAAATGAGTCTAACAGTCCAAAAATGACATCCACTCTCCTGTTCAAGACAGTTAAGCTGGGTACACGCTCAGGTTATTCAACCAATTATCGTGCCAATCACACCATAAAAGCACTGTTAGGTCCGATATCATATTAGTGTGTTCGCTCCCACAATCATGTTTCATAATTCCAAAGTAAAATTTGGTTTTATAAACTTCCTTAAAAAAAAAAAAAAAAAAAAAAAATCAACATCAACAAATGGTGTCAGGCAAATGTGAAAGTCTGTATCTACTCATAACCAGCAGTGTAGGCAGATCTCTATAGGGTGTGCAGAGTTATGATCTTTTCAGCAGATCTGAAGGTAAATTGTGTAGCTGTGTACATATAAATCTGCATGCTCATCTGGACTGTGCAATTTGTAGAATTGTTACAGAAATCACATCTGCAGTAGTATTCTGTAGTGTGTACCCTGCTTGAATGTTGTGTTTTGTTTTGTTTTTTACACACTGCATCAAGAACAATGTAGTAGCTAAGAAAAAGCCTGCCCCAAAGCAGCTGAGAGGATCCACATCAACTGTATTTGCCCATGAATTTTATCATTCCAAACTCCACAAGCAAAATATTAGTTTTAGGTGGAGATCTCCTTAAAATATGATTTATATGAGAGGGTAGAATGCCAATACGAATACTAGAATCTCAGGAAAATTACTACATGTAAATTCTCAATGTGTAATCCAGCTTCAAAGATAAGACAGCATCTTAGAATTTTATTTTTTTTAAAAAAAAAAATTCATCTACAGCATAATATGGGCATTTATGCATGTCCCTAATGTTCAATGACCAGTGAGTGCAGACATTTAAAGGACAATTCAAAAAAAGCAAAGTAGAAGGGCATCTTAAAAGTAGGAATCACCAATAAGCATGCAAAGGTTCCCAGATCTTGACAGTGCTTGACCTGTGTTATTTACAATCTATTTACATTTGCATGCAGCCAAACAAATTAAAGCTATTGTTCACTGTTCCAAGTCATAAAAGACTTGGAAAGAGGCACAATGTGTATTTCAATAGCTTTTAAGAGAGGAAGTCTGTTCTGCATAGGAAGTGGGACCCCCAATACTACAATTTTAAATCATGTATCCTGACTTCTGACAAGATCCTAAAACTTTTTACTACACATTTATGAATAACATTCATTATTTTAGGTTCGTAGGCCCTTTAAATTAGAAATTGCACTTCCGAAAAAGAAGATTATTCTGTGAAAAACACAAAAGTTTACATTTCAAACATTTAATGTGGCAAATATCTATTGATACAACAGAAAAATTACAGTTTGTAAAATATAACAAATTACAAAACGTTTAATTTCTGCCATGATCAAACCATATATAGCACTGTTGTGATTTTTTTTTTTTTACTGTGCCGATACCACTTACTGATCCAATTTTTCTTTTGGATCATTTGCATAGTGATAAAAATGTTATGCCAGTGACATCTACAAGTAAAAAAAACTGTTCTGAACTTCAAAGTAGCTATGTATGTAGCGAATGGTACGACAAGATACCAAAATGTTCTTTTTTTAGGATTCTTTCCACCAAGAGCACATAAGCATATATTGTGTGACTAGATGTCTCATTGCTTTGCCTACATATAAATAAAAAAGCCCACACAAAGGATCTCCAAGAGCAACAGCTCCACCTAGATGGTCAAACCATGAAAAATGGACAAACTTCTACAAAGCAGGTTTATTGTTGTAACAGGGACTGCACCCCCTTATTTTAACACTAAACAGTGACAGATCAGTCAATAGAAAAACTATACAATATTCTGATACCAAAAACTTTATTGGGTGCATTTAAAATGGAGTCTGGATAAGGTCTGAAAATGTAGATTACTTGAAGGGGAGGTAATGATTGTGATGGTGCCTTTACAAGGTTGCCCAGTAAAAATGTCAAACCACAAAGCCATTACCAGCTGAGAAATTTTTGTAGGTGAAGACCAGCACTCTAAACTTCATGATACTTGACAATGAAGACTGAAAAATTCTTAAATGTTTGGTTAATCAGTAGGAATAAATGTAGTGCATACCACAATATATAAGCATACGTGAAGCACTGATTGCTTTTATAAAGGGTCATGGTACCCAGGTAACCAAAATATCCTCTTTACTTTACAGTAGGGAGACCATTATTCCTTTTAATATAAGAGTTTAAATTAGAAACAAACCAGGTGAGGTTATCCCTCATACCCAGGTTCATTTTACCATCACAAACCATTAAATATTCCATCATGTAGCATTTCACAATAAGTCATCTGACATCACAACTCTCCAAATAGAACATTTTATATTCATGACATTTATATATTTTAGACGGATTTTTAATGCTGACAGATTTACCATAAAGTGTTCTGAAGAAACCAGCTAGATATTACTAGGACAGGTCTATTTGTGGTATATCCAGGTGATCTTATAACTGTACTCTTGTGTTTGTTAAGTATTCCACTATATTCTCCTTTTTCTATTGTGCGCAGAATGACCTTACAAGATTTTACTTTGAATTTGGCTTCAAGTTGTAAGAAAATTTTGTTGATTTATTAGGGAATCAGATTAACACACACATGCCACATCTAAATACAATCATGCCTCAAAAGAATTAATTTTATATCAGTTTCATGCTAACACTACATTACTAGTACCACAAAAATGTCATCACAGAGGTGGAAAAAGAATCATGTAAATACAGACACTGCCCCAGAGCTTGTTTTCATAATTATGAGCATTCATCAAGTTGTGTAGTTTAGAATATATGGTATTAGAATGCCTCATTTAAACTCACTTTAAAACACTTTATTTTGGTCAACTGTGCCCAGGGAAAAGGGGTATGAATACTTTGATCAACAATATCTATTTAATTGAAGACAGGAAAGTCAAAATGTGGAAGCATCAAATTTAAAGTTAGTTGTTTCCCTTCCTGCTTACTAGCTAGTTCATTTTTTTTTTCTTTTAAATGATTGCTCGCAGTGTTATGTCAGATGTTCTTAGATTTCTCTCAAACATATAAAATTGTAGGCTTCCTCTGTAATGCCAGTCATTTGCCTATTAACTGTAAAATCCTAAATATGACACTGAATTCTGAAGGTATTTCATCAGCCCAAGAACACAATTGTCCAGTGTTTTGATCTGACCACTGGATTGCACTACTACCTACATGAACATAATAAATAAGTGTGCAAGGTCCTCTAATATTTACAATGCAGTTTGCACCATTATGTTCCATTTGGCATTCTCTCGCTTGTTAAAACTTTACCACCACCTACAGAACAGGCTTTACCAATATGCCATGACCCTAGAAAAAAAAATGGGACTATGGAAAATACCATATTAAAAGATGTCATCTAGTGACAGCCGTTAAAACATTCAGCAAAAGCAAACATTTATACCCTTACCCCACTTGTCTCTGCTACATATCTTTTTAGATGTCCTTAGTTATGAAGTGTTGCTTATTACTCAGGTGTGTATGAAAATTACCAACTTTATAAATCCATGATTAATATTCAAATGACAGTGTGCACCTTTAGATGTCTAGTTACATAGTATTTGCTAAAATTATCTATTGGGCTGGTATTGCTGCCTTAGGGGCGAAAAGCTTAAGGGTGGGTACATACTATAGACTTATGTGGTGACATCTTGCGATATTCAGCTGTGGTCATCGCACAGTGTGACCATATATTTTACAGAGATCATTAACCTCTATGGAGAATGTGCTGTCAGTACATACTGTCAGTCTAATATGGCCCAATAGCAGAAATTTTACAAGCTGTGTATTTCAATAACATGCAAGATTTTCCAGTAAAGCTATAGTAAAAAAAATATCAAAACATATTCAGACCATTGTGGGGATCCTACATGTTCCCTAAATTAATCATTTTTTAAAAACTAAATACAAATATTCTTGAATAAATCAATTACTAATAACCATACAATTTGCCATTTACATGTTTGTAAAACCATTAGGTTACGGGATTGATACTACATTTCAGAAAACAAACTTAGTGTAGTAGTTAAACAGATTTTAAATGTACTACTTTCAGCTGATCTATAACCAGAACTCTCAGACCATTACAATTTTGTGGGGGGAGTGGTGTGGGCGAACCAGGAGTGAATTCAGTGGGTTCTTGCACAAATGTATCATAAAATTAGCCAGACAAGAAGAGTTTACACTGGATAGATCAGAGTACTTACATTTTCAAAAATTAAGAGAACTGAAGATAAGCTTAAGAGTATTATGAAGTGTAGGAAATACATATTTTTACACACACACAAAGGGAGATCTGTATACTGTAACCATGTAAAGGGGGAACACCAAAACATACACTGGGTTTATATGAAATCACTATTCAGTGGGAGACATGGATAACAATGACATGATAAAATTACCCATACACCGATATTTTACTATAAACCACCAATAAAACATCAATTAGCCTCTGTAGCGGCCACAACATACAAAAAAAAAAAGTCTAGTCATTACAAAGACTTAAAAGTTAAAAGCTATATAGATCATTTTCCTGGATATGTATCTATGTATATATGTATCTTACATGATCTCAAGATTTAAAAGTACAAAACCAACGCCTTTCCCATATAGAAGTAACCTTCAAGCTTGTGACATTCACTTGTCAACACCACACTTTGTCCTATATAATGACCACTGTAGTTACAAACCAAAGAGCTTACTTTCACCCACATAACGGAGGCTCAGAAGGCTCCAAATGCAGCATCGATACCATCCATCCTCTCATTGTCTAGAACCTCTATTCTCCAGTACATGACCCTCACACAATACTGGCTCTCACTTCCCCACTAATAACCTTCCTCTTTCAGAAAAGCTCAATTACTTTTCAACTCACACTGTAATCCCTACATCTTCAATGTACCCCTTCCATTATGGCTGCAACGTCTATATTATCCCATGATCTAAGAAAAATATTGATGACACCCCATTCATACAATGCTCACTCCTCCCACAGTGTTATCTATATTTTGCCTCAGGACAAACATCCTAAGCCCAACATACTAATAGGGTAGTTATGCCCTGCTTACCGTCGCGATGTCCCTGTGCCACACACAGGATCTGTAGCCCTCGCATGTCCATTCCAATCCTAAAGAATGAAAGATTACCTGCACCATCTATGCCACATAACGTATCAAGGGGTGATTGCATTACCTGCGATGTTCTGGGCATACCCTGCCCACTGCTCCCAGGGCTCCCGGGCGGGTGAACTCCTCTCTGACTTGCGGCCCAGCCGGCTGCATAGCCTTCGGGTCCTTTGTGCTGCTCCGAGTAGTCTCCCCCCGGGTAGGCCGGGAACCCCCGCCCAGGACTAGGCGCTGTCAGTAGCTGGTTCAGTGTCGGTGTGGCAGCTGCTGGCTGTGCGGGTCCGAATCTAGGCGGAGGAGGAGGATAGGCCGGAGCCGGAGGTTTGCCTGTGGAAGCAGTCGGGCGAGGCGGGGGGTATCCTGGCTGGTAGGCCCGATTCGGGTAGGCCGGATAAGAGTTGTAGGCCTCGCTGGGAGGCTGATAGTCCAGGCCAGGGCCAGACTGGAAGACTCCCCGGTTGTAGGAGGAGAACCCGAATCCCCCGGGCGGGTGCGAGGAGGCGGCGGAGGCCGCAGGCGCATCACCTGGTTCCTGAAGCGAAGAGGTTGGTGCCGCTCGGGTCCCGTTCGCTGCCTCAGGCGGGTCAGAGTCTGCAGAGGCCTGAGCCGGGACCTCAGGCTGGGGTTCGACCGAGGAGGGAGGGGGATCCCCGGGACTCTTCTTTAATTCGGGACCGGCGGCGGGCGGGGTTCCCCCAAGGCTGGGGCCGGAGGCCGGTGCCACCTGAGCGGCCATGGAGCGCTGTGAGGAGCGTGGGGACGGAGGTGGCCTCCCCCCCCGGGTGTCGGGCTGGGTTCGGGCAGGAGGGGAGGGGGAGCCGCTTAGTCGGACACGAGGCGGTGGAGAGGAGGAGGAGAGGCCATTTTACCGAGAGAGGAGGAGGAGAGACAGGCCGCAAAGCGCGGAGCTGGGAGTCCCGGACTGGGGGAGGCTGAGGCCGCAAGACCCGGCTACTGGAGCACGAGGAGGGAACCGGGCTGGCAGCTTCCTGCACAAGGATCACACAGAGAAAAAGTTGGATTGGACCCACGGACGGGAAGCAAAGTCCTGCTACTGGATCACTCTTAGTGACGGGAGAGGTTGCAAGTCCCGGAACTGGAACACCGTCACAAACTGGAACTGGACCTCTGGCCGGGCACCAGGTAAAATAAAGCCAGGGGACTGGAGTACAACCCGGATTTGGATGACTGTCACACAAGCATATCAAAGGCAAAACCCGTGAAGTGGATTACAGACAGGAGCTGGAGGATACCTTCATGTTCTGGCCACAAAAAAGAGCACGGCCCTGAAGCATTCACATAGGAATGGAGACTACAAGACCCGGAGATGGGTCGTTGTCTCATAGGGGGTTTGGCAAAAAGGGAGAAAATGGGAGCTGGGCTACAGACTGGAGCGCTTTCAAATGGGCTGGAATAGACAGTTGAGTAAAACACGGCGCTGGATTCCAGACGACATGACACCGCTTTCATTGGCTTTGCAAAGCCCGGAATCTGGAGTCAGTACAGGTGCTGGGATACAATGAAAAAGGAGCAAGGGCCGGCGCTGGATCACGGAGAATGAACCCTTCTTCTCCTATAGGCTTATAAACAAGGTAAGATAAAGCCGGGCAGTAAGACCTGGACATGGAGGTAAGACCCGGAGTTATCCAATTGTCTCCACTAAACTGACAGGCAAGGCGATGGCGGGCAGTAAGACCCGGGGTGGAGCCCGGGAACACAGAGGAAGGTGATTCACGTGATGTCGTAGGGCGTCTAAAAAACGTGTCTACGTCACGAGGTGTGTGCTTGGGACTGATATTCATTGTGTTGTCAAGATGCGTGTGGGTCATACGGGGCTGTGTGGCTACATGCCGGCGGGTGTATTAATGTCACGTTGTGTACAGTCCTGCGAATAATGGCCATATCTCTGCTCGCATCCTCTAATGACATTAACTCTACATATATGCAGAAACTATGCAACTGGTGTGTGGCAGTAGCCGCCACACCAGCCATTCTTGAACAGTACGTCAAGCTATAGGGGCACTGCACAACTCCTGTCACTCCAGGAGCAGGCACAAAGGGCTCGGAGTGCCGGGCTGGGGGGAGGGGTGCTGTGCTCTCCGGATCCTCATTCTTAATCACACTGACTGCTCTGTCTGGACCACAATGCACCGCGCTGATCCGGCAGCTTTAAAACCCGGAGAGGAGTTGAGAGAGGAGTGCAGGGGCGGTTATATGGGTCTCTAGACAAAGGAGGGAGGAGGCAACTGCAACCAGCAGCAGCAGAGTGCGGGGAGCCACACTAGTGGACATGAGTCTGCTTACATGTGTTTATACCGTGGTTTATGTACACAGTGCGAAATGTGTTCTGTTTTTTTTTTGCTTACACACAACACACGTATATATGCCACAAAGACGTGTCCAGCTGTGTTACCAATTATTTAAATATGTTTTTCCTTATAATTTTACAAATAAATAATAATGGCTAACAATTTTATTGATCGTTGTTAAATACAGAAACTTCCCAAGTTAAAGAATGAAAGCATTAAATTGCAGGTGGTTGATCTGAAAGTGGTAGAAATAAGGGGTTCACCAATTACCAGGTTTGTTTTTTTGTGTGTGTGTTTTGTTTTGTTTTTTTAAAAGTGGACTTCCTATTTCCATCATAGTTGTGTAATATTTTAAGAGGGTAATTCTTAGTTTCTCATGTTAATCAGACCCAAATGTGTGTTTTGTGGTGTCCTGGTATGTCATTTATTTTTACTGATCACTGCATTTGCTTTGTATGGACTCAAAATTTGTTTACTTTTATTTTTTGGCAGACTGAATTTACTTATGTTTGGTGAGCTTACAGTAATATATATATTTACATAATAACAGAAACTTACAGTGGTGCACATTTATAACAGCCCATTAGAATGTGTGGGGAGGTTTTTTAAGTTAAATTCCAGACACACCAGTGAGCTTAATGGGCAGATATACCTAATGTTCAAGGCTGTTCTTCTTAGATCTTTATATGTTGGAGACTGAATTGGCTCTCCGGGATTCTAAGAATGGCTGGTGTGTGTGTGCAGTTGTGTTAAAGGATGAGTCCACCTCTTTTTAGGAGAGCTGAATGTGCAAAATAGACCTGAAGAGACCATCTACAGATAAGTAAAAATTTCAAAACTGTTCTGTGAAATATTTGCCTCTTTTTATATTGAGACCTAAAATTTAGCACATTTTGCTGGCAGCCATTAAGTGTTCCCAGTCCTAGTACAACCACACATCACAAAGCACAATTAATTGAACATTGTTGTCCTAACATTTCTGTGAAATACAAATACAGTTCATTAATGCCAGCCATGGAATGGTGAAGCAGAAGCGGCCTGTTCTGTTGTAACACCGTTGTTTCTGCATATCCATGGCCCTCACTATCATGTCACAAATCCAAATTCATTGGGTTTGACCTGACTCGTGTGAATAGCCCCCAGCCATTTTAAAGTCAAGAAACGGGCAGCGCTGAGAATCGCCTACTGCAGTTAACCTAGATCCTAGTATCATGCATGTGTTGCACAGATTATGAATCTGTTGGTGTTGATGTAGGAGGGCAGCTCTTTTATTTCTGTTGCTGTATATATGGCTCCACAATCCTTGTTCTGCTCCTGTTCTCTCTTCTTGTTCCGAGATGTCATCTTTCACGCTGCACATACTGTCACTATATCGGAAGCTCTTTTTTTATTGAGACCACTCTTATTGTGATAGCTGGTGAGATCCTCCTAACGCAGTCACGCAACAAATCTGGATTTTACTTAATTAGTCCTCATGTCAACCGAGGGATGGGGCTAGCAGTGTATTAGCTAAGAGGACACCAATGTTACTGACAACAAGGACCTCTTAAATAGTAATCTTATTTAAAAAATGAAATTATTAAATAGGGTTTATATTCAGCTTATTGATCTCCTTTTTCTTAATCATGAGCTGACGTCATCCACAGGCTTTTTTATTTAGAGAAACACAGGTTTCTAATTATTTCTGCAATACTATATGACCATTTTACTCTTTATTTTTGATTATGTTTAAATATGGTGCCTATATCCCCTTTATTTTATATTCTCTAAGCTGTAACACCATCCCATTCTACATTCCACCCCTTGCCCTCCGTACACACACACACACTCCTGGCATTGGATTAAAAATCTTGGCGTGTTTCTCCTCCTCCCAGCATGCAATGTAATTGTGACTGATACTGCTCACTGCAGTTCTTGCAAGAGAAAGTAGCATTTATGAGAGACTGAGCAAAGAGGCAGCCTCCACTTCCAGCATGCACCAGCAATGGGTAGAATAAGTAGTGCCTGGTACTTATTCAAAGTGTCGACTCTACAGAGATTGTCAAGAGAAAAAGGTTAATCTACAAGGCAGCATTAATATCCAAGGAAGCAGTTAAATGATTGGAGCAGCACGGTGGCTAAGTGGTTAGCACTTCTGCCTCACACCACTGAGGTCATGAATTCAATTCCCAACCACGGCCTTATCTGTGTGGAGTTTGAATGTTCTCCCTGTGTTTGTGTGAGTTTCCTCCCACACTCCAAAAACATACTAGTAGGTAAATTGGCTGCTATAAAAAATTGACCCTAGTCTCTCTGTCTGTGTGTGTATGTTAGGGAATTTATACTGTAAGCTCCAATGGGGCAGGGACTGATGTGAGTGAGTTCTCTGTACAGCGCTGCGGAATCAGTGGCGCTATATAAATAAATGGTGATGATGATGAATGATGGGTCATTTTTTTCTTAAAGGAAAGCTCCCCTGGTTCTCAAGTCCTGCAGTAAATCGAGCCACAGCTGCACAAAATAAAACTTTACTTGTTTTGCTATATGGAATGAGACACTTAGGGCCTGACTCATGTTTCGATGTACATCCATGTGCTTAGCATATCTTTCGTGAAATATTTCTGCGCATGCTGGACATAGACCTTGCTCCAAAGAGTGCAATTGCATGTCTGAATGCAAATGACACCACCGCCTATGACTTGAGAGGCAAAACAGGAGAGGTAACGGGTACTAACGATGCAGCCAATTCAAGTACTGGATTTCTCGTATGTGCGATTCTCTTCAGCCATATCGTTTGCACCCAGTACTAGGCTGATGTAAATGCCGATTGATAGTGATGACCATCACAGCATAGACTTTGATTTAAAAAGCATATCTGTTCTCCCCAGAAAATTTTGCCAGCCGGGTGGCATTAAGAAGTAGCCAGGTGGGGATAGTTGTAATACTGTTAGGAACCCCTCGAGCCGGCACAACACAACCCGGAATCTACTCTGCCAATTAGGTGTTCACTGGAGCCCCTGATGGGGACAGACTGGGCTGCAGACTGACAGAGGGTCGTGAAGTGTGTACCGGCTGGGAAGAACCCAGGCAAGTAGAGTGAAGTCCAAGCAGAGGTCACGGGCCGGCAACAGATAGCAATTCCAATAAACATGCCGAGGTCAAGGGTCACGAGCAGACAGGAAGGTCGGTAAACAAGCCAAAGGTCAAGGTCACGAGATACACAGGCAGGGTCCAAATCCAGGCAAAGGGTCATACACGGGTAATCAGCAGAATATTCAATGGACAGGAACAAGGCACAGAGCAGGTCAGCAGACTGGCAACAGAAGCTATAACCGGCAGTGAGTCTGCAGACCTCACTGCCTTAAATACAGACATAGACCAATCAGGGCTTGCCCCTGGGAGATACACACCTGCAGACTAATTGCCTGCTATACCAACAGGCCAATCAGGGCTTATCCCTGAGGAATACAGTTGCAGGCTAATGCCTGTTAATTCAACATCGGCTGCAGCTAATTACTGGCCTCACGCGTGCGCGTCTGGCTTCCTATACTGCCGGGGCGCCGCGCTGCAGAGGCGTCCGACCGTTGCCTTGGCAGTTGGGCGGAAGTGACGTCCCGGTCATCATGGTGACGGCCGGGAAGCATAGGAAGCGAGCAGCAGCGGCTGTGAGTACCGCCGCGGCTCGTGACAAATACTTGGTAAAAATATTGGGATATGTTGGGGGTTATTGCCAACACATGTCAAGACTGGTCAGACTGGTGCTCAGTGATCTAACACACTGCTGGCTGTACTGCTCACATAGTGCCTGTTTATATAGGAGAAACAATGCTTTGTTCTATCACAATAGGACTTTGTTGGACTCCAAGAGCTGGGTGGCAAGTAAAACAGCCGGGTGGAGCCAGGAAATAGGTGCTAGGAAGAACACTGCAAATGTATGCGTGCCACTAGCTAGCATAGAGCAGAGCCGTAACTAAAGCTGGGTACACACTACACAGTTTTCATCCAATAATCGGCTAAATCAGTCGACATACGACCGCTCGTTCAAAAGTCGGGTCAGTGTGTGCAGTGACACGATGGCCGAAAGTCTGCCCAAATGGACGATTGTCGCCTCATTTGGTTGGTCGTACCGTTTAATATTTTTGTTCCAATCTCGTTTCCGTTGTGTAGTGTGTATAAACTTCCGACCGATCCACAACAGTGAGTACGAAATTACAGTCATTGCTCACGACAACATGGCTGTAAAAAGTCGCTAAAGGGACGTCCGCTCTTCCCTTTATCGTCCTAAACAAGGCTAGTGTGTATGCAGTCCATGGTCTGAGCGATCGGACCATCGATCGCATGTAAAATCGCTCGGCATAAAAAGTTGGTTGAAATTTCTGTAGTGTGTACCCAGCTTTAGAATTCTAGCTCCTGGGGCGAGAAAGACAAATGCTGCCCCCCTAGCCCTCAATTTTAACCAAATGAACCTAAAATATTCCTAAATTGGGGCCCGCTTCAGCGTTGCGCGCTGGGCGGTCGCCCCTGTTGCTCAGCCCTAGTTACGGCCCTGGCATAGAGCATCTGTATACAAGTAAGGTAGACTATAAAAATGCATTGTATGTTTAGTACACATTGAAAGCATCTTTATATAATGTAAAAAAATATATTTGAAATGTAATTTTTATTTAAATGATTATGCTGGTAACAGTTGTTAATTTATTTCATGATAAAAACATTTTTTTATGCGTTTTGACCTTTTATTGTACATGCGCATATGCGTATACTTCAGTCTGTTCAGTGTACTTACGTACAGCAAGTACTGTGTAGCCAGAACGTACTTGCATCCAGATTCAAATGGAAACGTATCTTGAGATATGCTTAGATTTTAATATGGTCTGAACTATGCAGAGGTTCCGTGCTATTTTTCAAACGCAACTTCCATGCAAGTAGCGGGCAGACTTCAGTCGGACCATTAGAGAAAAGATTTCTAGTCTTCTCTAAGCAAATTGCATCATCGTGCTCTTGTCCCTGCACACTTCTCCCACCATTATGGAGAATTGCATACTTTCTTTTGAGTCTGGTAGGATCCAGAGTCAGTATGTATGTCTTATACCCTGGTTTCTTAATACTTTGATTCCACAATGCACCAGGTACAGGTTTAATGTTAAGAATAGCAATGTAATCAGGTATAATACCTCTATATGATGCAGTAACTATATATATATATATATATATATATATATATATATATATATATATATATATATATATATATATATATATATGACTGAATCACTGATAAATAACTTATTTGTGGCTGGATCATGTGGAAATAATTTATTGTAGAAATGTATTTCAATCAGAGGTGCAGGCACCAATGTATAATTTGAAATGCACTTACCGTGTTACATTGGGATGTGTTTTGTATGGAAGTGTCTTTGGGTTAGTAAAGTTGCTAGAGGAAATCTCCAATTAGTCATAGGTGGGGAGGGAGTCTGATAGCAGGACATGCTAACAAAGTTTTTTGATGAAGTGTCAAATGCCTGCTCTGTCCAAAGGCCAGCAGGGGGTCCTTACTGTGTGGCCTGTTGTCCAGAGTGTTCAAACCTTTCTGAACATTGTAAACAGCATGTGATGCAGGACATAACAGCAAGTTATAGGATATTATAGATAAGTGTAAATATTGTTAGCTTTGAATTGCATGTAAATCCATGTTTGGATAAACAAATTGCATTCTAATTCTAAAAATAACTCAGACCTCAAGGGGGTTGGCTTATTCAGTGAGGCTGTGCTCAAATGTGTATAAAAACAGCACTGTTTTGTATTAAAAGTTGTTCTTCTGATTTCATCTGACCTTAGTACTGCTACCTCCAATCAGTGTGACTGCAAATAAACATCACCTGCTTCAAAGACCTGCTTGAAAATATCTTCCATGCTGAAAATCCTGTGACCTTCAGATTAGACTCAAAATCTAATCCGTTCCCGGCTGTTTCTGAGGTTTAGACCCAGCTTTTCCGGTACCACCGCTCTGCCTTCTACCCTGCAGCTCTGATCAGTGTGATAGGCCAGGGGGGATCCATCCACAGCAACCCTGATCCATAGTAAGAGGTCAGGAGTACCAGCCCAGGTACAACAGTAACAGGGTACACTTGCAGCGTCAGTTACCCAGAAGAAACATGGTACTGGATGCCGGTAAGGAGTCCAGTGGTGGCAGTATTTGTAAGTCCCTCCTACTGCGGCAAGAGTGCGCATTTGGGATAACGAAAGGGAACAATGGCAAAGTAAGCCCAGTCGGTTCCCAGAAGCAACAGACAGGGTGGCATAATTTTAAAAGTATTCATACACCCATTGGCTTATTTCACATTTTATTTTCTGAGATCATGGAATCTAAATGGATTTAGTAGTGAATTTTTACTAACGGTCATGATAAAATACTATATAATGTCAAATTAAAAGAAACCTCCAACACTTTTAATTAATTACAAATAGAAAACAGTCAATAATTGTTTACTTAAGTATTCATCACCTTGTTTTAACACTTGATAGAAGCACATTTAGCTGCAATTACAGCAGAGTCTATTTATGTAGTCTATACCTGATTTACACATCTGGACACCATCAGTTAACCATTCTTATTTGCAATGTTACCCAGCTTCAAGCAAGTTGTATTACAGAGCTGAATAATACATACTGAATATTTGAAGTGTTTATAATTAGGTAAATATGTCCATCATATTCACTTTCACCTTTTAGCAATAGTCTGCTGTGTTCGGAAGAAGGTACTTCTAAGCAGAAAGAGAGTGATAGACTTCTAGATTCATACACAGGGCAGGTCCAGTGATGTCACAGCAGCTGTCCTTCACAATTTATCATAGTGGAGTGTCCTTCCTCTTTGCTGGTTCTAGGGGAGGCTTTTGCTTTCCCTATCAGCAAATTCATTGTTATTCAGCTACCTTATGTATCATGTACCTCATACCTCTTAGATTGTAAGCTCATTTGGACAGGGCCATCTTTACCTTCTGTTTAATGTCATTGTATGTAATATATCTATGTTGTGTCATGATCCCCTCAATGTACCGTGATGCATAATATGTCAGCACTTTATAAATAGAAAGTACATTTCTTAACAAAGATGCATGTGAATCTCAGGCTGAATAATGTATTTTATCTTCATAGTTAATGTCTGAAAATTAACATGTTGGCATTTAGTGGTCCTTTAATATATATGTTTAATATTGTATATGTGTTATATACATAGCTTGGAGACACAAACCTTCTAAAAATCTATTTTGCCTTTTGTGTTTATGTGAATGTGCGTAAGTGCCCCTAGATTTCTAGCAAAGCATATTTTTGCAGAGCTAGATGGTGAAGTTTGCACAGGCCGATGGGAAGAGGAGAGAAGTGATGGTGTTCATTGCAAACAACTGAGTGCATATATTTCCACCTCTACACATGCCTAGGTGCAATTTTTTTTTTTTACTTTCTTTTATAGAGTGTATTTTATTAAGTTTTATATAATAGACAAAAACTTTACAAAAAATACATGCACAAATATTAAAAAGGTCTCTATAAAGAAAGATAAATAATGTCTGTAATTTGGTTATCCAAAATTACCATAGGTGCATAATAAAGATGATGAGAATATGAAATATAAGTTAATTAAAAACATAATGTAGAAGCTGGGTCATATAAGACTGTCTTATACACCTATTGCAAAAATTGATTTAGCCCATCTAAACTAGACACTTATATATTTTGAACATTTATTTCTGCTGGAGTAAATAAAACACTCGTGATCAACCATCTAATTCACTAAGGTTGCCCATTCTCGGAAATTAGTTCCCAGTCAAGCCAGGTTCTAGCAATGCGAGCTTTGGCCAAGGTAATACAAATAATTACATATTGCTTTTATAATTTATTGAACAATGTTAATGCAAAGACAGTTACTCTAGAGGTCTTTATGAATCTAGAAATACCAGTACTATGTATACAATACATCACCCCAACATTTTTGAACCACAGTAAATGTCAAAATGTGGCTTCTCTTGTAGAACATTTGGAACAGGTCATATCAGCCTGAAAACAAAATTATCTTAGCCTAATTGGTAATAAAAACTCTATAGTAGACTTTTTATGTAATTCTTCGTACAGAGTTGCCCCACTGTATCAATTCCATAGCTTATCCAAAAATCTTTTCCCTCCATAATTAAAAGCCCCTGGAATAATTTTGGGACAAGGTAATATCACTGGTTCGACAGGTTACCTCAATCAGTGTGCCTAAGAATCCACTCTCGGTGCTTCTATGCCAACCTATCAAAGGCATCACTAAGGCATCAGATAAGCTTGTCCGACACATATATAATGCAGCTAAGTTACAAATAGCTAGTGAATGGAAGAAGGCCTCACAACCTTCTAGAGAGGGTGTTATGAAAAGAACTTGGCACACGGCATCCATGGAATATGTGACTAGTCTCCTCCATGACACAGTTCCCACTTTCCACAAAGTGTGGGATCCTTGGTATAGCTTTAACAACAGTTCTATGCCAGGCCTATCATAAGCCTTAGATGCTTTCCCCTCCTCTTTTTTTTTTAATCTCTATGACTCTTATTTCTTCTATTCTCTTTGTGTTGCCTCTGTTCACCTTTCCCCCTCTTTTTTATTATCATACCGATGTGTCGAGTTCTCAGATAAGGATACATACCCAACTTGGACTGTCCCTCCCCATTCCCTCCTTCCCCCTGTACCCCCAATAAAAATAAAAAATTCTGACAGTTTGTTCTATTCGCTGGATATGTACAATGGTACAAGATGCACCTTTGGAATTGGGAAAACTTTCTTCTTCAATATTCACCTTGTAGATCTTTAACTCCCTCCTGGAATGTACTTGGTTGTGAAAAATATATTCATATGTTTTCTGTTGTTCTTCTGCGTTTTTTATTTTTCTTATCTGAGCTTTTACATTTTGTAATCTTGGTACTTGAGTACTATGTATGACATGTACTATTGTGCTTTATACACATCTGCTGTTATAAATAAAAAGTTTTATAAAAAAAAAAAAAAAAGCACCTGGAATTTCCCACTACACTAAAGAGGAGCATCTGGATCTACACCTTCCTGATGCAATATTGAATTATATGTATTGCGTACACGGACTACCTGAATTATGATTGGAGGGCACTTACCTCAGTTACCTCAGTAACGTCTTCATTGGTGTATGTTTAGTATCTAATTAATTGATTGTGTAAACTTATCATGCAGTTTCTCTAACCATGAATGAATATAAGCGATCTGCAGGCTTTTCTTTTCCTGTGTGATATATGGTAATTGTAGATCTTCATAATACCTAGGGTGAATGAGTGATATACGGGTACAGCAAGCCTTAAATACTATATTATCTTTTATGACGA
Source organism: Mixophyes fleayi (assembly GCF_038048845.1). Classification (NCBI taxonomy): domain Eukaryota; kingdom Metazoa; phylum Chordata; class Amphibia; order Anura; family Limnodynastidae; genus Mixophyes; species Mixophyes fleayi. Next base: position 249,257,445 of record NC_134403.1, on the reverse strand, counting down.
TGGGCCTGATTCATTAAGGAAAGTAATGCAAAATAAATGGAGTAAGTTTTCTCCATGTTACAATGCAAGGGGGTGCAAATTTGTTTTTTATTTTGCACATAAGTTAAATACTGGCTGTTTTGTCATGTAGTACACTAATACTTGATTCAGGCCCAATATATAGTAATATCATCTAGGCTATGGCATTGAAGGACATCTTATCCTTTAAAGATTGTGAATTTAAACAGTAAATATTATGACCTATATTAAGGTCTTTTAAGGGACAAGCATGTATTGAAGCACCAGTGCCAGTATTTTGTGGAACCCTTTTTTTTTCTAAGGGATTTACACCACATCCCATCTATAAATGTGTCATTGAGTTGGTAACTTTACCATAAATCAGACAGATCAATAGATTAGCGAATTTAAAGATGCACTATGCAATTAGAAATGACTGAAATGTAATTGGAAAGAATAAACACTTACTGTTTACTAATTCTCTGCGGGCCAGATATATTTTAGGAAGGTTTAATATTTTTCATTTTAAAATGAACATGGTTTTGAGAAGATTAATAAAAGTGTTATTGTATCAGTTTATTTAGTTTTCCTGGAGAGGCCACGTGATTAGACACATCAGTGGATCCCTGCAATCACACCTATTAGTAAATTACTTACCTAACCCCAGGAGTGCCCCAGTATTTAAGTAGTTCTTTTTTCTTCTCTGTGGATCTATGTGACAGATGTACTACTTTGTACTTAATTTGTAGTTTATATATGGTGTACTGTAGATGCAGGGTACTGGAAGGATTTGACACCCTAAGATCTAGAGCAAGGGTTCCTTATCCAGATTCTACAGTGGATCATGACCAGATTTAGGGATAAGCAGTGGTTGAAGTGGGGTTGTATATGATGGTATGCAATACCGCAACTTACATTCCCATTACATTTTTCATACCGTCAGTTCTAAATGTCCACTTCCACCACTGGGAATAAGTATAATAAGTATTTCAGACATGGAGGGTGGAAGTCAGCCTTCAGTAAATAGTCTTGGGAGGCCATCCAAACCTGAAGTTTTACCACTAGGGAAAGAGGCAGTTACCAAATCAATTTCCTCCAGTGTTGGAGGAGTATCTATAAACTCTGTATTGCCATGAGACAGGGTTGGTAATGATAAATTGTCTAAATATGCAGAGAGGTCATAGAGTATACAGATTTTGATTGATAGAAATCTTTATAGCAACTATGTAAAACAGTGATATCTGGAGTCAGGATATGTCTTGCACCTTGATCGTCAACCATTTCAAGAATTGACAACATGTAATTGTGTTCATGTTCATGTTATAGGTAATCCAAAATGGGTTTAGTCTTCAAAACTTCACCCTGTGGCAAAGAAAGATTAAAACCTAAAGGCAGGGAGAATAATCTGAGATACCTCTTAATCTAAATTCCACCTCAGCAACCAACGGGGACAGCTTTCGAGATGTCTAGCAGAGGAATTAATGATAGGAAGAAAAAACAAGAAAATTGTTCAGCAATAGGATTTTCTAACACACCAAACAACTACTAAACCCACTTTGTGAACCATCAGTGCAAATGCTGAGCCACCATAAGATAAGGAATTGGGAAGAGATATGATTTAAGTGACTTTGCTTATTGGTGCCAGAGAGAGGTGGTTTGAATATCTCAGAAACTGCTAATCTCTTGGGATTTACACACACACACACACACACACACACACACACACACTCTCTCACTCTCTAGAGTCTACAGAAAAAGGTGTGCGCAAATAAAACATCCAGCAAGCAGCAGTTCTGTGATCGGAAACACCTGGTTAATGAGACATCAGAGGAGAATGGCCAGATTGATTCAAGCTGACTGAATGGGGACAGTAACTGAAATAACCATCCCTTCCAACAGTAGTATGCAGAAGAGCATGTCTGAGCGCATAGCACGTTGAAACTTGAAGTGGATGGGCTACAGTAACAGAAGACCAGACTGAATCCCACTCCTGTCGGCTAAACAGAAAACTGAAGCTACAGTGGACACAGGCTCACCAAAACTAGATAGTTGAATATTGGAAAAAATAATCTCTGTGCCCATTAATACCAAATGAGTATCGATAAAATGCCACAGCCTACCTGAATATTGTTGCTGACCATGTGCATCCCTTAATGACACAGTCTACCCATCTTCTAATGGTTAATTTTAGCAGGATAATGCACCATAACGCAAAGCACATATCTCAAGCTGGTTCCACAAACATGATAATGAGTTCAGTGTAATCCAATGGCTTCATCAGATCTCAGTCTAGTAGAGAAATTTTAGGATGTGGTGGAACAGAAGATTTGCACCATGGATGTGCAGCCAACAAATCAGCAGCAACTGTGTGATGCTATCATGTCCACATGGACCAGGATGTTATGATGGCAAAGGGGGATCTTGCCCAGTGCTAGAAAGGTGTTCCAGTAAAGTGGACACTGAGTGTATATGGAAATGGAATATAGATCACTAATATCAATAGGGGAAACATCTCAATTTGAGTACATGAAATGTAGCAGCCTATGGTATCAATATGTACTTTATCCAGCTTAAAATTCAAACACTTATTAAGACAGATACTCCCTTTAAATTTATAGTAAATGAAGCATGATAAGCCCACCCAACCCACTGTTTAGAAAGTGTTAAGGATTTGCTTCTGATCAATTGAGTCTAGTAAACAAGCTATATCAGGTTTAAACTGTTTCAATTATTTAAGAACCAAGCCTCTTTTAATTTAATCATTGAGCTCCCTGTCATTCCAGAAATATATGTGTCTCCTAGCTTCTTATTTGGCCTAGAAGCCACAAATAACTTTGACCTACTACCAATGGAAATATTTAAAATACATCACAATCCACACATCCAGATGCCCAGTTCCATGTGAGTCCCTCTCAATACAAAATATACAAATTAAAATAACAGCAATAATACATGAGACCTTTATAGTTGAATTAAGTAGACTAACCACGAATCCTAACTTAAACAACTAATTCTACCCCCACACTGTATACTCAACCCCAACTAATGTATACCTATTCTCCCATATAACCTAGCATTAACCAATAAAATAACGAGCCTATAAAAGAGGGACCAATTTACATTAAATAACCATCAACCCACAACTACAATAAATTACATTCCTATATGAACAATCTTCCCTACCCAGTCATTTCTATAAGTATTCTACCAAACTATGCAAAAAAGCTATCAGACATGCTCGGTTACCACATTCCTGTGACCAAGGGATTGGAGATGGGGACTCATGCACATGAAGATATGCATGGCTTCCTCTGAAATATCTTTTCTGCATTTTTAGTTAGACCTCCCGAAGTCAGCAGAAAATTAATTGACACTCTAATTATTCCCCTAACTGAACTCATAATCCTAGAGTTTGACATACTTTTTCCAACAAATAAATTTAATGTTGGATCATTTTGATCAATAAATGAATGAAAAAGTATATCCTTTTGTATGTTATCTAAATTATTGGGTTACTTTGATGAAGATCTGAACAAATTTAGGGTCACATTTATGAAGAAATTCAGAAAATTCAACAGGGTTCACAAACTTTGTATTCATATTTAAAAAGATATTTAACCCTGGTGTCAAAAGAAAGCTGTATCTATAGTGGATTTCTATTTATCCACAAATATATATATATGTGACAAAGAGGGTTATTTGCCACACATCTCCAGTATAGGGACAGTTGATGTCCCAGGAAGTCTGCAGTCACAGGCTGCAGACAGGGTTAAGTTCTTACAGACAAAGACTCCTAGGAGGCATATTCAATTAGCTTTGCGGTTCGTGATTCCACACGGCTCCACAAGTCCCGTTACCGTGGACTTCCGTGCGCACCTCATAGGGTTGCAAAGGGAAGTCAGGGATGTTGCTGTACCGTATTGTCACTTTACACTCGTAGCAGCGGACCGCAAAGGTAATTAAATATGCCTCCTAGGTTGAACACACTCAGGTGCAGGATAGGGTCTAATTTAGGCAATTAGACCAAGAAAAGAGGAGTATGTATGTATGTATGTGTGTGTGTGTGTATATATATATATATAAACATCTACTATATAAAAGCCTAGTGGCGTGTGTCTGTGTGTGAAAAAAAAACAACAAGCTGCAGCGCCACCTGCTGGGCGAAGTTATACACTGACCTACTAAATTCTTAGTGTGTGTGGGGGAAAAAACTCAGAAAGGGCTGAAATTTGCTGCAGCGCCACCTGCTGGGCGGAGTTATACACTGACCTAAATTCTTAGTGTGTGTGGAAAAAAAAACTCAGAAAGGGCTGAAATTTGGTATACTAAGATGTTTTTAATTTGTTAATTTAATTTGTTAATTGTTAAAAGTGTTTATAAAGATTTTAAAAATATATATATATATTTCTTGAAGGAGAAGTGACAGTTGGGAGTGGATGGTGGTTGCCGGGGGTGACAGTGGGGAGTGGTTGGTGGTTGCCAGAGGTGACAGAGCGAGAGGAGTGTGATACTCAGGACCGCTGAGAGAGATCCCTGTGTCTGGATAGACATCTGGATAGATGTGGCGATAAAGATGAAGGATGAGGTGATGGAGAAAAATGATGAGGTGGTGACATGTGGACAAAACCACGTTAAAAAAGGGCGCTTGCGTCGGGAAGTAACGCTCTTCCCCTAAGGAGGCCTGGCCTAGCCCCAAATGCATGACAAGAACCTTTTTAACACCTTAAGTAGCTTGATTTGACTAGAATGCATGAGTATCATGCACGGGTTAACTTGTGTGTATATATATATATATATATATATATATTATAAAAGTAATTATATTGTTTTCAAATAAGCATTGTCTAAGCGATTGTGTTGTGTTTCCAAAGCACAAAGTAATTTATTTTAGCAGATGCAATATGTTACAGTTCAATACATAATTATAATACAGTACAGCCAATACCAAAAAGATACATATATGTGCTCGCTAAGCTGCGCTCCCACTGATACCAGCGTACAGTGCTTCCCTCCAGAATACTGTGGTCAGAGAAGACTGATTTGGTACCAGTTAGAGCTGTATTATATACACTCAGTGTTACAGTGCAAACAATGCAGATGGTGTGGCTTGCTTCTATTGGTCCAGGTATCAGGAAGGTCCAGTGTGCTGCAGGTCATAGGCCAGTTCAAATCAAAATATCCTAAGGTGGGGGTCATCTCTCCAGGGGTTGTGCTCTGACTTTCCCACCAAGACTCCAGTTTCAACTAGTCTATTAGCATTTTACAGTTGGTATCACTCTGATCATTTATTCACTAACATCAATAACTAGAGTATGCAATGTGCGATCTCTTCGGCGAATGAACCGGACTACTGCTGATGAATAGGGGATTAAAATGATACTAAATATGACACATTTCCTGCAACCTGAACCTTAAATAACACTAGTGTGTACATATAATCATAATATATAAACTAATAATAAACTAAATACTATCTGCTCATAAATCACTGTGGAATGGAACCAATATGAATATGAAATATATAAATAACTAAATGTTAGAGTGCGAGAGTGTGCCTGCGTATTTAACCGTGTGATCGCGCGGTCAAACAACATTAACCAATATACTTTCGTTCATCCAATTATACGACTTCGACAATATACACATATATATATATATGTATATATATATATATATATATATATATATATATATATATACACACATATATATATATATATATATATATATATATATATATATATATATATATATATATATATACATATATATGCCTGGGGATAAGAGCTGCAGAGTCTATGTAAGAGAAAGGCTAATATCTGCCTTGTCAGCTTTTTTCTTACGTGGAAAGTACTGATACGGTCAGTCCAGCCAATGAAAACCAGGTACCTGGGAAAAAAAGTCTGTGGTTCAGACGAAACACGTCGCTCTATCCATGCTGCTTTTACTACCTGGATTGTATCACTTCTATGAGGAAGTTGTTAACAGGTGGAACTATCTTTTTTTGATACTTGTATCTTGTCTGGACTCGTAGGAGGTGCGCACCGAAGATACTTTCTATACTGCTCCATTCCGTGAGCTGCAGTGACGGCGAGAAGGTAAAACCTTTTATTACTCTTTGACCCATTGACAGGATATGCTGGGAGCAAGATCAGATGCTTTAATCCCCTGGAGGCATGCTCATTCTAACTCGATTTTAGCCGCTCAGTCGGTAAGAAGAATTACATAAACGGTTGATTACCTTTGAGTGCCCCAGCTACAGCGATATCAGCTTGCATATGGTCTCTGTTTTTGCCAGCCGTACTGACGCCCAAAGGGAGTTACTCTCTTTCCTCATTTAAAGTGGATAATTGCTTGACTTTCTAAATACACTCATAGTAGTGGATATAATCGATCTAAAAGTCATTTATATACAAATTTGTCTACTTTTTGATTTTCAATCCGGATAGATATGTCTATACATACTATTTTTTTCTTTTTTTTTTTTCTTAACTGTTTATTTTGAAAAATAGCCAACATATACAGATAACAATCAACAATTAATACATTAATTGGTAAAAGACAAAAACAGAGAGCGGTACCTGTCATGGGCATATGTCAAAGAAGCTAAAAATACTCGGTCGGGAATATATAACATAGCCAGATGTTGTCAATAAACAGACAGGTGAGTATACAATTGTTATCCAGAACACTCAAGAAACTATAACATTTTATAACAATATAATGTGGGGATGGGATGGGGGGGGGGGGGCACTGGTCGGCACCGAAACTGAAAGAAAAAGAGGACACACTTCCCAATTATACGCACAGTTCCTTGTCCCTATCTTTCCCTTTTTAAGAGGAGAAACAAATAACTAGAGAAGGGGCCCTACGCGTTTCAATGGAGATTACTACTTAGATTCTCTGGGAAGGGAAGCAGCATCAAGAGCCAAGAGTCAGGCCACTTATGAACGTAGGGAGTCTTTTTAGGAGAAAGGAATTGGTTCAAGAGGTATGGGGTTATAAGTAAAGCCAAGGAGCCCAAACCTGGTGAAATTTATCATCCGTATCATGTAGGTGGTATGTAATCTGTTCCATCCGGGCAATGAACCAAATATAAGATCGCAGGGCCGCCAGAGTGGGGGGTTCAGCTTGTTTCCAAGACTTAGCTACTAGGCATCGCGCAGCAGCCAGGACATGAGAGGCCAATTTCGCAGACTGTCTATCATCATCAGTGGGTAACAGAGAAGAAAAGACCATGGGTCTTTCCGGACAGGGCATGGAAGAAGGGAGGAGAGGAGGGTCCTAACTCGATCCCAAAAGGAGGATATTTTAGGACAGGACCACCAAATATGTAAAAAGGAGCCCGTCTGGCCACAACCCCGCCAACATAATGGAGAGCTAGAGGGAAACATTTTAGTGAGTTTATCAGGCGTATAGTACCATCTATAGTATACTTTATATGCTTTTCCTTCACCAAAGTGGAAATAGAGCTGGTGGCAACTTGGTCCCTTTATACATACTCTTTTTGATGTCGACATCATTTGAATTGGCCACTTTTTTCAGCTTATGGAGATCTAAGTGCATATATGCAATTCATGTGTTTTTTATATATTTTTTTATGTTTTAAGATTTTTAATATTATTTGCATGAAAGTGTATTTCTGCTCTACATGGTACTTATTGTCTATGTGTTTACTTATGCCTAGCTAGATAGTCTATATGCATGTATTCAAATCTCATACATGCAGTGCTTTTTTTGTAAAAAAAAAAAGGTGGTGGAACTCACATCTTGTTAATATTTTATGATTTATTTTTTTATATTCATGTCTTAACATACCTTTAATGTATTATATGTATTGTATGCCCCCCTTCAGTTTTCATCCTGTGTTAGTGCCAGTGCCCCTAATAATTTTTTTGTGCCCCTTGAGTTTTCATCCTGTGCCAGTGTCAGCGTTCAATGGGAAAAAAAGCACTGCATACATGCATTACTATCTCTCTACATACCCTTCGCTAACCCACTCTGTTTCAAGGCATATTCACATATGTTTGTGTTTTAATATCATATTAAACATTTGTACTCAGTATTTCTGCGCAACTCCATGTTTTTCTTTTTGATATATATATATATATATATATACACACATATTGTGAGAAAGTACACCATTCACAGGACTCGGACACTGGTATGCTGAACCATTTAGCTGTTTATTAGCAGTTGTCAGGATGGTAAAACAGCTCCAATGCTGGTACCAGGCCCGGCACTCCCATTAGGCAACCTTCGGCAGTTGCATAGGGCGCCGCTTACTAGATTTTGTAATCTAGTCAGCGCCTTGGGAGAGAAGTGGAGCGGCGGCAGGGTGCCGCTACTGTTTTTCAGTGTCCGCCGCCGTCCTCTTCATTACGATCAGATGCGCCCGGGCCGCTCGGCGCATCTCACACATGATCACTGATGTCAGTGATCATGTGATGTGACAGTCTCACTGTCCGGCGGCGCCTCATAATAGTCTCACACTGTCTGTCAGTGACAGACAATGTGAATAAAGCTCTTTCCCGACACTCCCCTCCCCTTCCAGCATGCACCGCTCCACCACCCCTACCTCCTGTGTGAAGAAGCCGAGGAGCAGCCATTGAAAAGAGAGAAGAAAAAAGAGAAGAGGTTGGAAGAGCCCCTCTGCATCTGCTGACCATACTTCAGGAGAAAAAAGAGTGAGTAAATCCAATCTAATTATTTAATTATTTTATTTTTTTAAAAAAGAGGGTGCCCAAAGTCAAATCTAGCAAGTAGGGAGGTTAAATTGTTTTTAAAAAAAAATGGGGGGGGGGGGGGGGGGGGGGTGACTGGGTGGTAATATGACTTTTTTTGACACCTTATGCTCTATATTTGACTTGCAAATTATACCGCATAGTTTGCAAGTCAAATATAAGAGCCAATAAAATTGTCATTTTTTTCCACCATAGTTTGAAAAGAAAATATATAGCATGAGCTGGCAAATAATAGTAATTTTTCTCCCGCAAAGTTTGCCAATCAAATATAGAGCATGAGGTGGAAAATAGTCATTTTTATACCGGTTGCAAAATTATGCTCTATATTTTATTTTCAAACTATGGTGGAGAAAATGACTATTTTATTGGCACCTCATGCTCTATATTTGACTTGCAAACTATGGGGTAGAATTTCTACATTATAGTTTGCAAGTGAGGCAGAGGGAGGTGCAGTGGTGTGATGCAGAGGGGGGTGCAGTCAGGGCCGGACTGGCAATCTGGCCCTTCTGGCAAATGCCAGAAGGGCCGATGGCAGTGTGGGCCAGTCCGGCTCCCCCAATTAAATTAAATAAAATATTTTTTTTCTTGTGTGTAGCCGTCATGACGTGTGAAATGTGTGCATGGGGGGGAGAGGAACTGAAAATGTCTACAGGGGGTGGAGAGGGGCTGAAAATGTCTGCAGGGGGGGAGAGGGGCTACAAATGTCTGCATGGGGGAGGGACTGAAAATGTGTGCAGGGGTGCAGAGGGGGGCTGAAAATGTGTGCAGGGGTGAGGGGGTGGAGAGGAACCGAAAATATGTGCAGGGGGAGGATCCAAAAATGTGTGCAGGGGGGGAGGGACCGAAAATGTGTGTATGGGGGGGAGAGGAACTGAAAATGTCTACAGTGGGTGGAGAGGGGCTGAAAATGTCTGCAGTGGGGGAGAGGGGCTACAAATGTCTGCATGGGGGAGGGACTGAAAATGTGTGCAGGGGGGCAGAGGGGGGCTGAAAATGTGTGCAGGGGTGGGGGGATGGAGAGGAACCGAAAATATGTGCAGGGGGGGGGGGAGGATCTAAAAATGTGTGCAGGGGGGGGGGAACCGAAAATGTCTACAGGGGGTGGAGAGGGGCTGAAAATGTCTGCAGGGGGGAAGAGGGCCTGAAAATGTCTGCAGGGGGGGAGAGGGGCTGAAAATGTCTGCATGGGGGAGGGACTGAAAATGTGTGCAGGGGTGCAGAGGGGGGCTGAAAATGTGTGCAGGGGTGGGGGGGTGGAGAGGAACCGAAAATATGTGCAGGGGGGGGGAGGATCTAAAAATGTGTGCAGGGGGGGGAGGAACCGAAAATGTCTACAGGGGGTGGAGAGGGGCTGAAAATGTCTGCAGGGGGGAAGAGGGCCTGAAAATGTCTGCAGGGGGGGAGAGGGGCTGAAAATGTCTGCATGGGGGGAGGACTGAAAATGTGTGCAGGGGTGCAGAGGGGGGCTGAAAATGTGTGCAGGGGTGGGGGGGTGGAGAGGAACCGAAAATATGTGCAGGGGGAGGGGGAGGATCCAAAAATGTGTGCAGGGGGGGGGAGGGACCGAAAATGTGTGCATGGGGGGGAGAGGAACTGAAAATGTCTACAGTGGGTGGAGAGGGGCTGAAAATGTCTGCATGGGGGAGGGACTGAAAATGTGTGCAGGGGGGGCAGAGAGGGGCTGAAAATGTGTGCAGGGGTGGGGGGGTGGAGAGGAACCGAAAATATGTGCAGGGAGGGGGGAGGATCCAAAAATGTGTGCAGGGGGGGAGGAACCGAAAATGTCTGCGGGGGTGGGAGAAGGGCTGAAAATGTCTGCAGGGGGGAAGAGGGGCTGAAAATGTCTGCAGGGGGGGAGAGGGGCTACAAATGTCTGCATGGGGGAGGGACTGAAAATGTGTGCAGGGGGGGAGGGACCGAAAATGTGTGCATGGGGGGGAGAGGAACTGAAAATGTCTACAGTGGGTGGAGAGGGGCTACAAATGTCTGCATGGGGGAGGGACTGAACATGTGTGCAGGGGGGGCAGAGGGGGGCTGAAAATGTGTGCAGGGGTGGGGGGGTGGAGAGGAACCGAAAATATGTGCAGGGAGGGGGGAGGATCCAAAAATGTGTGCAGGGGGGGAGGAACCGAAAATGTCTGCGGGGGTGGGAGAAGGGCTGAAAATGTCTGCATGGGGGAAGAGGGGCTGAAAATGTCTGCAGGGGGGGAGAGGGGCTACAAATGTCTGCATGGGGGAGGGACTGAAAATGTGTGCAGGGGTGCAGAGGGGGGCTGAAAATGTGTGCAGGGGTGGGGGGGTGGAGAGGAACCGAAAATATGTGCAGGGGGAGGGGGAGGATCCAAAAATGTGTGCAGGGGGGGGAGGGACCGAAAATGTGTGCATGGTGGGGAGAGGAACTGAAAATATCTGCAGGGGGGGAGAGGGGCTGAGAATGTCTGCAGGGGGGGGAGAGGGGCTAAAAAAGTCTGCAGGGGGGGAGAGGAGCTGAAAATGTCTACCAGGAGGAGAGAGGGACTAAAAATGTCTGCAAGGGGGGAGAGGGGATGAAAATGTCTGTAGGGAGCAGTGGTGGATCCAGGGGGGGGCGATCGCCCCCCCTAGCATGGGCCTGCTGCCGGCGGCTGCACACTGTGCAGGTCCGTTCAGCAGTGACAGTGTGCTGCCCGGCTGCTCTGATTGTGTTTTAAACACAATCAGAGCAGCGGGGCAGCACACTGTCACTGCCGAGCGGACCTGCACATACTGTGCAGCCGCCGGCAGCCTTAGAAATTAGAAAGGGGGCGGGGCCTAAATCGCCCCCCTAAAATCGCCCGGGGCATAGCAAAAGTCTGGATCCGCCCCTGGTAGGGAGGAGAGGGGCTGAAAATGTCTGCGGGGGGAGGGGCTGAAAATGTCTGCGGGGGGGTGAGGGGCTGAAAATGTCTGCAGGGGGGCGGAGAGGGGCTGAAAATGTCTGCGGGGGGGAGGGGCTGAAAATATCTACAACGGGTGGAAAGGGGCTGCAAATGTCTGCAGGGGGTGGGGAGAGGGGCTGAAAATGTCTGCAGGGGGGGAAGAGAGGGGCTGAAAATGCCTACAGGTTTAATGAAATGTCTTTGGTGGTATTTAAATAATAAAGCAGCTTTGGGGGGCATGATATCTTTTTTGTGTGGCAGTTACATGGCTGCTCTCTGGTCTCAACTATCACTAGAATATTAAATACCAGTGAGATGGGGCTGGTAGAGGTTAATATTTTATTGACCACAAATGTTCAGATATTACTTATATATACCTGTACAATGGGGTAGTGTTATCTGGCCATAATGGAGGTTTTTTTTTTAATTAAAGAGCCTAATCATTCTGGGTTTGTTAACATTTTGCAATATAATAATTTTTTTGCATTTTCAATACAGGACTCCAAATTTCCTGAAGCCAGCGAGAAGACAACAAAGCAGCAAGAGAGAAGAGCAAGAACAGGTAAGAGACAATGGCGCAATCAATCTAAATTTGAATGCTGGAGAATATTTATATTTAGGAGTACTCCTATACATTGGGGCGGGGGAGACGCTCTTGGTGTATTTGCCTACGGTGACCGGAACCCTTAATCAGGCCTGCACCAGCAACGCCACTTCAGCGTGCAACAATATCGTGCATGGAGCTCATAACAGATGGGCCTGTGTGTTTTAAATGCCAGGGCTGATTTTTAGTCCCAGTCCGGCCCTACATATGCAGGAACATATGTGTGATGAAGGGACATGTTAGGGCCGTTCATTGTCTTTAACAAGTGCATAATTCATAGGCTTATTGTGTCAAGTTTTATGTTCCGAAATCTAACACCTGGATACCTCCCCTCTAAAAATCCTGTGTCTGCAGTGGAGTCTGGACAGCGTTCTGCATCAAACATCACTGCATCTGGACTGCTGGAGGAGGTAAAGCACAAAGTCTAGTATGTAAGGGTCTGTGAGGCGGGTATTTGGTGTGTTCGCCGGGGGGTTCAAATTTTGCCTAATGCGCCGAGAATCCTAGCAACAGCCCTGGCTTGTACAGCAATCATATCCAATAACAGTACACGAAAATTCCCACCACCTACATCTGGCTAGACGTTACTTCCCTGTCTGCTCGCCTGCCACTTACTGGCATCGGTGGTCTCACCCACACATACAGACAGTGGGCCTGAGTCATTAAGGCAAGCAAAGGAGTAAATGTTCTCTGGGACAAACCATGTTACAATGTAAGGGGTGCAAATCAGTTTATTATTTTGTACATAAGTTAAATACTGGCTGTTTTTTCATCTAGCACACAAATACTTGCTAGCTTTATTATTACATTGAAATATAAAGTTGATCTAGGACATGCCCTACCCAAACTATAAATCTGCCTCACATTTTAAATTTACCTCCCCCTCCAATACAACATTGGTTTTGCCCAGGTGCAAATGTTACTCCTTTTTTATGCTTTACTCACCTTAAAGACTCAGGCCCAGTGTCTTTATCCTCCACCCCAAGCACTACAACAAATCACAGCAAACCAATCACACCCATGTGGAACACCTGTGTGTGTGCACTAAGGGAGGAACCTAGGGAAAACGTAACCCTGTCTGCAGCCTGCTTCTGCAGACTAACTGTGTTCCTACCTGTTCCCTTACAGGGAACTGTGGCAAATATCCCTATTTGCCACAATATAGTGTAGGAATAGCTGATAAAAGGGTCCCTGGGGATTGAACGTTGAGAGAATGGCAGGCTCCATTCATAAAGGCCATTTTGGGTTTTTCAACTAGCTAGCAAGTTGCTACTAATCAGGAGTTGCACTTGATGAGGTGCTGTTAAAAGGCTGCTAGATAGTTCATTCAGCTCTCAAAACCTGGGGAGGAGGTCAGATGGCTCCTGAGAGATATTGCATTTTGTGATCTGTATGTTCTGTTGTTTTTGTATGTGTGTGGGACACTAGATTCCTCGCTTTAGAGAGGAAGTTCCTGTGTATAACTTAGAAGCCAGACAGGCTGGGCCTTTCTTTCTGTTTGTTTGTTTATTTGTATGTATACAAAAGTGGAAGCTGCTCAAATCAATTTATAGGCCATAACAGGTGCTTGAAAGGGTGGGGTTATCCTGCAAGGAAACTACACACAACATTTTTTCCCCCAGCACACTGCAATAGCCAGCAACAGATCTGCCATTTCTACTGTAGATAAAAATGCAAAAGTCTTTGTTGCACACATTTGCAAATGTATGTTTAAGCCATCCGCCATATTTGTATGTATGCCTGATGAATAAAACTAGTTGCCGCTAGTTAAACTAAAATAATTGACTAGTTTGATATCCTTGGCTGATCTGCTAGAAGTACAGCCAACTACCCCAGGAGACTGTGACCCCAATATGATCTTATGACAATATGTATATATAATGACTTGGGCATCCATCTGGAGATGCACACACGGACAACGTCTTCATGAAAACAATGCTTTTATTGTTATATCACAATAACACAGCATACATGTCAGGATGACACCAGGAAAACTATCACTGCCTAGACATAAACCTACTAAATAGACACCAGCCACTGTTTGACATCAGTCGCAAAGTATGGCAACACAAATCAGTTTTTATATTTGAAACTCATCCCAAAGCATTAGCTTGCTGGACAGGCGAATCTCGCACATTGCCTTTAGAAGGAAGTCTCAGGTGCTCTGTAATTCCTCTTCGCTACAGACACACCCTCTCAGCTCTGCTGTTAGCTGTGGAAAAGACTGTCAAAGCATGTAAGTTAATTCACACTTTATACTTTGTCACTCATGTTTTACACCTCTGTAACTTAACGTAGGTGCACTGCTATACCTGTGTGTAACCCACTAAGTTAAAGAGATATAGATGGAGGACATATGTGCGACAAAATAAAAGTAAAGAGTCTGATTTAACTTATTTTGAAGTGGCTTAAAGGCATCTTTTTCCACAGCTAGCAGCCAGCTGACAGGGTATGTCTGCAATTAAACAAAGCACCTTGAAATATCACCCTTTTAAGTAGAAGGTGGGAGTGTCATTGGTCCATCGAGTTAAGGCTGTGGGAAGAGTGTAAACTGTTTAAACATTTATTTTTCGTTTATGCAATTTGATCAATGCCAGACAGTACCAGGTGTCTAAGGAACTAGTCCTTATAACTTTAGCATTAGGGTCGCAAGAAAAGTGTGTGCAACTTTATGTTTGTTAGGGTTTCCAGTATGAAAACCACAAACAATAGTTGTAAATGCCAACTGAATGTCTTTATTATTGAACAAGGATCACACAGGTATAACTAGGTGCAGTCAATGTATAAACAGCTATCATACATCCATAGAAATAACAGGACCAGGGTACCAGGTTACATAATTAGCAGAGGTACAGGAGTACTGGATACCAGGCACAACTGATTACCAGGAGTGACAGATCAAGCAGGATGCCAGGATAAATCAGGAGGCACAAGGCACAGGTTAGACAGGAGCCACTGGATGATCCACTGGAGGATCAGGCAAGAGCAGGGTCAGGCAAGCCAGGGGTCATAAGTCGGAAAGGCCACAAAATACCAGGGAGTAAGCAGGAGCAAGGTCTAAAGTAGCTGGGGACTGGATCACTAGAAATGGTGCAGGACGATGGAACAAAGTAAGAGTCAAAATCCAGGGAGAAGTCAGGATCAGAAACAACAGTTTCACAGAAATACCAGCAGCAGAGACAAATGAACTGGCACTGGACTGCTGGAAAAGGCAGTGTTAAGAAGGCCAGAAAGAGGTGATCATGATCCTGATCTGATGATGAGGGTTTAAACCCTTGCAGACAGGGAGAAACTGTTCATAGATTCAGAGATAAAGACAGAGGGCCTGAGTTATTAAGGAGAGCAAAGCAAAAAAAAAAAAAAGGAGTAGGTTTGCTGCTGGACAAACCATGTTGCAATGCAATTTTTTTTTTGTACATAAGGAAAATACTGGCTGCTTTTTCATGTAGCACACAAATACTTGCAAGCTTTATTTTTACACTGAAATTTAAAGTTGATCTAGGGTATGCCATACTACACCTATAAAATGTCCCCACATTTAAAATTTAACTCCCCCCCAATGCAACATGGTTTTGCCAAGGTGCAAATTTACTCCTTTATTATGCTTTGCTCTCCTTAATGACTCAGGCCCAGAGTCCTAACAATGTTATGAATTACAATACCATAAAAAGTAAAAGGAAGAAGATGTTCGTGTGTGCATTACTGAAGTGTGCCCGAGTCACAATATATATATATCAGAGGCGCACTTAGGGGGAGTTGCTTGTTACCTGAAAACCCCCTTCTATATATATATATATCTATGTCAGGTTAAATAAGTATTGAACATATCAACATTCTTCTTAGTAAATATATATTTGATGTGGCCATTGTAATGAAATCAAATGTCAGCAACAACCCTTGCAATCCACACATGCAAAGAAGTCAAACCATAGCTGTCCATAATTTAAGTTTTGTGTAATAATGTGAAATGACACAGGGAAAAAGTATTGAACACACAAAGAAAGGGAGGTGCAAAAAGGCATTGAAAGCCAGCTGAAATCGATCAATATTTAGAAAGCAATCCTGCCAGCTGGTTCAGCCATAACGGATTGCCTATAAAAAGGTGTCTCATTACGAAGGTGTCACACAAGAAACATCTCATGATGGTTGTGACAAATGTAGTATATCTAATGACTGATTGTTATTTTCTGTTGAATTTATGTATAGCACTGTGAATATTTTATGTACCCTTTCAAAGTGTATTTTGTTAACTGACCAGAGTCTGACCTAGGCAAGTGTCAATGGTCTTGCGAAAGTAGCCAGGCCCAGAGACAGATCCAAAATCTATCAGTAGTTTGTGTATGCAGAGGAGTTAGACTTAGCCAGGCCGAACGAGGAGAGGTAAGAACTCAGGTCTTGTGAAGTGCCAGTTCTCAGGATATCCATAATTTACTTCGAAAGCCCTGTGTCATTTTGGGCATCCATCTAACTTAGGTGAAAATAAAATTTCTAATGTGGGGGGTGAAGACCCAACAAGAAATGGTTTAAAAATCCCATGTATTAGTAGTACAGTGTTCATTTTCATGAGGGAGTCTATCAAGACTGAAATGTCCCTCAATTGTGTTCCCTCACACATCAGGACTTGCCTAGTAAGTAGTATCTCTGATTTTATTTACTATTTTATTTTCTGAAACTCATTTGTGCAACATATTGTATGTCTTGTTATTATTTTTTTAAAATAAGCCTTGGAAATATTTTCCTATTTAAACATATTTTAATCTGGCGTATTCTCCGTGATTCTTTGTGAACTTATGAAGCCCAGGGAGGCTCATGCTACATGTGTATGTGATTTAAGTTTGAAACATTAATAAGTGGTGTTGGTGAACATAAGGACGCCAGAGTAAATTCTTTGTGGTGGCAGAAAAGGTGTATTCATTGTTAAGTAACTAATGTAAACACCAGTCATGACCAGCTATTCAAATTGCTGTATCTGAGACAGGCTGGGGTCTTCGTGACAAACTGGTTGGCAGCTTGGTGGAATTGATAATATTTTTCTTTTTATCACAAGAACTTAAGTGAATTAGGGGAGTGTGATTCTAGAGAGAGTCAGCATTCTAATTGACCAGAGATTTTGCTCAAGGCTTATAAAATGTTAAAAGACATACTGTGCAAATAGTTTCTGTTTCCCTCCCTTCTTGTTTTTCTTTTCTATTTTCTATTTGGTGGATCTGTGAGGTCCAGGATGGCACCCGACTATAAGCATTTGAAAAAGGATGATCTTTTGACTTTGTGTGTCGACAGAGGAATTGTCGACCCCAGCAAGAGCAAAGAGCAAATGATTCAAGCGCTTGTGGAGGCTGATCAGAAGCAAAGTGCCAGAGGAGGCCATGGAGAAAGTCCCTCTGCTTCAGGAGAGCAGTCAGCACTGGACATTACTACAAATACCTCTGTTTAATCAAGTGGGGTGTCTACCCTGGAAAATTACCTTCATACTGCTCTTAATCAACTGAAGGATGCTGATCTTGCCACATCACTGCGACTGATCTAGCAACTTCAAGAGGTTGCAGAATGCCGAGCAGACAGGGAGGCTGCTGAACGCCGTGCTGCTGTAGACAGGGAGGCTGCCGCTGCAGAGCGTCGAGCAGAGTGCGAACACCAGCTGGAACTAGCCAGGCTCAACAACCAGTCGGCGGACCGAGGTCCGGGTAGGAAAAAACCCAGGCATGACCAATTTCCCATGTTGGAAAAGGATGATGACCTTGATGCGTTCCTGAGGGGATTTGAAAGGACTTGCTGACACTTTAAACTGGACCCCAGTGAGTGGGCCAGCTACTTAACCCCTGGACTCAGAGGGAAGGCTTTGGAAGCGTTGCAGAGCTTCCCTGGTAACAGAATGGCGATTATGTTGCAATAAAGAAAGCCTTGGTACTTTGTTTCAACATAACTCCTGAGGCTTACAGGCGGAAGTTACGAGACTCAAGGCGCAGTCTCTCTGATACCTATGCCGGACTGCAACAATGGATTGAGGGATTGCAAGTATTGGACTATGATAAGCTAAAGGATCTTATCCTCCAAGAACAGTTCCTCACACTGTGCCCAGCTGAGGTGAGGGAATCGGTTGTGGATCGTGACCCACAGAAAGTGGCACATTAGTGTCAATTGCCCCAGAATGAAGAAAACAACTCCTTCTCCTGTGGGGGGCCGGCAGGAAGCTAGTGCCAGCTGTCCTGTGTGCAGGAGGACCCCAAGAACGCCCCAGAGACAATCTGCAAGCAGTTAAGGTAGAACACTAAGACACACTTGGGTTGGTACTCTGGCGCAGACCTGACTCTTCTACATACAGAGCCCAGAGAACATTATTCTCGGGAAGACTATTGCTGTGCAAGGAGTGGGGGGCCTACATTATGCAGTACCCATAGCAAGGGTGTACCTAGATTGGGAATCTGGCAGAGGAATACGAGACGTTGGGGTACTAGATAATCTGCCTGCCACGGTATGTTGGGGACTGATTTGGGAAGGATGCTGTTAGCAGTCGCGGCGGCCGCGGGCACCGCCGCGACTCTCACCTGGTTCCTGTAGGCGCCCCGGTCGTCACTATGGCGACCGACACGTCACTTCCTGCCTTCACCCGACCGTTGCCCTGGCAACGGTCGGATAGTAACTACAGTGGCGCTGCATCCCGGCAGCCGGGGACAGGCGGGCGCATGCGCAGAAGCGCCCACAAGCCTGTGGGCTGATTAATGTTGTTGGTTTGAGCCTGCCCATGTGATATCAGAGCTAAGCTCTGATTGGCTGCTACTGGTATTTAAGGCAGTGAGGTCTGCAGCCTCACTGCCGGTTATAGCGTTCTGTCCTCAGTTCTGCTGCCTGCTTGTTCTCTCTGTTGGTTATTGCTACCTTGGATTGACTACCCGTGTTTTGACCTTTGCTTGTTCCTGGACCTTTGACCCTTCGCTTCTGACCCTGACCTTTTTGCCTGGATTCCGGATTTTGCTTCTTTGCCTGTGTGTCTGACCCTTCGCTTGTCCCTGGATTTTGTACCTGTGCTAGTGACCTTTGACCTTGGATTCCCTCTTCACTTCAGCCAGCCAATCACTCCTCTCCTGGGTGCTCCTTTAAGTCAGTATACGTTACTCGACCCTCGGTCGGCCCGCAGCCAAGTCTGTCCCCACCACTAGGGGCTCCAGCGAACACCGGGCCTTCAGAGTAGTCCCCGAGTTTCACTGTACTGGCTTGGGAGTTCCTAACAGATGCTTGCTGCTTATATAAATGAAAGTGATGTCATTTCTGATGCACTCGTGCAAACCAACCTTAATCTTTCCCAGGTGAACTTTGCTGACCAGTATAAAAAATATGTAATGAAATTTCATGTGCTGTTGAGAATACTCATGCAGATTTGCAGGTACCTGTGATGCAGAGGGAGGCATTATGTGCCAATGAGTTTGATGATAATGTTCTTGTTGGAGAGACTAACACTTTATATCCCCTAGTTTGTAAATTTGATCAGGGCAAAATATGTTAGATTGTGCCTAAATGTGATACCATGTCTGCTAATGTTGTAGGTAAGCAGGTCAATTTACATCTACCCAATTCTGAAGGTGTCCCAATGTGTGAAAATGTATCAAATGTATTAGCAGTACTGACCTGGAGAGCAGCACAGAGGAGCTGTGCATTAACCCCAGAAAGTGTGGAGGGAAGTTCACTAGAAACTAAACCCCCTCCACCCCCCTCCCTCACTGTAGGAGCTGCAGATTCAGCCAGTGATTTGAATGAGCCACCCCATGCTGTGTTCCACATTGAAAAGCTTGGAAGTGATACCTTCAAGGCAGAACAAAACACTGATCCTAGTTTATCAGCAGTGAAGGGGAGGGTCAGCCAAACCTGTCTTGAAGGTGAAGTAGACAGAATTTCTTATACGTCCAATTGGGGGACACTGCTGTACATAAGGGTATAGTAGGTTGTACCAGGAGGCCAGGCACTTAAACACTTAAATCTGTGAGTGACACTCCATCTACCCCTCCCACAGGAAGGATATGTTTTCCAGGGCTCCTGCTGTGGATTTGGTGTTTTTTTTAAATTTTATTTTATTTTATTTCTTCTTTTAACAGGAGGGGGCGGGAACTGGGCTCAGGGATGCCTCCCAAGGGCTGTATAGCCTGTGGACTTCCTCCACCATAGGGCCCTGAGCCGGGGTGAGTAGCCTTGATGGCTTTCTCACCCCCAGCATTGCCGGCAGGTCACTTTTAAAATTCCCGGCACAAGACAGCTGTCATACGCTAATTAGCACTGATAGCTGCGACTGCAGCTCACAGACAGGTGCGGTCGCCCCCCCTTCCTCCTCCTTGGCAGCAAGCATTGCCTGAGTAAAAGGGGAATCTAGCATCCACAGCAAGATCTCCAGTGACACGGAAAGTACAGCTGTGGCTGCTGCGCACACTGTAGGTCCATTTCAATGGAGCTTGACTCCGTTAACAGCAGGCAGCCATTTTTCAGGCACTAGCAGGAAAAGGAGATTTGGAACTCCTCCCCCACTTCCGGGCGACTTCTGCAGTGGAATTTCAGCACCACTTTCTCAGTGTGAAAGGACCCTGCTGTGTTCCTTCATCAGAACAGGTTTTATTAACACTGTGTAGAGCGCTCTGTTTAGCAAGAGTTTTCCTTGTCTTTTAGAGTGTGTGGAGTGTGACTTTTTATTATAAAATTCACAATTATATTCATCTATCAAAGAAGTGATTGTATGGTTGCAGACTAGTGGGGGTATTCAGATATATTGTTACAGAAATACATCTTGGCCCCTTTTTACTGCTAGTATATATATTTAGCTCACAGAGTTTTTTATATATATTTTTTTTTATTCTGCATATTATATTCTCATAACTAGTATATTCTCTGTGAAAGAGTATATATTTTATAGTTGTGGTTGAGACAGGATTGGTGTAATATATCACTATAATATGTGTATGTATGCATTATAATTGTACCAAATGTAACGTAACGTTATCTTGTGGACAGTCTATCCAGGATGCCTTGTGTGTAGTTTGTGAGATGGAGATCCGGGACTGCAGCCAGATCCAGTCTGTGTCCAGGCCCACACATGAACCTGCTTAGCTACGTTTTTTGATTTCAGCATTGGCACAGTTCACAAGTGTAATCTCCCATAGTGAGACAGCCTGTCCCGGAGACCCAGTGTACAACCTGCAAGACGGAAAGCACCAGTGCCAGACTCGGTCTGCGTCCATGGTCTGGAAAAAACCTGCATGGCTGCGTCCTTGGACATCATCAATTGCAGATCTCATGTGGGTAATGTCTCACTTTGAGGTAGGTGAATCCTCCATTCTACTTACGCATCACACCTGTCAGATTCACTAAGGGTCCTACACGTCTTGGGTGTGTCTCATGTGGAATTCATCTTAGCACAATCCCTTGCAGAATCAGCCCAGGGATTGGTTAGGACCTCTTCCTCACTGAAACACATGCTGCATGCATCACACAGAACATCACACAAATATCAGGTCACACAGGATACTAGAATACTAGACTCCATTTCTGACCTTTCATCTGAGGAAGAGGGCGAAATTACCAGGGAATCTGGGTAGAAGGAAGGTGGTGTGCAAAAATCATCCATCCTCTAGGGTGTCGATGATTTGGTGTTAGGGTTTCACAACCTTCAGACTTTACAAATCCAGAGGCATCACGTGCAACTGGTTCCTCACTTTAAAAGGCAGATGACACAGCTCATTTATTTTCCTCAATCCCCACAATGGCATTGACAAAAATGGAATTT
The DNA here is from genome assembly GCF_038048845.1 of Mixophyes fleayi. Classification (NCBI taxonomy): domain Eukaryota; kingdom Metazoa; phylum Chordata; class Amphibia; order Anura; family Limnodynastidae; genus Mixophyes; species Mixophyes fleayi. The sequence continues at coordinate 249,235,440 of NC_134403.1, read as the reverse complement.
CTTGCTCTGTTCTGCTTATGGAGCGACTGTCAGTATTTTTAGGCTGGGCATGTTCACAGCCTGGGTAATTAAGGCTATTCAAGCCTGGGCATAACAGTTAGACAAAGGTCTATGTGATGGTTGCCCCATAGCTGAGTTGTTGGTCTTTACAGATCAGGCATCCTGGGATACTATATATGTTACATGCTAATTATAGTAGCCTGGTGCTCCTTGTGGCTTCGCTTTTGGTCTGGGGGTGCAGTTTCCAGGTGCACCCAGGAGGCAGTGCCCTTTGATGGTATTCCCTAATGTGAGAACGGTGGAACTAGCTCAGACTAGAAGCGACAGGAGCCAAACACCACCTTTTTACCATCTACTCAGGCCAAACCAATACATCCCAGGTTTTTTGCCCCTTCAGCAGATCTAGAGGATCTACTGTAGTGGGTCAGTCTGCTTTCTCACGGAGTGTTTTTTGTAGAGGCTGGGAGCCTTCAAGACAAGGAGACCTTATGGCGACTGAATCGGTTTCAGCATGACTTCCCCCCCATTCACAGGATTGTGGGGGAAGCACACGTCTTATGTTTCAGGACAAGTGGCTACAATCATCCCCCGACTCACTGGTGCAGGGGGATTGTCTCTTGTGGCTAGGTAATAGTCCTGCTCCATTCATGCAGACCAAGGGGTAAATGTATCAAGCTGCGAGTTTGCAACTCCAGCGATTTTCTCAGGAGAGTTTAAACTAGCCGATGTATGAAGCTGAGTTTTCATACAAAATCGCCAGAGTTCTGCTTCTGTCAAAATCTGCAAAATCGCCAGAGATCAAACTCACCACTGTTTGCCACTGCAGCTATACAAGTCTACAATGTATGAAGCTGCGAGTTAGCAAACTCAGGAGAGTTTGCTTCTAAACACGCCAGATACAACACGCTGCTGATAGCAGCGTGTTGTATTAACACATCACTGTTACACTGCCCTGGCAGTGTTAAAAAGTTAAAGAACAGATAAAAGTTTTAAAAAAAAAAAAAGCGTGAGGTCCCCCCGCTATTTATGCTTAACCCTAGTGCTGCCTGACTAGTGCTGGTCCCGTGAAAATCGGGGAAAAATTTTGCGTGGGGTCCCCCGATTTTCACTTTACCAGCACTAGGCAAACCAGCCAGGGTTGGCGGCACTATAGCAGGGGGACGCGCGGCAGGGGTCCCCCTGCCATAATGTCTAACCAACCCTAGACTGTTCAGCGCTGGGCTGGATTCCCTAGGGAGAGGGGTCCGCTGAAAAAAATGAGCGGGCCCCCCCCCCTAGAAAGAACCAGCCCAGTGCTGATAGCACTAGGGCTCTTCCTACTACCCCTGGGCTGTGGGTAGTAGGGTAATACGGCGCTAAATGGTTAAAAAAAAAACAACTTACACCAATTTTGTTTGTGGAACCTACTACCCACAGCCCAGGGATAGTAGGAAGAGCCCTAGTGCTATCAGCATTGGGCTGGTTCTTTCTAGGTGTGGGGCCCGCTCATTTTTTTCAGCGGACCCCACTCCCTAGGGAATCCAGCCCAGCGCTGAACAGTCTAGGGTTGGTTAGTCATTATGGCAGGGGGACCCCTGCCGCGCGTCCCCCTGCTATAGTGCTGCCAACCCTGGCTGGTTTGCCTAGTGCTGGTAAAGTGAAAATCGGGGGGACCCCACGCAAAATTTTTCCCCGATTTTCATGGGACCAGCACTAGTCAGGCAGCACTAGGGTTAAGCATAAATAGCGGGGGGACCTCACGCTTTTTTTTTTAAAAACTTTTATCTGTTCTTTAACATTTTAACAGCTGCCGGAGCTCTGGCAGCTGTATGACAGGTCAGTGTAACAGTGATGTGTTTACAACTCACTGTTACAACACAGGAGAGTTTGCCAAACACAGGAGAGTTAGCTAAACTCGGGAGTGTTTACATCGCTCAAAATCGCCAGAGATGACCAGCGATTTTGAACATGAGTGTCAAAATCGCAGCTTGATACATTTCCAGTTTTTTTTTAAAAAATCGCGATTTGCCGCGATTTAAACATGCTGGCAAACTCGCACTTTGATACATTTACCCCCAAGTCTCAATCTAAAGACCCTTAACCAGCAGGTACGAGTCCTGGGTTTTCAAAATTAAGTCTCTCTGGTCGGTCAGGCGACCATGGAACTGGGAGGATTCAGGGTTGCTCTGGACATACAAGATGCCTATCTTTATGTCCCCATATGGCAGGGTCATCAGTACCTACTGCGCTTTGCAGTAAGGAACGACCATATCTCTTTGGTCTGGAAACCGCCCCGGGGTTTTAACCGAAGTGATGGCAGTAATAACGGCCCTGCTCCGCTTCCAGGGTATCAGCGTAATTCTGTATCTGGACGATCTTTTTCTGAAGGTTTCGTCCTCCCAGACCCTCTCCCAGCACATTCAGATAACCATATCCTTCTTGGAGGCGTAGGGTTGGATAATCAAGCTGCCAAATTCTTCTCTTATCTCAGCGCAGAAAATGTGCTTTCTATGTCTGGATTTAGACACCAGGTGGCCGAGAGTGTTCCTCCTGAAGAACAAGATTAATTTGGTCCAATCCACGACCAGAGATCTCTTGAGCAGACAACAAGTGTCTTTGTTACAATGTATGAAGCTTCTGGCCTTCATGGTAGCTGTCTTCGAGGCAGTACCCTATACTCAGTTTCACTCGCGAGCGCTCCAGTGGGAGAACATGCGCAAATAGACAGGATCCCACCTGCACCTGGACAGGCAGATGATCAGAATATCATCTCAGGTCTGCCTGTGACTTATATGGTGGCTCTTCAGGTCACATGTCTCCAAGAACAGATCTTTCCAGATGTGGGCGTGGACAATGTCACCATGGACGCCAATTTGTGAGGATGGGGAGGATTCATATTGACTCTCAGATCCAGGGCCTGCGGGTCCTGCTGGAGTCATCTTTTCCCATCAATGTGCTGGAGTTGCAAGCAATTTACAATGTGCTACTCCAAGCTCTGCTGTTCCTGCTGGGAAATCCGGTCAGAGTTCAGTTGGACAGTGCAACGACAGTTATTACACAAAACTTAAAGTATGGACATCTATGGTTTGATTTCTTTGCATGTGTGGATTGCAAGGGTTGTTGCTGACATTTGGTGTAAATTTCATTACAATGGCCACATTAAACATATATTTACTATATGAGAAAAATGTTAATGTGTTTAATACTTATTTCACCCGCTGTATATATGTATATACATTGTTACAAAGATACAGGAATAGTGTTTTCGGGAAAGTATGATAGTCCCAGGTTTCTGACCTACATGTTTTAAAAAACCCAGGGAGATTGTTTTGTGTTTGAAGGAGCTTCCCAAAATAGTGTATTCAGCTTTAGGAAAAAGCTGGTAAGATGGAGAGAGAAGGGTGAGCTCCATTTACAAGGCCCAGTCCGAGTCTTCTGTTCTTCCAGTCTGCCAGCAGACTGATTAATGGTTGAACCTGTATGGTGCGTTTAAAAAATATGTTAGTGTGATCAGTCTGAGTCTCTGCTCTGCCTAGGGAATGGGAATGCCCTTGACGCTGGGATGCAGGCTTAAATGTTTTGATCAAAATATGAACTAATACCTCATGTTTTCATTTTGCTAGATACACACAGATATGCAGTGTAAAGGATAAGCGCTGACAACTGTCTTTTTGTTTTGTATACATATATGGGCATTTATATTGCCACACAACTGGTACCATATACAATAGATGAGTCGCAAGACTCATCTACCTCTCACGCCGCTCCTCCTCTGCCTCCCCTCTCTGCCTTGCCCTTCACTGGCTCCCCTTCCCCTACAGAATTCTTTTCAAACTCCTCACCACCACTTACAAGGCTCTCTCCCACTCTACTGCCCCTTATATCTCTAACCTCCTCTCCATTCACACTCCCACCCGCTCCCTGCGCTCGGCCAATGACCGCCGCCTCTCCTCCACTCTGATCACCTCTTCCCATTCCAGAATCCAGGACTTTTCCCGTGCAGCCCCCCTTCACTGGAATGACCTCCCTCGCTCCATCCGCCTCTCTCCTACTCTGTGCTCCTTCAAACGTGCACTCAAAACTCACCTCTTTCTCAAAGCCTACCAACCATCCACTTAACCCCCATCTCCTCCACTCATTCTCCCCTCTCTCCCATTCCCTCAACTGGCTCCTCTTGTGCCTGGTCTGTTTAACCCTCCCTTAGGATGTAAGCTCGCTTGAGCAGGGCCCTCTTCCCTCCTGTCTCCTTACCCGTTCTTCTGCTCCGTGTCTATTGCATCTGCCTGCCTGGAGTTTCTGAAGTATTGGTACTTTTGTTTATTGTTCTGTACTGTTATACCCTGTATAGTCTACTGTTTGTACTATGTGCGGCGCTGCGGAAACCTTGTGGCGCCTAACAAATAAATGATAATAAATGATAATAATAATAATATGGGATATATCGAATGTGGGCTTATTGCCAAGCAGCTGGTACCATATATAATATGGGATATACCGAGCGCGGGCTTGTTTTTTCTTTGGTTTTGTTTCAAAATATTGCCTTATTGTCATAACAACTGTCCATCAAGCCTATTTAAGCCACATTTGATCAAAATATGAACTAATAACTCATATTTTCATTTTGCTAGACACACACAGATATGCTGTGTAATGGATAAGTACTGACAACTGTCTTTTTGTTTTGTACTTCACAAATCTATGCTTCATGGAACAGTGGCAAAAAATAAAACCATTCTTGAAGAAAACTCACATGAAATATCATCTCAAGCCTTCCATAAAGCTGTCACGGAGGAGGTAGCAACACCTGCAAGTATTGGCACAACTACACAAGGAGGCACGGAGTCTAACACGCCGCCGGTATTCACCAGGGACCCCCGCAAGGAAGTTTGGACTTCGCGGCGAACGACGTGCAGGTCGCGGCCCTCCCAGGTAGCTACTTGCGAGATGGTAGGCTATTCGTGGTCGTACAGGCAGAGTCAGGATCCAGGCGGGCAGATAAGGTACCAAATCAGAAGGCAAAAGAGGAGTCAGCAGGCCGAGGTCAAACCGGAGTATACGGTGCAGGACAGAAGGGAGATCCAAGAGCGAGGTCAGAAGAAGCCGGGTCGGTAACAGGAGTCAAAGAGTAATGGAGGTATATATGGAGGTATATATACAATACAGGAACGCTGGAGGCTAGATAACTAGTTGCTCTGGCACCCTAATGGTGTCAGAGCCAGATATATATAGGAAGTGGCTGCTCCTCATTGGTGGACAGGAAGCTCCAGAGCGCGTCCCATTGCTACGGCGACAGGCGCGCATGGGCACCACATCGCCGGGAGAAGCGTCCCCGTTGCTTAGCAATGGGGCGCCCGGCCGGAAGTAGACGCTCGTCCCTGCGTGATGAGGAGGCGCAGGGACGGCGTCTAATAAAAGCTTATTTGCTCGTAAACGAGAGAGGACCTCCCTTACATGACCACGATGACTGGTCAAGTCAGAAGAGAATATTAAGATGTCGTCTAGGTAAGCTACTACAGAAACATAGAGGAGGTCTTGAAAAATTTCGTTAATGAAGGACTGAAAAACAGCAGGAGCGTTGCACAATCCGAAAGGCATCACAAGATACTCAAAGTGACCCTCCTTGGTGCAGAAGGCGGTCTTCCACTCGTCTCCAGAGCGTATACGAATGAGGTTATACGCGCCCCGCAGATCCAGTTTAGTGAATATTTTTGATCCTGCGATCCTATCAAACAGTTCAGAGATGAGTGGCAACGGGTATCTGTTTTTAACGGTGATGGCATTCAGTCGCCGATAATCAAAAAAAGGCCGTAAGGAGCCATCTTTCTTCTTAACAAAGAAAAATCCCGCGCCCGCCGTGGAAGAGGACTTCCTAATGAATCCACGCTGTAGATTCTCAGATATATAAGTAGACATAGCAGAGTTCTCGGGAAGAGATAAGGGGTAGATTCTGCCATTAGGGAAAGGTTTGTCTGGTAATAATTCAAAAGAGCAATCCCAGGGACGGTGAGGAGGTAAAGCCTCAGCAGCGGCCTTGCAGAAAACATCTTGGTAGGAGAGGTATGCAGATGGTAGTTCAATTTGAGGAGATGTCAGGCAACAAGGGAGAGAGGAGTGGCCAGGTCTCAGGCCAGCGAGGCAGGACTTGAAACATTGTGGGCCCCAAGAGGTAACCATTGCACGATTTCAATCAAATTGGGGTGAGTGAAGCTTGAGCTAAGGTAATCCAAGAATAACTGTATTAACAGAACGAGGGAGAACCAGGAACTCGATGACTTCAGAATATAGTACCCCTACCATCAACCGGATAGGGGAGGAGATATGGGAAACTGACCCATTGGAGATCCGATTCCCATCCACCGCGGTGAGAAATAACGGCTGAGGCAATTTTTGTACACTTAATTGGAGTTGCGATGCCGGAGTGGCAGAGATGAAATTCCCGGCAGAGCCGGAGTCCACAAAGGCTAAGGTCTCGAAGGGGCTGACAGGTGTGTCCAAGGAGATGGGCATGAGGCAATCAGTGCCATAAACGGTGTAGGGAGTAGTAACTTCAACTCCTAAGTTGGCCTCCCTGCCACCGACGAGGAGGAGGCGTTTCCCGGTCTTTTGGTGCAAGACGATAGGGTATGCCCAGGGTCCCCGCAATATAGGCAAAGATTCTGCTTGAAGCGTCGCTGACGTTCCTCTGTGGTAAGCCTGGACCGACCAATCTGCATTGGCTCCTCCTGAGGTACCGGGTTCTGGAACAGGGGAGCAAGGCGAGTGGAGGTCCGTCTGGTGGCTGAACGTTCCTGGGTACGCGCTCGGAAACGTAGATCTATGCGATTGCATAGGGAGATCAGAGAATCTTAATCTGTAGGAAGTTCCCGTGAGGTTAACTCGTCTTTGACTCGGTCTGTCAACCCTTGCCAAAATGTCGCTACCAAGGCTTCATTGTTCCAAGCAAGCTCAGAGGACAAGATGCGGAACTGAATAGCGTACTGACCGACTGTCAGAGATCCCTGGCGGAGAGCTAAGAGACTGGAGGCAGCAGAAGATATATACGACCGGGCTCATCAAAAACCTTCCGAAAGGCCTCGATGAAGGTAGAGGCGTTGGATAGCATTGGGTCATTCCGTTCCCACAGAGGAGAGGCCCAGGCTAGGGCTTGTCCGGACAACAAGGATATAATGAAGGCCACTTTTATGCGTTCCGAGGGAAAGGATGCTGGATTACACTCAAAGTGGATAAGACACTGATTCAGAAATCCTCTACATCTTTTGGGCTCTCCGTCAAACTTATCCGGCGGAGAAAGCTTCAACGCAGCGGTGGACGCCACAGTAGGAGTGGATGAGGTTGCTGCAGTTGCCGAAGTCGCCACGGGAATAATTTGAGCAGATGTCACAGAGGCCTGGAGGGACTCGAGGCGTGCAGCGACTCCTTGAATACATTGGAGCAGCTGCGCCTGTTCAGACTCCTGTTTCTCAACTCTGTGAGCCAAGTGGAGTAGGAGGTCCCGAGCAGAGTTTGTTAGACGTCTCCGTTGACATGGCCAGAGCAAGCTGTCACGGAGGAGGTAGCAACACCTGCAAGTATTGGCACAACTACACAAGGAGGTGCGGAGTCTAACACACCGCCGGTATTCACCAGGGACCCACGCAAGGAAGTTTGGACTTCGCAGCGAACGACGTGCAGGTCGCGGCCCTCCCAGGTAGCTACTTGCGAGATGGTAGGCTATTCGTGGTCGTACAGGCAGAGTCAGGATCCAGGCGGGCAGATAAGGTACCGAATCAGAAGGCAAAAGAGGAGTATATAGATTGCGGCTGAAGAGTATAATAGAGTACACTCAATTGGTATAAATCTATATCTAGGAGTTCCTATAGTCGGTCCCTGCTGCTAGGTATCAACAGGGATCCGTGATTAGGGCTGATGAATAAGGAACTAATGGATAGGATAAGTCTATGGTTCAAATAAACTATATGGTACGAGTTAAACCATTTAATCCCTTAAGTAGGGTCTATAAACCAAAGTTCCTATATGTCACTTCGATAGGTATAGCTTGGTAATAAACAAAAGCTGAAGATTTATAAATGCCTATCTATTGTAATATTGTGAACGGCTAGTTTCTGAATTGCTCCTGGTAGGGACAAACTAAGATCTAAATGCTTCAAAGGACCTAATCCTTATCTCCTAAATAGAGGTATACTAACTCTCAGCCTACATAAATTATTAATAAAATAGAGCAGCGAGCTCAGCTTATATAGTTTATTTGAACCATAGACTTATCCTATCCATTAGTTCCTTATTCATCAGCCCTAATCACGGATAATAAATTTATCAATAATAAAGTTTATTTGTTTTTATAATACCATTATATTACAACCATTTGTACAAAAGAGTGCCCACAAATTACTATTCCTTTCTTTCTTTCTTTCTCTCTTTCTTCTATATTATCAATGGCCTTTTTCTTGTCACGTGCCAGAACTGCTGTAGGACTTACACAAACAACCTCATCCTCATCAACATCCTCATTAGCGCCCTCGTCGCCTACACAAATCTCCGCCTCATCCTCTTCTAATTCCAAAGTGGCATCCTCAATTGGTGTATCACCGGCTACACTGGGGCTGTTCAGGCACACATCAGCAGAACTGCTGAAAGGGCCCTTCTTTATGGGTACACTAATAGAATGCTCACGATTACACATACCACTAGTATATGGACTCTCCACAGGGATTGGTGTAATTTCTGATTCTGAGCCTATATTTTCCTCTAATGCCTTATTGTTTTCTTGCAGCTCGGCTTTCACATGTAACAGTAGTTGTGCACCACTTTCCAAATTACTTGGTCTTGCTTGGTCACGAGTGACCGTACAAGAAGAAGGCTCAGTAACATTTTTTGATCTGGCTATAATAGAGAAAGACGAAGGCCTCATTCTTTCTTTGCCACTGCGTGTGTAGAATGACATGTTTGCAATTTTTTGTTTTATCGGCAGTTAACTTTTCCTTAGTTACAGTTCTTTTTCGCTTCAACATGCTAAAAAAAATTGTGGGGCTTGTTTTTTTCCCTGATTTAAAAAGACTATGTACTTTTACATAGGCTTTACCAGATGACGTACAGGGAAGACTACCATCAGGACTTGTGCCAGCACCTGCTTGCTGATCCTGCTCATATGTGGACTGCTGTGAATCCATTTTAATGAGACCAAAGCACTTATAGTGCAAAATATTAAATAGATAGTGCTGCTAGATAATACTTTCAACACCAGAAAAATTGTTGTTTCACACTGGGGAATATGGACACCCCAAAGCACTTGTAGTGCAAAATATTAAATAATTAGTGCTGCTAGATTATACTTTCAACACCAGAAAAATTGCTGTTTGACACTGGGGAATATGGGACACCCCAAAGCACTTGTAGTGCAAAATATTAAATAGATAGTGCTGCTAGGTAATACTTTCAACACCAGAAATATTGTTTGTTTACACTGGGGAATATGGGACACCACAAAGCACTTGTAGTGCAAAATCCAAACTTTAGACTGCTGGTATATTTTTATTTTGTGTCCATTGCTCTCGATTGGTCTTTTACTAGTGAGGTGCATGCCATTTATATCCTTATCTTTCATTGACAAAAGAGTAAAATTATGACTTTTACTTAATCCCAGTATAGCACCATAAGATCTATTTGGGATTGCTTCTTTCTATCCCCATCCAGCGACCTACCATCCTAACGTGACTCTCCTAACACTTATGGCTTTGACTCCTAGCTGGCACACCTGAGGATTTGTCTGTACCCGGACTGGGTTGTGTCTCTGGAATTGAACTGCTGGCTACGTGCATAAAGCTGGGTGGCCTGATTAGGTTCCTTCGCATGAGAGAGAAAGAACTGGTGCAGGTGGTATTTTCTGAGAGTTCAGGAGATTGCTAAATATGAATGGCACTAGAGACTGGCAAGAAGTCAAGAGTAGCAAAACAGTGATCAAATTTAGCAGGAGAGACCAGGCTGGAACTGGAGTGCTGTACTGGAGTTTAGGCTGTACTGTCTGGGCAGAAACACTGCATGGACTGCAGACCGCTAGAAACCAGGTTGGCATCTAAAGAATCAACATTGCACTGACAACAGGTTAGGGCTCCAGGAAGTCCTTTTATAGTAACTGGTATCCCAATGCATCCCGTGATTGGAGGCTGTGGGTAGCTGAGCTGCAGCAGCACTCTGACTGGCTGAAAAATCATGGGATAGAATCCAAGATGGCAGCACTCATGCACTGGTTTTGGAGGGATCTCTGGTGTAGAGACAGACTGGGCAGCATCCTGCAGAGAGATCTAAGGCCAGCAGAGCCTGCAGACCACAGAAACAGGCGAGAAAAAAGTAACAGGACTTTAGATTCTGGTGTGTGACTCTAACAGAGACCATGCAGCTAGTAGTGCAGGAAAAGGGATTATTACTTTTAACTCACAACAACTTTCTATCACTTCAATTGATTGTTGTGTGAACTTTTTTTTTATTGCATTATACCATTCTTAAACTGTATATATTTTATTTATTTATTATTATTGTAAATCAGGCAGCAGAGAGGTGTTTTTTGTATTTATTTAGTTTGTCCCATGCATGTTTGCTAATTTCTGGCCAAATTGGTAAAAACCAGGCAGTTTGATCAACCACTACAGGTGTTGCAAATGCTAAAGTCGAACTAAACCTTGAAGAAGAAGGAAAGCTGTGTTGTCTTTCCTTGAATGTAAAAAAAAGTTCTGGCAAATCGGAAGTTTCTGCTATAATTACTCAAACATGTGTACATGAGTTGTTTGTACCTTAAAGGACAAATATAAATAAATCATTTTAAGCATAAATAGTTCTACCAAGAAGTACATTACTACTACTTAAGGCTTTTGCTTCAAGAAAATTTACATTATTTTTATTTCCCTCATTTTGCTGCACACCCATGCTTACATATAAGATCTCACCTCAGTGGCAAGGAAAAGCCTAATTGTAAGTCCTATTACTTGACCTCCATTTAGCCAATGTTCTAATAGTGTACTGCAAACCATGGCAAGATACTGCATGCAGTCATATACATCCTGCATGGGATATTTTACATACACTCAGCACTGATCTGGATTGTGTCATCAGTCACATGTAACACATTTTTTTCCTTATACTGCCATCTACTGGCTTTTGAAAACTGTGCCTCATTTATGATTTTTCCTCATTTTCCTGCAATTTTTGGGTAATTATGATAAAATTAATGGAATATTCACTTTTCTTTCTTACTACCATTTATTTTCCCCTTGACTATCAGACCATAGGGAATTCTCCACTTGTACCTCCTAATACTCACATTATTTTATAATGCAAGTAGTTCAATCTACAAATAAACTACTAACCTGCAACATATGAGTATTACATGGTGCAAAATAATATTGTGTAAATGAGAGTGCACATCCTTTCCTTTTTTTGTTACTCTTAACATGCATATAATTGTTCAGGGGTGTAAGTCAGTTTGTTGCTAAATACAGGTGAGTTAATTTGAGCTGACTAACCCTAACATCTGTTAACTAAATCAAGAAGCCCATATAATAATATAACAATAGTTAATGAACTGAGGGCTTTTTATGACTGGGTTATTTTTATAAAAAATATTGGAAAGGTGTCTGTTTCACTGGGAATTACGCTTGTTTTATTTGTCCATTATTATCCAACACTAAAAACAACCTGGGACCTGGAACCCACAATACATTTCTTGGGTTGGGCGCACTAATGGCATCAAGATGGCTCCTATATTTTTTTCAAGCTCTTTCCATGTGAATCCTTCCTCAAGCCTTCAAATTTGTACAATATATTACATCCACCTTTATTTCAAGAGATATTACTACCAAGTGTCACACTTCAATGCTGAAAGCTGGAAATGACAGCTATGGAGTCTGGAAAATGGTGGAAGCACACAATATTTATTGAACAGATATGATCCAGATAATGCAGTATGGTACAAACAGAGTATTGCAGATATTGAACAAGGATTGCTGAGAGGCTGAAAGCAAATAACAAAGAACACGGCTGGTGCAGGTGAACAGGCTTTGGAGAGAACCAGGTAAAGAGAAGTTGGCAGGCAATGTTACGCTGACAGTCAGTACACAAACTCACAGAACTAGTAGGAGGTCTTCACCTTTAGCAGCCGACTTTCCCATAGAGCTTTATACACTCACCGGTACTCAGATGCCCCCAGGACTTATCTCCAGATGTAGTGTGAGTTTGTGATACTAAACCGTAGCGGGAGGCCAGGAGGCAGCGTAGATGGCAGCGAATGGTCAAACGAAAGCCAAGGTCAGGGGTCACTTGCAAGCAGGAATAAACGGGAAACACGCCAACGGTCAGGGTCACAAGCAATATAGCGGGGTCCAAGGCACAAGCAAGATTAATCAGGGTGACAGGCAAAGAGGCAAATCCAAGGTACAGGCAGGGGTCATACACAACAAAGACAATCCAAAAGAGGTATACACCAACAGCATAGAGCAGGTAGCAGGCAGAAAACTGGAAACTATAACCGGCAGGGAGGCTAAGCCCTTCCTGCCTTAAATACTAAATGTGACCAATCAGAGCCTAGCTCTGAAATTGCCATCGGCCTATGCCTTATTAATAAATTAATTAATAATCAGCCCACAGGCTTGTTTGAAATACTGCGCACGCGCCCCCATAGTGCCGGGACGCTGCGCTGAACTGAATAGCATCCGACCGTTGCTAAGGCAAGCTGGCCCCGGAAGTGACATCCCGGTCGTCATAGCGACTGCCGGGACGCAGGTGAGAGAGAGAGTGAGGTTCGTAACAGTACCACCCCTTGAGGGGGGGTCAAGGCACCCCAACATCCAGGTTTTCCAGGGAATTGTTTGAAGAATTCCTCAATGAGTTTGCGGGCGTGCAGGCGTCTCCATGGAATCCAGGATCTTTTCTCTGGGCCACGATCTTTCCACTGAACTAAGAAATGGAGGAGTGCTATTTCTTAAAAGTGAATGCAAGCTATTTAATGTATTATTATTATTATTATTAATATTTATTTATAAGGCGCTACAAGGCATCCGCAGCGCCGTACAGAGACAAACAAAATCACAATACAATGGGAGACAGCACAGTACAGTAAACACAGCAACTCAGTACGCTCAATGCACAGCTAGAGAGGGCGGGGAAAGGGGAGGGAGGATCCGAAAACGACGGGGCCCAAGAAGGGGGGCGCGGAAGACAGGGAGACCCCCAGGGGGAGGAGGGAGCGAAAGTGGACGTGGGGTGGAGGACCTTTGAGGAGGAGGGCTAAGTAGCTGGAAAGCAGAGTTAGAAGTGGTGGAAACAGGAGGAGAGATGGCCCTGCTCAGAGGAGCGTACAATCTAAGGGGAGGGGTGGACAGACAGAGAGACGCAGGGGAGAGAGGGAGAGTAGGGGGACAGAGGCAGAAGATAAGGTAGGAAGTTAAGTGGGAGACAGAAAGGCTTTAAGAAAAAGGTGGGTTTTTAGGGCCCGTTTGAAGCTGGACAGATTAGGGGAAGTTCTGATGGAGGGAGGGAGCTTGTTCCAGTGGAGGGGGGCAGCGCGGGCGAAGTCTTGGATACGCGCGTGGGAGGAGGTTATAAGGGGGGAAGAGAGGCGACGGTCAGAGGCAGAACGGAGAGGGCGGGATGGAGCATGAATAGAGAGGAGGGTGGAGATGTAGGGCGCAGTGGAGTTGGCGAGGGCCTTGTAGGTGAGTGTGAGGAGCTTAAAGAGGATTCTGAAGGGGAATGGGAGCCAGTGAAGGGCTAGGTAGAGGGGGGGAGACAAAAGAGGAGCGGCGAGAGAGGAAAATAAGCCTAGCTGCAGCATTAAGGACGGATCGAAGGGGATCGAGATGAGAGTGGGGGAGGCCAGTGAGGAGGAGGTTGCAGTAGTCCAGGCGGGAGATGATCAGAGAGTGGATAAGGCATTTGGTGGCATCTTGGGAGAGGAAGGGCCGGATGCGAGCGATGTTGCGCAGCTGGAAGCGGCAGGATTTAGCAAGAGAGAGGATGTGGGGGCCAAAGGAGAGAGAGGAGTCGAGGATGACACCAAGGCAGCGAAGTTGGGGGACAGGTGAGATAGAGGTGTTGTCGACAGTGATGGAGAGGTCAGAAGGGGATGGGGTATGAGAGGGAGGAAAAACTATGAGCTCAGTTTTGGCAAGGTTAAGTTTGAGGAATCGAGAGGACATCCAGGAGGAGATGGCAGAGAGGCAGGCGGACACCCTAGAGAGGAGGGAGGGAGAGAGATCAGGAGAGGAGAGGTATAGTTGAGTGTCGTCAGCGTAAAGGTGGTAGCTGAAGCCGAAGGAGCTGATGAGTTCACCCAGGGAGGAGGTGTATAGAGAGAAGAGTAAGGGTCCCAGAACAGAGCCCTGAGGGACCCCAACTGGAAGGGTGGATGGGGGGGGAGAGAGACCCAGAGGTGGTGACAGAGAAGGAACGGTGAGTAAGGTAAGAGGTGAACCAGGACAGGACTGGGTCGGAGAGGCCGAAAGACTGGAGGGTGTGAAGGAGGAGGGGGTGGTCAACGGTGTCAAAGGCTGCAGAGAGGTCAAGGAGGATGAGAAGGGAGAAGTGGCCCCTGGCTTTTGCAGAGAGGAGGTCATTGGTGACTTTAGCCAGGGCAGTTTCAGTGGAGTGGAGGGGGCGGAAACCAGACTGGAGAGGATCAAGGAGGGAGTATTCAGAAAGGTAGGAGGTGAGACGGCTGCAGACGAGCCTCTCAAGAATTTTGGAGGCAAAAGGGAGAAGAGATATGGGGCGATAGTTCGAGAGAGAAGTGGGGTCGAGATTAGGTTTCTTAAGAATGGGGGATACGAGAGCATGTTTGAAGGAGGAGGGGAAGATGCCAGTGGAGAGGGAGAGATTAAAGAGGTGAGCGAGGTGGGAGCAGGTGGTGGGGGAAAGGGAGCGAAGAAGGTGGGAGGGGATGGGATCCAGGGGGCAGGTAGTGGGGGGGGGAGGATAAAATGAGAGAGTGGATTTCCTCGCCGGTGGTGGGACGGAAGGAGTGGAGGGGAAGGTGGTTGGGGGGGGAGGACAGAAGAGTGGGAGGGGTGGAAGAGAGAGTGGAGGAGGAGATTTCAAGTCGGATGGCCTCGATTTTAGAGGAGAAGAAGGAGGCGAAATCAGAGGCAGTCAGGGAGGAGGGGGTGGGGGGAGGGGAGGGGGCCAGGAGAGTGCTGAAGGTGGCAAAGAGGCGGCGGGGGTTAGAGGACTGGGAAGAGATGAGGGATTTAAAGAAAGATTGTTTAGCGAGTGAGAGGGCAGAGCTGTAGGATGAAAGGATGAATTTAAAGTGGAGGAAGTCAGCCAGGGAGCGGGATTTTCTCCAGTGACGTTCGGCGGAACGGGAGCATTTTGGAGGAAGCGGGTAAATTTGGAGTGCCAGGGTTGGGGTTTGGAACAGCGGGGGTGGACGGAGTGGGCAGGGGCGACCGCGTCCAGAGCGGAGGTGAGGGTGTGATTGTAGAGGGAGACCGCCTGGTTGGGGCAGGCCTGGGAGGAAAGGGGAGAAAGGAGGGTATCGAGAGAGGAGGACAGAGAGGCAGGGTCAAGAGCATCGAGGTTGCGTATGGACAGAGTAGGTTTGGGCAGGGGGGGGAGCAGGAGAAGAGGAGAGAGAGAAGGAGAGGAGATGGTGGTCGGATAGAGGAAAGGGAGAGATGGAGAAGTCAGAGAGATTACATAGGTAGGAGAAGACAAGATCAAGGGAGTGACCAAGGCAGTGGGTAGAGGAGGAGGTCCATTGGGTGAGACCAAGGGAGGAAGAGAGGGTGAGCAGTTTGCTGGAAGCAGGGTAGGTGGGGTTGTCGATGGGGATATTAAAGTCACCGAGAATGATCGAGGGGAGATCGGAGGAGAGGTAGTGAGGAAGCCAGCTAGCAAAGTTGTCAAGGAAGAGGGAGGTGGGGCCAGGGGGGCGGTAGATGACAGTGACGCGGAGATGGATGGGGTAGAAGAGGCGGATGGAGTGAGCTTCAAAAGAGGAAAAGGAGAGGGAGGGTTCAGGGGGAATGACACGAAAAGTACAGGTGGAGGAGAGGAGGAGGCCAACTCCACCGCCAGGGCGGGCACCAGGCCTGGCGGAGTGGGTGAAGGAGAGGCCACCATAGGAGAGGGCAGTGGGGGAAGTAGTATCAGAATCGGAGAGCCAGGTTTCAGTAACGGCAAGAAGGTTAAAGGAGTTGGATAGAAAGAGGTTGTGGATAGCAGTCAGCTTGTTGCGGACGGATCTGGCATTCCAGAGGGCACAGAAGAAAGGGGGAGAGGAGAGGGGGGAAATGGGGATGAGGTTAGCAAGATGAGCAGCGCGCGGGGGATGGCGGGGAGGAACTGGAGAGGTAGGGCGGGGGGAGAGTATGGGTATGGAGTGAGAGCGGGGAGGCATAGTAGGGAGAGAGAGTAACAGAACAGTGAGATAGTGGGGACAGTGAAAAACAGGTAAGAACAAAGGCAGGAAGACAATGAAAAGGTGGAAGATAATAACGAATTAGGGCGTGGAGGGCATGGAACAACAGTACAGTGAGAAAATAAGGACAATGAAGACAGGTAAGAATGATAGCAGAACAGTAAGATAATAAGGACAGCGGATAACAGGTAAGAATAAGCAGGGAGACAATAGCAAGATGGAGGACAATAACCAAATAGGGCGTGGAAGGCAAAGAATAATAGAAGGAGAGGTAATAAGGACAATGGAAATAGGCAAGAATAATAACAGGTAAAACTAGTTGCTGGTAAATATAAAATCAGGAAAAACAAGATAAAGGCATATAAATAGTAGAATAATAACAGGTAAAAAGTAGAAACTTGTAAATGTACAATCAGGAAAAACAAAATAATGGCATATAAATTAATGTTTTATATGCAGTTGATGCAGTTAAGCCAGGGATTCAGCAGGAGAAGGGTTAACTGACAAGCCGGGTCGGTACACAGTAGATCAGTTGCTGCAGATAAGCCAGGGATTCAGCAGGAGAAGGGTTAATTGACAAGCCGGGTCGGTACACAGTAGATCAGTTGGTGCAGATAAGCCAGGGATTCAGCAGGAGAAGGGTTAATTGACAAGCCGGGTCGGTACACAGTAGATCAGTTGATGCAGATAAGCCAGGGATTCAGCAGGAGAAGGGTTAATTGACAAGCCGGGTCGGTACACAGTAGATCAGTTGGTGCAGATAAGCCAGGGATTCAGCAGAAGAAGGGTTAACTGACAAGCCGGGTCGGTACACAGTAGATCAGTTGATGCAGATAAGCCAGGGATTCAGCAGGAGAAGGGTTAATTGACAAGCCGGGTCGGTACACAGTAGATCAGTTAGTGCAGATAAGCCAGGGATTCAGCAGGAGAAGGGTTAATTGACAAGCCGGGTCGGTACACAGTAGATCAGTTGATACAGATAAGCCAGGGACTCAGCAGGAGAAGGGTTAATTGACAAGCCGGGTGGGTACACAGTAGATCAGTTGATGTAGATAAGCCAGGGATTCAGCAGGAGAAGGGTTAACTGACAAGCCGGGTCGGTACACAATAGATCAGTTGATGCAGATAAGCCAGGGATTCAGCAGGAGAAGGGTTAATTGACAAGCCGGGTCGGTACACAGTAGATCAGTTGATACAGGTAAGCCAGGGACTCAGCAGGAGAAGGGTTAATTGACAAGCCGGGTTGGTACACAGTAGATCAGTTGATGTAGATAAGCCAGGGATTCAGCAGGAGAAGGGTTAACTGAAAAGCCGGGTCGGTACACAGTAGATCAGCTGATGCAGATAAGCCAGGGATTCAGCAGGAGAAGGGTTAACTGACAAGCCGGGTCGGTACACAGTAGATCAGTTGATGCAGACAAGCCAGGGACTCAGCAGGAGAAGGGTTAACATGTATGGTAGGAAACACACACACTACATTGCCCCAAGCCCCTTGTGCCATCACACACACACTACATTGCCACAAGCCCCGTGCCATCACACACACACACACACACACTACATTGCCCCAAGCCCCTTGTGCCATCACACACACACACTACATTGCTACAAGCCGCGTGCCATCACACACACACTACATTTCCACAAGCCCCGTGCCATCACACACACACACTACATTGCCACAAGCCCCGTGCCATCACACACACACCACTGACATCAGCACCTCTCACTTACTTTTAAGTGCACATCTGCTGCATCTCTCCTCACTGCTCAGACATGAAGTGAAGTGAGCACTTCCTGTCTGAGGTCAATCAGCAACAGGCAGCCTTACGGTTGGCTGCCTGTTGCTGCCACCGAACACCAAAGATTTGATCCCCGCCCCCCCCCCCCTCCTCGCTCCTGGCACAACCCGTCCCCCCGTCCCCCTGCTCGCCGCCACTTTATTTCTGGTGGCACCTGCAGTGGGATTAATATCCCTACCTCCTTCTTTTCTCTGTCTGACAAACACATTTTGATGTGACCTATACTGCAAGTCATGTGGCTGCAGCAGTAGCATTGTACACAGTGCTGGAGGCTGCTTCTGGAAATTCTCCTGTTCCTGTGCTGTCACCGATGGAGAAAAAGGTAAGAAGAAGGGGTGATGGGGAGGGGCATTTCTGTAAGGAAAGTGCTACAAGGTTCCTCCTTCCTTAGACAACGAGAGCCCTGTAGCACCAAATTATTGTATCCTCTAATGAAGATATATTAAATTATTCCTTGCCTTGCACTTTTCACCTCATAGCCTTGCCTCCAATGGTATGGCCACACCCCTTTGGCAGGGTGCTGCTGCAATATGGCAGCACATAAGTTTCCCTTCTAGTCAACTATAGAGGGGCCCGAAGAAGTTGCTGTACCGGGGCCTAAAATTTCTCTTGGTGGCACTGGTGACATGCCTTTGGTATTATGGTAGCCTGTCTGGGAAGCTTAAAAACACTACTGATGCAGTGGGTAAAGCGGCAGGAAGAATTCACGCCCTTTGTTATACTTGGAATTAGATCCAGGTGTTACCTTGCGAGGTTGGAAGGTAAACATTCCCAAAGCAGCATTTCAAGGTAAGCCTAAGGGCAACACTTTTTTCTGTATCCTTTTAGAGATAGGAGTTTCTAATCTCGTTTTTATCTGTCTCTACTTGATCATCTCATTCTACTGAGGCTCTTAAGGAAAACAAATTTGTGATTTAACTAAGAAAACTGCAAAGAAATAGAAAGTTTTATCTATGCCGTTTGTGTTAAAAGCCTCCCTGAAGGATATTCAAGAACAGTTTGTGTTGATGGCATTTATAATGAGCAGCAGCAGCCCCCTTCTACTGCTCCTCCTCATATGGTGGACTTGTTTAAATCATACTTGCCAACTTTTCCTCATTGGCTTCAGGGAGATCCCGGGGGAGGTGGGTGTGTGGGGCTTGACAAATCGCATCAATTTGGCCCCGCCTCTTGAACAATTGTCCCAATTTTGGCCAACTGCAGCAGGGGGCGGGGCTAAGAAGACACGATATTTGCATCATTAAGCCCGGCCCGCCACTTATTTATTGCTGGGAGCGAGAATTGGGAGGTTGCCCTCCTCTCCCGGGAATCCGGGAGGTCTCCCAGAAATGTGCGAGTCTCCTGGACAGTCCGGGAGAGTAGGCAACTATGCATTAAAGAAAAGCAGCTAATGAATCTCTAGAGACTGAAGTGTCTTTTACATTTCTGTCTCCGTTACTGAAGTAATGTTGTCTTACCTGTCAGTCTTTCATCATCATCATCATCAATTTATTTATTTATATAGCGCCACTAATTTCGCAGCTCTGTACTGAGAACTTACTCACATCAGTCCCTGCCCCATTGGAGCTTGCAGTTTTTGATTAAATCTTGGTCTCCATGAAAATGGCCACCTCCATAGACATCAATACATGGACATAGAATACAATTTCTGAACTGTGTCATCATGCCACAGATGGCGAAGCCAACCATGTCTTGTACTGGCTCAACATCAGGGAGAATGCCAGACTTTTCAGGGAGTGAGGGAGATCACCCCTATTTCAGGGAGTCTCCCTGACATTCAGGGAGAGTTGGCAAATATGGTTTAAATGATGAAAGTTACCTTAGTGAATACTTTTGTTACCAAAGAGGATCTGCGCTTACTAAGGCCCTAAAGATCATGGTCCCTTATAACGCTTCTGACGAATCAGAATAAAAGTATTGAGACTGACATATCAGAATTCTCAGAAGCTAAGTCAACAGAGGTTTCTGAGGAAGGGAACATTAATCCAGACTTTATGGATGGTCTAATAAAATTAAATCTATAAATATATGTTGATTGAGGAGGTAAAAAAAAAACAAAACACCCATTGCAAGACATGTTTTTAGAATATAGGAAAGGAAAAATAATTAAAAATATTACAGAAAGAGGGGCTGGTCTGGATAAGCATGGGCTAGCAAGAACACTTGCGAGCTACCCAGTCCCAACATCTTTTAAATATCCTGTTGTTATTACACACCAAATTATGTAGGCATAATCTAACCGCTGACACGTTATTTGAACGACCTTTGCACTCCAAACAAGCTTGTGGACATGCTTATTGACGGAGATCATGATCTGGATCTGCTGCGGTGCATGCGTCTCCTTGCCACTGCAGGGGTGAGTCTCCTGGTTGTCACCTGTCCCTGTCCTTCGTCTTCAACCCCAATGCCCAGGGGTGTACAGCAAACCCGAAGATTAGGTGCTTTGTCAAGCTATCTCCACATAAACTTACCTCTTTGAAGCTGATGACTGCATGTTGAGAGTGATGCTGCCTAGTCAGATGTGTGGAGAGATGGAGGGGAGTCACGGGCTGCAATACCTCACTCTGATCTAGTCCATAATATGCATTAAATCATTCTGGGCTTTGGTGGCAATCCACTGTTGCTCTACGAACCCTTCAAAGTGTATGTAGAAGGTCTGCAAAAATTCACGCCAGTCCACACATCGGATGCTATCTTGGATTACAAGGTTCTAACTGTCGCAGCCCGTCTCTGTCATAGACTTCCTTTTTGTAAGGATGCCTGAAAAATCTGAGTGTGGCAGCCCAGAAGATTTTTTGGAGAAGTGATTAATTCAGTCCGTAAAACTGTACGAGTTCAAATCAAGAAGAATACTCTGGAGAACTGTGAGAACATGTCTTTACTGTGTGGTATATACTAAGAACTGAACATGGCTGCCAGGTATTTCCTGTCAGCCAGCACTTCCTGAATAGCAAGTGGATGGCAGTGATGTCACTTCTGCCAACCACATATAACATCTACATCCTCCTTTTTTTTTTAGAACAAAGTAACAACAGGTGTGTGGGTACGACACAGTGTGACAGGTGTTAGATGTGCAACCAGTGGGCAAATGAATATACACATGAACTGGTAATACCGAAAGTTACATAACAAGGTCTTGGAATATAGTAGCAGGCCTGGAGATTGTACCAGAACTCATGATGAAGAAAGGAGGTAGTGATGTGTCCTGTGTTGAACAGGGCTCACTATTGGTCAGAGGCATAGGACTACCCTGCATTGCAATAGATGCTTCTTCAGACGACCCATTGTCCACATTGATAGGTATTCTGACATCCTCAGGCGGTATTCCGTGGGGGAGGGGGGGTGCTGGCTCACACACCCCTAAGAGGTGATGCCTATTGTGTTCATACAAAGCACCATCGGATTGTACCACATAGCTTTTGGGCCTGTTAAGAGGATCCTTGCACAGTCCCAACTCTGTTAAACCCGACTGGGGTCTGGATGCGGATGGTCTGATGAGAGGTTTTGTTGTGATTGGCTTTGAGCTGTAACCTGGACGTCTCCAGTGCACTCTGCACATTGGTCTCAATGGTTGGTGTAAGCTTGGCTTTGGTGGTAAGAATAATAGTGCGACTGCATCTGGACAGAAGGGGTTGAGAAAGAGGGAGCTCATCCCTTGGGGTATTTCTCAAATTAAGAAGCGCCATGAATACATCTGAACCATCTCTGTAGCATTTGTCTAATAGGTGCTTTGCAAAACATACTGCCGTTTCTGCTAGTTCATTAGATTGCGGAGAGCACGGACTGTTAATGACATGTGAGATGTCCCATTCATTGGTGAAAGACTGGAACTCACCACTCATGAACTGCTTGGCATTGTCAGTGAGCAGCTTGAGTGGTATACCATGGGTAAATAAGTGTCTTTTTAATTTTATTAATGACTGTGGCACTCGTCAGTTTAGGAAGATAGTCTATCTCAAACCAAACGGAATATAAGTCCTCTAACACAAGGTGATCTTTCCCCCTCCACACAAAAAGATCTGCATCAACAATAGATCAAGGAAGGTCAGATACCTTATGGAGAGTCAGTGGTTCTATGGCATGATGGGGCCATAGAGCATTGCAGGGGGCACAAGCAGAGACTACCTGCACAATGTCCATAGCCATAGAGGGCCAATACAATGCATCCTTAGACCGTCGCAAAGTTGGCTCCCTCCCAGGGTGCCCCTGGTGGGCCTGCTGGGCATAAGATACTTGAAGAGCACATGGGATTACAAACTGCTGACCTCACAGGAGAATGCCCTCTGAGTGTTATGAATCCTAGTGCATTCACAAAGTGCAACGGAAGTGTAAGGCAAAGTGTCTTTATTCAGGTAAATATATTAACAAAGATAACTCAAATCCACGGATAACAGGTTCCAAAAGAGACTGTATAGTAAAATGGCAGGAACAAGTATAATAAGTTTACCCCAGTCCAGAAGGCACAAGGCTGTCCAGGAAAGCAGACAGAGTCCAGGAATCAAATAGAGACCAGACAAACAAATCCAAATAGCCAGGCAGAAATCAAGCAAATAGGCGAGGTGCAGAAGTCTGTCCAAAATGTCAGGGCAACAGGCAAAACAGCGTGGTCCAAGGTACAGGCAAATGATTCGGGGTCTCAGGCAAGCAGGCAAGGTCCAAGGTACAGGCAGGGGTCATACACAGAAGTTCAGTCCAGCAGGTATATAACAAATAGCACAGGAGCAGGTTAGCAGCAGCCAGGAACAAATGGATGAACTGCTCAGAGCACAGCTAGAGGCAGGTACTTAAAGCAGTGCAACAGGTGCAGTTCTAATTAGCATCAGACAAGGAGATTAACTCCTTCAGGCATGTTGCAGAGTTCAGGAGCAGGGCAGCAGCAGCACCTCTGATGGATTATAGGTTCTGCTGCCAGATAAAAAACAAAGGCAGTCATAACACTGAGATAGTTAACTCATCCCGGAAAGCAAAGAATGACTTGAGGTCACAAGGCAATTCCCTGGAGGAAGAAGACCAACCATGCAGGACGACCTGCGACAACTGTTGGCAAAGACCATCCCTGAGTGTAACATCATGCAGCTCTTCCCTGCATGGGGAGGAGAGGACATCAAACTCTATAACATCCATGTCATCGTTAGCATCAGGGACACCCGAGTTCAGAAGGTGAGCAGGTGATAAAGCATCAGCTACATGGAGGTCCTTTCCACACTTATACACCACATCAAGATGGTACCTTTGGAGCTTGAGCATGAGCCATTGGATATGTGTCAAAGTAGTGTGCATAGGTTTGAGGAGTGGTTGGTGATCTGTTTCAACCACCCCTGGACGTCCATAGATAAACTCGTGGAACTTTTATGAGGCAAAGACAAGGGCAAGCAGTTTTTTTTCAATCTGAGCATACCTGCAAACAGACAGCACCAAGACCATATTGGGAAGCATCAGCAGAGATGACCACAGGAATATGTGCATCAAAGAAATGGAGCACTGGACTAGAAGCGATTATAACCTTGAGGTGAGCAATAGCATCAGCATGACAGCCCAACCAACACCATTCAATTTCATTATGCAAAAGCTGACGGAGTGGAGCTGTGATGTCACTGTAGTGAGGCAGCAATTTGAAAGGTAATTTGTTATACC
The DNA here is from genome assembly GCF_038048845.1 of Mixophyes fleayi. Classification (NCBI taxonomy): domain Eukaryota; kingdom Metazoa; phylum Chordata; class Amphibia; order Anura; family Limnodynastidae; genus Mixophyes; species Mixophyes fleayi. The sequence goes on along the minus strand of NC_134403.1, from coordinate 249,211,620 downwards.
TAAAAATCGTTGCAAACCCAGCTTTTCTGTGGGGTTGGGCATTTGGTGGATGGCCCATGTCTTGGCTGGATCTGGCGTGACACCCTCTGACATTAGAATGTGGCCAACATATGGGACCTCAGTAACTCTGAAACGACACTTGTCAGGGTTTAACTGCATGTTGATTTCATGAATCCTGTGGAGTACTTTGCGGAGGCTCATGTTATCTTCTTACATTGTGCAACCTCACATGAGGATGTCATCAATGTTGAATTCACAAGGGTATCCCTCAAAGAGGTGCTCCATGCTGCTTTGGAACGCTTCACTATCAGTACAGATGCTATAGGTCATTAGTAAGAAGGTATGCCTGCCCAGAGGTGTCATAAATGTAGTGAGTAAGGATGACTCCTTGTCCAATATGATGTCAGAACCTGCAATTGGCATCCAGAGTGGTGAATAACTTTGTGTTTGGCATTTTGGCTATGACTTGCTCCACGGTCCTGAGGGGGTGATGCAGTCTCGCCAGAGCTTTATTCAGATGCGCACTGAACCATCCTTTTTAACTGCAGCAACCATGGCCAACACCCATGTGGCGGCTTTTACTACTGGAGCAATGACATCTAATGCTGTCATGCGAATTATTTCCGCAACCACCTTATCTTACATGGCCAAAGGCATCCTTCTGGGAGCACACACTGTAGGAGAACCAGACTCATGAAGACGCCTGTGATATGTTACATGGAGTTTTTAAATGGTCTCGCAATCGAACAGATCAGCAAAGTCTCATAATTCTGGAATATCCTGTTGGAGCATGTGAACGTTAGCACTTAATGTTATTAACCCCAGTTTTATACTGTCCAGTAGACCTAGCAAAGGTTTGACATTACTATCCACAATATGAAACTGCAGCGGGACACTTGTGGAGTGAAACGTGGCCATACCCACAGTCTTGATTATCTGGCCACCGTAAGCAATTAGATTCACTGTGTGAGATGAATCAATAGGTGTCTTGGGCTTTGTACACTGGAGTTCACGTGACATGCACCATAGCATTCTGCGCCACTATCAATTTTAATGTCGTTATTTGTATCCTTATTAACTATGGTAGTAAATATTTCACCCTTTTCAGCCCTGAGGTCAACATTGTCACAGTGTAGACCAGTGTCAGGATTGTTTTCTGGCAGTGTATCTAGCATATGGTGTGATGGGCTGCTGGAACATGCACTGTAGCGTTGTCTGTCATCAGCTTTGGGTTTGGACCTGCACCAGCGAGAAAAGTAATTGTGTTTACCACAGGCATTGCGGCGTTTATTGAAAGCAGGACATTTGTGACGTTCATATGAATGGCAACCGCCGGAATTCATACAGTGTGTTTGTTGCTGCTCGTGCTGCCAGAGGTCAACTAAATTGCACTTTTGAGGGACTGCTCATGTAACATGCATATGTGTTTAGCAGTGCCGAGTGTCTGTGTCTTCTCCTGCAGAAGATGCATACGAATTACATCATTATCAACATTCTGTCCCTGATAAGCTCAGTTCATAAGTCACCATATTCACATTTTTTGGTAATAGTTTCAATCTGGCAGTATATGACTGGATGCTTTCAGAGGGGCTCTGCACAGCAGTGTTAAATACATGTCTGTCCATTATTTTTTATTTTTCACTGATAAGCCATAGTTGCCTACTCTCCCGTAATGTCTAGGAGACTCCCGAATTTTTGGAAGTTCTCCCGGACTCCCGAGAGAGCAGTCCCCGTTGTTCAAGATGGTGGGGGCGGGGCTAAACGGCCCATCGTGGCCCCGTCCCCTGCTGTGATTGGCTAGAATTGCCTAAGCTCAACAGGAGCAGAGTCTAACGGCGCACCACGCGTGGCCACGGCCCCCTCGACGGACTCCCTCCCGGACAGCTGCCTTCAAAAGTAGTTAAGTATGTCAAAAGCATATCATCACATTTTTTTAATAGTGTGTCTGGATCCTCCCCCTATGAACAGACAAATGTGACAACTTTATCTACAGCTTCAGCACCAGCTAAATTGAGCAGGGTGTATGCCTGTAACTGTATAGGACTGTGCATACAGCTACACAATCCTTTGTAAAGAAATCAGCTCAATTTGCAGTTGAGAGGGCGCAAGGGATTCCCTCGCAAACTCCTTGCTGGAACCACCGACTGTACCTTCATTGCTAAAATATTACACTTTAACGATAGAGATATCATATTAAGCTTGGCTAGGCTGAAGGGTCCACTCGAATACAATTACCAACTTGTAGCAGTGTTTTCTGATTTTTCCTTAGATGTGCCCTAAAACACTGTGTCACACAAATTAATGTATTTTAGGCTACAAGTCAGGTTTGTTATTTACTTTATTTTATGTAAAACACTAGCTATAAAATCACAACAAATAACAGATATGTCTGCCCCTTCATCACACTGTTCCCAATTCATCATTGTGTGCACCTTATCACTATGTGCCCTCTTATCACACTGTGCCCCTTAATCCCACAATTGTTTACTTACCTTCCTACGGACCTCTCCTGCAGAGTGAGGCGAGTGTGTGCCAGCTGGACAGGGGCACAGGGATAGCAGAGAGGAGGATTGGAGCAACCAGCACACGAAGAGTCCGCTGTATGTCAGCAAGAACAGAGACCTTGGGGAAGTCAGAGGTGCGGAGGAGAGTCGGGAAGACAGAGATAAAGTGTTACTGGACGTCTGCACAGAGAGGAGCCATTTTAGGATCCAGAGGCTGAGAGCAATACTGATAAGACAGACATGTTTAATTCACTTTTATCGTGACTGAACTGAGCCATTCTTTATTAGTGAGGTAGGGAACAGGTAGGAAGACCTGAAGAATATTGTGTTCTGCCCTTTTGCTGGACTGATATAATAACAAGGGTGAATTTCAGGGACAGTCATCTAGGGGAAAGAAACTGAATTATATTGATGAGGAGCTGCTTAAATTGTTTTTCTACTGTATGTGAAAAGCCCATGTATCCACATGGTGAGGATCCTGTGTTATCAAAGTGACTACATGGTTGTGTAAATGAGAGACAGGAATATTGTGGAGTAACGACAGTCTACAGGAACAAAGTGTTGTTTGAGGAGAGCGATATAACAAGGAGCCTGAGGGAATCGGGACAGTGCTTTGTTCTAACTGGTTGCTAAACGCCCGCTCAAATTAAGAAAGTAAATGAAACTATTGTGTTGATACTACCTTCTGGCAGAAACTGCATCATTACCTGCATTTACCTGACCTCCCAATGTACTTCTGTGCTACCTGTCTATAAAGTTAAAGTAGTTCTTACAGAACTCTGTGTGTAGTTCTGATACTGGTTATCCTTGCTAGATAGATGTTGTGGAACAATGTTAGTGGGTTAAAAGGGGATGGAGGGCTCCTTGGTCTCTTTCTGTGTTGCTAACCCCAGGACACTACAGTCATAGCCAAAAGTTTTGAGAATGACACAAATATTTTTCACAAAGTCTGCTGCCTCAGTTTTTATGATGGCAATTTGCATATACTCCAAAATGTTATGAAGAGTGATCAGATGAATTGCAATTAATTTCAAAGTCTCTCTTTGCCACAACAATGAACTTTATCCCAAAAACAACATTTCCACTGCATTTCAGCCCTACCACAAAAGGACCAGCTGACATCAGGTCAGTGATTCTCTCGTTAACACAGGTGAGAGTGTTGACAAGGAGAAGGCTGGAGATCACTCTGTCATACTGATTGAGTTAGAATAACAGACTGGAAGCTTTAAAAGGAGGATGGCGCTTGAAATCATTGTTCTTCCTCTGTTATCCATAATTACCTGCAAGGAAACAAGTGCAGTCATCATTGTTTTGCACAAAAAGGGCTTCACAGGCAAGGATATTGCAGCTAGTAAGATTGCACCTAAATCAACCATTTATCGGATCATCAAGATCTTCAAGATCTTCAAGGAGAGAGGTTCAATAGTTGTGAAGAAGGCGTCAGGGTGCTCAAGAATGTCCAAGCAAGCGACAGGACTGTCTCCTAAAGTTGATTCAGCTGCGGGATCGGGGCACCACCAGTGCAGAGCTTGCTCTGGAATGGCAGCAGGCAGGTGTGAGTGCAACTACACGCACAGTGAGGCGAAGACTTTTGGAGGATTACCTGGTGTCAAGAAGGCCAGCAAAGAAGCCTCTTATCTCCAGGAAAAACATCAGGGACAGACTGATATTCTGCAAAAGGTACAGGGATTATTGGACTGCAGAAGACTGGGGTAAAGTCATGAATCCCCTATCCGATTGGGGCATCTGGAAAAATGCTTGTCCGGAGAAGGAAAGGTGAGCGCTACCATCAGTCCTGTGTCAAGCCAACAGTAAAGCGCCCTGAGACCATTCATGTATGGGGTTGCTTTTCAGCCAAGGGAGTGGGCTCACTCACAATTTTGCCTTAAAACACAGCCATGAAATAAGAATGGTACCAAAACATCCTCCAAGAGAAGCTTCTCCCAACCATCCAACAGTTAGGTGACAAACAATGGAGCATGTTCATTCATGAACGTTCATGAATACCTCTCCAGAACCACTGTTGTGTGTGTAAATTTATGTCAAAAATTGTTTGGCAAGAATAAAAAGAGTTGTAAGTTTGATTTCGAGGCCAATATTCAGTCTGCAACGTTGGGCCATATTCCAAAAGTGTTCAACCATTAAACTGGGTCATTCCATATCAGTTCAGCCAGGGGTGTCTACCACCCATCTCAGATCTGTTTGCAAATTTTCTGCCAAATATCTCGACAAAATAGCCGCGATTAGTAAATTATTTAATAAATTCAAAAATCAACATTTAATCAACTGTCAGACAGTCAAGATATTTGGCAGAAATAGTTGTTTTGACATCGTCTCTTAACTAACAAATTTTCGAACAAATTTGAGATGGGTGGTGGACATTAATTTTTTTTTGGGGTGATCTGATGTGGAATGACCCAACTACTATAAATTTACTTATCTCTATCCACAGGTATTCCGATTAAGAGCTTACAGAATCTGGATGGGTTTGGGACATGGTACTATGCTATATACTAGAGGGCATGTAACGGGAGACGTATGTGATCTTTCTGAGCAGAAGGGGTCATCTGACACATTACATATAGTTGGCCATCTTCTTGTCATAACATACCCATCATGTATTAACAAAATAGCATTTTATACTGAATGCAAAATGAAATCCACTTGGGTGATCAGGCTGCAAGTCAAAACTGTATTCATTCTTGTAGATCAACAAGAGAATGGCCACAAGCCCTAGAGCTTAAATAAATTTATCATCAATACACAATCAAGACTTTAAAAACATTTTATTAAATCAATTTGAGGTCTAAATTACACATAAGAGTCCTGTGTTCAATTTGGTAACCTTGGCAGTGTACAGTGCCTGTGTGCAAGGGTATGTTTTATTTACGACACAAAGGAAACACTTTGGCAAATACACAAAATTAACCCTCTTTTAAATTTGTCCCATGAATTAAGTGCAGTCATGTCAGTAGTGCATATTTGTTCCATGTACTAGGCCAAAATCTGCACATCTGCCCCAAAAATCATGGTATCCAAATAGTTCTAAATGGAGCATGTGGAAAAATGATAGATAAACAACCACCAGTACATTTTGCCAAAAGATCAATCTTTAGTAGACGTAGACAGACACGTTGCATCTGTAGACAGCTCTATGGGGGTTGTGCGCGTGCACTTGAACAGCAGTTTAGTCTCCCTGATTTTTTCACCATTTGGTGAATTGGCCACAAAGCTTAGCAGAACAAAGACAAAAATACAAAAATCACAGTAGCCCCAATAGCCATTATATTCTACATCCGAGAAATTTTGGGAGATCTATTGATCGAGAACTGTACAGAGGACAAGAGAACATACACAATCAGACAGACAGCAGAAGGGTGTCTAATAAAAATGTATGCCACTGGAGTCTGTCCTATTAATGGGTTCTAAGTCTTTACAAGCTCTTTCTCATTATCTGGAGAACGCTTGTCAAATGAAGAGCTACTAGTGCCCCATGGGAACTTTGCTTCCCACTTACAGAGTGTCATTACCTTAAGATCTTAAGGAACTTGTAATTCTGCATTTTGGCTTGGGGAGAGGAATCCATGCGACATCTGTCTTGATTGCACATCGCAGCCGACATATTTACTTGCTGCATGAACAACTATCAGAATATAATTTTATTTGTAATAATGTTGCTTCCAATGTGTTTTCTACAGAGATTCTTAAATTATTCAAGATATTGTATGCTTAAAATTCATGCAATGAGTGAAAAAAGTATCAAACTCAGCAAAATCACACCTGCCTGCTATTGTTTCACAAATGCTGCTTAAATATTGGGTACATAAACATTACCATTTCACATGCTTTTATCTTCCGGCTAGGTCTAGCTGCATTCACTACAGTGTGGATATAGCTGGACTGGCTATGAACATGAGTTAAATGGTCAGTATACCAGTATAGTTTTGCATTGCATGTAGTTTTTACGATGCTTTTTAAATTTAAGCTCTGACCAGTACAACATGTCTAAGTGTATACTGAAAATGTGCTGAAAATAGGTGCAAACTACACATTATGATTACAACCATTCAAACTGAAATCATCATGCGGTGAATGCAGCTGGATACAGTCTGAGAACAAGCACATGGGAAACACCAATGTGTACATTCCCAAAGATTAATTTTTACCTAAACATAATAATATAAAAGAATATGTAACTATTTACCTGGGCATATAATGCAGAACTATGCAAAGAAGCAATTTGCTAGAGGTATTTCACATAATTAATCAGAAGTACACAATGGGCATATTCTTGTAAGTACAAAAAAAAAAAACAACAGAGAATCCATCATATCCATCAGTGTCCACTATAGTGGATGCAGGTGGGAGGGTAAGAGCAAAGAAAGAAAAAATATTCCTATGGAATGGTGAACCTAGTAAGTAAATGTGTATGGCATCTTTAGTATATATGTAGGTATTACTTTCTAACTAATTACATTTTACACAAATTCTGAGTAGTGCCTCCTAAACCTCTCTGTTTATGTATACCTTGGTTGTACTTTTAAAATCTGTAAATCGTTATTTTAGGTTACCGTTTAACATTTGCTTTCATGCGCCCAAAGCATCCATTAAAGCATCCCAATGATGGATATTGTATTTTAGTGGTTTATTGAGATTAAAGTTCCATATTTATGTCTTGTAAAAGTACAGTTTCTCTCTTACACCTTTCCAGATGCGCAACATTTAACAAGGATTCTCTCCTGGTGCCTGAACAGAAAAGTCTCTTGGATAACACAAGAACACATGGGTGTCATTTGATCTTAAGTGAGCCCTTAGGTGTATAATTACACCAAATCTACATTGTGTATGAATATGTAATGTATTGTGTGTGTGATTGTCTTTCTAAATGTAGCACAAAGCAAAAAGGTAAGAACCTATTTTAAAAACTCAAAATTCTCCTATTTCATAAGTAAAATAGCAGTGTGTCTCTACTGTCACAGACAGCAGGAGTGCAGACAGCCCTGAGATAGTGCTGTAAAGAAATGAGGAGAAGTTTAGAATGATTTATAGAATGGTGGTGACCACCTCCAATGAGAAGAATAGATCCATGTATGCCTTGTCTAAACGAATGGAGCGTTTTCATATGGGCAATAAGCCATGGACCCTCGCATCTTCCTGCCACTGTATAAGGAAAAGTAGCACATCAAACATGTGCCACATGGAATCCACATTTGCAGCAGAAACACAGCTTTACATGGTCATGGTAAAATACGGTGTTACACCGTTATTGAAAGTCACCATCACAAATCATGGTTATAGGAGAATCATCCTGGTAGAGGAAAAACACCTGCTAGAGAATGGTAGAGGGCAGTTTCTTGACACGCCGCTGTGCCAGGATGGATGATTTGATTGGTTGCAGCTGAGGGGTTGGCTTAGAGCTGTTTAAGGCAGAATATGTTGCAGCCATAGCTCCCTGGAACATAAAATCATACATAACCATTAACTATATATCAATTGTAGTATCAGATATTACAGCAGAGTACTATTTAACAAACCAAAGTAAAATGTGCACCTTTAGTAAATCACTACGTGAAAAAGCAACAAAAACAAATAATTAACTCTATCTACTCAAGTTTTGCATTCATGCAATAAAATGTATTACCTCTATTTGAGGGGGTCTAGATTGTGCTGCTTTGCAATAGAAAAGAGCTACATATGGATATATTAATACATATATAACATCTACACACACACACTTATTTTGATAAAGTGATACTTCTAATTGAATAAATTAGTTTGTCTTTTATAACCTAGAAGGGAAATGTTAAGGGCAAAGTACAACAAGGCTCTCTCACCTTGACCAACTGTGCATCTTGTCGGTTAAGTTGACTCTGAGGTAGTAAGTCTCTTTTTGTGATCCATTCATGTTGCAGAACTTGACGGGCTGTTAATCGGCGATGGGGGTCCACATGTAACATGCGTGAGACCAGGTCCTGTGAGAGGACAGAGCACATTAGGAATGCACAATTGTGTGGCACAGCTGGAACTCGATAAATGCATTATGAGAGAAACTTTACTTACCTTTGCCGAATCTGACACAGTGCTCCAATTTCCCCCTCTCAGTGTAAACTTTCCACCCCCAATCCGTGTCAATATCTCCTCTGGTGTGTCTTCTGGGCCATTAGCAAACGGTGTGTATCTGTAACCATGCAGAGAACCACCAATGACCTTTGATCACGTAAGTAGCCGTACATTAACAATTGCTTTGCATTTAGAATTATTTCAACATATCTGCATTTCTAAAACTACTCTTCCTAGAGGAAATATTATCAAACTAAACTTAATTTGATTGTATTTAGTGGTTTGCTTTAAACTCCTTGTTAATTACTTGCCATTTGAAGAGAGCATCCAGTAACAAACTAAACATCCCTAGTGGTAATAACAACAACTTTTTGAAATCTGCCAAATGTATTTTATTAATAAAAACAAAATAGAAAAAAAGGATTCAGCATAAGGGTTAATTCTCACAGGAATGGAAAATGCTAAATTATTCCGCAACGACCAATGTAATTGCATTGTTAAAATATGGCGAACTACTCTATATTCATGTCTGGTTTTAGTCATGTTAATTTGCCATGACCCATTAAATATACGCAACACACTTTATCAAGTCAAAAATCATGCATAGCTAAAATTTGATGGATCAGACCGTGCATACCTCTTATACACTAATGTTATCGTTTTGTACACTATAAATGGGTAGATATTACAATATGTTGATATTCCCTTACACCTAGTTTTCTAAATGACTGAGTACAACAAAATTATTTTCTTTTATTAGGCAGACACACAATAACAATATTCCTCTCACAACAATCACACAATTGTCACCCACATATCTCAGGGGGTGTACAATAAAGCAAATTGGTTGTTCCCAGGGCCGGATTTACCGCTAGGCAACCTAGGTACCTGCCTAGGGCCTAGCAGCTCTCGGGGGGCACAGCTGGGGGGGGGACAGGAGCAATTTAAAAAAATATAATAATAATTTCGGCCCCTCCCGAGTCGGGGGAGGGGCCACACGGGGCTAGTGTGGTGGCTGGTCTCCTCCCTCCCTCCTCTGTGTGGCCTGCTGTGTGTCACATGGGACGTGCACCACGTCACACGTGCTGTCCCATGTGTGAAGGGGATACAGACAGCTCCACGGCTCCTAGATGGAAAAAGGTAAGTTGGGGGAGGGGTGGGGTAGTATAGTGTGTGTGTGAGGGGCCACTGCGTGCGTGTATTATGTGTGTGTGTGGGGCCACTGCGTCCGTGTATTGTGTGTGTGTGTGAGGGGCCACTGCGTCCGTGTATTGTGTGTGTGTGTGTGTGTGTGTGTGTGTGTGTGTGTGTGTGAGGGGCCACTGCGTGCCTGTATTATGTGTGTGTGTGTGAGGGGCCACCGCGTCCGTGTATTATGTGTGTGTGAGGGGCCACTGCGTCCGTGTATTGTGTGTGTGTGTGTGGGGCCACTGCGTGCCTGTATTATGTGTGTGTGTGTGAGGGGCCACTGTGTGCATGTATTATGTGTGTGAGGGGCCACTGTGTGTGTGTGAGAGAGGGGCCACTGTGTGTGTGTGAGAGAGGGGCCACTGTGTGTGTGAAGGGGAGGGGGGGGGCCCAAACCGATATCTTGCCTAGGGCCCCATGAGGTGTAAATCCGGCTCTGGTTGTTCCTCACCTTTATTACTGTGACTTTACCAGTTAGTCTAATAGCACAGCAAGCCACATGAAAATAAGTTTTAAATGTGTTATATGTCAATGAACCTTTTTTCTGTAATTTGTTTTATTTATTCGATTTTTTATAATAGAAGAAACAATCAGTCTCCGATGAGTTACAATTTTCACAATAATACACAGGAGTGAAGTACAGATTATGATACAGCATACATTTATTTTTGGTAGTTACACTACAATCAATCATAATCCAAGGTAGCAAATGCCAATCTATCTATAGCCAATCTATTAAATTATTAAAGATTGTCTTGGAACAGTTGCAATAGTTAAGTTACTTTGGATACAATCATAGCTCACACCCAATTTCCCATATCTTTCTAGATTTCTAGGCCTGTAAAAGGAATTTTATAGGGTCCCTTTATGTCATCAAGGATTTCCATAAGGACAATTTAGGTAATAACTATAACCAAAAATCTCTCATTTGTAAAGGAGGAGCATTGAACACTAAAGCTCGTCTTACTATAAACGTATTGGTTATATAAAGTGTGGAGCTCTAGATCTGCTGCCAATGGGGAAAAAAGAGGAATGGTTCCCTAACTCTGTAAATTTCAAATATACAGAAATGTTATCCCAGGCGCAATGAGTATATGAAGTTAGTAAAAACAGGTACATAGAATTTTAGAAGGATAATGATGATCTAATTGATCCATTCCTCCAGGTCATTTTGTTGGTATATATTAGAAAAATTTTACCTGTTTTCAAAACCGATATGTCAAATATAAATTGGCTTAGTAATAGTAACACTGCCTTAATTTCATACACTCATTGCGCCTGGGATTACATTTCTGTATAAAAGTAATAGTGTTCATAGCACTCAAATCACTCTGTGCTGACAAACTAAAGTGGATTGGGGCTGCTCCTCCACTGCCACTCAGGAGCAATTTCACTCTCAAAACTTTAATGCAACATATTCTGAATCGTTTTTGCATGAAGAGAATGGTGAACGCTCCTCCCCTGTCAATGTTTCAGCATGGAGCGATGCAAGTGCTATGAACATTTATTATTGTTTATTTATATAAATATTTCTAGCTGGAAAAGCACTAGCGTTCAAAGCCGCCTTCTGAAACGATCCTAAGGGATATTTAGTTCTTGCATCCAATGCAAGTAAACACACTTCTACCAGCGACTATGCTACCCAAAGAGTAGGGATAATAAGGCTGGATGGTATTCAGTGTTGTGCTCAGTGACTGCCAGGAATCATCTAAAAACAGTATCAAATTATAAGTATAAAATCCTATTTTTTAACCTCTAGCCCTAATGTCAACCCCCTAAATGAGTCATAGGATCTTTAGTTGCCAGGGCTTCTATATATAACATCAACAGAAAATGTGAAATTGGGCACCCTTGTACAATGCTGAAGTGAGAATGAGGCAGACAGAAGAACATGGACTGCAATATGTGCAACTGGGCAGCTCTATTTTCACTTGCATTTGGTCTGGTTGTTAGAAGCAGATATCACATACTTTTGATAGAGGATCAGGATGCTCATTTAATCATTTACCATGTATGCGCACTACGCTTGTATATGCACTTACCCTGCCAGCATTGTATACAGGAGGATTCCCAGGCTCCAGATGTCACATCCTTCGTCATACCCCTGCCTCTTCAACACCTATGAAAATGATAAATGTATTGTTACTAAATCCTGCCACCTCATTGTCTTTTTTTATACTTTGTAGAAATATATAACTAACTGTCTTCCTGAATGCCTCTTTTTCTTTATTTCCCTAAAATCTGTAGCCCTTCATGGATAAAAAGTGCCCCATTACCTCAGGTGCCACAAAGTTAGCTGTGTAACAGGGGGTCATTAGTAATCCATTTTCTGCTCGCAGCTGTTTTGCGAATCCAAAATCACAGATTCTTATGGACTCAGAGTTTCCAGATTCATCAACATACAGGATGTTACTTGGTTTCAGATCTCTATGAACAACCTGAAATGCGAGAGGAATAATGATAAAGAATTTGGGTTGAATTCCTGCAAACAGAGGGAAGAGGTGAGTGAAGAAGTGAATTGTGTGTGGAAATTCTCACCCCTTGTGAGTGTAGATACTCCACAGTCTTGCAGATGGTCAGAAGAACAGCAGAGGCCTCCCTCTCGGAGAAAAACTTCTGACGTAAAATCCTGTCAAGCAGTTCTCCTCCTCTCATAAGCTCAGTAACAAGTTGGACACTATTTCCCTCTTCATATACCTGTCATGGGGTTATATAGTGGAATGTTTATCAACACTTGTTCTCTGCTGATAACTTAATAACAGTGTTACACTGTTTTTCAAACTATATATATTGAGAACAGTTATCTTTTGAATCTACAAATTGACTGAAGGTGTGATCATCTATACGAATGGCTGAGCACTTACATCCTTTAGTGTAATTATGTTGGGATGTTGTCCATATCTGCGTAAAATCTCGATTTCTTCTGATGGATCCCTCTTAGTTTTGTCTATCACCTGCGGAAAATAAACACAGAAAAGAAACATTACAAAAGATAAATAAAGGTTAAAAGGTACCGTACACTACATGGCGAGACTAATAGGAAGTGGATGTGTAGTACTTAAGCACACCTGAATAGTGTAATAACCAAGTGCTTCATAGCAAGAAACGTCACCTTCTAACACATCACGCAACGAAACGTCACCCACTAACACATCACGCAATGGAAGGTAGAATGTGGGAGCAGACAAGAATCATTTTCAAACGATGTATAAGACCCAGTGATGTTTTAGTACAAAAGCCCCTTCATCAAGGAAAAAGTATTCTACCTTCTATTGAAAGTTGTACCTAGGCAACAGGAAAGACAAATTTACATATATTAGGGTTTTTTTCTTACCTTCACAGCATATTCCATGTTCGTTCCCTTGTGAACACAACGCTTGCAATAAGAGTATGCACCAACGCCAATAGTCTGCCTCAATGTGTACACATCACTGAATGCAGTGGTTTTACTGTGCATCTTTAAGAAAACAAAAGAGTGAGGTGAAAGTCTGACACTGTACTGCACCACTCTTATTATAAAATACAAGGTACAAGCAGGCATAGCATAAGATGAGAGTCATGCCAAAACACAGTGCAAGTGTGTGAGAAAATGTCACCTTTGGTACAGAGAGTACTGGAGACACTGATGTTTTTACATCTTCATTTATGGAAGGAGCTACAAAACTAAAGCCACGGAACAGCTGATGAGCTCCTGCACTGGGGGGTATTCCAGGAGAATCTGGAGAACAGAGAAAATAGCTTGTTACAATGAGTAAATTAGGAGTATGTTTAACTCATTCTATATCCAGGAATTTTCATTTATTCTACAACTTAAAGCATTCACATACCAAATATGTGCTCATCACATGTGAAACATAATAGAGGAGTAAATATTTGTGGTTATTTAATTTTACTTTAGTAATTAAAGTTTTTCCCTGATTACATTAGTAGATATATTATTTACTTAATAGATGTGCAAGTGTTTATATAAAATTTAGGTTACATCTAAGCTCATGTTAGAGCATGCAGAAAGCTGGTCTAGTGCTTACTATACCCAAGGACTCTTTCTATCTTGCATAGGAATCCCCCACAATAATGCACAGCATGATGCATATAGTTAGTGGATTGGCACAGACAGTCTGTAGATGAAGAACAAGTTACTTAACTACTGAATATACTTCTGATATTTCTTTACATGATAAAATAAAGAGGAAACATAAATCATGTATGTACTAGGAGTACAATGACTTATCTTTAAAATTAATTCAAAACTACTGGAGTAGGTGATACAAAGATAGTGTAAATGACGCACCCGGCCGTCCACATGATGTAAAAGAAAACGTGATTATCAGACCAGACCACCTTCTTCCATTGCTCCATGGTCCAGCCCTGGCGCTCATGTGCCCTTTGTAGGCGCTTTCGGCAGTGGAAAGGAGTCAGCATACGAAAGCTGTGATGCACTCTGTGTTCTAACACCTTTCTGTCGTAGCCAGCATTAACTTTTTCAGCAATCTGTGCTACAGTAGCTCTTCTTGGACTGGACCAGACAGGCTGGCCTTTGCTCCCCACTTACCAATGAGCCTTGGCAGGGCCGGATTAAGGGGGGGGCACAGGGGGCACGTGCCCCGGGCCCCCCTCTCTAAGAGGGCCCCCCCGCCGCCTGCTGTCCGCTGATCGGATCACCTTGATCCGAATCTTCTCCTGCTGGTGCAGCTGTGGGAGCCCCGCTGACGCATGCGCACACAGATAAAATCCTTGTCAGCGGGGGCAGATGTACAGCAGCACCGTGGCTGCTGTACATTCTAAGGTGCCCGAAATGGAGCTAATGCTGCGCATGTGCAGCTGCAGCAGCTCCTTACAGGCAAAGACCACTGGGAAGACGTGAAGAGTGGGCTGATCATGGCTTCCTAGGTGAGTCACACCTTCCCTGGCCAATCTTAGTTTCTAATAATAATTCATTTAAATATATCATATACAGTTTATATTCATTTATAGAGGTAATGAAGAGAATAGGAATAGGTATGTTATAGAAGAATCCCCTACTTTATTAATCATTATTAAAGTAATACTGAAGTGTGTGTGTGTGTATATATATATATATATATATATATATATATATATATATATATATATATATATAAAATGTATTTTATATGCAGTATCGTTGCTAGTTTTCACGTGCGGCATCAATGGTATTTTTCATGTGCGGTATTAATGGTACTTTTCATGTGCGGTATTAATGGAAGTGTTCATGTGCGGTATCAATGTTAGTTTTAATGTGCGGTATTAATGGTAATTTTCATGTGTGGTATTGATGGTAGTTTTCATGTGTGGTATTGATGGTAGTTTTCATGTGCGGTATTGATGGTAGTTTTCATGTGCGGTATTAATGGTAATTTTCATGTGTGGTATTGATGGTAGTTTTCATGTGTGGTATTGATGGTAGTTTTCATGTGCGGTATTGATGGTAGTTTTCATGTGCGGTATCAATGGTAATTTTCATGTGCGGTATTTATGGTAGTTTTCATGTGCGGTATTAATGGTAGTGTTCATGTGCGGTATCAATGGTAGCTTTAATGTGTGGTATTAATGGTAGTTTTCATGTGCGGTATTAATGGTAGTTTTCATGTGCGGTATTAATGGTAGTGTTCATGTGCGGTATCATTGCTAGTTTTAATGTGCGGTATTAATGGTATTTTTCAATTTTTCATAGGCGGCATCAATGGTAGTTTTAATTTGCAGCATTTTAGTATGAGGAAGCATTGATTTTTCTTTTGTAGACAACCTAGGCGAGTCCCCTGGGAGCGCTGTAAGTGTCATTCTGTGGGCTTTATGCGTCATAATGCAGGATGTGCATAAAGCAGGATGTGTCAATGCTTACAGTCTTATACAGCCTTATACCTGATGGCGTTATATTACATGCATTTTATACAGTGGTGTTACAAGTACCTGTTGTAATATTCATATCTATTACATCCAGCGATCTTATCTATGTATTTATATATTACCTTATCACCTAGTTTTGCATAGACTTGGTTGTGATGAGTTGTGTCTGCTTCCCATGATGGATTAGCTGATGTGACTGCAGTTTAACAGTTAAATCATAATAACTTTCAAGTAGTACTTATTTTCATAATTTGGGTGATAAATATAATGTTGGCAGATATTTCAGGAATATTAAAATAATAGCATTGTATTGCAAAAAGTGTCTTGCGGAAGCTGTACATTTTTCTCTTACCATATCAATAAGGTGTGTAGTCCCCAACCAGTCTGGGATCCTTATGTCAGTGCCCTGAGAGGTGCCTATGTGTTTTGCAGAGTCCCTAGCTCCAGAGCTGGATTAAGGGAGGGCCCCAGGATGCCCCCTGCACCAGGTTCTGCATGGTTCTTGGTGTTACCCCCAAATGCCGGTATACAGGGGACAGCACAGGGTCCTCCATTTAAGTGCTTAGTCAGCACTATTCGCCTAAGGTGCCATCGCGCTGGTATTATAGTGATACCATGCATGTATGCAGTTAATTTTATAATAAAGCTGTGACTGGGATGAGGAGCAGAGAGGAGACGCTCTGCCTCCCGGGCTTAAGGTATGTGAAGGTCTGCAGCTGAGGAGGTAAATGAGAATTGGGGGTGTGGTAGTTGAGAACCACGTTGATGAGGAGGGAAATGAGGTGAAGGTGGAGACAGAGAAGAGGATTGAGGAGGCAATGTGGATGCTAAGTAGGTGGAGAATGAGGAGTGAGAGGGAAGATAGAAAATGTGTTTGAGGGGGATAGAGGTGCAAGATGAAGAAGGGGATTCAGGAGGGGGACATGGGGATACAAATGTAGAACAGAGAGTTAGGATGTGGTGCTAAGACCTCGATTTTCTATTTTCCCTATAGCAGCTTTCATTGTGGACCCTCTCTCCCTGCCCCTGAAAAGTCGCATTTAAAAAAGTTGGCATCTTAAGAGACTGAAGAAAATGACAAAGTAAAATTGTAAAGTTACAACTGTGCCATGGATGTTATCTAATGTCTCACTTTCTGTAACCACATGGACATTTGCACTGCCTATCAGGACACTGCCAAACACAATTTACCACCTGTTTTTACCGCCACTTATTCCATTAGCTCCCCTCCTCTGGACATACACTAACTTTATATGCAAATGCATGGCGAGGCCATGTAAAAATGTTAATATTAAGAAAACAAAATGAAAATGACATAAAACACCTTCAAGCTAACTGCTGCCACAGACATTAGCATCTGTTGCCTTGCCACACTCCAGACCTGCTAATGCTTAGTTGGACTAGGATGGAAGGGATGACCGATATATACATACACATGCAAAGATAATTTTATAATTATATGGGTCAATTGACATGATGGAGGACGAGCTGTCTGGGTGCAGGCTGCAAAAACAGAAAGCGGAAATAACATGTAGGAGAAAGCAGGATAGTCTGTCATCTGTCCTGAATATGGTGGGGCAGTCCCGAATTTGGGTGACTGTGCCACTTAGTCAGAATGGACAGTTGGGATGTATGTCCCTCTTTATACTTCTCTGTTCGTGAAGGGGGAGCTGTGTGCACTTAATACTAGTGAACATAATATTGCCTGCGTATTTGGCCATATTACACCATAGGGCCCCCTCTGTCTTAAGTGCCCCGGGCCCCCCAGAGCCTTAATCCAGCTCTGAGCCTTGGGCACCCATGAGCATGTCGCCAATTCAACGGTTGTCCTTTCTTAGACCACTATTGGTAGGTACTAACCACTGCACACTGGGAACACCCCACAAGACCTATCATTTTGTAGATGCTCTCGCCCAGTCATCTAGCCATCACAGTTTGGCTCTTGTCAAAGTCACTCTCCTTACGCTTGCCCAATTCAAATTCTGTGAGTATCAATATAAAACTGCACTAAAAGGTCTCATACTTTGACAAAAGTTGTGAAATTTGACATTACATGTAACCATAGTATATTTTATTCTGAAAGACTTACAATCGTGAAGTCGGATATGGAAAAATATCTTCCAACATGAATCATAGACTCTTTGGTTGGGTTTATGAATATTAGAGCTTTTCTCATACACACTGGTAATAAAGTAATAAACATATACCTTATGTCTACAGTCTGATTTATTTTTTATTCTGACCTATTCAGGTTCCTTACCCTGTGCCTCATTGGTCTTTATAGAGTCTTCTTTCAGACATCTATTTCTTGCTCATTGCTATTTTGTGTTCTCATTCTTCATCAGACAGCAAAGACATGCTGCTGCTTGTACTATGTATGTGTTATGGGTTCATCAACAAGATTTCACCAATCACTAATACCAAACACCAACCTCTTGGAGTGCGTGAGGTGAACTCTGAGTCAAAGTAATATGTGTCATCTGGTTGAGTAACTGCAGGTTTGAATGGAGGACTGATCTCTCTGCGGAACAGCTTCTGTGGGAATAGAAAAAAAGAAACACTTAAATAAATCAATGTGGTTTTGGTGTTAGCAATTTGGTTCAACCAAAAATCTACTATCTTACTTTTCTATATACAAATAGATAATTGTTGCTGCATGAAACAAGGTGACCCCAAAGTACAATAATCTCTCATCAGAGCATCCTTCATGGTAATACCATGTATTTTTTGGCAGTCATCTACAATTTAGTCACAAGGAGGCATTACTGCAATCTATAGGTGGATACATATATACATATATTCTTTCACAGCCATATGGGGGATTGATAGCGCTCTATTCTTTATATGTTCTTGATGTTTTATATATATTATTCCAACAAGTGTATAAATGAAGATTAAAGAGAGATATGAGCTGCAATCATATGTGTGGTGCTCTAAGGAACTCTTGTTTATTTTTATTCTATCACAACCTCCCCGACCACATGGCACATTCACGCACTAAATGATACAGTTACATATATGCTGGGTAACATACATTTATAGACTAATACAAAATATACCTTCCATGCAAAATGAGCACAAATCCCCAAAAAGCCTGTTTTGCCAGATTATAATGCTTTCATACTGCCGCCCCGGCAATATCCTGGGTTTTTCAAGCCGGGTTTTTGCCGGGGATCGGAGAGTCCCAGCTCAGAAACACCATTCATACTACACCTCGGACCCGGGAATTTCCCGGGTTGACCCCATTCATACTGCACAAGTCTGTGCCCTGGCAATTTGTGGGAGTCATCACCAGAGCAGTTTTCATTGGCTGAAAAATGGTGATGTCATTGAAAGGCGACTGTTTTTTTTTCTTCCACGGGCTCCCACCGATGACATCATCCTCCAGAGACAGGCAGACAGCCAATCAGCTTGTTTTCTGTGCACCCGGGTTGAAAAACCCGGGTTGCACCATTCATAGTGCAGGCAACCCGGGTCCGACCCGGGAATTACCCCTCGATAAATCCCGGGTTTTTAGACCCGGGATTTTTGACTTGTACCATTCATACTGCACCAAGACCCGGGTCGTTTGAGCTCGCCCCGGCAAAAACCCGGGATTTTGGTGCAGTATGAATGGGGTATAACTAAAACTTTGTCAGTCCGATTATTTTTAACATTTAACCCCTTTGCACAACATTTAACTCTATAGCTTATTTTGGGTCTAGTGCCAAGACAGCATTAGAAACTCACATTCCAATCAATGGTGGAGAAGAATGGGTGACGCTTAATTTCTTCTGCTCCCTCAGTGCCAGATCCTGGAAAACCACAGCACAGAAAGCATGTTACCTATAGACAGTTAGGGAGTAACATGGCACAGCACATCAATAAGCATGATAAGGTCAGCAAATGTGTGTTCCCCTAGTGTGGGAGACAACACAATAAAACAATCACTCACCTAGTCTGTTAGTGGGATTTCTTTTAAAGAGACAGCGTAACAAACCCTGCGCTTCACTGCTGAGAAACTGGGGCATTCCCAGTTTAGCTCTAAAAGAGATGTAGGAGTAAAAGTTTGGAAAATGAGATCATTTGAATAACAAAAAGGTGAGGACTGGCAGATAAAGCACTTGAAGGACTACTGTTTTAGAAGTCAGACTAGCAAACTTGATAAGGTTGTTTACCATGTTATTGAAATGATTAAAACAACATTTCGGTTCTCCAGAAGGATATAAATACATTAGAGACTGTACAAAGAAGGGCAACAGCACAAAACTTACCCGGAAAGACTAAAAGATCTTAATTTGTATAGTTTGGAGCAGAGAAAGGAAAGGGGGACATGATAGAAACTTTCAAATATACCAAGGGCTTTAACAAGATACAGAAGGGAAACATTCCTTAAAGGAAGAGAAGTACTAGAACACGCGGACATGCACTGAAACTGGAGGGAAGTAGGTTCAGAGTAAATTTGAGGGAAAACTACTTCACAGAAAGAGTAGTGGATAAGTGGAATAGCCGCTCATCAAAGGTGGTAGAGGCTAATACAGTAGAGCAAGTTAAACACGCTTGGGATAGACATAAGGATATTCTTACAAAGATTAAAGGATCAAATAGGGTTTGAGGTTACCATAGGTTAATAAAAAAAAAAAAAAGACAGACGAGATGGGTCAAGCGGTTCTTTTCTGCTGTTAAATTCTAATGTAAGCAATTAACTTCATGTCTGTTTCTGTACAAACATGTGATCTGGAGAGTAAGTGTTCCAGTGTGTTTGTGCAACTGTGCATACATACATATACCGATCAGCCACAAAATTAATACCACTGACAAGTAACGTGAATAACATTGATTATCTCATTACAATGGCACCTGTCAAGGAGTGGGATATATTAAAGCAGCAAGGGAACAGTTAGTTCTTGAAGTTGATGTGTTGGAAGCAGGAAAATGGGCAAACGAATGGATCTGAGCAACTTTGATAAGGACCAAATTGTGGTGGCTTGACGACTATATCAGAGCATCTCCAAAACGGCAGGTCCTGTGGGTGTTCCCGGTATGCTGTGAACAACTGGTGAACCGGCGTCAGGTTTATGGGTGCCCAAGACTCACTGATGCGTGTGGGGAGTGAAGGCTAACCTGTCTTGTCCAAATCTACATAAAAGCTACTGTAGCACAAATTGCTGAAAAAAGTTAATGCTGGCTTAAATTGCATTGCAGCTTGCTGCGTACAGGGCTCCATAGCCGCAGAATAATCAAAGTGCCCATGCTGACCCCTGTCCACCGCCGAAAGTGCCTACAATGCCGAAAGTGCCTACAATGAAGGTGGCCTGATCTAATAAATAACGTTTTCTTTTACATCATGTGGATGGCCAGGTATGTGTGCATTGTTTACCTGGGGAAGAGATGGCACCAGGATGCACTATGGGAAGAAGAGTAGCCGGCCAGCGAAGGCTGTGTGATGCTCTGGGCAATGTTCTGCTGAGAAACCTTGGGTCTTGGCATTAATATGGATGTCATTTTGACACCTACCACTTACCTAAACATTGTTGCAGACCAAGTACATCCCTTCACGGCAACAGTATTCCCTGATGGCAGTGCCCTCTTTCAGCAGGATAATGCTGAAAGATAATTCCCACACTGCAAAAATTGTTCAGTAATGGTTTGAGGAACATGACAAAGTTCAAGGTTTTGAATTGCCTGCCAAATTCCCCAGATCTCAATCCGATCAAACATCTTTGGGATGTACTGGAAAAACAAATCAGAGTCATGACGGCCCCACTGCGCAACTTAAAGCACTTAAGGGATTTGTTGCGAGCATTTTGTGCCAGATACCCAAAGACACCTTCAGAGGTCTTGTGTAATCCATGTCTCGATGGCTCCGAGCTGTTTTGGTAGCATGAAGGGGACCTACATAGTATTAGGCAGGTGGTTTTAACATTGTGGCTGATCAGTGTACAGTCTGCAATGCAGTAGGAAGTGCTTCCACTGCTTGAACTGAGGGGCCAAACATCTGGGCAAGTTGAAAGACAATCCTCAGCTTGTTTGGGTATGTCAGCTTATAGAAGCTACTCATCGTCCTACTACACCATGGCCATTCAACGCTTGGATCCAGGATGATCTTTTAAAAGGCCAGTTAAACTGTGTAACCATATACATAAACAGAATGGATTAAGGCAGTAATTTAGGTTTCAGTGGTCATTTTTTATGCCTATTGATGTCTTTGCTCTTGGGATTTGTCAAACTCTTTATTATTTATATGCCAACATACATAGTGATGAAAATCAAACAATGTGCAATACCACAAAACTAACTGGTGACTTATTGTCACCCACTGAAAATACACACACAGAATATTATTGGAGCTGGTGATTAGTGGTTTGAGAAAAGGAAGCAGTGGAGATCAGGCTGGTCAGTCTATGAAAGGAAGTTTATTTGTGTGTTTTACGTGGAGGGGTTTACATTACAGTCGAGGAGATCTGAGGGAGTGCTATTGTCAAATCTGCTGTACAAAGGGCTTAAGGCAGGGGAATGTATGTGGGGTATTTTAAATGCAGTGGAAAAAAAGCTTTTGTTAGCCTCACAGTGCCTTATATCCTGGACTAGGTCATCTCCCTTTACAGTGTCTGAACAGACAGGGAGCAAAATGCTGTTGGCAGACTGGGCATGTTAGGGATAAGTAAGGTCTGACCTTCAGTAGAATGTATGTGTATTTGGAGTTGTGTCTAGATGTGTTGTGTTTTGGTGAAAGTGGTGTTAAGGGGGGCTGAATGTCCATTGCTGTGCAAATGTGTCTGACAAGAGATCCCCTGTCCTTACAACATTTCAGTTTTAGTATATAGGAAAGTATAGCTCCTTCTAAATCTTTGACCTACTTTAGGATTAGTGTCATGGTTTCTTTACGGTCTTTGCCTTGAAATGGTAGGGATCCTGTAAGCATCTCAAACTGAGAAAATAGAAAGAAGATATGTTACAAGGAGAGGACGTAACATTAAACATTTCAATACTCAACTCACTTCTTAATACTTATGCTGCTAGGCTCCTGTGCAGGGTATGTACCTAAAGTGCCCAGGCTGAATTTCACTTAGAGCAGAAATTACTGTTTAAACTTAGTATAGCTTAATTCATTTTATGTTTATATGACTTTATTTTGGTAGCATTGTGGAATAAAATGTCACCCTTTATTTGCATTAAAATTAGCAGAAATAGGACAATACTTGTACCTAATGATTGATATATGTGTATTTTATCAGATGTGCAGTATACCAATTTGCAGCCATTATTAAGTTTATATGTAAATATTTTTATATGTGTAAGAATTAACCATTTTCTTTTACATTTTTATTACAAAACATTTGTTTACAAATAAAATAAAATATTAAAATACTAGAAGCAGGAGCCAATCAAAGAGTCAAATTGAACATCCAGACTTAGAGCATTCCCAAAGTTCTTGATCTATCTTTGCCAACTACTTTGCGAATTGGTGGTATCAAAAAGCTAACCTGTTCCTGCTATTTGCATATACATATATGTAGGCTGGCTATGAATTCCATGCACCCATATGAAGTACCCAGCTGTAGATGACAGCTTCTAGTTCCATGACATGGCCACAACCCATTGTTTTCCACTGTATCATCATCACCATTTATTTATATAGCGTCACTAATTTTGCAGCGCTGTACAGAGAACTCACTCACATCAGTCCCTGCCCCATTGGGGCTTACAGTCTAAATTCCCTAACACACACAGACTAGGGTCAATTTGTTAGCAGCCATTTAACCTACCAGTATGTCTTTGGAGTGAGGGAGGAAACCGGAGCACCCGGAGGATACCCACGCAAACACGGGGAGAACATACAAACTCCACACAGATAAGGCCATGGTCGGGAATTGAACTCATGACCCCAGTGTTTTAAGGCAGATACTGCTTAATGAGGATACTTGTGTTAACACAAAGGGTTAAGAAATCCTGCAAAAGCACATTTGTCATACTCCTACAAACCCTTCCTTTAAGGTTAAATGGATAAAAAACAAAAAACAAAACAGATTTAAAAAAAAAAGTTACCATCTACCTTTGTTTTTAGGCTTTGTGTCAACAACATATCTTACAACACATATAAATAATTATTATTTCTATAGGCAGATGAACTAGACAATTAATTTGTCTAATTATTTTCTGGGGTGGCACTAATTAAGCCAAAGTAACTGTGATGAACCACAGCAGTGCTATCTTTAATCCCCCCACCTCAAAAAAAAATAAAAATAAATAAAAGATCTGTAGTGTATGCAAAAGATAGTTCTACATTTAACTGATAAAGATGTAGTCTCGTCACAAATTTATAAAATCAACCTGACATTAAAGGGGTCAAACAAGGTAGGTTGGTTAACAATTCATAGGAACTTTCAATTCAATATTCAAAACTTAAAGCTACTCGGTTATTGTTAGCTGACTTTATTCAGTACTCTGAAAGTAATTTACCATGAGCACACCATAAGACCACCAATCTGCACTGTGAGTGTGGCCCTGCCGATTCACCACCTCGGGAGCCATGTACTCCACTGTACCACAGAAAGAGTATGCCTTCTTTTCATGGTCTATCGCCTCTTTACTGAGTCCAAAATCTGAAGAAAAAACAAAACAAAAGAACAACAGTGTGAACAGCATAAGTATTCTACAGAAGCTTGTGACAGAGACACAGCCCACTCTCTCAATAGTACGAAGAGACGCAAGAATGCTCCACAGACGGAGTTAGGAGGCGGAGGTTCAAGCAAGCACATAAAGGGTGACTTACCAGTCAGTTTAATGTGGCCCTCCTCATCCAGCAAAATGCTGCAAGGTTGAATAGATACAAAACGTCACACTTAATACATAGGTTGATGCTCACCCTACCAGTATAAACAATGTCAGACATATTGTCCCCTAGTGTACATATAGAATCAGGGCTCTGCTGACAACATGACAAGTTAAGCAACTTGCCTCAGGTGGTATACCAAGAGTGTTGTCTCACAGTGCTTTTATGAAGTGATTTGTTGCCTCTCACCACCTTCTGGCAGCTTATAGTAGTCACCAGCAATAACCTGGGTGTAGCTAAGCCTTGTGGTTCTCTGCAGCAGGAGGCCAGGTGGGATGCAAGATGAGAGGTGGATGGGATTAGATAAATTGTGGAGTCACCACCATGATCAGAATCTCAGATGGCACTATACGCTGATTAGACTTTCATAGATTCCAGAGTAAGAAATATAGGGTAGATAAAAAACAAACAAACTGGTGGCACCTACTTCTCCGGTTTGAGATCACGGTAGATGATTCCCAGGCTGTGCAGATGATCTAATCCCAGAGCCAACTCAGCCAGGTAAAACTTTACATCCTCCTCAGTAAACATAACCTAAAGGAGAAGCGCAAACAATAGAATGACTGAGAGCTAGCATATAACTTACAGTATTATATATTTTTAAATTTATATGTATCTTGAAGACAAACAAATGGCAAGGCAGCGACAACTATATAAAAAAAAGCCTAAACATAAAGTTAACGGTATGTGGGTTTAGACACTTTGAGAGAATAGTCTGGTGTTCTGAGCAGACAATAAGCTTTCACACTGACCTCCTTCGAAAGACGAGTAAAAAGGTCTCCACCACGCAAGAAGTCCAAGATCAAGTAAAGTTTCCCCTCTGTCTGAAAAGCTATAATAGATGTTCAAAAATTTCAGTCACGTAAATACATTAGCAGCTGGAAAAATAAACACCTATGTTCATATTGCAGAACATCTCAGAGCCAACATTAAAGCACTTTATTCCACATAAACCTAAAACTCATACTTACCGTAGTGAAGCCTAACTACAAATGGATGGTGAACTTCAGCCAGAATATCACGTTCCATTTTAGTTCTTACACGGTCTCTCACTACGGGAGAAATAGAAACAAAAAAAAAAACAACAAAAGGATAAAACACTCATGAAACGTTTATACCATATAAGGTTCAAGACTTCTGACACAGTCACCGTCAAACACGATTGGAAGCCATACCCCGTTGTTGGCTTGCAGCCTTTATTTTTCCGAAAAGAAAAGAAATACTATGAGAATGTGTGTGACATACTGTGAATGCTAATAGTATTACTTTAGTAGTCACCATTTTAAAAGAATATAAAAACTATATTCCTTTTTATATGAACAAAAAAGTATTTTCTTTTTTTTTTAACTAAAACAGTGTGGCTGCCAACCATTGCTAATGGTGACTGAATTCGATTTTATGGCAAAAAAGGATCCCAGTGAAAATACTGTAAAACTATTATGATGTGCTGTTGTCACTCTTTACATTTTAGAAAAGTCCCTTAATCCAACCTCTCTTGCCCCCCCAACCCCCCCCCAAGTTCTCACATCAGTCAAGACAGTCACTGTGGTGCCTGCACACATAGGAGGGTTGGAGTGTGTTTAACGTTAATTAGTATTACAGGCTGGGTATAGTGGGAAGACTTCCTTCCACAGCATCCCTTTCATGGCAGAACTAGTCTGGCAAATAAAGACCAGAATAAGAACAAAGGAGAAAAAGATAAGAAAGGAGGTCAATGGAGAAGGGGTAACTGCAAGCAGGACAGGTGACGAGGAAAACGTGGAAAGAGAACGGTGGTAGGAAAATGACAAGTAGAGGTGGGAAGACTGGAAGAGGAAGAAGAAAGAAACAGAGGGGAGGCAATATAGGACCTAGGTATAAGAGGAACAGGGAGGACCATGTTAGGTGGTTAAGGACAGATGTGAAAAGAGATAGTGACAGAGAAGGAAGAGAGAAAGGAAACTAATAAAGGAAATGTCACAGCAGTGGGGAGATTAATGATACACAGTAACACCTATATCTTTGTTAGAAAGTCAGTGGAGGTGGTATAAGGGGATCTAATGGGAGATTACAACAGTAAGATGTAGGTATGCAATGCTGGGGGCATCAGTATATATATTTCACAACAATACAGATTTTTTTTTTTATTTTAGTTAATGACCTTTATGAACACATGACCTTTACTATTGTAGTTCTGTTAAGATCTTTGTGAAATTATAAAGTGCTTATTAACCAGAACATTACATGGTGTTAGACTGAGGGACTGGATAGGTGGTGTGGGGAGTTTTAACTTGACCTGTTTGCTGAGAGTTTACTGATCGGTGCGTATCTATGATGTCTGTTTGATTTATTGAGTGAATTACTACATCTATCTGGATTATGTGGTTTAAAGTGTTGACATTTTAGTGCAATCTGCACACAACAAAGCTTTTATTCTTCAACCTTGTCCCGAATTGAAAGATATATAGCAATGGGAGAAAGGCCTATAGCTTGGATTCTGCTCTTTGATACCCTTAACGGCATTAAATTGCCCATTGTGGTCTACACAGAGTGCAAAGGGGAACACCCATTGGTATTTAACCTGATGTGACCTTAGAATTTCAGTTACAAGTCCCAGAGTTAATACACTCAATAAAGTGGAAGGTGTCAGAAGTGGGTAGAAGTGAATTTGTGTCTCATTGTGGAAGTGGCCATTAGGTACCACTATTGCAAATCATGTTTTTCTTAGAGCAAAACAATGCATCCTAATAATTGCATTCCTTGGAGATTTCCTGGACCTTGGGGGTTGGCACAATGCCCTGTGAGTGCGATCCATCTCCCATCAGTCCAAAGGGAGATCAGATTGAGTTACTGCAAATAGATTCATTATGTAAGTGTTCAAGACCCCTTCAGTAAATGTTACTGTATGTCACTATAATACAGCTTTGAAATCTAATGTTTCTCTCTGTTTGCACCTCCAGGTTGGTCTCTTAATCCATATTCACAGCGTTATTGCTATGTAGAGAATAGGATCCTTTATCCAGAAAGTTCACAGAACCAGAAATAATTTGTGCTATTTGATTACTGTCCTATATACAGATGTGATCACCAAACACCTCCTTCTACAGTCAGTGTGAGGAGCATTGCTAAATTTTTAATGAGGAGGGGAGTGCCAGAGGCAGTGTGGGAAAACCTAGGGCTAATATTTAAATGTATTTTAGTACAGCCCACATTAGGCATTAGGATGTTCCAAATTACAGCAGAAACCAATTATCTGGGAAAGCCTATGCCTCAAGCATTCTTGAGAATTAAATTGGTGATGAATAATTGCTTTCGCTAGAAAACAGATCTTTTAATAAGCCACAACTGATCTAATTTTGGAGGCATGGTAAGTTTAAATACACTCATTATAATAGAAGCTTTTATTACTACAAACAATTCCAGTGCTGTTGATATCTTGATGGTACAATATTCATAGTCACACATGTTTATGCTGTTTTCTAACACACAGACACATTAGCACTATACCATGTTACAGTTAGGCAAGACCCTACCACTAGGCCATGCAAACAAGCTACTCTATTAAACTATTGGGACAGGATTATCAGGTATGACTAAGAGGGATTGGGGTGCTTTGGTAGAGATATGTGGGTTATGGGATGGAGACAAAAATAATGGATCTGTAGGCAAGCAACTCTTAGGAGACTTAGTAAGAACTAAGCAGCTATGGAAATTCCTTGTAAGAAAAGGTTAATGTTAATTATACAAGAACCACACCACTTCCCCTTGAACTGCTGTTTCAAATCTCCCTTCAAATCTTTGAAAGCAGCTGCATCACTAACTCAAAGCGCTGCTTCTCATCAACCAACTCCAAGTCCCCTCTGAGGGCTCCAAACACAGCCAAGAGTCCAAAAAGCGCAAGAAACCAGCAGCAGTTTTCAGATATCCCTCTGCCTAGATGATGTGATTATATTTACATTGACTTGAGCAAGGCATTGGCAGATTTAAAACAGTGGTTCAACTGGAAGCATCACAGTGCTAGTGATGGAGTCCATATAATTAACAAATATTATAAAACTTCTGCCTTAAATGTTACATTAGATAAATACAAAGGAGTAATACATTTGCGGTTAGTGTGCATTTAAATGAATATGTTGGGTTATGGTTTATACAAACTGAGTTATATAGCTGCCCACCTTTAAGTGTGGCTTTTTTGAGCACTTTCATTGCATACAGCTGATTGCGGTCAGGTGGAGTGATTTTACGAACTAGAAACACCTACAGAAAAAAGAAACAGGTTACAAAATAAATTATTATTAATAATAATAATAATAATAATAATAAAGATAAATATTATTAATAAATAAAAATGAGAAAACGGTACATTTAAAGCACAGATTAACCCATTGTAGTAGAATGGAGTTGGGAAATAAGACTTTCCACAGAGCGTTGCAGAAAGACAGCATATGCTCCCAGGGCTGGTCCTATAGTGGGCTATGTTGGCCTGGGCCTGTAATTTGTTTCCCTTTAACATGTTCCTAGTACTGTGCTGAGTAGAGTCAAAAATTTGCCAACCAGCCCGTGCATGCTATGCCGGTGGCTGCTCATTATACCAAAGGACCAAAAATATTCCCTCAAGTACTACAACAGGATGCAAATGAAAGCCATGCGCTTATTGCAAGTACTGCTGCAGGTATTTATATACATTTCTTGAGCGCTTACTCCTTTTACCTTGTGCACCTTTTATAAATAAGAAAAGGAGTGAAGAAATACTTCAATTTGTGCACACAGCAAACGCTTACATTTTATTTTCAGTATGATAAAGGTATTTTAATGAAACACTAATTATTAGAGAAGATACTGTAGGATTTATTTTTAAAGGAACATAAAACTTCTAAAATGAATGGACTAAAGTTAACATACATCATATATACTTATATTTTATAGTAGATATGCATTTTCCAGAAGTAATACAATTACTGAATATAGAAGTTGCAACTTTAAACTAAACAAATAGTTTGTATAAGCTGGGCCTCATGTCAAGTTATACAATCCATCATGGGAAATTCACAAATGACATTACTACTCTCCAAATAGAAGTGTATACAGGGTATTACAGAAAATATGTCAAATAATTAAATTCCTTGAGAATAGGGAAGACATGCAACATGATATAATTGTAAGTGTGTGGAAGAGTGGAATGTAAGACCTGCTGAAAGGGAATGCCTACATACAGGATAGAAGGTAAAATATCCACACAACACATGTGATCGTGGAAAACTCCTGTCAATAGATCCTTATAAATGGTGATTAATCAAGTAATCATGAACACTTGAGTATTTTAAGCAATAATGTGTCCATTATGTAAACTTTATAAATAAATCCAGAAGCGAACAAATCAAACCTGGGATTGGGTGTACTTTATATGGTCATGGAATTCCTAGGTTCATTTGAAAATGTTATAATGTATCCTAATAATGTGAATTGCACATTCACCTTCCCAAAGGATCCCTGTCCCAGTACTTTCATCAGGACAAAGTGTGACTGATCAGCCTTCTCAGAGCCTTCTTTGACATGAAGTGTAATGGGGATTTCCTTCACTACCACTTCATCCTGTTGAAGAGAACAAAGGACAGATTATAACACATGCTTGGGGTGAGATATGCGAACATTTTCTACATATTTAACCTCAGATTATTCTTATGTGCACAACTTCTGTCCTAACAATTATCTTTACATCATCTTTATCTAAAATGGTTCTGTATGCATTGAGGATGCCATGAAACTGCTCAGAAATTGACAATGGTACAGTTACATCTGTGTTTCAATTTATTAGTTACAGATTAATTAATATACACATTTAGTGATGCAGAAACAAAAACATTTCAAACGGAAATAATACAATAAATGTACAATTTGAAGATACACACACCTCTTCTGAAACACACAGGAAGTGGTAAAGACAGCTAGTACAACACACAGAACTCAACTATATCTTAAGCATTTATCGAGAATTCTATCATACCTGCTTTTCCCAAATTAGGTTATTAAACTCCAACTAGTACCTGTATTGCTCTATAACTAGTGTCTAGTACTGACCACACTGCCTAGGTGTCCTGTGTCTGGAAGGGGAGGGCATCGAGATTTGTCCCTGTGTTTTTTCTGTATCCAGAGAGAAAAGAATGTACGAAATCCGGGAATCCTAACCTCCTTCTCCATGGGGCTCAATGCCCACATAGAGAAGGAAGAATGTACCAGAGAAAGATGAACTGGACCACCAATCCCCAAACCTTTTCTGCACTTCTTTACGCTTCAATGTTCAGAAACTGAAAGCAGTCTGTGAGAGAGTTAAACGCTGAAATTAAACTTCCTCTACCTTAACCTCAATACCAAAATACAGTATGAACCAATGAGGATGACACACAGCACTAAACACCCTCTTCTGTTACCAACAAGTAGGTAAATCTCTTTCTATAATGATAGGTTCATTTTGCCACAAAAGCTCAATCAAAATGTACACCTGGGCATAAGAACAATATTAACCTAGCATGTAGAATGAAATGTACAATTGTTCATTGACCTTTTGCTTTTGTCAAGTAAAAAGAAGCTACATATTTTACGCCTGCCTCAAAACCTACATTGCAAACAAGGATGAACTCCCTAATTAGAATACACCAGGCCTGATAATAACAGCTAGAGCAGCCCTGCATAAGTTAATACAAGTGAAACAAATAATTGGTTACTCATATTTTAAAACAACCATGTGAAGCACAATAGTCAAATTTGGTAAGCTGAAATAACAAGCAGCGTTATTTTATGGTTAGCTCTATTTTCAACTGTGTGAAAACGTTAAAATCAACACCTTATAAATGATTCAGGAACAAACAGAAGATCCCCACCGCACATGGTACGATGCAGATGCTGTAGAAGAGTCTCACAGTGGAATTCTCTCAGCACTTTTCCTTTGTTAGAATAACCAGCAGGTACAGCATCGACTTATGTAAATGGTGTTCCCAGAAGTCCTGCTTGAGATGCGGCTTTTTCTAAAGTATTCCTCTACAACACTGCTCCTACATTTGTTTTACCGCCTAAGCAGATTTCTCTATATATTGAAAATAGAAATCAAGTCCTATTATCTGAAGTTTAACTTGAGGGTGTTCATTTCTGGATATGTTTTGTGGTCCACTACAAGTATGGGACATGCTCAAACTAAATCACACACAAATAGTAAGTATGTAGTATTTTATCCTCCATATTTACCAAAGGGTTAAACAAAAAGCAGAGGCATATTCGCGATATACATACTACAGCAATATCACAGGCACACCACACAGAACTTGCCTCTTTCATCTTTGTTTTGGGTCGAAAAATCTGCCTCAACATCTCTAGACCGAACTTTGAATCATCACTTCTCTCCCTGTTCTATCACTCTGCATGAAAGGTGTAAGGCACTGCAGCAGAGCAGGAGATACGGAATGCTGAATGTAGAAAGTAGCAACTGGAAGTTTCTTCAGTTGAAGGAAGACCATAAATAAAGAAAAAAGGGAAATATTGCAATTTCCTCCAAAAAAGCAGAAACTACAAAAAAGGTCTTACATCAGGAGGGTGTGTATAAACGTAAATGTGGAGGGCCGAAAACAGGATTGCAAGGGAGGAGAGTGTAATAAAAAGAAATCAGTAAACGTCAGAACAATAATAAAAGGGAATCTATCTAGGTGATGGGAAATCTATCTGCCTTCCCACAACCTCCACTCTGCTTGTCCAGTTTCTTACATATCATTGATGCAAGAGACTATATTAATATCACCACTGCTTTTAGTTCAAACTGTGATAAATGTGACGGGGGAAAAAAAAACTATACAACGCCACAAAGAGTAGTGCAGATAAACTTTAGAGTAAGACCAATTTCAGCTAGGACCTGCAAAGGATGTAACATTCCTACCTAGAGTCTGCATATTGTCACCAAGAGAAAAGAGGGAAAAAAATTTACGAGCCAAATCCTAGGTAATCCCACGGAGAAAGCATGACGCAGGCACACGACAGATACAATGACAGACAAATTGTAAACATACAGATGCTAACACAATCACAACACTCATGAACTATTGTCCTATTTAAATTCAATAGTTATAATATCCTCAAAGTGTCGCCAGAAATTAAAAGGACACACGTCTTACAATAATCTTTCCTATATTTCTTCCTCCCTACTTCTATTAGCTGTAGACATATCACCCAATCCAGGTCCCCCTCACTTCTCCCACGCGCATATATCTGAACGCTCCCGAAATTCAGCAAACCTCAAACACATCACCTGTCTCACATCTCTTTCAAAGTCCTTTAGATGTGCCCTTTGGAATGCACGCTTTGTTTGTAACAAACTTACCTCCGTACACGACCTCTTACTCTCAAACAACCTCAACCTTCTGGCAACAACAGTAACATGGCTCATGCAATCAGACACTGCCTCACCTGCAGCCCTTTCACATGGTGGTCTCCGTTTCACCCACACCCCCAGACCTGGAGGCAAACAAGGAGGTGGGGTTGGACTACTTCTCCCCCCACAGTGCACATTCACAGTTCTACCAAATGTCCCATCACTCACATTCACATCTTTTGAAGTATAAACTGTTAGTATTTTTAACCCATTCTCTATGTGTGTTGCCGTCATCTATCGCCCCCCTGGAGCCTACCAACAATTTTTAGAACATTTCTCTGCATGGCTCCATCACTTCTTATCGTCTGACATCCCCACCATCATCATGGGTGATTTCAACATCCCTATTGCTAATCCACTTTCCAATGCTGCTTCAAAACTGCTCTCTCTAACCTCCTCACTTGACCTCTCCCAGTGGATTGAATCCGCTACTCATCAGGATGGCCACTGTCTTGATTTTGTTTTGTCTAGACTATGCTCAGTTTCTAATTTCCTTAACACTCCTTTCCCCCTTTCGGATCATCACCTTATTAGTTACTCGCTCACTCTCAGTTCTTTAACCTCCCTGCTGTCAAACACTTCCAAGCCTCCTCATACCTGCAGGGATATTAACTCTATTGATTTTCAACAGTTTTCCTCCTCTCTCCAATTTCTACATTTTCCTCCCCCGATATGGCAGTTCCTCATTTTCACCATACCTTAGCAACTGCCCTTGATCAAGTGTCTCCAGTGACTCTTCATACTTCGTGTAGACTTTGCTGCCAACCGTGGCACACTAAAGTAACACAAAATCTACAAAAACTCTCTCGTAAAGCAGAACATCACTGGCACAAATCTTGTACCTCTAATGATATCAGTACATATACTGCTATCTACCACACCTATCGAAATGCTCTGAACAAGCATACTTCCAATCTCTCATCTATGCTCAGGCTTCTAACCCCAAACGCCTTTTTAAACACATTTAAATCGCTTCTCAATCCTCCCACCCCAAACCCTCCGACTAACATCAGTGCCCAGGATCTTGCCTCCTATTTCAAGGACAAGATTGATAAGATCATATTTAAAATGGTATCATCTCCCTCGACTAGCAATCAGCTCAATTCCTTCCCAGCATTCTCAGACACTGTCTCTTCATTTGATCCCACAAATGAAGAGGAAGATTCTACTCTCTTCTTATCTTCCTACTCTACCTCCTGTCCTCTTGATCCCATATTCTTAAAAAATTGGTAGTTCCTTGTCTCGTGTGCTCATTCCACCTCTAGCTAAAATCTGTGATCTCTCTCTCTACTGGTTTCTTTCTATCACTATTCAAGCACACAGTGATTACTCCTATTCTAAAAAAACTAAATTTCTGACCCAAACTCTCTCTCAAATTACCACCCCATCTCTCAGCTCCCATGCCCCTCCAAACTTCTTGAGAGAATTGTCTATACTCACCTCACATATTTCCTTTCTGCAAACAACCTATTGGATCCTCTTCAATCAGGCTTTCGCTCTCAACACTCCACAGAGACTGCGCTGATCAAGGTTGTCAATGATCTGATCACAACTAAACCTAAAGGCCATTACTCTCTTCTAATACTCCTGGATCGCTCTGCTGCATTCGACACTGTTGACCACTCTCTCCTCATACAGACGCTACAATCCCTAGGTCTTCAAGACACTGTCCTATCCTGGTTCTCCTCCTACCTATCTAATCGCTCTTTCAGTGTTAATTTCTATCTACACCACTTCTCTTGGAAATCTTATAAGCTCCTTTGGATTTCAGTATCCTCTCTATGTGGATGATACACAAATTTATCTATCCTCTCCTGATCGCTCACCATCTGTATTGTCTCGCGCTACTGACTGTCTTTCTGCCATTCATCTAGGATGTCCTCTCGCCAACTCAAACTCGATCTTTCAAAAACAGAATTAATAATATTCCCATCCAACAATAGAAGCTTCCTGACTGACATTTCTATTTCTGTTGGCAAAATGACCATAAATCCCACCCCGCAAACTTGCTGCCTAGGTGTAATCCTTGACTCGCAACTATCCTTTGTTCCCCACATCAACTATATTTACATCATGCTGCATACATCTAAAAAAACATTACCAGAATACGTACATATCTCACACAAGACACTACAAAAACTTTAACTCATGCACTCATCTCCCGCATTGACTATTGTAATTCCCTCTTTACTGGTCTTCCCAAAATCAGACTTGAGCCCCAACAATCTATTTTGCACGCAGCGGCTAGATTGATTTTCCTTGCAAATCGTTTTTCATCTGCTGAGTCACTGTCGGTCTCTACATTAGTTGCCTGTTTCTCAAAGAATCAAATATAAAATTATTCTACTAACATACAAGGCCATCAAAAAAATTGCACTGACATACATCACTTGTCTCAATATCTCCCAATTAGACACCTCCGTTCTGCACAAGATCAGCGTCTCTCTTCCGCTGTCATTACTTCAACCCATTCTCGGTTACAGGACTTTTTCTTTCTGGAATTCATACCCTCGCACCACAAGACTTTCCTCTAGTCTTCAAACCTTCAACAAGCGTTCAATGAAAACCCACATCTTCAAACAAGCTTATAATATTCCTCTACCACCCTCTTAATTTCCCTAGGTAAAACGGACAGATAAAAGTTAAATTATAATAACAAGCTGCTAACATTAGATTTATTAATTGTAATTCTTCTTTTGCAGATATCCACTGGGCAGAAAAGTGTGCACAGTGTGGGCCATATGTGAAAAAGTGTGGACATTCCTGCAGCTGTACCTCAGATAGTCTGTTGTAGTAAAGGGGGTAATAAGATGTAAATTCATCCCCAAGGTCATCATCATCCTCTGTAGCTATATGCAACATCCAGATGTGATTCTAACATGGGAGCAAATTGTTTAGACATGTTCTGTATAGGGATTTGTTAATACACAGAAGGACGTAGCTGTGTGTGGTAGAAGATGATTCAGACAAATGTGTGAAACATGCTTCGTCACCAAGGCCAAAAGGAAATTGGTGAAGTACAAGAATTAGATGCAGATTTTCTGAATATATATATATATATATATATATATATATATATATAATCTATCTTTAATGTAACTGCAGAATGTGCATATCCTGTGCTCCAAACCACTGAGAAGCAACACCCCTCAAACCCTCCTTTTGCTCACCCCATATATATATATTTAATTTTTTTTTGTGCATGCGGATGGCCACGAAACTGCCTACTTTCTGCTAGACAACAGGGGATATAGGTTGACAGAGCAAAACGTTCCTTACCAACATTTCCACCCCTCGATTCTGCACTTATCAGCTTAGGCTGATAAGGCGTTCGAGCAGTTTTGACTTTTAAGAGGTTGACCCGCTCTTTATTTATTTAGTTATTTTTAAACAGGCAGTGCAAGGTCTGTGCTGATGATGATCATCTTACACAAGGGTGATCGTAGCTGCAACAGATACATCTCCTCAGAGGCTTATCTATGGCTGCTGTCTATTCTACATAGTACGTGAGGAGCGTTGACATACGTGTTTTGTAGCCGGGCCCTTCACTACATGTTGAGAGAGACGCAAAGGGAAATATGTCTCAGTCTGCATACAGACAAAAAAACGTACTCCTTTTTACCATGCATACACAGTACAGAAAAGAGCATTTTGCAGTTCCATATCAGATTTATGTCCAAGTTTACTTGAGCCCCTATTGCTACGTCTATCTAACATAATATAGATTTGAAACTATTTAAAATGAAATCATAAAACCAACATCACATGCTATAAAGGCTATCTAAGTGCTTCTATGATAGTGCAATCCATAATTGGGCGATGAGGTCTCATCACTGAACAGGACTGTCCGGTGAATATGTTGTTTTGGTACTCCAATATCAAACTGAACTTGACCAATACTCAAATATTATTATTAGACTATGTGATCACTTCTGTTTACATGTAAGAACATACACTCAAAATCAGCATAGACATACATTTTATTAGCAAACATAAATGCAAAGCATAATTTGCCATGTATAATTTCATTACAAATACTGAAATTATTTTAAATAGAAAAAAAAACCCTGTACAATAAACTTTGAGATTACGCTCTTCTACACTTATTATCCATTATTTTAATGCCATCAGTGCAGTACTGAATGATTATTATGGGGGTTTATATTAAATCACCATCTCCATTATTCTCAGGGCCGGTGCTAGGGTCCACGGCGCCCTAGGCATT
The DNA here is from genome assembly GCF_038048845.1 of Mixophyes fleayi. Taxonomy (NCBI): domain Eukaryota; kingdom Metazoa; phylum Chordata; class Amphibia; order Anura; family Limnodynastidae; genus Mixophyes; species Mixophyes fleayi. Next base: position 249,174,571 of record NC_134403.1, on the reverse strand, counting down.
TTTAAAAAAGTGGCGCCCCCCCGCAAAAATCGCCGCCCCCCGCAAAAATCGCCGCTTTCCTCCCTCCTCTCCTTACCTTGTCTCACCACCGCCGCCTCTCTGCTCCGTCTCCTCCCCTCCACTCACTGACACTAGTAAGTGGAGGGGAGGAGACGGAGCAGAGAGGCGGCGGTGGTGACAAAATAGCCTCTCCCCCCCCCCCTCCCCGTCCATCTAAATGCTGTACGGCGGCCGTGACAGGTATGGTCAGCGGTCGCCGCACAGTTTTAAAGTATTTTAGAATTCTGTGGCGCCCTCCAGAGCCCGGCGCCCTAGGCAAGTGCCTAACCTTGCCTAATGGGAGCGCCGGGCCTGATTATTCTAGATGTATCAGTTAATACTTCCTGTTGTTGAGGCACAGTTTATTGCATGTTTTCTGATTTTCAAACTCCTCTCATATGCCGTTAATTAGGAAACTCTGATAGGAAAACTGATAACTGATGTATTACAACCCCACCTCTTCAGTACATGGATTTCAAGAACTCCTAAAAGAGCAAGGTTACATGACAGGCCAGAGAAAAAGGAGGGAACAAAACTGCTCCTGGAGTCTGGAAAACATCCTGCAATAATAATTCTCTTCATGTCAGAAAGGAAAGTTTGGAGAACATTCAAGGACAGAATTGATCATGCTTAGAATTTCCTTCTGAACAAAATGATGCATACCTGCTGGATGAAGTCATAACTGTATGATCAGATATATATATATATATATATATATATATATATATATATATATATATATATATATATATATATATATTATGTGTAAAGCTGACAGATCTTACATAGTTGGTTATTCAATACTGGAAAAGTAAGCTATTAGACCACATTGCGACAATGCAACAAATAATGAAAACATAAATTGTAAACAATTGTTTGACTGCTGTAAAGAAACCTCGCGAGAGCACGACATAATAGCAACACGACAAAGCAACGAATCTTATTTTCTAAATAGAATTTTTGGTCTATCTACCAAATAATTTGCCAATATATAATAACTGCTACAAATTACAAATCGGACCCACGAAACACGAGGTGACCCTTCTTGTAGGTTATAAAATGTAAGGATACAATTTAAAAGTCAAACTAGATAATGCTGATAATAGCCAGTCTGAAATATAAATGTATAGACAGCAGTTGGTTGTAATGTTTCTAAAACAAAAATAAATGTTATTTTAACTAAAAGCAAGAATCTTCTACATTGGGGATGCCTGGTGGCAACCAAAGGCTAAAACACAATACAATACAATAATACAAGACCTTTTCTATTTGACAACAGTGAGCGAGTATGAGGCCTTAAGCACTGCATCTATGTGTGCCACCGTTTTTTGCTTCTTTTTTTTTTTTTTATCGCTAGCACATTTTCTGTGTGACAGCTATATAGAGATTCAATATTCGCCTTTTACAAGGAGGCATTAAGTTACCAATCTTTTGGACACTGCAAATATTCCAGAGTATTAATGTCGGTGTAAACATTCTTTCTTCTGGCAGGAAGCTTATAAGAAACTCCACATGACATCTTCAAGCTGCCTGATTTCAGTACATTGGTTCTGAATGAGTCAGGTGCTAGATAGCCAATGTGCCTTAAAACATAAAACATTTATGCTGGCACCTATCTGCCGCAAATGGGCACAGAATGCAGTCTGTCAAGGAGTCAGTTATAGCAGACTGGCTGGTCACTGTTTGAACAGCAGCTTTACCTGGAAAAATATATTGTATAAGAGATTGAGGGTCCCTTACAGTTTTTTATTCTGGGGCCCCAAATCCGAATCCTGACTTTTTTTTATTAATAATATTTCCTTTGAAGAGCTCCAGTTGACAATTACATTTTGCAGAATATTGAGCGTAGTTGCATATTTATCAGAAGGAACTCTGCATACGCAGAGGTTTAACCGATGGTCCTAGATATTTTAGGTCTCAGCTTATTGTGGTAACAAAATTGCATGATCTTTATTCGCAGCATTTCTTACTCACATTCTGTCAGACTACCATCAATCTCATTTATATTAACATTGGGACAATGAGCGCAGTACCGTTATTTAATTTATTTGAAAGCACTAGTGCTTTTTCCACACCCCTGTACGGTGGGTGTGGGGTAATAATATAGTTTGTGATAATAAAGACACCACTTTGTGTTAGTGCACTGCGGGTCCCAGCAAGCCTAGGCATGCCCATTAACAGTTTGGGCATGCTGGTGTTTGTAGTACTACAAGCACCAGCATACCCATGGTCACCAGGGCATGCTGGCACTTGGGGAACCACAAGTGCCAGCATGCCCTCACTCCCAGGGCCCGCTGTGAGCCATAGTGCCTCAACACAATATTTAAATAAACCAGTCACCTTGCTTTACCATTAAATTTATTGAAAAATGAAAAACTCCAGTAATACTTGCGTTCATCTGTATGGGATTCAATCTTGTAAGCTTTCTTATGGATCCAATCATGTAAGCTTTAACCCCAAAAAATATTCCAAAAGGTCCGTGACTGTCCCAGTAAAAAACAAAATAGAAAATATTCCAAGTGTGTAAACAAAAAAGTATCATCTTTTCTTGCAGCTTGAAAAACACAAATAATCCTCCAGAACATGCTTGACAAAATAAATAACGACGTAAACTAGCTCCTACATTGGGGAACTCATGCTGCATAATGAAAAAAATTACAGCTGCTAGGTCTAGTTATAACCTGGGACTTTCCCAAACTATCACTTTTTCATTATGTGGCAGGAGATCCACAATTTAGGACTAGGATGCGTTGTTAGAAGGTTTTTAATTTGCCAAACATGTTCCGGAAGAATATGTGGGTTTTTGTGGGTTTTTCAAGCTGCAAGAGAAGATGATTTTTTATTTTATTTTATTTTTACACACTTGGGGGTAAATGTATGAACATGCGGGTTCTTCAACACCCGCGTGTTTGGCGATTAAATTTCAAGCGGCGCTGCATTGTAAAGGGAAACTTCCCTTTACAATGCAGTGCCGCTTGAAATTTAATCGCTGAACACGCGGGTGTTGAAGAACCCGCATGTTCATACATTTACCCCTTGGACTACTGACTAGGATTGCAGCACTAGGGTTAATCTGTTTGGGCCACGTTGTTTTCTTTAAATTAATTTTTTCACTGTATTGTGCAGCTGGGTCCAGCGCAAGCCCGAGCTGGATAAGGAGATACGGCTGAAAACTTTTTAGTGCGCTGAAGGTTGACTTGGACGTGCCCGCACAGGAACACCCTTACTGTAAAACGCCTATGTGGATCTGTCCATTCTCCACTCCGTTCACTCCACTAAATCGTAGGCTGTAGTAAGTGCAATATTCATTCCTAGATCTTCTAGTTCTGAGCATGTGCAGAGTGATTCTGCGGGGAAAATATGGAAAAAGACTGCAGATGCGCTCCATAATGTTTAATGTTGACATGAGACAGATGGTAGGGGGTGGGGCAGCCAGTTTAGCTGCACTCAACTTATACATACGAGCAAAGGGGGCATGTTATTTACTAAATGGACAAGAAACAGATATGAGATATGAGAAAGAGGATAGAGGACACTCACAATCTTGCAATTTAGATGGGGTGGAGGGCTACCACATGAGCTTGAAGGACTGGGGTAAAAATTATTGATAAGATCTGATAAAGGCAGTTCCAATAATGTAAGGTTGGAGAAGAAAAGTCCATTGTGGGAGTAGAAAGGTCCATTGTGGGAGTAGCAAGCCTGGCTAGGGGCACCAGACATGATGGGGCAAGAAAAGGTATTAGACTGTGGGGAAAGAGGCCATGAGGGGTAACAGGACAGGTCTGAGGCATCAATTCAAGAGGAGGGCAATAAGAGTTGCAGGAAGAATCAGGTCTTGAATAGAATGGTGTCTACTATGGCACAGGGGCCTTGCTGGGGCATAATGTTAGTGGAGGGGTGTCTATTAGTATGCCAGGACCTAGATGGTGCAGCGGTCTAGGATTTACGTACAAGTTTTATTTGATCCAATTTTAGAAATTGTATAATAAATGTATTTTATTTTAGCACACCTTAATTTTTAACAATTATATAACACATTTATATTTTAGATAATATCATTTAGTGCTAGATATATGTTCTGTTTGTCTGTTTTATTTAGTTTAAGGGATTTGCAATTTCTCTTTATGCAGTAGCGTTGCAAGAAGGATACATATTGCAGTGCCAATTTGACTTTGGTTTTGTCCTGCATGTAGAAAGTAGACCCATCACAATGTTTCAACTCTAGGCTCACTAAGCCCTTTAATCAGATACTATCTCCAGTAAGAGTGAATTCTATGTTGAAATATTACAGATCAGTACATCCCAGCTACTATGACCTCAATACTCAACATGATCATAGTACCATGGCCTTATCTGTGTGGAGTTTGTATGTTCTCCCCATGGTTGCATGGGTTTACTCTGGGTGCTCCTCCCACACTCCAAAAACATAATGCATATATACATTTGTAAGGCGCTGCGGTTATCCTTCAAGAAAAACTAATGCTGCAGCTCTTCAGAGACAGATCTGGATCTGTCAAAAATACAAAATAACATACCAAACAAGAAAGAGAGCAAAGCATCAAGCATATTAAAATTACAATTTATTCTCAAGTAAAATTCGGATAAGACATATAACCATATCAAGTTCAATATTGAAATAGACGCTGATCGCTAATATAGTAAGCAAGTCAACCATCAATCAAATGAAATGGCCAGAAAAATGATTAATATGGTACCATATATAGAAAAATTGCCGTTATCAATGTCCATTCACAAGCAGGAGGATTAGATATTGATGGAAGTATTGTGATCCTCTTAGGCCAATGTAATAGTGGATAATTAAAGAACCTGTATCAGTGTCCCAATATTGAATGCACCGAACAGTGCAATCAGCACTTATAGATATTATCAGGTACTTAGCTTATCTTCATAAGCCCATGGATTCCAAGCTGCCATAAGAGGTCCTACTCCACGGTCTCCAGTAAGGTTTAGAATAACAGCTTAAAGTGCGCTGTTCAGTCCAAATCAACCCCGGGGTTATAAACTGGCCACCACCTGGTTATACTCTGTGAGTATCAATCCTAACGCGTTTCTCGGCGTGCCGCCGCTTCATCAGAGGTAGATATAAAATTTAATTTAATTATCCACTATTACATTGGCCTAAGAGGATCACAATACTTCCATCAATATCTAATCCTCCTGCTTGTGAATGGACATTGATAACGGCAATTTTTCTATATATGGTACCATATTAATCATTTTTCTGGCCATTTCATTTGATTGATGGTTGACTTGCTTACTATATTAGCGGTCAGCGTCTATTTCAATATTGAACTTGATATGGTTATATGTCTTATCCAAAAACATAATGGTAGCTTAAAAGTCTGCTATTAAATTGACCTTAATCTCTCTCGGTCTTTGTGTGTGTTCGGGAATTTAGACTAAGCTCCAATGGGGCAGGGCCTGTGAGTTTTCTGTACAGGACTTTGGTATAAGTAGCACTATATAAATAGCTGATGACTATGATAGTACATTACTGTAATAAACAATTAAATTAAAGTATTTTCATGTATTAAACAAGAACAAATTTTGAGAAACACAACCACCATACAAGTAAAACCTGTATATTATATATCTATATGATGTGAGAGAAGGGAAAAGAAAGGCAGGGCAGTTTGCACTTTTCATAATGAATTGTGTTTTACTCATACTTGTCAACTCTCCCAGAATGTCCGGGAGACTCCCGAAATTCGGGTCGGTTTCACAGACTCCCGGGAGAGCTGGCAAATCTCCCGCATCCCGCAAGTGTGGGGCTAAAATGACGCGATTCACCGCGAATTGCGTCATTTTGGCCCCACCCCCACGATAAAATGGCATATTTGTCGCGGGGGCCAAAATGACGCGTTTGGCCGCTCCCCGCTCCTCTCCTGGATACAAGTTGCCAAAAGTAGGCCAGTATAGTTTTACCATGGGTTTTAATATGAATAAGCCATTACCTCCCGATTCCATCAGATAGCTGAAGCTCCTCTCGCATCTTTAGAACAGTGTATTAATTAAATAAATGAGATTTTGACATAGGTTAAAAAAAAAAGCTGAGAATGCAGTAATAAGAATAAGTAAGTCTGCTATGCTGTCAGTCAGCCTTTGTTTGCTGTTATAGATCAGCATGTCACCCAAACTTGGCAACCTGCTGTATGGGAGTAAAAGCATAGTAGGCATATTTAGTTCAGTATTATGACTGGATCACTTTAAATAAATTTATAACATAAAAGTTATTTATAACAAAATAGCGCAGGGCGCTTATTTATATAATTGCAAATGTACTTATTTTTGATATTGTGTGTACTTTGGTAAAGGAAAGATCTTTATTTCTGAGACCAGGGCAAGAAATTTGTAGGAAACATTCACAGCAACCCTGATCAATCGGAAGAGGTCAGGGGTACCAGCCCAGGTACATCAGTAACGGGGTACATTAGCAGCTTCAATTACACAGAAGAAACCCGGTACTGGATGCCGGTAAGGAGTCCAGTGGTGGCAGAATTTTTAAGCCCCTCCTACTGCGGCTAGAAGGCGCATTTAGGATAACGAAAGGGAACAGTGGCAAAGTGAGTCCAGCCGGTTCCCAGCAACAACAGACAGGGTGGCATAGGCGGTCCATTCTGTCACAGATTTCTAGTGGCAAGCGGTGGGATGACCCCAGGCGGCTTTTTGTGCACCAGTCAGGAGAGCAGAGTTATTCAGGAGAGGAATAACTGCAGCCAGGAGAACGAACATGATGTCTAAGTAGAGTAAAATGTCCAAGGTGGACCTCGAGATACTGTGCCAAGCAAAGAAGTTAGAAATTCCTTTCACAGTAACAAGGAGCAAAGTGAAAAAGGCACCAACAGCCTGGGATGCGCAGTATGGGTCAGCAGTTGAGGAAGCTGACTGCAACAGTGACCAGGAGGTGTTGTTAACTCCAAATCTAGAGGTACCTGCAGTAACATCCCAGAACACAGCACCTGTTTCCAGCAACAGTCCCCTCCCACAGAGTGAACCAGTGATGCAAGTTCAACAGCGTGATGAGGGTAACTTTTCTGTACTAATGCAGAAGCTGTGGTCCCTCAGAGACAAAACAACTAGGGCGGAGCGGTTGCTTATCATCAAATTGTGGAGCAATTGGTGGGCACTGCTGCCTGCAGCAGCCCGTGAACAGTCATCTGCTGTGCCCCGATTGGGCTCTCTCCACTTTACCAAATTTGATGACACTGTTGGAGATATTGATGGACATTTGCAGGTGTTTGAAATGTCTTGTAGTCTCCATGACTTGCCCAAACAGGAGTGGGTAAAGTATCTGGTTCCCACGCTACAAGGTCGTGCAATGGCAGCTTATCGCGGTGTGGCCCCAGAGGACTGTGCGGACTATGACGTGGTAAAACGGGCCCTCCTTAAGCGCTATGATATTACCCCAGAGACCTTCCAGCAGAAGTTTCGGTATTTGGCTAAAAGCACCCATATCAGCCATGAGGAATTTGCCAAAGAGTTGCGGCAGTTGGCGTCAGATCCAGTAATCCAACTTATTGCAAAGTCCTGGGAAGAATTAGTAGTTCAATTTTCAGAGAGCAATTTCACCACCTGTGCGCACCGGAAGTGAAGGAGTGGTTATTGGACCGTAGTCCAGGATCCCTGGAAAATGCGGCCCAGTTGGTGGATCAGTTTGTGGCAGTGAGGTCACACTGGCAGAAGCGCCAGGTTAACAGCCAACCACATAGGACTGTACAATCAGGTGGACACTCCTCTTCTACTCACCTCCAAAAGAAAGTACCTAACCCTTCGGGTACCATTCGCCAGCCACCGCCCCATCCTGTCCTTGGGAGTTATCAGAATCCACCGGAGCGTAGGCTGGAGAAGAAGTGCTACAACTGCGGGAAAAGCAGTCATTTAAGGATGGACTGTCCCACAGCCCCAGCACCCCAGACTCCTGCCCCTAATCCACGTCCTGGGGCTGTTTCCACCTCTGCCAGCACAAGGGAGTGTGGCATGTCTGAAGGTGACTCAGCGGAGAGAGTCACCTGTGTGTCCAAAAGACCCCCCAAAACATGTGGAGGAACCTGCAGCTGGTCCAAGTGGAACCCCTGCAGGGAGAAGGACTGAGAGACTTAGGGGCATCCATAACTGTAGTGAGCCCCCATCTTATTGATCCTTCTGCAGTATTGCAGGGTCGCACTGGCAAAGTTAAAGTGGCAGATGTACTGGAGAAGAAAGTGCCTGTAGCAAGGTTGTATCTGGACTGGGGAGAGGGTCAAGAGTTGCGAGATGTTGCCGTTATGGATGGCCTCCCAACTGATGTGAAATTGGGCAACGATGTTGGGGGTGAAATTATGACCACATTTCTCAACTCTAATACCCAGAGCCAAGCTGCTAGATTACAGTCTTTAGGATCTACACCTGTACAACCCAACCCAGAGGAAAAGTCCACAGCTGCTAGACAACAGCCATCACCAGCAACCTCAACTTCAGCCAGCCCAGAGGAAAAGACCACATCTGCTATTTCTTCAGGAAACAGCTAGCCCTTTGCCTCTGAAATGACTACGTCCCCTAGCAATGCAGAGGAAGTTACCTCTTGCCAGCCTGATCTTGTGGTGGTGCCCGGTGATGCTCCTATCTCTAGCATCATGCCAGCTCCAGCAGTGAGTATAGCTGACCACAGTAACCCCCATCTGACTGACCCCAGTAACCCCAGCCTAGACCCCACCCCCCTGGTGGTACCATGGGGCTTTTGCGCGCAACTGATGTCAGTTGCCCATGATATCCCTATGGCGGGACACCAGGGAAGAGATCGAACACTGAAGCGCCCGACACAGAACTTTTTCTGGCCGGGAATGTCGAATGACATCCGAGCCTACTGTAAGTCCTGTGATGTGTTTTAGCATCTTGGGCGCCCTAGTGCTCGTGCTGCCCTCAGGTCCTTGCCAATCGTTGGGGAACCTTTTCAGCGAGTGGCTGTGGACATAGTAGGTCCCCTGCCCTTGCCCAGTAGATGGGGGAAGAAATACATCCTCACTGTGGTGGACTACGCTACCCGGTATCCAGACGCTGTAGCTCTGTCCTCCATAACAGCGGAAAAGGTAACAGACGCGCTGTTAGGAGTATTTAGCAGAGTAGGGTTCCCTAATGAGATCCTAAGCGATCAAAGGACACAGTTCATGAGTGAACTGGTCCAGGGTCTCTGGGCAAAGTGCGGAGTGCAGCAGCTCCGTACTGCCCCCTACCATCCTCAGAGACTAATGGACTGTGCGAGCTGTTCAATGGCACTCTGAAGCACATGCTGCGGGCATTTGTAACCTCGGAGGGGGGAGGGGGACTGGGAACGCTACCTGCTGCACCTCCTGTTTGCTTCTAGGGAGGTGCCGCAGGAGTCTACCGGTTTCTCCCCCTTTGAACTACTATTTGGCCGCATAGTCCGTGGACCACTTGACCTGTTCCAGAAGTCTTGGGAAGGGGAGCTACCCACCCAGGATGTCTTTGTGGTCGAATATGTGCTGAAGCTCTGAGATCGGTTAAAGAATCTCATGGGCTCGCGCAGGTTAACCTAGCGGAAGCGCAGGCAAAAGAGAAGACTTGGTATGATCAGGGCGCGCGTGCCAGAGTGTTTGAGATGGGGCAGAAGGTCCTTGTTCTGATGCCCACGAGCCAGAACAAGCTCCAGGCAGCCTGGACTGGACCGTACACGGTAGGCAGCAGCGGACCCACCACGTAAATATGTTGAAGGTATACCACATGCGTGTGGAGTCTGTAGCAGCGGTTTGCCGCTTACCGACTGAGAAACCAGGAAGTTATCCACTACCAGACGACCTCGCGGATGCCAGAGGTGAAGGTAGTGTAGAGGAAGTGAGCTGGGATGAGCAGTTGAGTGCCCACAAGAGGGAACAGCTTGAGGCAGTGCTGTGGCCCTTTGTGACTCCGTTCAGTAAAAAGCCCGGTCGGACTTGGTGATGCACCATGTGGACACTGGTGAACATAGGCCAGTTAGGCAACGCACTTATCTCACCAGAGGCCAAGGAAAATATATACGAGGTACAGGAGATGTACAAAAAACATGTTTATTGTGTTTGCGAAAAGGGGTAAATTTTACAAATCTATCCTCAAGCATAAATCTACTCATTCTTACACTTTATACTCAGCTACCATAACACATATAAGGCTCCAATGGTTTGAACTGTGCAGTGCAAAAAGCTGTTTGCACTAATAAGTTAAAACCCACCATTTGGTTTTGGCTTTTTTTTAGCATAAGCTTACCTACAAAAAGTAGACTTAAAAAAAACAAAACAAAACACATTCATAGTAGTAATAATGTGCAAACTAAACCTTATATTCCGTATGCATTCCTTTTACACACAGTCTGCAGTTAGTTGTCCTGTAATTTCTGGGAAAAACAGGTGTGGTGGCACACCTTTCTGTACAAACATGCAGTGACTCTTACACTGACTGTTAAGGTGCACTGAGGGCAAAGTAGAACTTGTATGTCATGCTAACCCATAATTTGCTGTTGAGGCAAGTAATAAGGGATATGAAGAAAAATCACTAGGAGGCTAAATATACACACAAACATGTCACTATCTTCACAGGTGTGACAATGGTTACTATGTGTTCCTAATACTCCTGTCAGAACCAAAACAGTTTACATAAAACATCTGGTGATACCACTCCCATCCCACTGTCCAGCAGAACACTGAGGGGTCCCAAATATCTGCACCACCCCCTTTCAAAATGAATTTCATCATATATTAGATTAGTAATGGCAGGACAATATATTGCTTAGTTATTGAATTCTACATAGTAATTTGATTTACAATTTAAAGCACCCAACTTGACAGGTACATCATTCAGCATGCCATCAAGCATAAGCTCATAGCAAAATGTTAAACATGTCTGAAAATGCTTATGTGTTTCAGAATTTGGAGAACTTTCCCGAGCTATTGCTCTGATGCGGTCATTAGAGATCATATGCAAAGAGCTAAAATGCAGTGTGCTGCTGAGCCAGAGAGGCTGAAAACTCCTTTTGGTGTGTGGGTAGGAACCATTTCTACAAGCACAATCATGTGACCTTATGCCATTTAAGCACTGCATCAGTGGCACTAATGAACAGCATTTCATAATTTGTTAAGTTGTCTTCTTGATCTACCAATTTATGAAACTGTGGCTCAATTTGTTGTAGAGTGCATTTATTTACGACGCTACTTATAGAATGTTTCTTGTTTGTGTTATGTATTGTCAGGTTATACTTCCCAACGATCCCATTTCAGGTGTGACAGTCCCAATTTGTTCTGATTGGTGGGAAAGTTGGGCGGTATTCTGTTCACCGCTACACTGCATGGCCGAACAGCAGTGAACAGGTGTCATGTGCATCAGTGCATGACAGTGAAGGCTCGCCCCTGGGGTGTTGCCACACCACAATCCAGTCATGGCTATGCTTCCATCTTGATAAATCATGCCCCCATTCAGAGTCAGAACTACCATTGATGCAGCAGGTGCCATGCACCAGGGCCCACGGAGGTAATTGGGCCCACTGCATGGCAGATGCAGAGAGTAGGAGGCCCCGGTTCCCTCCTCCCTGCAACTCGCTAGTTCCACCTCTGCCCCCATTGTACCATGGCCATGCCCCTGTCCCATTTCTGCCTACCCAAATGTTGGGAGGTATGTTTCATGGTTATCATTTTAGATTCTGATTTAAAGCTGTACAGTAGTTGCCAGGAGCCTTGCCAAATTCTGACATGGATTTTCCAATGAGAGACAGTTTGTGGTTCCCAACTGGCCAATGTGGTAAAAGTAAACAATATTTACAGTAACAAGAACTTAACTATGTACTGCATCTCTACAGCTCATTGCCAGCATTGCTGAGCTTACACAGAAAACTTTTTCCACATTTATATCAGGTTGCAGACAACTAAGAAGACTGGTCTTTGTCCCTGTCATGTAATTTTAACCCCTGCAGCATGCTCTCTGCTCTGCAGTTTTACTGTATCTTTCATGGCAGTCACCATTTGTATCCCAATACTTCATTTATTTTTTTTTGAAAGGCTCATTCATATAGATGTGCTGAAAAAAATTGTAAAAAACACATGAAAGTTAATCAGTGCTTTTGCATTTTTATTGAAACGTTTAAATGAAACTTTCAGCCTCCTATTCTACGGTGCACTTTCAACAATACAATCTACTGAACTGGTACGCGTTCATGTGTGAGAAATAGTGTGTGCCATACTGTCAAATGTGGTATTGAAGTGACAGAATGGTGGTAACCCACAATTTACTTTAATTTAATCTATGATTAATGTGCTTTCCATGCATTTACTAACATGTGAAAGCAGAAATTAAATAAATAAATGAAAAGCATATATGTTAGAAGTCTTTTAAATGCTCACATTGCATAAACAAGCAAACTGTCTCTACAAAAACCACAAAGTCCATCCACCACGAAGTCCTAAAACTCCTTTAAGTTGATTGTTCCACACAAATGCAAGGTGAAATTTGTAATGCAAAAAATAATGTATGCCCCCTTGAATCTCCAGCAAACACTATTGTGTACCCTTTGATCAGAGGGAACAATCCCTATTTTCAGATGTGTTTCTACCATATTCTCATACAGAAGACTATACTGTACTTGGAAGACATACAACTGTGTGTGCACCTTCAGGCAGACGGGCTTCTTTGGTTGTTGTCAGACTACAACATGCTATCAGAGCTGAGAGTCACAGCTTGCCTATCGGAGATAAGATTGCCTCATATTACAGTTACCAATACTCTTGATGAATATCTTTCAAGGAAATGTTAAAGAATTCCACTTTTTCAAAATATAAAGCCAAGTTTCTGGTGCTTACTACATAAATGTTACAGTAACACTTACTGTAGCCAGCAATCAAATTTGTTATAATTCTATAATACTTCAGAAGCCCATCACAAATCTAAATCTCCCTGTTATGTAAATAGACTATTTCAGTTTAAAGTCTGTGTAAAGACTGTACTAAAAAAACAGGAAATTAGGTAATGCATGTGTTGGCAAAATCAAGAAGTAAACTAGCCTACCATACCTAAAATATTTACTACATGTTTCAAAGTAGACCAACTCTTCCATGGCATCTTAAAAAGCTGTATCTGGCTCCTAACCAAATGTGACTGGTTTCTGAATTCAATGTAATTCTTTCCACTTGGGGTGCAAAGACAATAAAAAAAAAAAATTAAATAAAATTTAAAAAAAAAAATCGCAGCTGATACACAACAAATAAATAACTCACCATGTGACAAGTGGGACATAATAGTAAACTCAGCGATATATAGAGGACATCAGATTAAACTAGGCATGGTTGGAATAATGCAAATACAAACTTGTGAATCCTGTGCAAATCTGGAAACTTTCACAAGAAAAAAAAAAAAAGTGTAATGTTAGGTTTCATCAGTGATTTTTAATGAAATCTCTCAAATGAATATACCTCTGTAATGCAGACATGATATAGATATTCTATATATATATATATATATATATATATATATATATATATATATATATATATATATATATATATATATATATATAATCTGTTTGGGTATTTAGAGGGTTTTGAACAGTTTATTAACACAGGTATATACCACAACGTGCAGTCCAGTATCCAGGGTTAAAAGCTTGCTGCTCTTTTTGCTTTGATATATTAAAAAGATGGTTGTGTTTAAATGTAAACAACCACTTGAAACAAGTTGTATACTTGTTTTGAAAAACATCTTGCTGGATTATCTTCTATGGATTAAAAAGAAAAATATATTTTTTTTAAATAGTTGCTTGCTTCATTCGTTAAAAAGTGACAATTTGTGAAATCGTATTTTTGTTTTTTAAAAAAATTATGTAGCCTGCAGGTGTCACTGTTTCCACGGTTTTTGTTTTTTTTAGTGAAATAAAGAGCAATGTTAAATTAATTTCCACAACAGTTGTGATGCTACTACACCTAAGAGACTGGCTGGATCTGTGTAAGACATAACCAACATGTTTTCACATGGCTAAATCTGGCATCATATCCGGTGTCATTTTTTTGGAAAGCAGTCATGCTAATATATTGGAAGGCAGAGCTTCTCCATTTAATATCACTCTGGAATGGGGATGAAAAGGCAAAGCAGTCCAGATAAGCCTAAAGCTTCACAGATCTAAATATGAGCACCTTGTGCAATAACATTGCTAGGCTCTGGAATTATAAACCCAGGCATCAAACGCAAAAAGGTCTGTGCCCCAGGGCATTTTTAAAATGTGATTATTTCTTTTAAATGTAACTTACAGTAATTTATTTGACTTATTAAAACTGGTGATTCACTCCACACCAGTACTGCGAAAAAATAAATAGAAAGCATTTTATCAGTGTCTCATGGAACTTTATACTGCATGCATGGTATGAATAGCTATAAATGTGAGCTGCAAAACAAACTTTTTCAAATCCTAAGAGGCCACTAAACATTCACCAAGAGATATCCATCCTGTCCGTAAGAGTTCTTCTGTTTAATTCCTCCCTGCAGCATATTGAGCATGTACAAGTGTCAGATATCTTTTGCCAACAGGACAGCCACCTCCAATAGATCATTTGCATTATACCTGAAGCAAAAGTTTCTAGATCAAGGACATTATTTATAAAGTGTTTTTTTTGTTGGTTGTTTTTTAAATTAGACTTTCAGCGATTAGCCTTCAGGATTTAAAACAGAAATTTTACTCAAAACCCAGCGTGTGGGGTTGGAAATATATTTGCCAACCCCTAAGTGCCAGGTTTTGCCTTTAATAAAATTTCTGCTTTAAATCCCACCAGCAAAATCGCAAAAAAAACCAACAAACCATTAGTTTTGTGAAAAAAAACCCCAAAACCTGGACATTGTCATGAGACTTTACTAAGAAGGTGAGATTTGTCAGAACTATACAAAATATACATTTTCATACAATTTTCTTCAGCAGCTTTGTTAAAGTACCAATAAACTCTCAAAATTAAAATCTCAATATAAAAATGCATGGATGTAAAATACATGATTCCAATGCAACTGGCAAGGTTAAACAAAGCATTATCTCCACTACAGACTGCTGAAACCAAAAGGTCATATTTTTAGGACATGGAATGTGCAATGGGTTTCGATGCATGTTAATATAAAAAAATATATTGTTATGTCATTCACTTAAGCGGCTGCAACTGGTCCATATACATAGAAATCCACACCGCAGTTCTGCAGAACAAGTTTACAGGCCTGTCATTCACTCTGCTGGCATGAGAAGGACCTTGCTGCCAACTGCAGGAAGGGTCAGAGAAAGCATGCACTTATTTAGTGTAGTGTATAAATATTTCAGTGATCTCAGCTCCCTAATTTACAGCCTTTAGTTATAATAAAATAGATTAGAAAATATTCACGCTTCAAATATAAAAATATTTCAGTTTAAATTTAGTTATTAGATCTAAACATTGCTGCACAAACCACACTATTTTTGCCACCAAGGTCTCAACAATGCAATGAGTGCTAGAGAACAAAATTCACTAAACTGCAAAATCAGAGATAACATTTTTTAATTTCTACAGAGTCAGCTAATCCTCAGCCACCAGGGAAATAACAGACACGTTTTGGTTTTCTAAGATGCCATCTATGTTTACCCTGCTTTAACTTATTTAAGTATCTTATTAAGAAAACATGACTATATGAAATCATGTTTACAAAACATATTACAGTCAGAAAAACTTGCAAAAACTACAATTATGAACTAAAAATATATTTCAAAGAAAGGATGAATGACAACTTCAAATGTGTTTCAATCAAAAGATAAAAATCAAGAACTGTGCCACAAAAATTGAAATGATATATACACATTGTACAAATCCCTTGTCTATGGCTACAGTATACAACCATTTAATTTTTTAAATCCTTGTTTCCTTAACATTTCCAGGAATAAAAATCCCTTGATTTATCTTGAGTTTCCTGCCACTGAAGCAGTGGTGAAGGAGGTGGTAGCCTGTAATGATCCAGTAACCTGATCACATAAAAGCTTTAAGTCACCTCCTGCTGTGTGGAGCAGGACAGGAGGAGGAGAGCAAGATAGGATCAATATTCATCAAAGCTCCCGTGCTTTCATCTAGAGACAGACACTGCAGCTCCTACCCTCCCTCCAATATACCACACACAGCAGCATTGACAAACATTGTCACATAAGTGCTTGGTGGTTCTCATTCTCCTGTTATATTCCTCTACAAGCCCAGACACAGACAAGCACGCCTTTCCTGCAATGTTGAGAAAGATATGTGTTGCCTAAAACCAATCATTTTGTGTTCCAGCCAACAGAAGAGCTAAGACTTTGCACTGAATAATGCTGAAACATGTAATAATAATTAATTTTGTAGTATCCTTAAAATGCATAAATTAAGACACTATACAGATTAAAATGATAGAAAGTCAAGATGATTTTTTGGTAAAAGATAAAAGTTAGAGTGTACTACCTCCTCACTCAAATAGACGCAGCTGAAAGCACATTAAGACATCAGCTTCTAGAATGACAACCACTTTAAAGGGGATAGAAGTGCATGACGAACATATTTAACTAAGAATAAACCACTTTATTTTTTAGCTGAAAATAACAAGATTTACATGGCATTGAATCCAGTATATTGTATGTAGAACAATTGGTTCAGTTAGGGCTCATACACACTGGTGTTTAAAAACTGCTGCTGTTAAAAGAATAGGCAAATCTTTAGTGCTTAATTCAAAGGTCTTTAGGACACTGTCCTAACCTTGTTGTCATTCTACCTATCAAACAACTCCTACAGAGTTCATTTCTCTGAAACCACCTTCTCTCTATTTAGAACATCGCTGCCCTTGGTCCTAAGCACTGCTCTTCTAGCTATACCACTTGTTTTGGAAAATGATAAGCTCCTTTTGGTTTCAGTATCACCTCTATGTGGAGGACACCCAAATGTATCTATCCTCTCTAGATCTTGCACCTTCCGAGTTGGCCGTCATTACTGAATGTGTTCTGCTATTTCAACTTTGATATGCTCTCCACCTCAAACTCACTCTTTTCAGACTATAAGATTAACCTTTTCACCAGCCAATATAAGCTTACCTACCTGACATCTCTGTTTCTGCTGACAAGACAAACTCTACCCCCCTCAAGCTCACTGTCAAGGTGTCATCCTTGACTCAGAACTGTCCTTTGTTAACACATGCAATCTGTTTTCAAATTCTGTCACATACTGTACATCTAAGAAATATTTTCCACAACATGTACACATTGCACATAACATACTTCAAAAACGTTTTTTCATGCACTCATTTTGCAATCCCCTTGTTACTGAGTCATCCCCTAACCAGGCCTTCACCTCTACACTTCATTGTGAATGCAGCAGCTAGACTAATTTTTCATGCCAAATGGTCTTCTACTGCTGATCCGCAATTCCCTACATTGGTTACCTGTACTTTACCAAATGCAATATAAAAAAAATAATTATATTGGATAATATACAAGGCCATAAGTACAATTGCACTAACATACATCTCACTCTTTTCAAAATATCTCTCAATTTAATCCACTTTGCGCCTCTCATCCTCCCTTCATTACCTGCTCCCATTCCCAGGTACAGGATTTATTTTTGGACTGCAGCTACTCTGTGAAATTCCCTCCCTCATACAAGACTACTCTCCCATAGCCTTCAAAAGTTCCATGAAAACACAGCTCTTTAGGAAAGCATATCAACTTCCCTAACCACCTCCCTAAATTCCCCAGGCTATTCTACTGTTTACCCACCCTTCTACATAGTTCACACATATTTACATTTGTTTTCTATACTCATACAACCTACTAACCCCCCAAACCAACACTACTACTGTGTGGATGGGTGCACCTCGTTTTTGCAATGGAATCTGGTTGGAGCAATATGCAATCGGCGACTCCTAGGGCTAGATTTACTAAGCTGCGGGTTTGAAAAAGTGGGGATGTTGTTTATAGGAACCAATCAGATTCTAGCTGTCATTTTGTAGAAGGTACTAAATAAATGAAAGCTAGAATCTGATTGGTTGCCATAGGCAACATCCCCACTTTTTCAAACCCGCAGCTTAATAAATCTAGCCCCTAGTCTCCTACAGAAGGGAAATTTGCAAGCAGAGACCTCTTACCACTTTTTTTTATTAATGCCCAGTCTTGTTTTATTACTGCGTTTATACTAAACTGTCAAGCATTGTGCTGTATGCCGTTCTATATAATAAATGCTAACAATGATTTAAAAAATAATAATCCTTGTTTCTTGTCTTAACTTTTAACCAAGAGTTTGAAGTGTGTTCTCAAAGCCTTCCTGCAGCATAGTGTACAAATATTTATACAGGGAAATAAAAAAATGCTATAAAAGCAAAAATCTATTTAAATAGAAAAAAAAAGAAAAAAAGAAAAAGAAAAAGAAAATATTTCCACTGGAGCCATAACTCATGACTTTCGACTTCCAAAACAGCAAGTTAGTTAGATTTTGTTTGTAAGGATCCAGTCACACCAACGTGTTTCTGATCCGAGCCATTTTGGTGGCAGTTATAATTTCGACAATGGAAAGGTCGTCAATTAACCTGCCGACATTAATATGTTGGTAGGCTAAATGCCAGCACTTCCATTGTGCGGACAGGTTGACAATGTCTATTATGTGATTGGCGACATTCACAACATCAAAAGACCAATGCCGGCTGCAATACCACAGAGCCACCGGGATTGGTCTTATAATGTCAGCATTGTGATTAGCGACATTGTCAACCTGTTAGCACAATGGAAGTGTCAGTATTTAGCCTGCCGACATGTCTATGTCAGCAGGTTACGTGCAGACATTTCCACTATTGGAATTAGGTACCCCACACATCCATTTAAGGAGTCCTCGTTCACTATTACCACTCCATTCAAATCTGTGCACGTAGCATTTTGGTTACATGGTTGACTTTTAGGTGTGCTCTGTGAAAATGCATGCTCTGCTTACTAGAAGGATCAAACATATGTAAGCTACCTCAGTTTATTCCTTTGCAATCCATGCGTGTATTGCTCTACTCAGATCACGTGTTCAATAAAAGAAGGCAAGCAGAATGAATGTCTAATCATGGACACCAATGCAAAATTTATACTGCAGGATTGCACAGATTGTAAAAATATACTGGTAGGTTAATTGGTTGCTAACAAATTGACCCTATTCTGTCTGTGTTATGGAATTTAGACTGTAAGCCCCAATGGGGCAGGGACTGATGCGAGTTCTCTGCACAGCGCTGCGGAATTAGTGACGCTATATAAATAAATGGTGATGATGATGATAGAATGAATTTAAGCTTTGCTACTCCTTATACTGCCATGCCCTTCCTCTACATGCAGTTTATTTGGGGTAAGAAGTGGTAAGGTGAATGATATGTTACAGCAAACTGGGACAATTAAGGAGGGTGGGGTGAATTACAGGATAGTAGTCGGAGGAGAAAATTAATTACGTGAAAAGGGGAAAGAATGAATTACAGCAGAGGGTGGTTGGAAAAGAATATCAGGAGAGGGAGAGTCTGGAGGATGGGAAATTAATTACAGTATACATTATATGGACAAAAGTATTCGGACGCTTCACCATTACCTCAACAGTTATTGTAATGACATTGTATTAAATTACATATACTTTAATATGGAGTTGGTCCCCCTTTTGAGGCAATAACAGCTTATACTCTTCTTGGAAGGGGCTTTCCACAAGATATTGGAGTGTTTCTGTGGCAATTTGCGACCATTCATTCTGTAGAGCATTTATGAGGTCAGGCACTGATGTCGGACGAGAAGGCCTGGCTCACAATCTCCATTCCAGTTCATCCCAAAGGTGTTCCATGGGGTTGAGATCAGGGCTCTGTGCGGGCCAGTCAAGTTATTCACAACAAACTCATCAAACCATGTCTTTGTAGTTCTTGCTTTGTGCACTGGGTCATGTTGGAATAGAAAAGGGCCTAACCCAAACTGTTGCCACAAAGTTGGAAGCATAGCATTGCTCAAAATGACTTGGTATGCTGAAGCATTAAGATTTTCCTTCACTTGAGATAATGTGCCTAGTCCAAACCCTGAAAAACAGCCCCATACCATTACCCCTCCTCCACCAAACTTCACAGTTGACATAATGCAGTTAGACAGATAACGATCTCCTGGCATCTGCCAAACCCAGACTCTTCCATCTGATTGCCAAACAGAGAGGTGTGATTCATCACTCCACAGAACACATTCCCACTGCTCCAGGCCAGTGTCAGTGTGCTTTACACCACTCGATCCAACGCTTGGCATTGGTCTTGGCGATGTGAGGCTTGCATGCAGCTGCTCAGCCATGGAAACCCATTCCATTAAGCTCCCGCTGCATAGTTTTTGTGCTTAAAATTATGCCAGTGGAAGTTCGGAACTCTTCAGCTATGGAATCAGAAGAGCATTGGTGACTTTTACGCACCATGTGCCTTAGCAGTCGTTGACCCTGTTCTGTGATTTTATGTGGTCTTCCCCTCAATGGCCGAGTTGCTGTTGTTCAATAGTGCAAATAAAAACATTCTATGGGAGAGATTTAATTCAAAGTAATGTGCCGCTCATTTCTAATAATTTCTGTAATTTATATGGGATGAAGGTACATACACTCTTTTCAAATGCTTCACCCTGCATATGACATGAACAGTAATAGGTAGTCAAGGTCTGATTTATTTATTTTTTAATCTCCAAGAACAATAACTTAAAACTAACCTAACAAGTTTACAATTACATAAATAATATACTCGGTCACAACCAGTTTCATGTCTATTCAAGAATCCATCCAGCTCTTGCATCATCAACGTTATTGCAAAACAGTCTCATTTTGAGGGGTGTTAAATTTTATAGCAGAATGGGAAAGAGGCCATCTCAACCATACTTCATTACTATACAGGATACAGAAATTTTAAGTCTGAGGGCTGGGAAAAAAGAAAGTAGGTAAAGAAATGAACTTGGGAAGCGCCCAAGAAAAATGATGCATCTATTTTCGATTTTATGTTCTCTACTTAGTTCATTACAAATTGAATAATTTAAAATGAATACTCTAAAAATGAAGGCAAAGGTTATGAGAAATCGTTTTTTGTGATCTTACAGCTGTAGATTTCTACAGAAGTATTTTCATTTAAGGTTTGTTTGCTTAAATACAACCCCCCCCCCCCAAAAAAACACTAACCTCAATTTTTTTCTCTTTATTATGCTCAGGAAGTAAATTTGGGTAGGAGATTTAAAAGTTGAGATCTCCCAGCCCCGACTAGGCAGCAAGATTGTCAAGTAGGGCTGTTCCTGCCTTTTGGCTGAATTTGGACAGGAGGATTGACACACAACATTGTAGTTCAACTTCTATCTCGAGGTAAGAAGTCCATGGGTAAACATGTATGCACTTAAGGAACAGCTCTTATAAGAGCTAAACATAATTCCTATCAGAACATGCATGTTCATGTAATGAAGCTTGTGTTTACCTTGTGTCACGGGCACTAGGAGTCTTTGCCCAGGATATCACCAGATGATGTTCTTACCAGAGTAATATAGCTGGTACTATGGTCCTCTGGTAGCAGGGTGACAATGGAACAGGAGAATCAGCAGATGGTGAGAGAATGCTCAAGGAAAGTCTATGACTAGCAGCAACTGGTAATGACTTCGATGTATGAACACGAGGAACCAGATGGACAAGTAAACGTGAGGAGAGTCAGTGGTCTGCGTACAGCAAGTTGTACCACTGCTATAGTGAGGAGGAATGTCCAGGAGTAGAGAGGAGGTAGTGAAAGTCAGTGGTCTACGTATAGCAAGTTGTACCACTGCTATGTGAGAGGATACTTGAAACTGGTGACAATGGGAAACAGGAGTCAGTGGTCTGTGTCAGCAAGTTGTACCACTGCTATATATATGTGAGGAGGGGCACGAGGAGATGAATGTAATGCAGAGGATACACGGGGCACACGGAACTTGATCCCACAATGATATCCACAATACAATAATAACTGACAAGCGCTGCTTGAAGTATACAAAGTCACTATAGCAATCCAGGTAATAGAAAACAAAGTCAATAGTAACAATAGCTTCAGTAGATGGAAGACTCCGGAGATGAACACAACACAGTCCAGACGGATATGCAATACAATAGCAAAGTCAATGGAAAGCATGCATACCGCGGTTCAGGAGAGCAGGCTGTCAAGGAGACGTGCAGGGATACCTGAATGGCTGAACGCCGGCAGGAGGAGAGACCACTGGAGGATGGAAGCGGTAATCAGGTTGGTGCAGCGCATGGAAGGTAACCGGTAATCAACGGAGCAATACTCAGGAAGCAGTAGTAAGTAAAACTGGCAACATGATGAACACAGGAGAGTTGAGACAGTCTGGAACCCGGCAGTAGTAACGGAGGCAGCGGAGAGCAGACACGCTGAACACAGGAGAGTTGAGGCGGACTGGAAACCACAATCGTAGAAGACAGGAATCAGCTGGAGCTGAATACACGAGGAAACACAGGAACACCTTCAGAGGCTCATGGGGAATGAGACTCCAAGATCAGGCAACCAGGTTATGATCACAGGTGGTTAAAATAGGAATGGTTGCCTGATCATCCAATCAATTAAAAGCAACAGGTACTGAAGGTTTCATAAGGGCTGCACATGCTCAGACCCTCAGGATGGCGGACGGCCACGGTTCCTGAACACAGGAGAAATGGCACTCACAGTCCGGTGAGTGACACCTCGCTTTATCTCTTATGACCAACATATTAAAGCCAACACTTTAATGTCCCATAAACAAGCAAAAATTAAAAGAACTATCCACGCAACGATGGAACAGCTGCTGCTATTTACATACAAGTAGGGTCCACCCTACCCTAAAACATAACAGATAGCAAAAAAATTATGTAACAAACGGCGCTAATCCCCAGCTCATAACATATACAGACAATTATATATAGCGTTCAAAATATACTTTTCCAATATTCATCAGTTCATGTGTAAGATTGGTATATACACGTGTCTCTTCAAATAATTATTCCTTAATGCAGATGCTGTGTACCAATATCTTCAAGAAGTCAAATCCACTTATAAAAATGGTCCTCAAAATAAAAGAAATTTGTATCAGTGTGTATATATAGATGGTTTGTTACGTATCCCACACACACTGTGTGAATCAGACACCACACCTCAATTACAGGGAAAGGTGAAATTTAACCCCTTCATTAGCATAGTATGGTCATGCAGGAGAAAAGGTGATATATATAAATAAGCGGAATATCATCAAAACCACTTACACAATGCAGATGATATAGATGATGAAGCACTGTACAGATTCCGTATATTATCAAAAACTCCTCTCATGAGACTCTTCAGGATCCCCTCAATGTTGTTCAGATCCAAATGTATAGGAGAGATGTGAGAAAGTATATAGTACTTTACCTTTTATTACAGATATAGAGCCAAGACTAATATACATAAAGACATACAAAAACAAAGATTAAAAACTAAAGCCTTCATCCACAAGTGCAGCGTATACAATAGAGGCAAGTCCGCCTACCAGAGTTCCGGAGAACAAACAGCGTTTAGCACGACAATAGTCTGTCTGCTTCCAGGAAAGATGTCACCAACTCTGTAACGGCGGTCCAGCTCCCACAACACCAACGCGTTTCGACCCTATGTCTGTCGGGTCTTTATCAAGGCTTGTCATATACACCGAGATGATGGTCTTTTTATAGTTGTAGCGAGTAACTGTCTTCATCTATTTCCGGAAAATGGCTATACGGCAATGCATGTCTTAGACCGTCTCCAAAGCGAGGTCTGGCATGCAAATAACTGAAGAAACTCCCTTGCAGAGAAGTGTGTGGAAGACATATTCTTCTCTTGAATAAGACAGGGAACACTTTGAGCCAGGGATCCTGGAAATAATAGTTGTACTGTATTTTATAGCTGTGCACTTGTTACTGTCGCTTCTCGCGCCCGCCCGCCGCCTTCAAACTTTTCTGTTTTCTCCTAGGCACACAGGGAATTTAATGTCCCCCTTGCCCTGGTTGTCCAGAGTTGAGCCCAGTATTCCTGATCTATGGTAAGTGTTCAGGAAGGACTCCAACTGGAAATAGGTGCTGCAGCAACAGAATTGTGCCCAAGAAGTTTGAGCAGTTTCAATTGCAGGTAAAGGAGCTTGGCGGTGGTGAACGAGGTGGTTACCCTTCTACATCATCTGACTCTCAAGCTGGGTACACACTACACCGTTTTCGTCCAATAATCGGCTGAAACAGCCGACATATGACCGCTCGTTTAAAAGTTGGGTCAGTGTGAACAGTTACACGATGGTCGAAAGTCTGCCCAAATGGACGTTTCTCGCCTCATTTGGCTGGTCGTACCGTTTAATATTTTCGTTCCAATCTCCTTTCCGCTGTGTAGTGTGTATAAACTTCCGACAGATCCACGACAATCCTCCGATAGATACTTCCTCGACCTGGGGGGCGTGTGTATGTAAATTTTTGATGTCAATCCTAGTACCACGTGGTACAGAATCCGCACATCACAGACTTGTGTTTTGTATAGATGTGTATTGCACCTGTCTGGCTGCAGACCGTTTGGGAGTTAACTATAGTGCAGAGTCCGCCCCTTTATGCTAATGTGTCCGGTATCTCGAACATTTCCCCGCAAATGTCGCTGCAGTGTGTACGAAATTAAAATCATTGCTCAAGACAACATGGCTGTAAAAAGTCGCTAAAAGGGACGTCCGCTCTTCCGTTTCTCGTTCTAAACAAGGCTAGTGTGTATGCAGTCCATGGACCGAGAGATCGGACCATCGATCGCATGTAAAATCGCTCGGCATAAAAAGTTGGTCGAAATTTCTGTGTGTACCCAGCTTTACTCAGAGAGGATGGCTTTTAGAAAAGGAGCAATAAGAATAGCTATACACAAAAAACAAAATGGGGTCAGATAGTAAGCCTATTTTGATAGGCTTTAGCTTTTCAAAGCTTTAGCTGGTGGCACTAGAGGGAAAACTCAAACGAGACAACACAAAAACACTTTAACCTTTTAAAGTTATTATAGCGTCTTTAAAAAACAAAGAAAAAACAAAAACAAAAAACGAAAACTGTCTGTGAACCATAAGGATACCAAAAAAATGTATCATCATTTTATTGAAAAATGCATTACAAATAAACATGTATTAAAATAACTGAACTACAATAAACAATATATCATGGCTTTAGAATAATTGCATTTATGTGAATTGCATCACCACATGGCTCTAGGATCATAGATCATATTTATGCAAATTGCATTTAATTTAGGTTTTAAAAACCAACACAACACTGGTAAGATAAGTCAATGAGGAACACAATGTCCCAGCATGTGATAACTTGTCAAGCAGGTGTAGCAAAGGTAAATAAGGAAAAATGTCCCACCCTGGTGGGGTAGCTTTCTGTAAATATTACATAATAAATCAGTAATTATTTTTGATTTATATTGTAATAAATGATTTATAAAGATGCACAGTTCTTAAGGGGACACAAATTCCATGCCAAGCCTAGAAGCCAAGGAAGAAATCAGTACACCATAAGTACAATTGTAATGTGCAGTGATTTCTTGGCTTCTAGACTGGGTATTGGATTTTCCTGGTCTTCCCTTAAGAACTGTGCAGCTTTATTAATGGTCTATTATTACAATATAATAAAAAATAAGAACTTGGTGATGAAATGCGTGAACAATGATGTTGTAACAGAGTATGTCCCACCGCACACCAGACTTATGCTAGCAAACCAAGTCTGGGAGAATGGCTAGCTTGCCTGACAAATGAATGTGAACAAATAGACTATCCACACTGCAGACAGTTCAATGGAGGATATATGAGAAAGTGAGGAACACAGCAGAGAATGTCACTTTTATGGGAGAGTCTCTTTCCCACATAATGTGAAGGCACATGTAGCTGGTCCAAGTGAGGCCTTTGTGAAAGAGAATGTGAGGCATCAATTACTGTAGTAAGCCCCCATTTGATCAATCCTGCTGCTCTATGGAAATGTTTCACTCCTAAAGTGACAAATGAAGACCAGCAATAAGTACCTATGGCTAGGGTATTTATTTTCTTGCCTGGGGAAAGGGGGGTGTGACAGACATGGATTGGCTCCTAACAGATGTAGTCCTGGGAATTGATGTGGATGGAGTTTATTGTCTCTATCAGTAGGAGGAAAGCAACCAGACAACAGTCTTCAGGAAAAAACACACAAGGTTTGCACAGCGTCAAATGAGTCACCACCAGCAGCGAGAGTATAAGGAATGCCTAGTCAAAACTCTACCTCTGAGGGATAATGTCCCCCAGCAATGCAGAATAGGTTTCCACCCAATTCAGCAATGTTGGTGTGGAATCTAATACCGGTTAGTGTCTTCAGTGCTCGGCTCTTCCAACCTGACGATATACTCTGGCCATGTCAGACGGTAACCGTGAACCTTCTGCCCGTGATCTCATTCTACACCTGGCTCAATGTGTGGAACAGCAGGAGACTAACTAGGCACAACTTCTCCAGTGCATCCAGGGAGTAGTATCCATACTAGATTTCCTCCAGGGGTCCTTGAATCCAGCAAAACCACCTCCCAAAGTGGCACCTCCGGTTACCGTTGGCACCAGTGCTATCACCACCAGAAACTTGCACATACCTGCCCCAGATAAGTATGATGGCAACCCCAAGGGTTGTCGAGGCTTTTTAAACCAGTGCTCGATCCAGTACGAACTTGCCCCAGAGAACTTTTCTTCTGAGAGAACTAAAGTGGCCTACATCATATCCCTCCTTTCCGGACAGGCTCTTGCCTGGGCTTCTCCTCTATGGAAACGCGATGATGTCTCTCTTCACAACTCCTGTTTTCATTGGGAATTTTCTTCGTGTATTTGATGAGCCTGCTCGTGTATCTTCTGCTGCTTCTAGCCTTCTGGCTCTCTGACAGGGGTCCCTCTCAGCTGGACAATATGCTGTCCAATTCCGAGCCCTAGCATCTGAGTTAAAATGGAATAATGAGGCTTTAGTGGCCACCTTCTGGCAAGGACTTTCTGATCAAATTAAAGACGTGTTAGCCTCCCGGGACCTTCCTCCTAATCTGGATGATCTCATTTCGATCAGCATCAAGGTGGACACCCGTCAGCAAGAACGTTCCTTGGAGAGGGATCAAAGTCGCCACTTTTCCTCTCGACTGACTCGCTTCCAGTCTTCCGTTTCTTCGGTGGAGGAAACCATGCACATTGGACGCGCTAGTCTTTCCTGGGATGAAAGGTAATGCCGCATTAAGAACCACCTTTGTCTTATTGTGGAGAGGCTGGTCACCTACTATCCGCTTGTACCAAAAGGCCGGGGAGCGCCACTTCCTAGGCGAAAAAATGGAGGTCATCCTAGGATCCAGTTCTCACACTCCCGGTTCTCACAGGAATGCCAACTTCTTGATGCCAGTCACCCTTAATACTTCGGATTCTCTTGTATGTACTGCCTTTGTGGATTCTGGATCCGCGGGGAACTTCATTTCTGCTAATCTCGTGTCAAGACTTCATATTCGATTTCATTCTTTGCTGCACCTTTTGGTTCTAACTGCAGTGGATGGTAATCTCATCAGCAACGGTTCTATCACCTGTATCACCTGTCCAGTTCGGTTGCAGGTAGGAGGCCTACATCACGAGTGGATCAAGTTCCTGATTATTCCGCAATCCATGAATTCCATCATAGGTTTACTCTGGCTGAGGACGCACTCTCCTCAATTTGATTGGAAACCAGAAGGACCCAAGGAAATAACTTGGGCCCGGCGCCAAAGAGGTCTTTCCGAGATTCAGCTGAACCTTACTTGCACTTTCTTGATCTCTTTAGTAAATCCGACTCTGAGAAACTCCCTCCACACCGTCCTTGGGACTGTCCCATTGAGCTCGTCCCTGGTAAACCTATACTTAAGGGTAGGGTATACCCCTTATCATTACCACAGACTAAAGCCATGTCATTTGTAAATCTTCTTCTCCAGCGAGGGCTGGGTTCTTCTTCGTCAAAAAGAAGGACAGCTCTTTGAGACCCTGTATTGACTACAGACACCTGAATGCCATAATCATAAAAAGTCGCTATGCTCTTCCACTCATTCCAGAATTATTTGATCGTATCTGAGGTGCTCAAGACTTCACCAAATTAGACCTTAGGAGGAGCTTACAATCTGGTACGCATTCGTAAAGGGGATGAGGGAAAGATGGCCTTCAACATCCGGGATAGGCACTATTAGTACCTTGTAATGTCATTCGGGCTGTGCAATGCCCCCCCGTGTTTCAAGAGTTGTCAACGAGATCTTCAGAGATCTTCTCCACCAATCAGTCACTGTCTACCTTGATGACATTCTGGTTTTCGCCCAATTTGTGTTCTCACAGCAATCATGTTAAGGTGGTTTTCTCCCGTCTCCGGGCTCATTTCCTATATTGCAAGACAGAGAAATGCCTTTTTGATTGTTCACAAGTTTCTTTCCTCTGCTACCTCGTCTCTGGAACAGGTCTTCAAATGGATTATGTTAAGATAGAATCCATCATCAACTAGCCACAACCCTGTGGTCTTAAAGCCACTCAGCGGTTCATTGGATTTTCTAACTACTATCGTCAATTCATCAAACGATTTTCTTCCCTCATTGCCCCTATTACTGTGTTGACCCGCAAAGGAGCCTGCTGTAAGACTTGGCCTCAGGATGCCGTTTTGGCCTTTAAGTCGCTTAAAGAGGCCTTCATTTGTGCACCGGTACTTAAGCAACCTGATCAAGAGAGTCATGGCTACAACACCATCTGGGTCGTCGCAGACAGAGTTTCTAAAATGGTTCATTTCACACCTTTGGCCCCTGAAATTGCAAAGCTTTTCCGGAAGAATATTTTGTGTCTCCGCGGCTGCCCACATATTATCTCTGATCGTGGAGTTTAAATTGAGGCAAAGTTTTGGAAAGCCTTTTGTGGGAACCTTGGAGTCAATCTCAAGTTCAAGTTCAACGGTCAGACTGAGCATGTTATTCAGGACCTGGAATGTTTTTTGTGATGCTTCTCATTTGAACACCAATCCTCTGTGGATGGATCTCTGTGGGCAGAGTTTGCACACAATAATCAAGAGCATTCTTCTACAGGGTTCTCTCCGTTTCATTCTGTATGACATACATCCGGTACCTCCTTCGTACAAGATATACCTGTCTCATCCGTTCAGGCTGCAGACGCTCTTACACGCAATCTCTCTCAGATCCGGTCTCAGACTCAAACAAGACTTTCGGAGTCCTCTCTGCGTTATAAAGACGCTGCTGATCGCCATCAGAGGAATTTTCCTGTAATAAAGGTTGGAGATCATGTATGGCTATCCACTAGCAACCTCAGGCTCCATGTTCCTTCAATGAAGTTAGCCCCAAACTTTATTGGGCCCTTTTCTATTTCGCAAATCATCAACCCCGTCTCTTACACACTTTCCTTACCACCCTTCCTCAAAATCCATAACACCTTTCACATCTCGTTACTGAAGCCCCTGGTTCTCAACAAGTTTTTTAAGGATCCTGTCACACCTCCTCCTATCAAGACGATGGAGACGAATATGAGGTTGAAAGAATTGCGGAGGTCTGTTCTCTTTGTGGTAAAACCCAGTACCTTGTTCACTGGAAGGGCTATGGCCCAGAAGAGGGATCCTGGGGGGATGAAGTCGACCTTCATGCTCCTACTTCTACCCGAGTTTCTGGACAGATGCAATCCTTCTTTAGGGGAGAGAGGGTGGGGGTACTGTCATATGGTGGCCCTGCTGTTCCTCCACAAAGCGGGGACGGGCACCTGACGGATCCGGTCAGGGGCGTCCTGTTGCTAGGCAACATACACGCAGCGTACTCGGGCGTCCTGGCTGTGTCGGGCGCATGCGTGCCGCCTCGGGACACTTCCTGTTCAGCGCTTCTGCCCGCCCATCTTCTCCTATCAGCCTGCTGAAGCCTCTATTTAAATCCCACTCTGGCACCTTATCAGGTCCCCCCGTTCTCCAGCGTTTTGTTCCTGTGCATATTTGGTTCTGACCCATTGACCCCTCTTCCTGGTTCCTGTTTTCTACCTTTGTATTGACCTCAGCTTGCTGACAATTCTCTGGATTTCTCGTGACCCTTGACCTTGGCCTGTTTGACCTCACTTTGAATTTCTCCGTTGTACCGCCTGTCTCCGTTGGTTTTGATCCAGACTGTTCTGACCTTTCCTTCACCACACTGGTAGCTGTCTAGGTGGACCGTGATCTGCGTACCTCTTGCAGCGAAGCCCAAGAGGGTTTCGCTTTGCTGGTGAACACCAGGAGTACATTAGATTCCTCACCTCCTAGTTCAGTGGCGCCAATACCGGTCGGTGTCCTCAGAGCTCGGCTTTTCCAGCCTGACAGGGAGTTAGCAATGCATGATACTTCTGTGGCAAAGGCGGAACTAAAGAGCTGTGGGTCACTTAGATCACATTTCTTCCCCATTGTGTTTGGTCTGAACAACTAAACCTCTCGACCACACCTGCATGCTTTTATGTATGAAGTTTAAATGTCTGATTAGGTATTTGAATGGATGTGGGGCTCAGAGCGCCCCAATGAGGAAAAGCCTTGCAGCTTAGCTCAGCTAGTAGAAGGCCACGCAACAGAAATATATTTAGATATACTACCATGTTCAGATATTCTACCAAATCAAACCTTATTCCTGGAGGTAAAGTAGGGAAGTGTATAAAACGGTATAACGGTATAACTGTGTGTCTGTTTACATTTTTCTGCTTCACCAGAAGAACCAAATGATTGGGTTATATAAAATGTACAGAGGCATCAGCTTTGGCATCTATTAACAATGTAGAATCCCACTTTTTGGGGGGATTTGTATGGTATTGAACTTATGAATGGATAGGAAAACAGTTGGAATTAAAGGAACATATCCCCCAAAACAATAAAAATCTAACATTTAGCTCAACTATTGCTTTTTTTGATCTTGATTGCACTATTGAATTTTGATATATTCCATGGGGCAAATACACAGTGCTTATATCAGTTGCTCGGTGCACAGCTAAATAATCAAATGGCCTGCTGGTGATCACAACTTCTGCACTTTCCTTGCCAATTACAGTGAGATCTAATAAATGTTTGTATTCTGAAGGCCTGACGGAAATTGTTTCAATGTGAGCGACAGTGTCATCTTGGCAGATTTTTGCACGTGAAGGCTGTTAATGCTCTTTTACCTCACCGCCCACACATTCTCTCTAGTTACCTGAAGCAAACTTGTTTTTTTATTATTCTTTGCTTCCAGTTGTAGATAGGGGTGTCATGGAAACAATGTGAAACTGATAAAACTTACAAAACGGATAACAGTGCTCCATGATTCATGTTCTAATATTTTGCTAAATTAACATAAAATATCTAAAAGATTGTAAAAAAAAATATTTGTAAGTAATTGGTGTACTTAAATCATTAGTGTATTTTAAGAATGTATTATTTGTTCATTCGTAGTACTCAATAAGCTTCTAAAGGCAAGCACAAGCTACAAAAGGTTGCAACGGGACACACAAGTTGCCTGAAGCTGGAGCTCCACCTGTCTAGTCCTCTTCAAAGGAGCTCCACATAAGTCTACTGAGAAGGAGTAGGTGTACTGTACAGTCATGGCCAAAAGTTTTGAGAATGACACAAATATTGGTTCTCACAAAGCTTACTGCTTCAGTGTTTTTAGACCTTTTTGTCAGATGTTGCTATGGTATACTGAAGTACAATGACAAGCATTTCATAAGTGTCAAAGGCTTTTATTGACAATTACATTAAGTTTATGCAAAGAGTCAATATTTGCAGTGTTGACCCTTCTGTTTGAAGTTCTCAATGGAATTAAGGTCTGGGGAGTTCCCCTGGCCATGGACCCAAAATTTCGAAGTTTTGATCCCCGAGCCACTTCGTTATCACTTTTGCCTTATGGTAAGATGCTCCATCATGCTGGAAAAGGCATTGTTCGTCACCAAACAGTTCTTGGATGGTTGCGAGAAGTTGCTCTTGGAGGATGTTTTGGTACCATTCTTTATTCATGGCTGTGTTTTTAGTCAAATTTGCGAGCGAGCCCACTCCCTTGGCTGAGAAGCAACCCCACACATGAATGGTCTCAGGATGCTTTACTGTTGGCATGACACAGGACTGATGGTAGCGCTCACCTTTCCTTCTGCGGACAAGCTTTTTCCAGATGCCCCAAACAAATTGAAAGGGAATTTATAAGAGAAAATGACTTTACCCCAGTCCTCAGTAGTCCAATCCCTGTACCTTTTGCAGAATATCTGTTACGGTGCTGGTAGTTACAGGTCTGATAGTCAGAGCAGGCCTGTACACGACCAGATGCTGAGTCTACTAGGTTCAGAATAAGGAGGCAAGACACAATGTAGTTCTTCAATACTTCAATGAAAAACACACATATATATATATATATATATATATATATATATATATATATATATATATATATATATATATATATATATATATATATGCAGATGATGATATGCAGATGTTAATTAGCCATGGCGGAGCGTGACAAGGTGGTAAACACAATAGCAGTCTATTCACAGCACAGATGATAATATGCAGGTGTCCAATAGCCACGGCGGAGCGTGACAAGGATAAACACAATAACAGTCTTGTTATATGCACATGAACAGACTTGCAGCAGGCTGTGAATCAGTAGAGGCACAAGAGAGAGAAAACAAAGTCTTGGTAATATGCACAAGATGATACTTGCAGCAGGGAAATCCCAGTAGAAGTGCTCCAGCACTAGGTAGAGAACTGAAACTCATACACAGGAAGACACAGGATACACAGGAGTCCAAGGAATCAGGCTAGCAATAAGTTGCACTGACAGTGAGCAGATGTCAGTGCGGAGTTTAAATAGAGCAGGTAAAGTGACCACGCCCTGAGGGTGAGTCATGTGATGCACAGAAAAACCAGAGCAGACAGGGAAAGTAACAAAACCTGGTCAGGATTGTTACAATATCAGTCTGTCCCTAATGTTTTTTTCTGGAGAGAAGTGGCTTATTTACTGGCCTTCTTGACACCAGGCCATCCTCCAAAAGTCTTCGCCTCACTGTGCGTGCAGATGCACTCACACCTGCCTGCTGCCATTCCTGAGCAAGCTCTGCACTGGTAGTGCCCCGATCCCGCAGCTGAATCAACTGTAGGAGACGGTCCTAGCGCTTGCTGGATATTCTTGGGCACTCTGAAGCCTTCTCCACAACTATTGAACATCTCTCCTTGAAGCTCTTGATGATCTGATCAATGGTTGATTTTGGTGCACTTATGAAGCCCTTTTTGTGCAAAGCAATGATGACTGCACATGTTTCCTTGCAGATAACCATGGTTAACAGAGGAAAAACAATGATTTCAAGCACCTCCCTCCTTTTAAAGCTTCCAGTCTGTTATTCTAATTCAATCAGCATGGCAGAGTGATCTTCAGCCTTGTCCTCCTCAACACTCTCAACAATGTTAACAAGAGAATCACTGACCTGATGTCAGCTGGTCCTTTTGTGGTAGGGTTCAAATGCAGTGTAAATGTTGTTTTTGGGATAAAGTTCATTGTCATGGCATGGGACATTTGCGTGGGTTTCCTCCGGGTGCTCCGGTTTCCTCCCACACTCCAAAACCACACTGGTAGGTTATTTGGCTGCTAACAATTTGATCCTAGTCTGTCTTTCTGTGTTTGTCTGTGTGTGTGTCTGTGTGTGTGTGTGTGTTCGTGCAATTAGACTGTAAGCCCCAATGGGGCAAGGACTGATGTGAGTGAGTTCTCTGTACAGCGCTGTGGAATTAGTGGCGTTAAATAAATGGTGATGATGATGAAAGAGGGACTTTTAAATTAATTGCAATTCATCTGATCACACTTTGTGACATTCTGGAGTATATTCAAATTGCCTTCATAAAAACAGAGGCAGCAGACATTGACACAAATATTATTTTTCACATTCTCAAATCTTTTGGCCATGACTGTATTAGTGTCACCACTTTTTTTATGCCACCTCCCTTAGCATCAGGTATTGCCTCAGCATATAAATGCAATAAAAATGTATTTCAATATAGATCGCCCTCAAAACACCAGGCTGGCTAGAACATCAGTTTTGGGATTGTATTTTAAGTTTGTATTATGAAGAAGGTGTGTCATAGGCTCTCCTGGGAGGTCCTTGTGGAAGATAATCAGGGGAATTACATAGTAATCGCTGCTCCAAGAAATGCGGTGTGTCCATAATAGATGCGGCCAGGTCTGCAGCTTGCAGGTCATTCCCCTTTTTCTGTTCACCAGGAAGAGGTAGTGCACACACCCTATCCAGCAGAACACAGTCAAAAAGTTGAGATGTACATGAAAGATTCTCTATATGCTCAATGTACAGTAGTGCAATGCCATATCTAGGAAATGTTTAAAAAACTGTAGGTTATTGCTTGTTAATCTGGTTTCCTTGACTCCTCTATGACAGCACACACTATGGGGTTAATCCTCCCTTGCACCTGAGTCAGGACAGGAATGAAGACCCACCTGTAAGGTATATTGGGCACCACCTCCTTCTTCTCTGTCTCTTCTGGTTTTTCTTATGCCGAAAAATCTCAACAAATATCAGTGATAATATAACATAGGGAGGATGGCATGCTGCCATGGTGGAGTCTTGCATACCAGATGAACAGGTAACCTCATCATACAGTTTTTACTGAAATTTAAATTCAATCTTTTTTTTCCATATTACAGCGCTCAGCACCTTTCTTCCAAACTATGCATCCGCTGTAACTTGAACATTAATACAAAAATGCTTAGTTAAAAAGTATGCCTGGAGGACCAGATTGGGGTTTTCACAGTTCTTCAATGGGAGCCTTTCCCATCTAGCCGCCGACTCCTTTGAGGCTGCTTCATCTTTTCTCTTACCACTTATTAAAACAAATAACTGCTTTTTTCCCCCTAAATTTGTCTGTTAACCTTAAATGAATTTTAATGCCATGGACTAAATCCAAACATTGACATCTTCTTTCTTATGGGTTTTTTTGGTCTAGGGCACAATGAAGTGGAAAGAACCACGATTTCTCCACTGATAGTACGCTGTAGTACATGAAGAAACCAAGACCTGCAAAAGCAATACTGCCATGACTGTTACCTTGTCTCTCTTTACTTTCTGAGGACCTGAGATTTCATGGTCATGGAAGGAAATACAGAGCCCACACTGAATTTCCATTTTATCAAAAAAGCCCCATTTTTCTACAATTTTAGGAAACACTTCTGTTTAATGCCCATTCTGTCGGGTGCAAGATATTATGGCTCAGGAAGCCTGCTCTGGTATTGTTGGCTCCTACTATATGAGCTACTGACAAGCCTGCAAGGTTGTTTTCAGACCAAATTAGTACTCTTGTACCTCCTTAATGATTTATATACAACCACACCCCGCTTGCTTCTCTGAATGCATCCAGACATGGTGACCTACAATGTGGTCCTGGAAGTGAATACAAACTCTGAACACAGCCTTCATCTCCCTTATGTTTGAAGACAAAGTGGCTATCTTGCGCTATTAAGTGTTCACATGTGGTGCCCAACCATATTGACTGCATCTGTTGTGATGACTGTATGCTCATGTTCTGCAAATGACCTTCCCCATTTTTGGTGTCTCCTGACCACCAATGCAGATCTTTTCTCGTCTGTTGTCAGGCAAATTATCTGACTTTGGTCTTGTGTATCCTTGTTGCTAGAAAATGTAATCGGAACTTTCGCATATGTAATTTGGCCCATGGCACCACCTCAATAGCTGTCCTAGTACTCTGAGAGACCCCTTTACTGTTGTCCATGGCAGTCTGCAAAACCTACTGTTCTAATTTTTGCTCTCTTTCCAATGTCAAGAAAGTCTTGCCTTGTATGGTAGCCACACACATTCCGAAAATTTAACCTCTGGGTTGTACAAAGATGACTCTTCATTTACAAGCCAACTGTGCTCCTTCAGGACCTGTAGCACACAATTAGTAACTCTTTCTGCTGAAGATGCCGCTATAAGTATACCAAAGTAACCGTCTAGGTAGGACCATAGTAATATATTTTCCTTTCTTAGTTTTGCTATAACCACAAATAGCACTTTTGTAAAGGTCCTTGGTGAGACTGACAACCTGAAGGGAAGACATTTGTACTTTTTTATATAATCTGTTTTCATTGAAAGTATAACAGCGTTTACATATGCATACAACAATATTAATACGATAAAATAATATATTTTAGCAGTTTGTTAAGTAACAACATTTAAACAGTTTACAACTTCTGTGAGGCGGTCCATTCATTGAACTAAAACAATTAACAACAGGTTCCGCAGACCGAACTGTAGAACAAATAAATGAACACACCAAGGGGTGTATAATTGCTCACCTACTTTGTTGGATAAGGGATAGAAAGAGAGGGAAAAAAAGATGGGGGAGAGGCCTAGGAAACGGGGGGGAGGAGGGGGGGGGGGGGGTTGGGCGTCAAATATTTCATTGGGTGTACAATGTAGTTTCTTTGAATTCCATCCACTCAAACCATAGCAGATAGTAAACTCTATATTTATCACCCGAGGAGTAAATCATGTCGTCCATAGATATACAGAAGTCTAAACTTTCAAACCATTCTTTAATAGAGGGTGCTGTTGAGGATCTCCAGTGGACAGGTATCACAGCCTTTGCTGCGTAACTGAAGTATCTCACAGTAGATTTTTTTATATTAAGAAATAGGAAATTTAGTATCATTAAGTAGCCAGTATTGCAGGCACTTTGGTAGTTCAGTTCCCACTATTGCTTTAGAGATAAGTAAAGACATTTGTACTTTTAATGATAATTGTATATCATGAATCTGAGAAATGCCTCTGATGTGCCTGGCAAATTGGTATATTCAGGTAGGTGTCTTTTAAATCCACTGAAGTTAAAAATGTCCCTTCCTCCATGACATTGATCGTTTCCACCTTGAATCTTCTGGTGTATATATGTTTGTTGAGCCCTTTTAAATGAAGAATGATTTGAAAACCTCCACTGCTCTTTACATTACTCTGTAAATAACCAATAGCAAATTATACAGTGAAACCAGATGGAAATGAAATTCTTGTGAACACCCAGTTGACCCACCATCACATAATTCAGGCGTGTCTCACTCCAATTTTGCTGCACACAGCTGACTCCTAAAGTTCTGAGTCCACACTCATTAAACACCTTGGCCGCTTAGCCTTCCGTTGCTGCAAACGACCCTTGGTAACAAAGCTATCAACCAGTGCAATCTTCATCCCTTTTACTGATTTAGTCATATAAGGGATTGGATGTTGCCTCTAACTGGGACTGTCTTCAGTACAAACCTTTACAGAAAAACCTTTAAGCAACTTTAGGTAAAATATCCCATAACTATTTTCTGCTTCGTGATAGTTATCTCAGTGGCCTTCTCACACCCAGTCAGAGTCTCAGCCCGAAAAACATTTCACATCCCAAATACCAGACCTGCCCCTAACTAACCAAGGGGCAAATTCAAATTGGTGCGAGGTGACGCGATGTGTCCCTGGAACAGTCCACAGAGAAACATTGCATTGGAGTTTTTAATAGAAATTTCCGCTCATTTTTACTCGCTTCCCATAGAAGTGATCAGAAAAATGAGCAGAGACTTCTTACTGTAATAGCCAGCAATATGCACATCTGAACACGGAGGCAATGTTTAGCAGCACCTTGCGCTGAATGGAATCTGCCCCTAAGAGAATGTGTGTATGTATATCCTGACCTGCATCCTTGGGACCGTTTTACCCTACATGTCCAGTTGCTTAGAAGAAAACTACAAGTTTCCAATACAAAAGCACTGCCAAGAGCATGCTGATCTCCTGTAACAACTTACATTGAATGCCAGCGGGCTTTTTACACTCCCATCAAGCCACACGTCAAAAGGGCAGCTCACATAATGCACCAATATTAAAATTAAAATTAAAGGTTCAGAGGTAAAAACTGCAGCCGACATGCCCTGAATGGAGGGCATCACTGCACAATAGGCTGCTCCCACCATCTGTTCAGAGTTAGCACTTCCTAAGATGCAACCACCGTTTAGGATGGAGCCATCAATTCCTCCTGCTGCTTCTGGCAGCAGGGATAATGAGGGTAAGCCCTGGAAAAAAATAACAAACCTACCAGTCTGATTCGACTACAAAGACAAGCAAAAAGACACAGAGAGGAGGGAGGTGTGGCCATATACACCCCTTCATTACATCTCCTGTCCTGTCACAGGTGCAAGGGCAATTTAATCCCATAGTGTACATTGCCATGGAGGAGGAGATATGGCAAACACCTCTGACACCCATCGTTAATGCTCTCCCATTAAATCTAAAACAATAGATCATACAAGAGAGCGACTAATATCACTCCAATATACGAAAAGCTTTATGAGGTGATCGAAATTGAAGCTATTTAAAATAAAACTGGAATAGAGGAGGGTTGGGGGGGTTCGAATAGCATCATCTTCCTATGCACAACGGACTTCCTGTCAGTTAAACTGTTAAGGCAAAGTGCTGTCAACACTTTGCTCCATAGTGTAGAGCTCTTTAATTTGTTAAATAGCAGCAGTACATAAACCAGTGATAGACAACAGACGGCCGGGGTGCCTTCATTTGCAGCTGCCAGCTCCTTCGTGCTTTACGGTCAGATTTGTTATTACCTGAAACACTTTCTTTGACTAAACGTATTGTTTTAACCGAGATTAAGGGTAATGCGCAGCCTTTGAAGGTTAGAGGGCTGTCCATGAATTTGCGTCTTAGGTTGCATGTCATGCACATAAAACTTGCCGTTTACACATGACCAAATATTCTGTAGTTTTTAAGTTCCCAGATTACCATTGAGCAGATTTAGCAAACATTCTAAAACGGAAAAGTGGAGGTGCTGCCCAAAGAAACCAATCAGATACCAGCTATCATTTATCTAGTACATTCTACAAAATTATAGATAGAATCTGATTGATTGCTATGGGCAGCTTTTCCTTTTAGAAGGGTTGATAGATCTAATGCCAGGTATATTTTCAATTCTAAAAATATAGCTCTTAAAAAAGCAATATCAGTGGTGGCAAACATTTTGATAAATAATACTTATATTTAATCCAAAACACAATGCTGTATTGTCCCACTCATGTCTATTCATATCTAGCTTAGAGACCTACTGTCACATGTATGTGTACTACTAACAGTGCCTTTAGGTTTCTATCCACCAGCAGGTGTATCAAGGATATGCATCTGGCTAGATGTTTGATTTTT
Organism: Mixophyes fleayi; assembly: GCF_038048845.1. Lineage (NCBI taxonomy): Eukaryota > Metazoa > Chordata > Amphibia > Anura > Limnodynastidae > Mixophyes > Mixophyes fleayi. The sequence continues at coordinate 249,135,306 of NC_134403.1, read as the reverse complement.
AAGCAGTTTGATATGCTTTTACATAAAAAGTTAGCTCACTGTTTGTCAAAGCTTTTATTTGCCTAGATTGTGTTCTATGACCTTATACTTCTGAAGTTTCATTAATACATGGTGCTTGGGAGAAGGCAGGCAAAATTGTCCAGGTATCTAGTCCCCTTCCACAAGTCCTGTTCTTCCCTCTTTTATTTTAGCACTTGTCACCGATTTTTATATCTAATCATGTACGCGGTCAAGATAAAAAGTACAAGTTTTGTTATATCACTAGCTCATTGGTTCTTTGACTGTAAGCAACCACTACTGTACCCCAATAAAGGTTTAAAAAAAAAAAAAAAAGACTGAGAACAATTCCGCCATTACAACATACTGGCTGTAACATTCATGTCCCTTCCAATAGCGACTAAAACATTTATACTATTAATGGGGAAATACAAGGTTCCGGGTGGGTGTCTACTGTCCAGGTTTTTCTAAAACACATTACACATCTGTCTGGTCCTCGCATTGCCCCTTAATAGCATAAATGTAACAGTCGCCATTGGAAGTGACGTGAATGTCACTGCTGGTATGTTGTAATGACGGAATTCTTCTCAGTCATTTTTTGACCAAGTCTGAACTTGATCCAGGTTTGAATTACCGCATTTGGATTGTTCCTGTTGATCCAAGTGGTGTCTGTATAATCCACTTTGCAAACTCCTACCCCACCCTATATGACATGGTTGTATATTTCTATATAAGACTTTAGTATCGGATACTTTGGCATGCAAATTATATAGAGCACATAGTTGGAAGAAAGCCTTATATGTAAAAGGAAAAGCCTCTGAGGCTTCCCATATATGTACATTGGGCCTAATTTTAAAGCTAGTAGCAAATTCATCGAAACAGTGCAAATTTTCTGGACACATCAGGTTGCGATGCAGAGGGTGTGGGATGGGTTTCTTTCAACATTGAAATTTAGAGCTGAGTTAGGACGCACCCCCTCCCAACTCTGTCCGCACATTTTAAATTCCCCCATGACACAACATGCTTTTGTAAAATTGCACCTTCTGGCTGGATTTACTTCCGAATCTAAATGAGGCCTATTGTATGTATTATGACACCTAAGTGTATATTTACTAAACTGTGGGTTTGAAAAGGTTGAAATGTTGCCTATAGCAACCAGTCATATTCTAGCTATCATTTTGTAGAATGTACTAAATAAATGATAACTGGAATCTGATTGGTTGCTATAGGCAACATCTCCACATTTTCAAACCCGCAGTTTAGTAAATATACCCCCTAGTCTGAAAAGTGTCATATCTATATCACACATTTTGTATAAAGAAGTGTGCACTGAAGCCAGTGTTAAGAGATTTTGCGGTTATGAAAAAACAAACAAAAAAACAAAAAAAAAACAAAACACTTCTAGCATCCAAAATGGATACATTTCTTTAAAGCAGAGCTAAGGCAAACACACATTTTTCTTGACTTTTTTTTATTGCCTGAACCAGAATGATAGCACTTCATAGTGACAAGATTGTGAGTAACCTTAACATAGGACAAAACTGCTAAAGTTTTATTATTCTGCAAGTGCAGCTTCCTTTCAGGAGACTTTCACCTGCAGGTCAAAAATATTAACGATTATAATACAGGCCTATCACTTTGGAGAAAAGGGAGACCCATCTCCATTAAACAACTATCCCCTGACTGGAAAAGTGAACACATTTACAAGAAGCACTGTGGCAGGAAGTTGCACAGAAGGAGTGGGGGAGGGAAGAGTCTTACCTTGGTGGCACATTTTCCTGCATCGTCCGGGCCTGCATGTCCGTTCTGCAGAAGAAATTAGAAAGGGAAAAACAAAAACTTAGAGGCATAGACAAACTGTGCTTCCAAAGCAAAGTTATGACATTGCTGTATTACTTGATTTACTGCTACAAAAAAAAAAGTAATTTGCAGTTATCCATTTCAATTTAAGGAATGTAAATATGACATTTACTATATTAAAGCTAAACATATTACTGAAATTAAGAAAACCCAACTGTAGCTGTTTTCATTCATTGAGGGTTCACATTACAACACTGTTTATTCAATTATGACATGTATAACACAAACAAACATGTGTAAAGGGATTGTATAACTAAGGAACTGTTGCACCAACACAGCAGCACAAAATTAGATCTAGTTATTCTAAAACAATTAATGTCATGACTATCTCTACATCTTGACTACCTTAACTACTTGATGACCAGGATATTCTATATGGTAATGTTCAGACATGCTAGTTTCACACTTTCTCTTCAAATATTTTTTTCTTGCATTTCTCTGGGTAATTATATTTTATTTGGGGGAAAGATGGGTCTCTTGTTTCGTAGCATAGCAAGGTAAATATCTTAACTGTATGTTCACTATATGAAAATGCAAAATGGGAAAGTACACAATTTTCCAGAGAAAGGAACAAACAAAAAAGTGCGCAAGTTTTATTTTTTGTGACATACAATATGTAATTTTTGAAAGTATGATGATAATGGTGTTACACAAGGGATTTATTTTCATATTTAAAGCACATCGTTAAGATCTCTGCAAATTGGAAATCATTTGTTGGCCAATAAAAATGCTCTCCAAATAAAGTAAATTATATTTGAGTAGATCCTGTCACACAGAGAAGTGCTCATTATTAAGTGTTAAGATTTAAAAGCGCTATTAGGAGGGAGCACTTCAGAGGCTGGAAAAGCGCTAATGTTAAAACGGTCACTGTGACATAACTAAAGATATAGCTGGTGAATGCTCTAATGCAAAAAAACAAAAAAGTCTACCAAAATTAACTCTGTATCACAGATTTTTTGTTTTAGTATGCGACACCTATACAAAATGTGTTCCAGATTCTGTAGCTCAGGACAATAGTCTTAAATTCGGGCAGCACGGTGGCTTAGTGGTTAGCACTTCTGCCTCACAGCGCTGGGGTCATGAGTTCAATTCCCGACCATGGCCTTATCTGTGTGGAGTTTATATGTTCTCCCAATGTTATCGCGGGTTTCTTCCGGGTGCTCCGGTTTCCTCCCACACTCCAAAAACATGCTGGTAGGTTAATTGACTGCTATCAAAATTGACCCAAGTATCTGTCTCTGTTTGTGTGTGTGTGTGTATGCTAGAGAATTTAGACTGTCAGTGAGTATGGCCTTAGGCGGGCAGGCATTAGGGATAATAATCTAATTAATAAGCACTTAAGTCTATTTTTGTAATATAATATGGATATTAATATATAAGTCTGTGCATTACAGAGGCAAATAACAAACCTAAAATAAATAAGGTATTTACAGCAGCATTCCATATATTTTTGTCAAGCTACTAGAAATGATTTACAGTTTGCCAAGTATCATGTTTACAACCATGGCAACCACAGCCACATGACATATGCTGTTGTGAATAGAGAGCCACTGGAGTAACCCCTTCTCAGTATGTCTGATCTCAGCACAATCTTCCTCTCAGAGGCGGAACTAGCGATCTCTGGACCCCTTTGCAGGGAAGCACTGCACATCTCGCTAGTTCCCTGTGTAGTGGGCCCCATAATCTCTGTGGGTCGCGATGCACCGTACCTGTTGCACCAATGGTAGTTGCGCCACTGTTTTCACCTACTAACATTCATTGAGGGAGGGGCGGTCTCGGATGTTGCAGTAAGGATAACTAACACGTTATGCTTTGTTATTTGAGCTTTTGTACCAGAGTAATAGAATTGTAAACAACATCTTAAAACCATTGGTCTAGCTTCAGCCATTTCTGATGGAGGTGAGAAGAAAACTGTACTTTTTAATAAAGCTACAATGGAAATTCAATGCAAGCACTAATGTAGTTTACTCTTGTTTTGGGATGGTACATGGGGTTTAACGCAGATAAATTTAGTCATGTGATAGGTTTCCAAAAATACCCATGTGGTTCAGCCAAAGAAATCACTTAGGGATATCTAGTGTGCCATCTATTTGAACTTATAAAAACCATGAAATATGGATTTTCGGTTCAGTTGACACTCTAGGAATAGATGGGAGAGATTTGAGGCAGTTATTGAAATTAAATTACATTACTTTGTTAATGTAAATCAGTAACAAAGACTAGGAAGAACATATCAATTCAATCCAAATAAGCAAGAAAAATGTACAACGTTTTACTATTAGATGAAAGAACAAAAAGCAAGACTGCAGTATATTACAGCTCTTATTGTAAACCATACTTAATAAACAACAATACACAACCCGCATGCATTTACATTTTAGATGTCCCCAAATTTATGCCATGATAAAGACCTTTGAAAAACAGAGGCACATTTCAGTCCTTGAAGTATATAAAAGTGAGAGTGCTGGTCGTGCCAGCAGCATAAGCGTTAAATAAGCAACACTGCATTGAGCACTATGCACCCTCCTTCTCTTATTGCCATGGAAATGGCAAGGTACAATGAGCAAGAGAACAGTGTGTAAAAGACCTTGTGTAACATGTCACTACAGAGAAAGGTAACACACTTGTTTAGGATCTTATAGATCTGCGGTTAGTATTGTGTGATAAGAACCGCTGTCAAATACAGGATGTCCAGACTCCATCGTGGATTAGGAGGTAACAAGTGTACAAGAGACAGATACACACAATAGAAAAATCTGTATTTCTGTCATTTGTACAATAGCATTGCAAAAAACTATAATGGAACACAGATGATCTGAGAAGTTGTTCTCCCTGGTTGTTTTTTCCCCCAGACTGACAGATCATGAAAAGGGAGACTAATTCTCTCAACAGATCACCCCGCATTCCAAGATATGCTGTCACTTTGAAATAACCATTATATACACACATGCAAGTTACTGTGCAGGGCTGGAAATTTTCTTGTGCCTGGGATAAATAAAATGCTCGACTGAAGAGTTATACACAGCATTGTTACAAAAGGAAGTGAGAGACTTAGTACTGTGAACCTTTGCCAGAGTTTACAAGCAATATCCTACAAATGTTGGTTACAAAGTTTTCATTTGAAAGTAGGCACTAAAATGTTCAATAATCACTGCATTTGTACTTGTATTACCCAACCTCTCACACAGAATAATTACCACCTAATTGTATAAGTCTTTCTTCATGTGTTCATAATGCAGTATCCATGCAAGAAATAGTTTTACAATTTCTTGTTACAAGCCCCAGGGCTATAGTAGACATTTAGGAATTCAAGCTATGTGGACAGAGCTTGGTAATTTGTGGTCTTAGGAAAAAAAAAAAAAAATTAAAAATCAGTTTCACGTTAAGAGGGAGGTTATGAGGAGGTAATAGTCCTGAAAATAAGACAATGCTTGGTAAAAAAAAAATAGGGCTGACAGAAAGATCGCACAAGAGAGAAAAAGCGGTCAGTGACCACATAATACCATACTTACCTACTTTCTTCAGCTCCCTTCCGGGAGCCAGCCAGTGGAGGGGGGCGTGAAGGGGCGGGGTGGCCGAAATCGCGTCATTTCGGCCCCGCCCCCTGTGACGTCATGACGCAAATCGCGTCATTTGACAGCGGGGGCGGGGCCAAACGCCGCGATTCACCGGGAATCGCGGCGTTTGGGATCTAATTCTGCCCACTTCACTAGGAAGTGGGGCACTTCCTAGTGAAGTGGGCAGAATTCGGGAGATTGCCACACTCGCCCGGGAGTCCGGGAGACTCTCACAAAATGCGGGAGTCTCCCGGACATTCCGGGAGAGTTGGCAAGTATGCATAATACCACCCACCCAAATTGAATATAGCAATACAGTACCAATTCATTATGAAAGTTGTTGCCAGGCTCTTTCAACCCATTCAGAAATTCTCCACTATCCACCTCTTTCACTGCTCAAACTCCCTAGCTCCATCAATCAGAATAAAGTTCAAAATACTACCAACACCTCTGACATGGGGCAGCACTCTGCCTTAGTGGTTAGCACTTCTGCCTCACACCACTGAGGTCATGAATTCAATTCCCAACCATGGCCTTATCTGTGTGGAGTTTGTATGTTCTCCCTGTGTTTGCGTGGGTTTCCTCCCACACTCCAAAAACATACTGGTAGGTTAATTGGCTGCTATCAAATTGACCCTAGTCTCTCTGTCTGTGTATGTTAGGGAATTGACACTGTAAGCTCCAATGGGGCAGGGACTGATGTGAGAGAGTTCTCTGTGCAGTGCTGCAGAATTAGTGGCGTTATATAAATAGCTGCTGATGATGAGGACATAGCCTGTTACTGCTGTCAGAAAATTACTATGCACAGAGGCTAATAGAGGAAATGTTTGGTCAACTACGGAATACATCATGAATATGCCGTTAATGATATTATCAAATTTTGATAGGATTCATTATTGGGCATTGGGTAATTTTGGACCAATCGGCAGTTGTATTGCAGCATGACCTGCATCAGTCATTTACAACCAGATTTATTAAAGTTCACTATATGGAAAGAGATGTTTACAAATTATTCTCTTAAAAAAAAAGATTTGCTTAATGTAGTGGGATATCACCAATGAACAAGAAAGGAACTTCATAGCCAGAACTTCTAAAGTGTATGTGTCACTTGCTGAGCAAAGTCACCCTGGCTAATTTTCATAAGGCTGATTTTTTTTTACTCTGATTATTGTAGGTATAATTCTCACATTAGGTTCACTTGTTATCTTCTCTTTATCATACAACTTATAAATTACACAGCCATCTGTCTAAACCTTGTCCTCTTTTTAGCTCACATGTTCCTCACTTTTCTTCTACAAGATGAAGTAATCCCAATCTTCAATATGTTCCTTTCCAGCTCTTTCAACCTGACTACACTCACTGTAATCTAGATGACCATCTCAAATACCGTCTCTTTTGCTGCTCTATTATATGGTAGATCAGACTTGAGTCACAATCCCAGACGTGGGAATAGGCAGGGGTGGTGTAGACATACTGCGGCTACCTCATTGTACTTTCAGTCAGTCTTCTCGGTCAACACTTTACACTTTTTTATTAGTTAATGTGTTGCAGTCAGTCGTATTCTATCCACTTGGCAGCCCATTTTAATAAAAGTGTGTTTTTGTTTAATGTATTCATTATATAGCTCTCTAGAGCATCCTTTGACTATCTGACTTCTGGATCAAGCTCTCATGTGCTGTAAAACGATTAGAATAAGAACAGAATATTGTACATGATATCCAAGCCGGAGATTTAAAAGGTGTAATTCTTACAATACATTTATTTGCCTAGGCAGTGCTGTATACAATTGGGAAACCGGTCACTTTCCAAGTCTTGGGCACACTTGTAGATCCATAAAAACAGAATTTTTTTTCTTCACTGTGGAATTATCATGGGTAAAACAAAAAACAAAAAAACAATCAGTGCTGTTAATGTATCAGAAACAGAAAATCTAAAGTTTTGTTTTTTTATTTTTGCTTTTTTAAATTAAGATTTTTTGCAACAAGGGTAATGCAGAGTGTATTTTATTGAATTAAAAAGTAATAGGTGTAGCTGTGTTTATTTCTCAGTATAGTGGACAAATGGATTCTTTATTCATTTTGCAAGGACCACAGGAACAAGAAAGTTGCTGTTAACTTTCTACACACCTATAGTCCAGGGGGGTATGGAAGAGCCTCAGCGCTTTTCGTTGCAGGACTAGTACCTAATACAGGCACCAGTTCTGCACAAACTATTCTCAGAGCTGATTATCATTATAGCAGGGGAGGCTTTTGTGGTTATGAAGTGATAATCAGTCCAGTGTAAAGCTAGGTACACACTACAAGAAACTTCCAACGATGCGATAGTTTTACCAACTTTCTCCACGAAAAAAAAAAAAAAAAAAAAAAAAAAGCCCCGATCAACATGCCGATACCTGTGTACACACTAGAACGATTTACCTTCAGATTTGTGTGTCTCTCATACATGTGACAGGATCCCTGGCTGAAGCAACATGTTGGCAGCACCAGCACTCTGTGCTGTCCCCTGTCTGTCTCTGTAATTAATCTCTTCTTATCATGCACTTTGAAGTCATGTGCACTCAAGGGTGAAAGGTCTGCACTGAAGTCCCGGCTTTCTGCAGTTTGTCTCGGCTGTCAAGCAACTTTCTAGCTCGATCGGTTTAGCTGCAGCAGTGAAGGATAAGATGAGAGAGGAGCAGTTGGAGGAACTGCATGCATCTGAACGGAGTGACTGGTAGCTGTGACAGCTGATCTGTAGGCGATTGGAACGATAATATTAAGCATGCCGACCAACTAAATGAAACGACAATCGGGTATGTGGGACGACTGTCGCTCAGCATGTAAGCACACACTGAAGCGATATCTGGCCGAACAGTCGTTTAACGGGCAATTGATCCGATAATGGGCTGAAAAAACGCCAGTGTGTACCCAGCTTAAGACCCTTGTAAGTTAAACATATCAACAGACACACATATTTGTGCCACCCTCATTAAAAAAGTTTTTGCTGCACAGATTGAAAGAATAAAACCGTAAATATGGCAAGTGCAAAAGTTTAGGCACCCTGTCAGAAACATGTCTTTTGACAGAAATCATAGCTATCCAATTTTTCTTTTATTCTTGTCTTAGGAATTTATTCCCACTCTTCTTTACAGAGCATGTCTAGCTCAGAAATATATTTACATCTATTTGCATGAACAAAATGACTGAGATATTATGACAGATTTTCAATAACAATGTCTGTGTTAATTATGAGGAATTTTTCATAGAGTTGTAGATAAAAACATCCAACCACTTTTCAGTTTTCTTCACTGTCTCTGGGACATTGACTTCTTGAATTTGTTAAATATTTATTCAGTAGCTCATTCTCCCTTTCACCTAGACAATATCATCATCATCATCATTTATTTATATAGTGCCAGCAGATTCAGTAATTGGGAACAAACAGTAATAAAACAATAATGGGTAATACATACAGAGAGGTAAGAGGGCCTTGCTTTAAAGCTTATAATCTATGTATTTTATACCACTGGCTGCCACATAACCCAAAGCATAATAGGCTTTGTTCTAAAAAAGTTCCTGGCTTATCTTAGTATTGCTCTGCATACTTTAGACTTTGACTTTTGTGATAAGGTTATAGGAAAAATGTTCCTTCTGACAACTGTTCCTTATAGATCACTTTACAATGGCTCACTACCTGAGCGTCAGCTAAAGCTTTCTACAAATCCTTTGCATTGATATGAGACTTCTGCTTTATATAATCTGACCGGTTTAGTTAGATCTTTCTAGGGCCTCCAAGATCTTGTCTTCAATTCAGCAGTTCCCCTTAACTTCCATTTCTTAATGAAGTTTCTAACAGTAACAATTCCAATCTGGAAGCATTTAGACACTTTTTTATAGCTCTTCCCTGGTTTGTTGCAGTAAACATTGGGCAGGAGACTATATTATTTTCAAGTCCTTAGTCAGCTACTCAGAGGAGACTGTAGTTGTTGAGAGGTTGTAAGTGTTATAGTAAGTATTCATGTCTGGATTTGTCTTTACCTCGCTCAATCTGAAGCTTAACGAGTCAAGCAAGTTTAGTGGCCTTAATTTATTTTTTTATTTACTGAATCAACTGGAAGAGTGCCCAAACATTTGTCCATGCCACATACTCTATTTTATTCATTTAAATCAATTAAAATTAGCAAATAAGTTATAATTGTGCATCAAAACATGCAGAAATATGTAATGTTTAAGTTTGTTCCTAGCAGATGTTAGGACATCTTGCATTAAGATTCAGTGAAATATACAATTTGACCCAGTATATAGTGAAGATGATGGTTATTTGCCACACCTCTCCTGCAAAGGGACAGATAAAGTCCCAAAGAGTCTGCAGGTATAGGCAAGGTTAAATTCCCACAGCACAAAGTTACACAGGTGAGTAATAAGGTTTTTTTTTGGTCAAGTACTACTTGGGAGGAGGATAAAAGCCTGTTTGTTCTTGTGGGAGAAGTGACCGATACCAGATATCTGGCAGGTGACTAGGCAGGAGGACTGCGTCTAGCCAGAGTTAGGGTCCCTTGGTGTCATCCGAAAACAAGAATGCTTTGTTATTTGTCAAGTGAACAATAAAAACAGTTATCCAAGTAATAAGTTGTTGCGTTAGTCATCTGCTGAGTGTCAGCATCACAGTGGTGTCATCGGGGGAAAGAACAGCTAGATCCTGCTGTCCATCCAGTCAACAAATGGTGGTGGGTGAGACATGCTGAACACCACTATCAAGTACCAAACTGTTATAAAGCTTTCAGTTGGCAGATGTAGGACGCCATAGTCTTCAGAAGTTGGCAGCTCCCATGTGAACGCATTTGACATGCAGGCACCACAATACTGGTCACAACAGGAAGATTAGAAACAATGCCTCTATAAATATTCTGATTAGTGTAAAACTTTGTTGCGACTTCAGAAATGTCAATAGCTCGAAATTTTAATATTTCTAGTGCATTATGTACGTTATAGACAAAGTCTTTCACGATTCGAACGTGTCCGTATTCTTCATTAATCTATTGAGTGCTCAAATGAAGCAGATCAGCTCATTTCACTCAGTAGGCACCAGTAAAGCCATTACTGCGTTCAAAAATATATGTTATTTTGCTTTACTTGGCTACATTACTTTTACATTTATTTTGGGTACTAAATTTGTGGTCTAAACACTTTTTTTTTTCCTTTTTAAATTCCTGTAGGCACTTCTACATTGGTGAAACCATCAAGTCCCTCAAGGACAGCATCCAGGAACAGAAACCTTTAACAAATAACTTCTGCAAAGCTTAGGGAACACTGTAAAAAATGCCTGTGAGTCAATGTTCCCCATGTAAAAATATAAATGTTATTAGACACTATATCATGAATTAAAACATACATTCATGTGTGATAAACACAAAAAGATACAAAAGGACTACTGGTAGGAGAATCTTCCTCATCATGTAAGCATTCTGGCTGAGCAGAATGTGGTCTAAAAAAAAGGACTGATTTATTAGTAGCAGATTAGGATATCTTTCGAAAATGAGGTATTTGTGAATCTTTTAGTTATCTTTAAGCACACGAAAACAAAAAGTTATAAGAATCAGTGGTGTTCATCGAGTTTAAACCCCATATCCACTGCAAGTTGCGAACTCCACTTTCCGAAACACACAGAGACTTAAAACTTAAACTTGTCTCATAGAAAGCCAAGTAAAGTTCCCACTGGAATACAAATAAATAATGTATTACATAATTCATATAAATCAATAGGAGAACAAGGGTTTTTACTTAATTTAACCCTATTTTTTGTTTACCTATATATAATGGAACAAGTGTTTTAGGGTCCGTTTACAATTATCATAAGCAGTGAATAAACATCTTTGGGCGCTACCATATATATCACAATGACAATGTACATAGGACTACCATATCACAAGTCCAATAGATGATGTAAAGGTCCAATACAATGATTAGTTCATTCTTTATCCAGTCCACAGAAATGATGAGTACACTTCTTTTATAGTGCCGATATAGTCCAGAAATCGCTTGCATTCATGAAGTAGTATATGTCAAAAAGAAAGAAGGAAGGTGCAATAGTTTATTACCTTCAATATTACATTTATTCAATAAAAACAAAGTGCCAGGTCATGGCCGCCTACCAGATTTGGCTAATGGTAAAGGCATGTAATAAAGTTCTTTTCCAGAGGGTCCACTGGATATATTGCAAAGTTCAGAAAACACAGCGGTCATTAACAGGCTGGAGGTGCAGAGGTCAAACGCGTTTCGACCTTCCACAGGGCTTTATCAAGGCATATAAGTGGCCATTACCTGGCATTTTAGAGTGTTATATCAACATATGAATACATGTCTTGATGTATTTTTATTTTCTATACTTTTGTTTTTAAATAATAAATGTAATATTGAAGGTAATACACTATTACACCTTCCTTCTTTCTTTTTTACATATACTACTTCATGAATGCAAGCAATTTTTGGACTATATCGGCACTATAAAAGAAGTGTACTCATCATTTCTGTGGACTGGATAAAGAATTAACTAATCATTTTATTAGACCTGTACATCATCTATTGGACTTGTAATATGATAGTCCTATGTACATTGTAATTGCGATATATATGGTAGCGCCCAGAGAGGTTAATCCACTGCTTATGGTATGCTCCAATGTTTTTGGTTTGTGGGTGACATTCCTGATTTATATCTCAGGCAGCCACCGTGTAGGAGCACTCTAGGTTTTACACCTTTTGTTTTTTTGTATTCCGTTAACAATTATACTGACCACCGAGATGGCTAAATTACCACTACAGTGTTACAGATATTCTTCATGACCTCAGTCTCCACATTCACCATGGGGCTGTAGTCTCTTTTGAAGAGCTTGGTGATTCCACTTTAAAAGCTCCAGTCCTGCTTTGATCTGCCTGGGCAGGTTACCTCTATGACAGGGGGGCCCCCAAGCTGTAAATAGTGATAACTAGCCCAGGCTATATTCCCTGCCATACTGTCTATACTGGATTTGGTTTCCGCTCCCCATGCTTGTAGCTCTGATGGTTTAGACATCCCAGGCTGTCTAGCCTGGGACTGCTTTTAGCTATAGCTGGGGGGACAATACACATCTTCCTGTTTTAGTAGGAAATCGTCCAGGGTATCTAGCACTGGGGCTGGTTGACGTATGTGAGGGAGAGCTACCAATGTTTATGGACTTATTTTATGTACAAGCTTCTATTGATTTCAATTGGGTTTCTGCATATAGTGCATACGTTGAAAGCTCAATTGAATTGAATGGAGTATTGAAATGAAGGGGAAATAATTCATAGTACACGTTCTAGAAGCGTTTACAAACACATACAAATATACCCACCACATACCAACCGCAGGTTACCCCATATCAAAAGCATGCTAAAACGCATAGGGGCTAATAGTGAGTTGGACATGCAAGTATAAACTATAAAAAGACGCACGTAATAGCGTATTTATACCCATATTTGGAGTTGTACGCATCTCAAAATTTATACAGCATTCCACCGGTCACATATGCACTAGATTTACACCAGGTACACTCATTTCTTTCAATAGCGAATAACGTATTCACCATTAGATTTCATTGAAATAAAATAATAATAATAAAATAAAACAAGCTCTATAATACAACTAGTATAATCTTCTTTCTTGCATACGAATGAAAGTAGCAAAAAAAAATTAAAAAAAATTCTAAAAGACGTCTACAACACACCGCATTCCAACTCAGGCACCTCCGCCTGGAGCTCCTCCGCGGACATTTATAGCCAAATTCCTGCACTATCGTGATCGAGATGCTGTACTACGCCTAGCTAGGCAGAAAGGCCCAGTGGAATATAATGTCAACGAGTAGCAATGTATCCTGACTTTGCTCTGGATGTTCAAAAAAATAGGGCCCAGTTTATTCCGGTGAAGAGAAGATTGCGTGACTTACAGATCCCATATGCCATGATCTTCCCTGCTAGACTGCCTGTGGTCTCAGAGGGTCGCACATCCTTCTTTGATACACCGCGCTAGGCTGCTACCTGGCTGGATCGTCTGGCTGCTGGAGGGCGCTGAAACAGGATGTCAGATGAGCAGTTTAGCATCCCTCTACTTTGTCCTTGGGACACTCTGGTGCTGAGTTACATTATGCAATATGTATTGTGTTCTTCTTGGTACTTGCTACGCTCATTAAGGTTTAAAATGTGTTAATGAGAAAGAAAGTTGCTCTATGGCTCATATATGAGGTAACGGGCTGGAGAGCCCATGGCTTTAAGGCCTATTCTGGTCTCAGTTTGCCCCCCCCCCTTATCTTCCTTTTCTCATTCTTCTTGCTTCTTTTCTCTGTCCTTGTACTCTATTTCTGTTTACCCTGCTTGTTGGCGGGCGGCCTGTCTTGTTGAGCTCGGGCTGTCTTGCACAGTGCGGGCTTGGCGGGTGGCTGTGTGCTGGCTCGTTGGGCATCCTAAGTTAATTACTGTTCGGGTCTGAGGTATACTTTAGTTGGGTGGAGTATACAGGGTGGGGGTAGGGGTTTAGTGTTAAGGTTACTAATTTAGTCTGAGTGCAGTTATGTGTTCGCAAAAATATGACCAATGCTTTTGTAAGACTACATCTATACTTGATTATGTATGCTCTGCGGGGCTGTGGGATACGGGGCAGTGGGTCTCGGGGGAAATGTTACAAGATTTTATGCTTTATGTATGTGTTCTGGTACATCTGACAGGGAGCTGAGAATCCTCTCCTGGAATGTTCGAGGTTTAAACAACAGTGTAAAGCGCTCCCTTGTAATACGTCAAATTAGGAAAAATGATCCTGACATAATTTGTTTATTGGAAACCCATCTGCATGGTGAAAGAACACTCTCCCTTAAAAAGTCATGGGTAGGTGGTGCGTACCACTCCACACACACACACACACACACAACTAATTCTCGAGGTTACTGTATTGGTTCATAAGCGCCTTAGTTTCACCCTGGAAAAAATACAGGTGGATCCAATAGGGAGATTTGTCTTAATGAAATCTGTCATTAATTGGGTTCCGGTGCTCCTTCTTGTGGTGTATATACCCCCTCCGTATAATAGTGAAGTTTTAAAAAAATGTGGTGAGTTTATGGCAATGTCTCCAGAGATTCCTACTATATGTATAGGGGACTTTAACAATGTGATGAATAAATCTTTAGATAGATGGCGGGAACAAAATCTTGCAGTCAGTGACTCTGTGTCGGCCTTTGCTGCCCTGGTAGGGGAGTTGGGCTTGGTAGATGTCTGGCGCTTAAGATATCCAGAAGAGGTGCAATTCTCCTGTTTTTCTACATCATACAATGCATTCTCTAGGATTGATATGGTTTCGTTGTCGCACTCTCTGGTGCCGGCGGTACGGGGGGGGTGGAATACAAGGCTAGAGGAATTTCTGATCACTCGCCTCTTCTTCTGAATATTGACTTTGCTATTGTTAGAGGTCAGTCCTTTTGGAAGTTTAACCCCTTTTGGCTCTCCTTGATGGGTACAGGTGCAACATTGGTGGCTCAGTGGGAAGGGTTTTTCATGGATAACTCTGGTACAGCACGACCCCCCATGGTGTGGGACACTTTTAAAGCTTTTCTGAGGGGGACATTATTTGCCAGTGTGGCGGAAATAAAAAAGTCGTCTAGGCATAAAGAAAAAGAATTGGAGGACACATGCAAATTATTAGAAAGGCAATATGTAAAGGGTAGGACTGAGGCCTCAAGATGTATTTGGCAGGTGGCTCAGAAGGAGTGGGTAAACGATGTGTTTAGAGAAAAGAAACTTACGTTTAGATTTATCAAACATGTGCAGTGTGCTGAGGGAGACAGAAATGGCAGTTTCTTGGCATACCTGGCAAGGGTTGAGAGGGCTAATGCGGCTGTTCCAGTTATTTGTAATGAAAGCGGGGCTAAGAAATTCCCGATGCCTGATATTGTTGAGGTTTTTTACAAATATTACGCTAGTACATATAAGTCACAGGTTCAATATGATTTGGCCACCTTACAAGTATACTTGGATGCTATTATTCTTCCCACACTCTCTGCGGCTAGTAGGGAGTATTTGGACTCTCCTTTTACTGAAGAAGAGATTGATATGGCCATTATGTCATTCCCTAATGGAAAGGCGCCTGGAATAGATGGCATACCCATTGAAATATATAAAAAACATTGATTCTTTTTTGTAGCTAAATTGTTGGGAACACTCGGAGAGCTGTGCGAGGCCAACGCCCTCTCCCCCTCCATGGCGGAGGCAGTGGTGGTGGTGATACCTAAATCAGGTAAAGATCCATTGTACCCAGAGTCATATCGCCCGATCTCACTCCTGACGTGTGATGTAAAGATCTTGGCTAAACTGCTGGCACTGAGGCTAAATAGGGTGGTGTTGGAATTGATTCACCCGGATCAGACTGGGTTCATGCCGGGCAAGTCCACATCTATTAACCTTAGGAGGTTATATACCCTCCTACAGGTGTGGTCGCCTCCTGAGGAGAGCGAAGTGGTGGTATCCCTCGACGCGGCTAAGGCGTTCGACTCGGTGGAGTGGCCGTACCTGTGGGAGGTGTTATCCCATTTCGGGGTGGGTTCCAATTTCATAAAATGGGTTAAGTTACTTTATTCACATCCTGTAGCTCGGGTATGTGTAAACGGCCACCTTTCCCAGCCATTTCAATTGGAAAGGGGCACTAGACAGGGATGCCCATTGTTTCCTGCTTTGTTTGCACTAGCAATAGAACCACTGGCCTACCTTATTCGTAACAATAAAGATATTAAGGGACTTCAATCAGAGCATAGGGAGGATAAGGTGGCGTTATACGCTGATGATATGCTGCTGTTCCTTGCTGACCATAAAGAGTCTCTGGGTACTCTCCTGAGGGTGGTTGATTGTTTTGGGTTATTCTCCGGTCTGAAAATTAATTGGGATAAGTCTAGTGTGTTCCCAGTGGGTTGGAAATGTCCAGTTACTCCACTTAAATATCTCCAACTGAGGTGGACACCAAAATTTAAGTACCTGGGATTGTGGATCACTAACACCCCCTCAGAATTTATGGAACTAAATTTACAGCCTCAGGTTGAATATCTTAAATCAAAAATACATGTGTGGAGGAAGCTCCCTCTTTCTGTGTCTGGCAGGATAAACTTAATTAAGATGGTGGTGCAGCCAAGGTTTTTATATATACTTCAGCAATCACCTATATATATATCCCACCCTCTTTCTTTCGCAGTGTTGACCGTTATTTGACCTCTCTGGTCTGGGGAGGGCCAAGGTTAAGCTCAGCTCGTTGTGCAGGTCCAGGGCTAGTGGTGGTCTTGCGTTTCCAAATTTAAAATTGTACTATATTGCCTCTCAACTGACCCACCTTAAGGCATGGATTTCCGATCCGGGTTACCAGGATCTACACTGGGTATTAGTTCATCAATTCAATGCCAATCATACGCCTTTGCAGTCACTGTTGTCCGGGAGGCTCGGCCCACAGGCTTCTCCGCTCCTGATTCAGGCAATTAAGATCTGGGCAGTCAGTAATAAAATGGTGGGATTCACAGATATAGATCCATGTACTCCTACTAGGGGGGCGAGGAGATTGAGGGAGTTGGACACAGTGGTGGGGTCCAGGTGGTGGTCCCGGTATGGTGTGGTGGCTGTAGGTCAACTATATGAAGTAAATGTTCTTAAACCTTTTGAACAGTTGTCCAGGGAATTTTCTGTGCCTAGAACAATGTTCTTTTCCTACCTCCAACTGAGACATGCCATGTACACACAATTCAAAGGGGAGCCACCAGTGGTTGCCATAGCCCCACTGAGAAAGCAGTTACAGGCTTTGAGCGACAAGGGTCTGATTTCATGTATGTACTCCTGTCTTTTGTATGAATCCACAGTAAATGACTTGAATGACCTGAGAAATCAATGGGAAATAGATATTGGTCCCTTAACAGACAAAGAATGGGGGATGGTCATGGATAGCACTAGTGGCTACACAGCATCATTAAAATTCCAGCAAATACAGGTGTTCATTCTGCATAGGGCCTACTTGACTCCTATCAGGCTGGCTAAGTTCCGCCCCGATAGCACTTCTAAATGTCCAAAATGTAGTTCGGAAAATGGCAATTTCTGGCATCTCATTTGGGAATGTCCCTGTATACAAAACTTCTGGCGAAGAGTCATACGATGTGTTCAAAAAACGGGTATTGAAGTCCCACTTAGGTCATCGGCCACCTGTTTATTTGGGCTCCGTCTGAAGGGAAAGGTCAATAAGCTGACAAAAATGTATATTTCCCAGTTGTTTATGGTGGCTAAGGTTAGCATAGCCCGCTTATGGTTAGCCTTGACGAGTCCCACAATTAAGAGTTGGAAAATCCTGGTTAATGCCACTATAGGGCATGAAAGATTTGTTTACACGAGCAGTCAGGCATTGCCAAAGTTTGAGAATATATGGTACAGGTGGGTGGAGTCTCCATTTTATTTTGTATCCTCAAGTCATGATGTCCCGAATACATGAGGGTCTGGTTCCCCTGGATTACATAATAACAATAATGAAGTCCATAACAAAAAGCAGAGCCCCGCCTCTGCAGAGTACGTATGCAAGAGTATTTACGATGTATATTCCTAATTAAGTATTGTACAAATGTTATCATTATGCGATACTGGTGTCTTACAATTTAACCAATATTTTAAATTTAATATTGGCATATTTGCGACTCTATTTTCTATCTTCTGTATTTGTTTATTTTTTGTTTTGTTGTTGGTATGTATGTACCTTGAAAATTTCCAATAAAAATACTGGATTTAAAAAAAAAAAAAGACGTCTACAAAATCTTGTAAACACAAGTAATAAAGATCGGCGGTAGTCACTTTTCCAAACACGATAATACCGGCAATAGTTAGAGCGACTTAAAAAGGCTGATTACACTAAGGGCAACATTGAGGAAATATATACAGTATGCCCGACACTTGTCATAGACGACTGCTATAAATTGCATGTATGCATATAAATTATGAAGAAAAGGCGGCGAGTGGGAATCTCATCACTTACAATGGCCAGAGTGAGATTGCCAGTTTTAAGGCTGCAATGGCACGACCCGCCACCTGTACAATGTATATGTATGTATGTTATAAATAAAGACGTATAAAACAAAACAAAAATAAACACCTCGGCCAGATGCTTTACATCTAAAAAATATTATTTTTAATATTTTAAGTACTATAGACTAGTGAAAAGCAAATGTAGAACCAAGATTCAAACAAAAGAATATATCACACAACGATCAATCAATCGTCACAACATTAAAACCACTGACCAGTTAAGGGAATTACACTGTTTATCTTGTTACAATGACACCTTTTTAGCGGCAGAATATATTAGGCAGCAACTGAACAGTTAGTTCTTGAAGTTTGTGTTGGAAGCACGAAAAGTGGACAAGTGGAAGGATCTGAGTGACTTTAAAACAGGCCAAATTGTGATGGCTAAACGACTGATTCAGAACAGCTCTAAAACACCAGGCCTTGTGGAGTGCTTCTGGTATGCAGTGGTTAATAGACTAAAAGTGGTCCAAGGAAGGACAACTGGTGAACTGGTGACAGGGTCATGGGCGCCCTTGGCTCACTGATGCACATGGGCAACAAAGGCTAGCTTATGTGGTCCAATCCCACAGAGGAGCTCCTGTAGCACAAGTTGCTGAAAAAATGAATGCTGGCTATGAGAGAAAGGTGTCAGAACACACAGTGCATGGCTGCTTGCTGCATAGCCACAGAGGGGTCAGAGTGCCCATTCTGACCCCCATCCACCGTTGAAAGCACCGACAATGGGCCAGAACTAGACTAAGAAGTAATGGAAAAAGGTGGCACAGTCTGATAAATCATGTTTTCTTTTACATCATGTGGATGGCCAAGTGTGTGTGTGTCGTTTACCTGGGGAAGAAATGGCACCAGAATGCACTATGGGAAGAAGGCAAGCCAGCAGAGGCAATGTGATGCTCTGGCCAATGTTCTGCTGGGAAACCTTGGGTCTTGGTATTTCTGTGGACGTTACTTTGATATGTACCAACTACCACCTACCTAAACATTGTGGAAGACCAAGTACCACCACTTTAATGGTAACTGTTTTCCCTGATGGAAATATCCTCTTTCAGCAGGATCATGACAGAGTTCAAGGTGTTGACTTGGTCTCCAAATTCGCCAGATCTCAATCCAATCGAGCACCGGCGGGATGTACTGGAAAAACAAGTCTGAGCCATGGAGGTCCCGCCTCACAACTTACAAGACAAAGCATCATCTGCTAACATCTTGGTGAAAATTAAGAGATAACTGATCAAAATGTTAAAATAATTTATAGGAAATAAATGATCAATCTTATGAAAGATTGATTTGGCACACAAATCTGCTTACATTTTATGAACAAATAGAAATCTAAACAGTGTAATGGCTGTGGATGCATGAATGGTCTCATACTGTGACTCATACACAATTACTATACAGGGTAAAGTTTGTTGGTAGAATACCACATGCACCTGAATAGAAATAGGCTGGATGACAGATTTTCCTAAATCATAAAGACCCTTTATGTTTGGTTGCACCTGCCCCTGACCTATCTAAGGGACAGCCACAGGAACCCTACAATCTGCACAAAAACAAAACAAGTATTGTGCAGAAAAAGGCTACAAAACCGTATAAAAACAAAATACAACCCATTAGGGTAACATTAGAAACAATGATTTCTTGAAGCATACAAATCAAAGGCTGGAAAAAATGCACTGGATCCCGGAATTTAGCTGTCCTAGGCTCAATGTACAGTATTCTAGGATATGGGACTGTTCTTGTAACCAGATCGGTGCTTCTCCAGTGTACTGGAAAGAAACCTAGGGCATACTAGGTCACCGTAGTTTCCTGAAGGAACAAGTTCAGCTCTAGTTAGAGTAACAGCTAGAATGCTAAATGCCGGGAATCTACAAATTCAAATAATTTTCAGGACTATAGGGAAGGGAGGGGGGGGGGAATAGGCATATTCTGGTGATAAAATATGCAGGTAGGAGGGGGGTACAAACTGATGCTTGATTAGGTCTGGTGGTGAGGACACAAGTTAGTGTAATGTGTTACACTAATTAGGACATAAATGCATAGGCTGGCAACTGAGAGGTTATGGTGGAGGGAGCAATGGCTGCTCTAGTGTTTTACAGTGTGTTGGGCATAGGCTGGGTTATATATTTAGCACAATTACATGCTGGTCATTGCTATACATACACAGTATATGCAGAGCTCACAAATTTTAGCAGGCTGCTAACTTTTTGCACTGGCTCCTAAATTTTATATACATTTTCCAGGCGTGCCATAGATGAAACGTTGCTGGATGATTCCATGAGAAGTATATTTGGCACAGACTTGGAATCAGTACACTGAATATCTGAAGTTTCTAGAGTCAGGAGGAAATGTTCTTGCATTAAAAAGGGTATAGGCTCAAAAGAAAAATCTGGGGCCCAAATCTTACAAGGAATGTTGTAAAACTGTAGAGTGTGCTATACACAGCATCTAAATTAAAAAGAAAAATGGAAAGAATGTACAAGTACATGTATTTACAGAAGCGAAGAGATGTTTAAGGTGGATGTGAGAACTGTGTATAAACACAATCGAGAAATCTCTATGGCACCCTGTTCAGTATCCAGTATCTACAGAGAACACAAAGTTACCCCTTGCAGTTGGAAAAAATGTTTATTCTCCAGCTGCAAATATGGATTTAAAAAGGAAGCGTTAAGCCAAATTTAAAATATGTATTTAAATCCCCTTTCCCCAACAACGCCCTCAGCCCCAATGACTGTACAGGGCTTCAGTCAGAGTCAAAAGGCTAATAAATATATTATTTCTGCCTGACTTTACTTACATAAATATTTATATACACACATATGTACATACTGCCAAAAAAGCACTACATGTCTCAAAAACTATAACGTTTGCTTGAACAGCCCAAGAAACAAAACAAAAAAAACCAACTCATACTTGTTACCTGGCACAATAAGAGGATGCTGTTTTCATTAAAGAATTCCAATACACCCATAATGAACGTTTTTACAAAAAACTAGCAGAATGCCATGAGTTCAGTAACTACCCTGGATATATTTAGTCTGGGTAGAGATCAGTGTAAAACACCTAAACTCACTAAGGAGTTAAAAGAAACTGCCAGACAAAAATATATCTGCAAACACTAATATATTGTAAACATTTCTACATTACACTGCAACACTGAAATGAACATTAACCAAGATTTACTTTTAGCTCATTTTTTCTACTGTTGTGTTTATTACCATGACAATTTTGTCACAGCACAACTGAAATAAAGAGAAAAACACACACACCCTGTAGGAATATACCAGATAACAATCTGATTACATGATTACATGTTGAAATCACTGCTTAGTTCAAATCAAGGAGCCCTATGAGATTTTACATATTGCATAAAACATATTGCATATTGTATAACCAACGTGGCAAGTGCCCCAGACACCTGTGGATGCACAGTACAGCAGTAATTTCCTTGTAGCATATTAACATAAAAACACAATTAATGCAAATGAGATTATATATATATATATATATATATATATATATATATATATATATATATATATATACACACAGAAATATTTTTATTGAACCTTACTTACACTATGAGACTGATTTAACATTAGTTCTAATCTGCGCTCAGAAATCAACCTAACCTGTACAACACAGTGACCAGCATAGATTCAGTCAATGCTCACACTGCCTGTATTTACTTGCAAACTGGAAGAAATCAGTGATAGATGCACTAAGGAATGCTGTGCCAGCTCACACATAACAAACAGAGGGTGCAATACATGCTCACACAAAACTGATATTTGCACCTCCTAATTAACGGTAGAAATATGCACGGCATGAATGACAGGAGGTAACTCATAGTACAGACACTGTCACTGACATTCATACAGACAATACAGGAAAGTGGCTGGCACAGCACACTCCTTTCACACGTCAGATATTGCAGCTGCTCTCTCTCACCTCCGTGTCCTCGGGTACCAGCTCTACGTCGGGCCACAGATCAACCAGTTGCGCAAGCGGCATGTTGCACGGGCCAGTTCTCTCAGTCTCCCTGTTCACTGCACACAAGATCCACAGTGATCGCTTGACTCCTCCTCTCACTCACTGACAGCACTGCACCGACGCCCTCCCCTCCTACTATTGGCTGGTAGACAGCGCCGCGCTGGCCATTGGCTTCTGATGAAGCGGGGAGGAGACTAATGGGGAAACCCGGCCCTTAACCGACACCACCAGTAGCCCCTCAGGTAAATGTTTCCCTTACAGACTCTGAAGAAGTGGTAGAGAAAGCAGCGGACTCGCTGTGTGCGCCACCTTGTGGCTTGTAATTTAAATAAAGAGCCGTTGATGTCAAAATAAGGTTTTTTAAACAGGAGAACGTACATATTGTACAGTCACAGCCAAAAGTTTTGAGAATGACACCTGTATTGTATTTCACAAAGTCTGCTTAGTTTTTATAATGGCAATTTGCAAATACTCCAGAATGTCCTGAAGATCTTTTTGTCAGATGTTGCTATGGTATACTGAAATAAAATGACAAGTATTTCATAAGTGTCAAAGGCTTTTATTGACAATTACATTAAGTTACTGCAAAGAGTCGATATTTGCAGTCGCCCTGGCATGCTGTCAATCAACTTTTGGGCCACATACTGACTGATGTCTGCCCATTCTTTTTGTTTGTCAGATTTGTGTGTCCACCCACCTCAGGAGGATTGACCACAAGTTCTCAATGGGATTAAATTCTGCAGGGTTTGCTTGTCATGGGCCCAAAATTTTGATGTTTTGATCACAGAGCCACTTAGTTATTACTTTTGCCTTATGGCAAGTGCGTCACCAAACTGTTCTTGGATGGTTGGGAGAAGTTGCACTTGGACGATGTTTTGGTACCATTCTTTATTCATGGCTGTGTTCTTAAGCAAAAGTGTAAGTGAGCCCACTCCCTCAGTTAAGAAGCAACCCCACTCATGATTGGTCTCATGATGCTTTACTATTGGCATGACACAGGACTGATGGTAGCGCTCACCTTTCCTTCTCCGGACAAGCATTTTTCCAGAGACCCCCAAACAATCTGAAAGAGGATTCATCAGAGAAAATGACTTTACCCCAGTTCTCAGCAGTCCAATCCCTGCACCTTTTGCAAAATACAGTCTGTCCCTGATGTTTTTCCTGGATAGTGTCAGGCGCCGCTCGGCGGCCGCCCGCCCGTCCACACAGAACGTCTGGCATCACTTCCCCTTCCGCCCGGCCGGCCAGCTCAGAACCAGAAGCGTCCCCGTTGCTAGGCAACGGGACGCTGTTTGAAGAGAGCGCTACGGCGCTACAGTATGACTAGCGCTACGGCGCTACTGCTATGACAGCACTACCAGTGCTGAGGGCATTGGCTAGCAGCACTATTTAAGGCCCTCTGACCTCACCTCCTGTGCCAGAGTTTCAGGTCCTTTCCTGTCCTCCAGCGTTCCAGTGTTCCTGAGTCTATCTGTTCCTGACCCTTGCTTTCCTCCAGTTTATTGCCGTTTGCCTGTGACCATTGTGACCCGGATTGCCTTGACTACCCCTTTGGATCTCCCGTTTGTACCTCGCTGTCAGAACGTTATTGACCCGGCTTTATTCACACCCCGCTCGGATTCTCCTTGTGTACCTACATTGCCCGCACCGTTGCCGAACCTGCCTGTCTGACAATTCTCCCGTACTTCGCTATCTGACTCGTGGAAGGACCGCGACCTGCGTGTTTCCTGCAGCTAAGCCCATACCTCCTTGCGGGGGTCCCTGGTGAACACCAGGGGCATGTTAGAGTCCGCGCCTTCTTCCGAGTAGTGCCAACGATAGCAGGTACGCTATACTAGTCGTGACAGTAAACTCTGGCGATGACTACCGAAGGAACGGGGGAACCCTCAGCCCGGGACCTTCTCATTTATTTGGCTCAGCGAGTAGAACAGCAAGAAGCAGCCCAAGCACACCTCCTACAATGTGTTCAAGGTATCGCTACACGCTTCGACGCCTTACAAGGCTCCCTGCCTGCTGCTCCTGCCATTACCACCGCCCCAGGGGCGCCCTCTAGTGTGGTTACTGTATCCACTGCAACTTCTGGCATGCGTATCCCCACGCCTGAGAAATACGATGGAGATCCCAAGAAATGCAGGGGTTTCTTGAACCAGTGCTCCATCCAGTTTGAGTGCAATGCAGGAGCATTTCCTTCAGAGCGAACGAAGGTGGCGTTTATGATCTCCCTCCTGAGTGGTCAAGCACTAGCCTGGGCTTCGCCTTTGTGGGAAAATGGAGACCCTCTTCTTAATAACACCGGCTCCTTTATCGAAGCTTTCAGGAGAGTCTTCGATGACCCTGGGAGAGTAGCCTCTGCTGCCACCAGCTTGCTGAACCTGCGTCAAGGCAACTTATCGGTTGGGCAATATGCCATCCAGTTCCGGACCTTAGCGTCAGAGCTGAAATGGAACAACGAGGCGCTGGTCGCAACTTTTTGGCAAGGTCTAATCGACCGTATTAAGGACGAACTAATTTCTCGGGATCTTCCCTCTGATCTTGATACTCTAATTGCACTATGTATCAAAGTAGACCTACGTTATCAGGAACGCACCCAGGAACGTCCGGTCTCTAAGCGGGTGGTTCCTCGTCTGGCTCCTCAATTTCAAAACCCAGTTTTGCCTATGGATGAACCCATGCAAGTAGGACGTTCCCGTTTATCCCCAGAAGAAAGAGAGAGGCGCTTCAGGCAGCGTCTCTGCCTTTACTGCGGCGATTCCGGACATGTTCTTAAGGTCTGTCCTAAGAGACCGGGAAGCCCGTCCTCCTAAACGGTAGCAGGGAGGCCGGTTTAGGAGTATCCACAGTTGCTCCCTACTCAAAAAACACCCCTGAGCTTCTTGTGGCAGTCACCCTGAGCACCCCTAGAGGTCCCTTCTCCACCACGGCCTTTGTGGATTCCGGCTCCTCCGGGAACTTCATTTCTGCCACTCTCATTGCTGGGCTTCAAATCCCCACCCTCCCCTTGCCTCAATCATTATCATTAACAGCAGTGGATGGGAACCGTGTCAGCAGTGGCTCCATCTCCTTCATCACTTCACCTATTCGGCTAATGGTTGGAGCCCTCCATAGTGAGATGATTCAGTTGTTGGTGTTGCCAAAATCCATCAATCCCATTATCTTGGGTCTTCCATGGCTACGAAGACATTCTCCGCAGATGGATTGGGATCGAGCTCAGGTTACTCGTTGGGGTACAGAATGCCATCATAGATGTCTACCTAGTGTTCTGCCTCCTGGTTCCCAAGTTGTTGCTCAGTCCACGGTGACGGAGGTTAGCCTTCCAGCTGCATACACTGACTTCCAAGATGTTTTCAGTAAAACTGAGGCCGAGTTATTACCTCCCCATCGGCCCTGGGATTGTTCCATCACTTTGCTTCCCGATCAACCTATACCCAAGGGGCGAACGTATCCCCTTTCTCGCCCAGAAACCCTGGCAATGTCCCAATATATCAAGGAGAATCTGGAACGTGGTTTTATTCGCAAGTCTACCTCTCCTGCTGGGGCTGGATTCTTCTTTGTCAAGAAAAAAGATGGGTCTCTGCGCCCATGCATTGACTATAGACCCCTGAATCGTATTACCATTAAGAACCGGTACCCGTTACATCTTATCTCCGACCTATTTGACAGAATCAGCGGGGCTCAAGTGTTTACTAAATTAGACCTACGAGGGGCCTACAACCTCATTCGTATAAAGAAGGGTGACGAGTGGAAGACCGCCTTCAATACGAGGGATGGTCATTTTGAATACCTGGTAATGCCCTTCGGTCTTTGCAATGCCCCTGCCATCTTCCAGAATTTCGTTAATGACATCTTTCAAGATCTGTTGTACACCTCCGTAGTCGTTTATCTAGACGACATCCTAGTGTTTTCTAAAGACTTGAGGTCTCATCAAGAACAAGTGAGGGAGGTCTTACGAAGACTGCGCAAATATCATCTTTATTGCAAATTGGAAAAATGTGTTTTTGAAGTTCTCCAAGTGTCCTTCCTTGGGTTCATTGTGTCCGGCTCCGGGTTACAGATGGATCCCACCAAGGTGTCATCCATCTTGAATTGGCCTCAACCGCAGGGTCTTAAAAGTATCCAAAGATTCATTGGATTCGCCAATTATTATCGACAGTTCATCCAAGATTTCTCTTCCATCATTGCTCCAATTACAGCATTAACTAGGAGATCTGCCAATCCTAAAATATGGTCTCCAGAAGCTGTTTCTGCCTTTACTACCCTGAAGAAAGCCTTTTCCTCAGCCTCTGTTCTCTCTCAGCCGGATCAACAGCGACCTTTCTTTGTGGAGGTAGACGCCTCTTCAATAGGCATTGGAGCCGTGTTATTCCAAAAGACACCTTCAGGTACCCATTCTCCATGTGGGTTCTTCTCCAGACGATTTCTTCCCAACGAGATTAATTACGGAATCGGAGACAAGGAGCTTCTCGCTATTAAAGCAGCTTTGGAGGAATGGCGGCACCTATTAGAGGGAGCCCTATATCCAGTTTCCATCCTTACAGATCACCGAAATTTGACATTCATTCGGGAAGCCCGCTGTCTGAATCCTCGGCAGGCCCGCTGGGCATCATTCTTTGCTCGCTTCAACATGATTCTTACCTTCTGTCCAGGTGCTAAGAATGGGCGGGCAGACGCTCTATCTCGTTCTTTTGATGATACTGACCGCCTGAATCCATCGATTCCTCATTGCATTATTGACCCTTCGAACATCATTGCTATTACCAATACTGTGAAGGATGCTCCGCCCACAGGACGATCCTTTGTGGAACCACAATTACGACTCAAGGTATTGCGTTGGGCCCATTCGTCCTGTATTGCGGGTCACGCCGGCATAAAGAAGACCACATTCCTTCTCTGCCGTCGTTTCTGGTGGCCTACCATACGCGCTGATATACGGGACTTTATTGCAGCATGTACCATTTGTGCCCAACACAAAACTTCCAGGAAGGTTCCTGCTGGGTTGCTCCAGCCCCTACCCACGCCTGATACTCCTTGGGAGAGTATAGCCATGGATTTTATTACTGACCTTCCCTGCAGTTCTGGATTCAATACCATCTGGGTTGTCATTGACCGATTTTCTAAAATGGTGCATTTTATTCCTCTTTCAGGTCTACCTTCAGCCAGTCACTTAGCCGACACATTTATCAAGGAGATCTTCAGACTTCATGGTTGCCCTAAGGAAATTATCTCTGACAGGGGAGTACAATTCATCTCCCGGTTCTGGAGGACTTTCTGTAAAAAACTGGGTACGGAGTTAAAATTCTCATCGGGATATCACCCCCAGACCAATGGTCAGACCGAGCGGATCAACCAGGATTTAGAGACTTTTCTCCGTTGCTTTACCGCTGAGAATCAAAGCAGATGGTCACAATTCCTTCCCTGGGCAGAATTCTCACACAATCACCATGTCCATGAATCTACCGGGTTTTCTCCATTCTTTATTGTGACCGGGATGTATCCTATTATCCCAGAGCCATTTCCCAATTCTTCCTCCTCTGTTCCAGCGGTGGACTCACTTTATCGAGAATTCTCTATCATTTGGGCCACAACCAAAACAGCTCTGCAAAAGGCATCACAGCACCATAAGATCTTTGCAGATCGCCACCGTAGAGCTACTCCCCTATTAAAGGTAGGGGATCAAGTATGGCTTTCCACTAAAGATTTAAAACTCAAAGTACCATCTATGAAAATGGCTCCACGTTTTATTGGTCCTTACATCATCTCACAAGTTATTAATCCAGTGTGTGTTAAACTAAAACTACCGGCTTCTTTACGATGTCATAATACTTTTCATGTGTCCCTACTCCGGCCATTGGTGCTTAACAGGTTCTTTGTACCCCCATCTCGACCTCCTCCTATTCAAACCTCCTCTGGAACAGAGTTTGAGATCAGCCGGATTCTGGATGTCCGCATTCGCTACGGGCAACAACAGTTCCTGGTGCACTGGAAGGGATTTGGCCCGGAAGAAAGATCTTGGGTGAATAAACCGGACCTTCACGCTCCTCAGTTACTCAAGAGATTCCTCCAAACAAGGGGAGAAGGAGGAGGGCATACTGTCAGGCGCCGCTCGGCGGCCGCCCGCCCGTCCACACAGAACGTCTGGTTGCCTAGCAACCAGACGCATCACTTCCGCCCGGCCAGCTCAGAACCAGAAGCGTCCCCGTTGCTAGGCAACGGGACGCTGTTTGAAGAGAGCGCTACGGCGCTACAGTATGACTAGCGCTACGGCGCTACTGCTATGACAGCACTACCAGTGCTGAGGGCATTGGCTAGCAGCACTATTTAAGGCCCTCTGACCTCACCTCCTGTGCCAGAGTTTCAGGTCCTTTCCTGTCCTCCAGCGTTCCAGTGTTCCTGAGTCTATCTGTTCCTGACCCTTGCTTTCCTCCAGTTTATTGCCGTTTGCCTGTGACCATTGTGACCCGGATTGCCTTGACTACCCCTTTGGATCTCCCGTTTGTACCTCGCTGTCAGAACGTTATTGACCCGGCTTTATTCACACCCCGCTCGGATTCTCCTTGTGTACCTACATTGCCCGCACCGTTGCCGAACCTGCCTGTCTGACAATTCTCCCGTACTTCGCTATCTGACTCGTGGAAGGACCGCGACCTGCGTGTTTCCTGCAGCTAAGCCCATACCTCCTTGCGGGGGTCCCTGGTGAACACCAGGGGCATGTTAGACTCCGCGCCTTCTTCCGAGTAGTGCCAACGATAGCAGGTACGCTATACTAGTCGTGACAGTAAACTCTGGCGATGACTACCGAAGGAACGGGGGAACCCTCAGCCCGGGACCTTCTCATTCATTTGGCTCAGCGAGTAGAACAGCAAGAAGCAGCCCAAGCACACCTCCTACAATGTGTTCAAGGTATCGCTACACGCTTCGACGCCTTACAAGGCTCCCTGCCTGCTGCTCCTGCCATTACCACCGCCCCAGGGGCGCCCTCTAGTGTGGTTACTGTATCCACTGCAACTTCTGGCATGCGTATCCCCACGCCTGAGAAATACGATGGAGATCCCAAGAAATGCAGGGGTTTCTTGAACCAGTGCTCCATCCAGTTTGAGTGCAATGCAGGAGCATTTCCTTCAGAGCGAACGAAGGTGGCGTTTATGATCTCCCTCCTGAGTGGTCAAGCACTAGCCTGGGCTTCGCCTTTGTGGGAAAATGGAGACCCTCTTCTTAATAACACCGGCTCCTTTATCGAAGCTTTCAGGAGAGTCTTCGATGACCCTGGGAGAGTAGCCTCTGCTGCCACCAGCTTGCTGAACCTGCGTCAAGGCAACTTATCGGTTGGGCAATATGCCATCCAGTTCCGGACCTTAGCGTCAGAGCTGAAATGGAACAACGAGGCGCTGGTCGCAACTTTTTGGCAAGGTCTAATCGACCGTATTAAGGACGAACTAATTTCTCGGGATCTTCCCTCTGATCTTGATACTCTAATTGCACTATGTATCAAAGTAGACCTACGTTATCAGGAACGCACCCAGGAACGTCCGGTCTCTAAGCGGGTGGTTCCTCGTCTGGCTCCTCAATTTCAAAACCCAGTTTTGCCTATGGATGAACCCATGCAAGTAGGACGTTCCCGTTTATCCCCAGAAGAAAGAGAGAGGCGCTTCAGGCAGCGTCTCTGCCTTTACTGCGGCGATTCCGGACATGTTCTTAAGGTCTGTCCTAAGAGACCGGGAAGCCCGTCCTCCTAAACGGTAGCAGGGAGGCCGGTTTAGGAGTATCCACAGTTGCTCCCTACTCAAAAAACACCCCTGAGCTTCTTATGGCAGTCACCCTGAGCACCCCTAGAGGTCCCTTCTCCACCACGGCCTTTGTGGATTCCGGCTCCTCCGGGAACTTCATTTCTGCCACTCTCATTGCTGGGCTTCAAATCCCCACCCTCCCCTTGCCTCAATCATTATCATTAACAGCAGTGGATGGGAACCGTGTCAGCAGTGGCTCCATCTCCTTCATCACTTCACCTATTCGGCTAATGGTTGGAGCCCTCCATAGTGAGATGATTCAGTTGTTGGTGTTGCCAAAATCCATCAATCCCATTATCTTGGGTCTTCCATGGCTACGAAGACATTCTCCGCAGATGGATTGGGATCGAGCTCAGGTTACTCGTTGGGGTACAGAATGCCATCATAGATGTCTACCTAGTGTTCTGCCTCCTGGTTCCCAAGTTGTTGCTCAGTCCACGGTGACGGAGGTTAGCCTTCCAGCTGCATACACTGACTTCCAAGATGTTTTCAGTAAAACTGAGGCCGAGTTATTACCTCCCCATCGGCCCTGGGATTGTTCCATCACTTTGCTTCCCGATCAACCTATACCCAAGGGGCGAACGTATCCCCTTTCTCGCCCAGAAACCCTGGCAATGTCCCAATATATCAAGGAGAATCTGGAACGTGGTTTTATTCGCAAGTCTACCTCTCCTGCTGGGGCTGGATTCTTCTTTGTCAAGAAAAAAGATGGGTCTCTGCGCCCATGCATTGACTATAGACCCCTGAATCGTATTACCATTAAGAACCGGTACCCGTTACATCTTATCTCCGACCTATTTGACAGAATCAGCGGGGCTCAAGTGTTTACTAAATTAGACCTACGAGGGGCCTACAACCTCATTCGTATAAAGAAGGGTGACGAGTGGAAGACCGCCTTCAATACGAGGGATGGTCATTTTGAATACCTGGTAATGCCCTTCGGTCTTTGCAATGCCCCTGCCATCTTCCAGAATTTCGTTAATGACATCTTTCAAGATCTGTTGTACACCTCCGTAGTCGTTTATCTAGACGACATCCTAGTGTTTTCTAAAGACTTGAGGTCTCATCAAGAACAAGTGAGGGAGGTCTTACGAAGACTGCGCAAATATCATCTTTATTGCAAATTGGAAAAATGTGTTTTTGAAGTTCTCCAAGTGTCCTTCCTTGGGTTCATTGTGTCCGGCTCCGGGTTACAGATGGATCCCACCAAGGTGTCATCCATCTTGAATTGGCCTCAACCGCAGGGTCTTAAAAGTATCCAAAGATTCATTGGATTCGCCAATTATTATCGACAGTTCATCCAAGATTTCTCTTCCATCATTGCTCCAATTACAGCATTAACTAGGAGATCTGCCAATCCTAAAATATGGTCTCCAGAAGCTGTTTCTGCCTTTACTACCCTGAAGAAAGCCTTTTCCTCAGCCTCTGTTCTCTCTCAGCCGGATCAACAGCGACCTTTCTTTGTGGAGGTAGACGCCTCTTCAATAGGCATTGGAGCCGTGTTATTCCAAAAGACACCTTCAGGTACCCATTCTCCATGTGGGTTCTTCTCCAGACGATTTCTTCCCAACGAGATTAATTACGGAATCGGAGACAAGGAGCTTCTCGCTATTAAAGCAGCTTTGGAGGAATGGCGGCACCTATTAGAGGGAGCCCTATATCCAGTTTCCATCCTTACAGATCACCGAAATTTGACATTCATTCGGGAAGCCCGCTGTCTGAATCCTCGGCAGGCCCGCTGGGCATCATTCTTTGCTCGCTTCAACATGATTCTTACCTTCTGTCCAGGTGCTAAGAATGGGCGGGCAGACGCTCTATCTCGTTCTTTTGATGATACTGACCGCCTGAATCCATCGATTCCTCATTGCATTATTGACCCTTCGAACATCATTGCTATTACCAATACTGTGAAGGATGCTCCGCCCACAGGACGATCCTTTGTGGAACCACAATTACGACTCAAGGTATTGCGTTGGGCCCATTCGTCCTGTATTGCGGGTCACGCCGGCATAAAGAAGACCACATTCCTTCTCTGCCGTCGTTTCTGGTGGCCTACCATACGCGCTGATATACGGGACTTTATTGCAGCATGTACCATTTGTGCCCAACACAAAACTTCCAGGAAGGTTCCTGCTGGGTTGCTCCAGCCCCTACCCACGCCTGATACTCCTTGGGAGAGTATAGCCATGGATTTTATTACTGACCTTCCCTGCAGTTCTGGATTCAATACCATCTGGGTTGTCATTGACCGATTTTCTAAAATGGTGCATTTTATTCCTCTTTCAGGTCTACCTTCAGCCAGTCACTTAGCCGACACATTTATCAAGGAGATCTTCAGACTTCATGGTTGCCTTAAGGAAATTATCTCTGACAGGGGAGTACAATTCATCTCCCGGTTCTGGAGGACTTTCTGTAAAAAACTGGGTACGGAGTTAAAATTCTCATCGGGATATCACCCCCAGACCAATGGTCAGACCGAGCGGATCAACCAGGATTTAGAGACTTTTCTCCGTTGCTTTACCGCTGAGAATCAAAGCAGATGGTCACAATTCCTTCCCTGGGCAGAATTCTCACACAATCACCATGTCCATGAATCTACCGGGTTTTCTCCATTCTTTATTGTGACCGGGATGCATCCTATTATCCCAGAGCCATTTCCCAATTCTTCCTCCTCTGTTCCAGCGGTGGACTCACTTTATCGAGAATTCTCTATCATTTGGGCCACAACCAAAACAGCTCTGCAAAAGGCATCACAGCACCATAAGATCTTTGCAGATCGCCACCGTAGAGCTACTCCCCTATTAAAGGTAGGGGATCAAGTATGGCTTTCCACTAAAGATTTAAAACTCAAAGTACCATCTATGAAAATGGCTCCACGTTTTATTGGTCCTTACATCATCTCACAAGTTATTAATCCAGTGTGTGTTAAACTAAAACTACCGGCTTCTTTACGATGTCATAATACTTTTCATGTGTCCCTACTCCGGCCATTGGTGCTTAACAGGTTCTTTGTACCCCCATCTCGACCTCCTCCTATTCAAACCTCCTCTGGAACAGAGTTTGAGATCAGCCGGATTCTGGATGTCCGCATTCGCTACGGGCAACAACAGTTCCTGGTGCACTGGAAGGGATTTGGCCCGGAAGAAAGATCTTGGGTGAATAAACCGGACCTTCACGCTCCTCAGTTACTCAAGAGATTCCTCCAAACAAGGGGAGAAGGAGGAGGGCATACTGTCAGGCGCCGCTCGGCGGCCGCCCGCCCGCCCACACAGAACGTCTGGTTGCCTAGCAACCAGACGCATCACTTCCGCCCGGCCAGCTCAGAACCAGAAGCGTCCCCGTTGCTAGGCAACGGGACGCTGTTTGAAGAGAGCGCTACGGCGCTACAGTATGACTAGCGCTACGGCGCTACTGCTATGACAGCACTACCAGTGCTGAGGGCATTGGCTAGCAGCACTATTTAAGGCCCTCTGACCTCACCTCCTGTGCCAGAGTTTCAGGTCCTTTCCTGTCCTCCAGCGTTCCAGTGTTCCTGAGTCTATCTGTTCCTGACCCTTGCTTTCCTCCAGTTTATTGCCGTTTGCCTGTGACCATTGTGACCCGGATTGCCTTGACTACCCCTTTGGATCTCCCGTTTGTACCTCGCTGTCAGAACGTTATTGACCCGGCTTTATTCACACCCCGCTCGGATTCTCCTTGTGTACCTACATTGCCCGCACCGTTGCCGAACCTGCCTGTCTGACAATTCTCCCGTACTTCGCTATCTGACTCGTGGAAGGACCGCGACCTGCGTGTTTCCTGCAGCTAAGCCCATACCTCCTTGCGGGGGTCCCTGGTGAACACCAGGGGCACGTTAGACTCCGCGCCTTCTTCCGAGTAGTGCCAACGATAGCAGGTACGCTATACTAGTCGTGACAGATAGAAGTGGCTTCTTTGCTGGCTTTCTCGACACCAGGCGATCCTCCAAAAGTCTTCGCCTCACTGTGAGTGCAGATGCTCGCACATCTGCCTGCTGCAATTCCTGAGCAAGCTCTCCACTGGTGGGAGTTGGCTCACTCACAATTTTGCTTAAGAACACAGCCATGAATAAAGAATGGTACCAAAATATCCTCCAAGAGCAACTTTTCCCAACCATCCAAGAACAGTTCGGTGACAAACAATGCCTTTTCCAGCATGATGGAGCACCTTGCCAAAAGGCAAAAGTGATAACTAAGTGTCTCGGGGATCAAAACATCAAAATTTTGGGACAATGGCCAGGAAACTCTCCAGATCTTAATCCCATTGTGGTCAATCCTCAAGAGGTGGGTGGACAAACAAAAACCCACAAATTCTGACAAACTCCAAGCATTGATTAGGCAAGAATGGGCGGCCATCAGTCAGTATATGGTCCAGAAGTTGAGTGACAGCATGCCAGGGCGAATTGCAGAGGTCTTCAAAAAGAAAGGTCAATGCTGCAAATATTGACTCTTTGCATAAACTTAATGTAATTTTCAATAAAAGCCTTTGACACTTATGAAATGCTTGTAATTTTACTTCAGCAAACCATAGAACATCTGACAAAAAGGTCTAAAAACACTGAAGCAGCAAACTTTGTGAAAACCAATATTTGTGTCATTCTCAAAACTTTTGGCCATGACTGTAGTAAAATGTGATCAGGGACCATCCCGGTCATTTTGATTCCTAATTTGGTCAAAGAGTTTCATCGTATCGGGTCCTTATCAAATTTCAAAATCAACTACTCGAAATCTGTAGCCCTTAATTTATCCTTGCCTCTCACCGTGGCTGGGGTACTTCTGCAGTCATTTTCATTCCAATGGCACCCTGCCCATATCAGATATTTGGGGCATGATCATTTCTAAAGATTTATCGCAGCTTTTTGACTTTAATTTTGGTCCTTTTAGAGGTTGTGGACCGACCTGAGAGAGTGGCGGGGCAAGGCTTTTTCTTGGTTGGGACGAATTAACTTAGTTAAGATGAATATCCTCCCTCGCGTTCTCTACCTTATACAAATGTTACCCATTTACCCTGACAAATGGTTCAATGACCTACAGAGACTGTCCTATATAGGCGCAGACACTTGGGGGGACTTTCCCCACTTTCTTTCCTACTATAATGCTGTCATGCTAGGGAGGATCCTTGAATGGACAAATCCCAACTGTAAGAAGCAGTGGACTACTATTGAGGGATCTTCCTCCCATTTCAGCCCAAATACACTCCTTGGCTGAGCAAATTACCTACAGTCAGACATCCCACTATTGGTCCCACTATTTCAAGGCGGTCTAAACTCCGGACATCCCCATATATCTCTTCTCCCATCTCACCTCTGTCCCTCTTATTTGATAATCCACTATTCCCTCCAGGCCTACAAGTTAGTTCATTTAAAACATGGGTGCATGCAGGGATCACACGTGTCGGCCAGCCGACCAGTTCTTCGGTGTATCCTCATTTGGCGATATCCAAGCTAAATGGGAAATACCACACACCAAGGTCTGGAGATATCTCCAAATTAAGCACTTTCTATCAGTGGGGCTTACCTGTACTGACACAGGAAGAGATCCCACTGTCTTTGAATCAATGTGCTCGGTCTCAAATTGTCCTTCACATCTATTATCCAATATCTATAAGCTCCTAATAGAAAACCTGTTTGACTCCTTGCCTAAATTCACCATGGCCTGAGAGCATGACTTGGTTGAGGGGTCCAGGAGGCAGATTGTCCAGTTATCTTTGAGATCACCCATGCATGCTCAGTTAGAACCTCTGTTGTCGAGACTCACTACAAAGTTCTTTCGAGATGGTATAGGTGTCCAACCCAACTAGCTAAATTTTGTCGAGGAGTATCTGATTCCTGTTGGAGATGTCACAGCACACCAGGCACTTGATATATATTTGGTGGGACTGTACAGTTCTCAATCCTTTTTGGACTCAGGTTATAGAGTTCTCTGCTGAAATTTTGGGGGATGGTGCTCCTGACAATCCAGAGTTTTGGCTCCTTAATAAGACCAACACCCCAATCTCTCGCTTTAAAAAATCCATCTGAAAATACCTAATTTCTGCGGCGAAAGCAGTAATACAAATTCATTGGAGATCACCCCCCCCCCCCTCTGTCCATTCCAGATTGCTTTCGACGTTTAGACTTCTATAGTTCAATGGAAGAATTAGTTTTATCGTCAACAGATACATTTTCTGACTATTAGGCTCAGAGCCGTAACTTAGAATTCTAGCGCCTGGGGCGAGAAAGACAAATGCCGCCCCCTAGCCCTCAATTTTAACCAAATGGACCTAAAATATTCCTAAATTGCGCTCCCCTTCAGGGTTGCACCCTGGGTGGTCACCCCTGTTGCACAGCCCTAGTTAAGGCCCTGATTATGTTACTTGGTGTCTGGCTTGATTTTCAGGGCTCTGGAAAATATGCCTCCCTGATCAGCCCTGTTCTCCCCCTCCTACCAGCAGTAGTCTGAGTTAATTCTCATTTTTCCGTCTTTCTTTTCTTAGTTACCAGAATGCCATACACCTCACCCTTTCCCCGATCCTCATCCCCCTCAGATGGTCTCTGTCCCCGTTCTCCTTCCCCATCTGTCCTTTTTTTTTCTCCTTTATTCTTCTCTTATAACAGATTGTAATTCTTTTTGACTTTTTATGTCATTGCAAAGTTACCTTATACTTCGCGGTTTGGTTATTGTTTTCTGTTTTTGTGTTTCATTGTCAATACTGCCTTTGAAAATCTCAATAAAAAATAATTGCATAAAAAAAAAAATGTGATCAGGGCCTGATTATGCAACAGGCTGACTATGCTGCAGCCTATGGTGCTTTTTGGAGGGTGCAACATTTTTAGGGGTGATAGAGAGAGGTATAAACTGAAATACATTTTAAAATATAAGATAATAGTTGCACTCCAAAGTAAAAAGAAAAGAAACATGTAAGGTTTTAATCTTGACGTCTTCCCATGGTAAAGGCTGAAGACATTGGGGGGTAAATGTATTAATCTCCGGATTCTTGAACTCCCGCGAGTTCGGCGTCTTCAGCGCTTAAATTTAAAGCGGCGCTGCCTTGTAAAGGGAAGTTTCCCTTTACAAGGTAGCGCCGCTTTAAATTTAAGCGCTGAAGGCGCCGAACTCGCGGGAGTTCAAGAATCCGGAGATTAATACATTTACCTCTTGGTCTGATTGAATAAGGAAAGTATAGCAAAAAAAATGAGTAACTTTTCACCTGGGCAAAATCACGTTGCATTGGTGGGGGAGGTAAATTTAAAATGTGGAGTCAGATTTATAGTTGAGATAGGGCATGTCCTAGATTAACTTTAAATTTCAGTGTACAAATGAAGCTTTCAAGTATTTGTGTGCTACATGAAAAAACAGCCAGCATTTAACTTATGTGCAAAATAATAAACTAATTTGCACCCCTTGCTTTGTGACATGGTTTTGTCCAGGAGAAAACTTGCTCAATTTTTTGCTTTACTTTCCTTAATGAATCAGGCCCAATGAGTCATCCTTGGTCAGATGCTTAAGGATAAGCGAGTAGGAGAGATAAGGTTGGCGTCAGGCATAAGTGTGACAGCCCTCTCCACCTTCATACCTTCACTCTCATAAGCACTCGTTCATACCCCCGTTCTGCTATACAGTTCTGATTTTAATAAAAATAAAATGAGTGACAAAGCTTGCTATGCTATCCCTTTTAAAATGCCAAGTGGAGCTGACTTTAGAGAACATGGGAACATAAACATTGGTTGGGGGGGGAGGTGATGGAAGCCAGATTCTAAAGTTAGGACAAGATTGCTTTTACCTACTCGGTGTTATCCTGGCAAGGAAGGTGAGAGGGCATTATGAGTGTATTAACCTAGGATGACCTGAACCCTTAATCTGGCCCTAAATGTGATAGAGCTCAATTTTTCTGTTTCAGTCTTGTCTCAGGGGCAAATGCTAGAGCAAAGTTTCTAAGCCATGTCGCCAAAGTGGGCATGACCATCATGCAAGGGGGATTGGCTATAACTTTAGCCAGTTTTAGGCCACTCTTCAACCCCAACCATCCACTTCAAATGCAGAGTTCTTGCTACGAACACTACTGTTAATTGCATGCAGATTCCCTTCATACTTACCAAAGGTAGGGCTGCCAAGAGGAATTCAGGGCCTCGGTACAACAACTTAATGGGGGCCCCCATATAGTTGACCATGTAAAAAAAAAATTTGCAACGCCGTAGTGTGTGTGTTCATACAATTGGGGAAGTGGCTAGCAGGTGAAAAGTGCTAGGCCACCCTCCTACAGAAAAAAACCCTGCATTGTTGTGTACACCATTGTCAAAAGGGTGCAGTGCCCGCTCACCGGAGCGTGACATATGCCCCAGCACTCCTGACTCAGGACATCTAGCACAATAGTGTAGTATATAAACAATGTAGTATGTACATAAAGAGTTCACAATCTTGGCCTGCCCTTTACATTGGGTAGAACACTCACCAAAAATTGGGATTGTCCCACTAGAATCACAACATTTCACAGACTGTCCTGCTCTCTCCTACCTGTTCTTGTCACTTTCACCATCTGTTACTGCAGGTTTCTTTAGTTGCGGCTTTTCTGGATCCTGGAATGTTGGGGGCCCTATTTGAAAAAAAGTAATGGGTACATTTAGAAAATTCCAAGCAGCCCCAGCATTAAATCAATAGCACCCACAAGTAATAATTAGGCCTTCCTCCAGCCCCAACATTAAAATAGTGTTCCCATTTAATAAATAAACCTATTTCACTCCCTGCAAACAGCCCTAGCAATAAATTAATTACATTTCATAAATATACCTATTTCCTACAACCATCACTGCCATTAAATTATTCATAGTCACATTTAAAAAGAGTCCTCATTCTCCCCAAACTCACCCACCACATTCAATAGCCCCCAAACAACCCCATCTTAAATTAATAGTCCCCACTATTAAATTGTCCCACCATCACCCCATAAACAAAATTGCACCCATTAATTAGCCACCACCTACCTCACACTACATTGCCACAAGCCCCATGTGCCATCACACATACACCCTCTCCTTCATCACTGTGCAATGCTGCCCCCCTCTCCCAGGGCCATCTTAACAACATTATGGGCCCCCGGGCAAAGCAGTGCACCGGGGCCCCTACATAAATAGATATATATATATATATATATATATATATATATAGATATAGATGTATAGAGATAAAGATATATCTATAGATATAGATATAGATATATAGAGATAGAGATAGATAGATGTACTTGCTCAGACCCTTGAAGGTTCTTTTTGTAGGCTTTTTCTTTTGCAGGATTATTTATTCTAATTAAGAGCCCTGCATATGGGGCCCCCTTGCCCGTGGGACCCCTGGGCACCTGCCTATCGTGCCCAATGGAAAAGATGGCCCTTCCCTCTCCTTCATCACTGTACCATGCTGCTCCCCCCCTCTCCTTCATCACTGTGCCATCCTGCCCCCCCTCCTTTATCACTGTGCCATCCTGCCCCCCCCCCCCCCACCTCCCCGTCTCCTTCATCACTCGGTGCCTGTGCCTTTGTCCCCCCCCCCTTGCCTCAGTTCCTTTACTTACCTTTGTATTGGCTTATTTCATCTCTTCTCTTCTCTTTTCTCTCTTCTGTCTTCTGGGTCCTCTCTGCGCCGCTCCTCACTGACATTTAGTGCAAATGGAGCAGAGAGGAAGGAGGAGAGACGCTGGTGCAGCGATCATGTGAGTATTTTTTTTTCTAGTATTTTTTTTTCTTTTTTTAAGTATCCTGCTTCCCCACCAACGAAGGAGGATGAGCCAGCCCCCCCCCCCTCCCCTGACCTGCAGGGAAACAAAACAAAAAAACAAACAGCAGTGAGGACCCGGGTTGGGCCCGGGTGATTAGTACCCACCCCACCTCTCAGCGGCCCTGCCAAAGGCCATGTCTAAGGATCTGTCTGTATTCGGGCTGGGTTGTTGGCATATAGGAGTACTTTGCTCTGTCTCCTCAGTTTCCATGGTTACCTGCTTATCCCCGGTTCTCTAATGGAGAAACAGGAAGTGAGGCTGGACGCCTATATCCAATTTGCGCTACTGCACACGCTCAGACCCGGATAGCCGTAAGTTCGGCTTTCATGCCATTACTTCCATCAGTGACTTACACAGGGACAGTCGCAGCAGAGTTAGCTGTGTGCCACATGTAATATAAGCTCCCCAAAAGTCCCCCAAACTCATCCAGTAGGTGACTGGAGGCTCCCAAATGTTTATTAGAGAGTCTGTGCCCACAACACTGACAAGTACTGCATGGCTGTAGAGATACCCAGACAGTATTACAGTATACTAAAGAGTCCTGCTG
This sequence comes from Mixophyes fleayi, assembly GCF_038048845.1. NCBI lineage: Eukaryota > Metazoa > Chordata > Amphibia > Anura > Limnodynastidae > Mixophyes > Mixophyes fleayi. The sequence goes on along the minus strand of NC_134403.1, from coordinate 249,094,742 downwards.
CATCATATGTATAATAGTACATTACCAACTGCATATCTACATACAAGTGTGTATTGTATAACTGTATTGCCTGAACTGCTGCTGTACTACAAACAACTGTGAGTATCTGCATATTCTACTGTGTTGTCATCTTTAATAAACAGCAATCTGTTTAAGAAACAAAAGCATGGTGTCTTAACATCCACATTAACACCGCTGAACACCTTTATTAATATCAAAAGGTATAAACAACAGGTTTTGGGCCCAGCACCGTGTTTTAAAGTAAACGCTTAAACGTAAAGAACGAAAGCAGAAGTACAAGAGAATAAAAGAAAGCTGATATCCTACAGAATAGTCCTTTATTCAGTGCACAAAGAAAAATGCACAGTACAGACGCCAGTATGAACATTTGCTAAATTAAAAGTTTCTGAGAATTATGCAACGTGGAAAATTACAATGCAAATGCAATTAATGCGGGAAAAGTTGTGGAAAGTCACAGTAGATCCAGACGACAGTCCAAATACTGATGAGGTGAATAGAGCTATGGACACCATTGGTTTAGCTGTAGAATAGCACGTTTATTCTATCTTTAATGATAAAGATTCAGCAAGTGAGATGTGCACTGCTCTGAAAACTGCGTACAAGGACAAAGGTCTGATGAGAAGGATAAACTTGAGACGTACACTGTATGGGACTAGATTGAGTACTTGTGAGAACATGGATTAGTACATAGACAAAATGCTGTGATATCCCAGCAATTTGCATCTGTGGGAGCACAGGTGGATGACGAGGAAGTCGCTATGGCGATGCTGCAGAATCTCGCACCAGAGTATGGTTTCCCTGCAATACCTTTGGAGAACAATGATACCAAGTTAACAACAGAAATTGTGAGAGCTAAGCTGCTGCAGTTCATACAGAGAATTCCTGTCGAGGCAAATGCTGAGAGTACCGTTCTACTTTCAAAAAGTGTGAAGTCCAAAAAGCCCAAGTTCAAATGTTTCATATGTCATAAGTAGGGATGTGCACCGGCGACTTTTGAGGTCTCGTGTTTTGTGTTTTGGATCCGGATTTTCATTATTTTTGTGGTTCGGATTTGTCTCGCAAAACACTTGACGAAAGGTCTCGGTTCGGATTTAAGGTTTTGGATTCGGATTTTTTTGGGAAAAAACATAAAAAGTTTAAAAATCAAGTTTTTGGGCTTATTTTCACTCCTATGCTATTAGTAACCTCAATAACATTCAATAACAAGCATTTCCACTAATTTACAGTGTATTCTGAACACCTCACAATATAGTTATTAGTCCAAAACGTTGCAACGAGGTATCTTTCTGGACTGCGTAGAGGAGTGGGTCACCACAATATATATAATAAGAAAACCATCAACTTGTATGATTCGCACCAATAAATGTACCTGGACTGCGTAGAGGCGTGGGTCACCACAATATATATTAAAAACCCTGAACTTGTATGATTCGCACCAATAAATGTACCTGGACTGCGTAGAGGAGTGGGTCACCACAATATATATTAAAAACCCTGAACTTGTATGATTCGCACCAATAAATGTACCTGGACTGCGTAGAGGAGTGGGTCACCACAATATATATTAAAAACCCTGAACTTTTATGATTCGCACCAATAAATGTATCTGGACTGCGTAGAGGAGTGGGTCACCACAATATATATAATAAGAAAACCATCAACTTGTATGATTCGCACCAATAAATGTACCTGGACTGCGTAGAGGAGTGGGTCACCACAATATATATTAAAAACCCTGAACTTGTATGATTCGCACCAATAAATGTACCTGGACTGCGTAGAGGAGTGGGTCACCACAATATATATTAAAAACCCTGAACTTGTATGATTCGCACCAATAAATGTACCTGGACTGCGTAGAGGAGTGGGTCACCACAATATATATTAAAAACCCTGAACTTTTATGATTCGCACCAATAAATGTATCTGGACTGCGTAGAGGAGTGGGTCACCACAATATATATAATAAGAAAACCATCAACTTGTATGATTCGCACCAATAAATGTACCTGGACTGCGTAGAGGAGTGGGTCCCCACAATATATATTAAAAACCCTGAACTTGTATGATTCGCACCAATAAATGTACCTGGACTGCGTAGAGGAGTGGGTCACCACAATATATATTAAAAACCCTGAACTTTTATGATTCGCACCAATAAATGTATCTGGACTGCGTAGAGGAGTGGGTCACCACAATATATATAATAAGAAAACCATCAACTTGTATGATTCGCACCAATAAATGTACCTGGACTGCGTAGAGGAGTGGGTCACCACAATATATATTAAAAACCCTGAACTTGTATGATTCGCACCAATAAATGTACCTGGACTGCATAGAGGAGTGGGTCACCACAATATATATTAAAAACCCTGAACTTTTATGATTCGCACCAATAAATGTATCTGGACTGCGTAGAGGAGTGGGTCACCACAATATATATAATAAGAAAACCATCAACTTGTATGATTCGCACCAATAAATGTACCTGGACTGCGTAGAGGAGTGGGTCACCACAATATATATTAAAAACCCTGAACTTTTATGATTCGCACCAATAAATGTATCTGGACTGCGTAAAGGAGTGGGTCACCACAATATATATAATAAGAAAACCATCAACTTGTATGATTCGCACCAATAAATGTACCTGGACTGCGTAGAGGAGTGGGTCACCACAATATATATAATAAGAAAACCATCAACTTGTATGATTCGCACCAATAAATGTACCTGGACTGCGTAGAGGAGTGGGTCACCACAATATATATTAAAAACCCTGAACTTGTATGATTCGCACCAATAAATGTACCTGGACTGCGTAGAGGAGTGGGTCACCACAATATATATTAAAAACCCTGTGTCACTCACCGGACTGTGAGTGCTTCTTCCCGGACTATTAGGAACCGTGGACGTCCTCTATCCTGAGGGACTGCGCATGCGCAGCCCTTTCCAAACCTTCAGTGTATGTTCCTTTAACTTAATTGGCAGATCAGGCAACCTCCCTATATTAAGCACCTGTGGTCAACACCACGTTGCCTGATCTTGGAGTCTCATTCCCCATGAGTCTCTGAAGGTGTTCCTGTGTTTCCTCGTTTATTCAGCCCAGCTGATTCCTGTGGTTTCCAAACCACTTCTACCTCTGTGGTTTCCAAACCACTTCTGCTACTGTGGTTCCCATACCACTTCTACCATCTACTATATCATCGTGACTGTGAGCTGATTCCTATCCGCTGCCTCCGTGCACTACAGTCTTCTAATCACTTCAACTCTACCATGTATCATTGGGACTGTTAGCTGATGCCTATCCGCTGCCTCCGTGCATTACAGGCTTCAACCACATCCACTCACCTGTTCATGATTGTGACTGCCAGCTGATTCCTATCCGCTGCCTCCGTGCACTACAGGCTTCAACCTGCAACTCGTCTGTGTTTCATCATCGTGACTGCTAGCTGATTCCTATCCGCTGCCTCCGTGCACTACAGTCTTCAACCTGCAACCCGTCTGTGTTTCATCGTGACTGTTTAGCTGATTCCTATCCGCTGCCTCTGTGCGCTTCAGTCTTCAGTCCTTGTCTACTCTACCGTGTTTCCTTGAGTCTGCTGCCACTATTGCTACCCGCTACTCTCCGTGATCATCTGTTCCAGTTCAACTCTGCTCCGGTGTCCCATCGTTACTGCACCTGCTGGTTGCTATTGGTTACCTCCGTGTTCCTGCAGAGACCCGCTGCTGTTACTTCTCAGCGCTACTCATCCATCTACTGCTGATCCGCTCTCCACGCCTTCCTGTGTTCCCTGCTGGTCTACCTACCTGTGCGCTGCACCTGCTAGACCCCTGCTTCACCCATCCAGGGACTTGTATCCTGCTGGCCTCCTGCCCTTCAGGTATCTCTGCACTCCTGTCTGACTGCCTTCTCCTGAACCACGGTATGCATACTTCCTATTGACTGTGCTGTGTATTGCATACCTTGCTGGACTGTGTTGGTTCTCCTCTGGAGTGTACTATCCGCTGAGTCTATTGCCATCATTGACTGTGTTGGTTCTCCTCTGGAGTGTACTATCTGCTGACTCTACTGCCATCATTGACTGTGTTATCTCATGCCGGATTACTTCAAGAGACTTTCTATATTGGCAGTGTTGTTCAGTCATTTATACATTTATATTGTGCATATTACTGTGGATCAAAGTCAAGGTGCCCGTGTATATATTGTGTTGCAGTCTCTCCCCGTGCACCTCCTCACATATATATTCAGTAGTACAACTTGCTAGTGGCAGACCACTGACTCCTGTTTACAGTTTCACCTGTTCCAGTATCCTCTCACATAGCAGTGGTACAACTTGCTAACGCAGACCACTGACTCCCCGGATACCTCCACTTGGATTCCATTCCTTCACTCAGACAGCGGTACAACTTGCTATCCGCAGACCGCTGACTCTCATCACCTCCTCGTTTCTGTTGGACATTCCTCCTCACTATAGCAGTGGTACAACTTGCTACCGCAGACCACTGACTACCTTCACGTGTCCTTTGTCCATACAGTTCCTCGTGTATTACTACCTCCATATTGCCAGTGCTGCTAGTCATAGACTTTCCTGAGCATCTCATCATCTGCTATTTCCTGTTCCGTGATCACCCTGCTACCAGAGTACCATATTACCACCTATACTGCTCTGGTAAGCCTATCACCTGGTGATCCCTGGGTAAAGACTCCTAGTGCCCGTGACAGTAAGATCAGGCCATGACAGACCCAGATACGGAACCTACCGCTAAGGAGATGCTGCAGCATCTGGTCAGCCGTGTGGAGCAACAGGATGCTCGCCAACAGCTGTTACTTCAATGTTACCAATCGTTAACCTCCCAAGGAACATCTGGACAGACTGTTACAGCTAGTATTGAAGCTCCTGTGCTTTCCTCCGTTTCCCCAGTGCCATCCCAGGTGTCTACAGCTCCTACGCTTCACCTGCCTACTCCGTCAAAATATGACGGGGACCCCAAAACTTGTAGAGGTTTCCTTAACCAATGTTCAGTCCATTTTGAACTCCAACCTCAAAATTTTTCTACCCATCGTTCCAGAGTGGCCTATCTTATCTCATTGTTTTCTGGACAAGCCCTGGCTTGGGCCTCCCCTCTGTGGGAAAGAAACGATCCAATTCTACAAGATAGTGCCAAATTCATTTCCACGTTCCGAAGTGTGTTCGATGAACCAGGTCGTGTGACCTCCGCTGCTTCCAGCATTCTTCGTTTGCGACAAGGCTCCCATACAGTAGGACAGTATGTCATTCAATTTAGGATCTTAGCCTCTGAACTTCAGTGGAACACTGAAGCATTAGTTGCCGCCTTCTGGCAGGGGCTCTCCGATAAAATTAAAGATGCACTGACTACCCAAGAGCTTCCTTCGTCACTAGAAGATTTGATCTCTCTTTGCCATCGTGTAGACATGAGATTTCGTGAAAGAGAATCTGAGAAAACAACTTCTGCTAAAGCACCTCTTCGTTTAAACCCTCAATTTCGTCCAGTTTCACCTTCTGTGATTCCCATGGAGATAGGACGTTCCAAATTATCTTTAGAAGAGAGGAAACGAAGAGTAAAGAATAGACTCTGTATCTATTGTGCTGATTCCACACATATGCTCAGTTCTTGCCCTAAGAAATCGGGAAATGCCAGGCCCTAACTAGTTCTGGAGAGGTGAAGTTAGGGTCCCTGGAGTCCTCTCCATTGTCTATGAAATCTAAAGTCTGCGCTTTCGATGTTACGATTTCCTTTGCTACCAAATCCTTTGAGTCACAGGCATTGATTGATTCCGGAGCAGCAGGAAATTTCATTTCTAAATCACTAGTGAATCAATGGTCCCTACCAGTGATCACTTTAAAAACACCCATTACTGTGACGGCTATAGATGGATCACGTCTCATCAATGGTCTCATCACCCAGAGTACGTCTCCAGTAACCCTTCAGATTGGTGTACTACACCATGAAGAAATTTCGTTTTTAATTCTTCCTGTTACGACAAGTCCGATTGTCTTAGGCCTTCCATGGCTTCAATGTCACTCTCCCCAGATTGACTGGCGCACTCCTCAAGTTATGTCTTGGGGGCCTGAATGTCACCATCGTTGTCTCTCTCAAGTTATTCCTCTTAAAGTACAGCAATCTTCCATCTCATCGTCCTCCCCGGGACTCCCTCCTCAGTATGCTTCATTTGCCGATGTGTTTGATAAAGCTCAGTCTGAACGTCTTCCTCCTCATCGTTCTTGGGATTGTCCGATCGACCTTCTACCTGGCAAGACTCCTCCCAGGGGTCGGGTCTATCCTCTCTCGTTACCTGAAACTCAAGCCACATCTGAGTACATACAGGAGAATCTCCAGCGTGGGTTCATTCGACCTTCCACCTCTCCCGCTGGAGCTGGGTTCTTCTTCGTCAAAAAGAAGGATGGATCATTACGCCCTTGTATAGATTTTCGTGGACTCAACGCCATTACTATCAAGAATCGGTATCCCATTCCGCTGATCACTGAGCTATTTGATCGCATCAAGGGAGCTCGGATATTTACTAAGTTGGATCTTCGTGGTGCCTACAATTTAATTAGAATCCGTTCCGGTGACGAATGGAAGACCGCGTTTAACACCAGAGATGGGCATTACGAATATTTAGTAATGCCCTTCGGGCTGTGTAATGCCCCCGCGGTTTTCCAGGGTTTCATCAATGAGATCTTTCGGGACTTATTATATGTATGTGTCGTTGTCTACCTGGACGACATATTGATCTTCTCACAGGACCTGCCTTCTCATCACCAACATGTGGCAGAGGTCCTCTCCAGACTACGGAAAAACTCATTGTTCTGTAAATTGGAAAAATGTTCATTCGAGTTACCCCAGATTCCATTCTTGGGGTATATAGTTTCCGGAGTTGGCCTGAAGATGGATCCAGACAAAGTAAATGCTGTACTACATTGGCCTCAGCCAACTACTCTTCGTGCCATCCAGCGTTTTTTAGGTTTTGCCAATTACTATAGACGCTTCATTCAAGACTTCTCATCCATTGCATCTCCCATTGTGGCCTTAACTCGGAAAGGGGCTAATACTAAGCAATGGTCATCTGAGGCTCTCCAAGCCTTTCAAATCCTCAAAGAGTCCTTCTCGTCTGCTCCCATTCTGCGACAACCTGATGTGACACTCCCCTTCTTCCTAGAAGTAGATGCCTCTAATGTGGGCTTAGGAGCTATTCTCTCCCAACGCTCGGAGCAACAAAAATTACATCCTTGTGCCTTCTACTCTCGGGGTCTTCTGCCCGCAGAGAAAAACTATACTATCGGGGACAAGGAGTTGCTGGCCATCAAAGCTGCATTAGAGGAATGGAGATACTTGTTGGAAGGAGCTCGCCATCCTGTGACGATCTTCACGGATCATAAGAACTTGTCATATTTGCAATCTGCTCAATGCTTGAACCCTCGTCAAGCAAGATGGTCTCTTTTCTTTTCCCGTTTTGAATTAATTATAACCTTCAAACCAGCTGCTAAGAACAAGAAAGCTGACGCTCTATCTCGAGCTTTTGTGACGTCCTCTGATGTAGAAGAGGTTCCCAACCATGCTATTCTAGACCCCAAATGTATTTCTCTGGCTGCGTCATCCACCAAAATGCTACCATTTGGGAAGACCCTCGTGCCTCCTACTCTGAGGAGGAAAATCCTTTCGTGGTTCCATGCCTCTCGTTTTTCTGGACACGCCGGTGAACATAAGACCTTTGAGATTCTCTCTCGTAGTTACTGGTGGCCTTCAATGAGGAGAGACGTCAAAGAGTTTATTGCTTCCTGTGATTTATGTTCTCAGTTCAAATCCTCCCGCAGAACTCCAGCAGGGTTGCTGCGACCACTACCCATTCCGTCCAAGCCTTGGACCCATATTAGTATGGATTTCGTTACTGATTTGCCACCAAGTAAGAATCACAATACTATTTGGGTAGTGGTAGACAGATTTTCGAAGATGGCTCATTTCGTCCCTCTGTCCGGTTTACCTTCCTCGTCTACTCTGGCTGAACATTTCATTAAAGAAATCTTCCGCATCCATGGATGTCCGTCTGAGATTGTGTCAGATAGAGGAGTACAATTCGTTTCCAGATTCTGGCGGGCCCTTTGTAAAACCTTGGGCATACGATTAGCACTCTCATCGTCTTACCATCCGCAATCTAACGGACAAACGGAACGAGTCAATCAAGATCTTGAGACTTTTATTAGGATGTTCTCTTCAGCCAACCAAGACAACTGGGTAGAATTGCTCCCTTGGGCTGAATTCGCCCATAACAACATGTACCATGAGTCATCATCCAAAACTCCATTCTTTGTGGTCTACGGTCACCATCCGTCTTTTCCGGAATTTCCTGCCCTCCCGCCCACCCAAGTTCCTGCTGTGGAGACTGCTTGTCAGACCTTCAAAAATATCTGGTCTCAGGTCAAAACCTGTTTAAAGAAGACATCTAACAAATATAAGTCTTTCGCAGATAAGAAGAGGCGGGCTATTCCACCACTAAAAATTGGAGATCGTGTCTGGTTATCTACCAAAAATATTCGTTTGAAGGTTCCATCTATGAAATTCGCCCCTCGTTTTATTGGTCCATATAGGATCATTCAAGTTATCAATCCAGTATGTGTTAAACTTCTTCTTCCTAAGAATCTTCGGATTTCCAATGCCTTCCATGTGTCCTTACTCAAACCTCTTATTATCAATCGTTTCTCGACTCCTCCCTCAGCACCGCAGCCAGTTCAAGTTCATCAGGAGGAGGATTTCGAGATTACTGAGGTATTGGATGCAAAAATTTCGCGAGGAGTCCTCCGTTTCCTCGTTCATTGGAAGGGCTTTGGTCCTGAAGAGCGTTCATGGATCAAAGCTGAAGATCTTAATGCTCCTGCCCTTCTGAAGAAGTTTTATTCCAAAAATCCGGACAAGCCCGGTTCCAGGCGTTCTGTGCCCACCTTTAAAAGGGGGGGTACTGTCACTCACCGGACTGTGAGTGCTTCTTCCCGGACTATTAGGAACCGTGGACGTCCTCTATCCTGAGGGACTGCGCATGCGCAGCCCTTTCCAAACCTTCAGTGTATGTTCCTTTAACTTAATTGGCAGATCAGGCAACCTCCCTATATTAAGCACCTGTGGTCAACACCACGTTGCCTGATCTTGGAGTCTCATTCCCCATGAGTCTCTGAAGGTGTTCCTGTGTTTCCTCGTTTATTCAGCCCAGCTGATTCCTGTGGTTTCCAAACCACTTCTACCTCTGTGGTTTCCAAACCACTTCTGCTACTGTGGTTCCCATACCACTTCTACCATCTACTATATCATCGTGACTGTGAGCTGATTCCTATCCGCTGCCTCCGTGCACTACAGTCTTCTAATCACTTCAACTCTACCATGTATCATTGGGACTGTTAGCTGATGCCTATCCGCTGCCTCCGTGCATTACAGGCTTCAACCACATCCACTCACCTGTTCATGATTGTGACTGCCAGCTGATTCCTATCCGCTGCCTCCGTGCACTACAGGCTTCAACCTGCAACTCGTCTGTGTTTCATCATCGTGACTGCTAGCTGATTCCTATCCGCTGCCTCCGTGCACTACAGTCTTCAACCTGCAACCCGTCTGTGTTTCATCGTGACTGTTTAGCTGATTCCTATCCGCTGCCTCTGTGCGCTTCAGTCTTCAGTCCTTGTCTACTCTACCGTGTTTCCTTGAGTCTGCTGCCACTATTGCTACCCGCTACTCTCCGTGATCATCTGTTCCAGTTCAACTCTGCTCCGGTGTCCCATCGTTACTGCACCTGCTGGTTGCTATTGGTTACCTCCGTGTTCCTGCAGAGACCCGCTGCTGTTACTTCTCAGCGCTACTCATCCATCTACTGCTGATCCGCTCTCCACGCCTTCCTGTGTTCCCTGCTGGTCTACCTACCTGTGCGCTGCACCTGCTAGACCCCTGCTTCACCCATCCAGGGACTTGTATCCTGCTGGCCTCCTGCCCTTCAGGTATCTCTGCACTCCTGTCTGACTGCCTTCTCCTGAACCACGGTATGCATACTTCCTATTGACTGTGCTGTGTATTGCATACCTTGCTGGACTGTGTTGGTTCTCCTCTGGAGTGTACTATCCGCTGAGTCTATTGCCATCATTGACTGTGTTGGTTCTCCTCTGGAGTGTACTATCTGCTGACTCTACTGCCATCATTGACTGTGTTATCTCATGCCGGATTACTTCAAGAGACTTTCTATATTGGCAGTGTTGTTCAGTCATTTATACATTTATATTGTGCATATTACTGTGGATCAAAGTCAAGGTGCCCGTGTATATATTGTGTTGCAGTCTCTCCCCGTGCACCTCCTCACATATATATTCAGTAGTACAACTTGCTAGTGGCAGACCACTGACTCCTGTTTACAGTTTCACCTGTTCCAGTATCCTCTCACATAGCAGTGGTACAACTTGCTAACGCAGACCACTGACTCCCCGGATACCTCCACTTGGATTCCATTCCTTCACTCAGACAGCGGTACAACTTGCTATCCGCAGACCGCTGACTCTCATCACCTCCTCGTTTCTGTTGGACATTCCTCCTCACTATAGCAGTGGTACAACTTGCTACCGCAGACCACTGACTACCTTCACGTGTCCTTTGTCCATACAGTTCCTCGTGTATTACTACCTCCATATTGCCAGTGCTGCTAGTCATAGACTTTCCTGAGCATCTCATCATCTGCTATTTCCTGTTCCGTGATCACCCTGCTACCAGAGTACCATATTACCACCTATACTGCTCTGGTAAGCCTATCACCTGGTGATCCCTGGGTAAAGACTCCTAGTGCCCGTGACACCCTGAACTTGTATGATTCGCACCAATAAATGTACCTGGACTGCGTAGAGGAGTGGGTCACCACAATATATATTAAAAACCCTGTCTGGATTTGGATAAAAATAACTCCAGACCGAAGAGGTGCATTTTTTGGTCTTCTGACCAGGCATGACGATGGGCTTTTTCATCCCATGGACATCAGCTGTTTCCCCCCCTGGTGCCTCATTTACAATAACCACATCACCATCCTCATCATCAAGTTCCTCCACAGCGCCAGCTACATCATCAATAGCCTCCTCCCGAGCCACCTCTTCCCGTACAGTGATGGGAAGGTCAGGCTTGACAACCACCAACATCCTTGGACTCGCCTTGTGGATTTGTGATAATTTCTCTTTAGAAGGCAGAGTTGTTTGCTGTTTTGTTGCTGACAGCATAACTCTCTTCAATTTTTTGTAGGGGGGGGGAGGAGGAGGAGGGCTAAGATCCGTGGGTGAAGCTGAACCACTAGTCATGAACACGGGCCAGGGCCTAAGCCGTTCCTTGCCACTCCGTGTCGTAAATGGCATATTGGCAACTTTACGTTTCTCCTCAGATGATTTTAAGTTTCTCTTTTTGCTCTTTTTCTTAACTTGGGCTTTTTGGATTTTACATGCCCGGTACTACGAGATTGGGCATCGGGCTTGGAAGACGACGTTGATGGCATTTCATCGTCTATGTCATGACTAGTGGCAGCAGCTTCAGCATTAGGAGGAAGTGGGTCTTGATCTTTCCCTACTTTATCCTCCAAATTTTTGGTCTCCATTATATGTAGCACAAGATACTGCAGAATGTGTGAACTTGGTAATATTGCAGTACCAATGGACTTATACTGCTGGATTGGTTTTGCAAATTTGGTTATAATTATATATATTTTTTTTAATTTTTAATTTTTAATTTTTTTTTACTTTTTTTTTATTTTTTAAAAACTTGGGAATAATGGGGAAATAACTATGCCCTTAGAAGCACAGAGCACAGGACACAGCACCACTGGACTGAACAGGACACGGCACAGGACCCAGCAGCACTACGGAACTCAGCAGGACAGAGCACAGGACACAGCACCACTGGACTGATACTGCAGAATGTGTGAACTATGTAATATTGCAGTACCACTGGACTTTTACTGCTGAATGTGTGAACTTGGTAATATTGCAGTACCAATGGGCTTATACTGCAGGATTGGTTGTGCAAATTTTGTGGTAATTAAAAAAAATTAAATTAGTTTTTGGTATTTTTTTAAATAACTTTTTTTTATTTTTTTAAACACAGGGGAATATTGGGGAAATAACTATGCCCTTAGAAGCACAGAGCACAGGACACAGCACCACTGGACTGAACAGGACACAGCACAGGACCCAGCAGCACCACTGACCTCAGAAGGACAGAGCACAGCACACAGCACCACTGGACTGATACTGCAGAACACAGCACAGCACAGCACAGCACAGAACTAAACAGCACAGCACAGAACTAAACAGCACAGCACGAGATCTACCAGGACAGAGGACCACCTAACACACCCTCCCTCTACCCTGATCAATGCCCGAGTGAAGATGGCGGCGACTAGCGGGGAATTTATAGGATCCGAGTATCGCGAGATCCGACAACGGGATTATGAGTCAGAGCCTCAGTTTCAGATTTGAATTTGGCGCCAATACCCGGATCTGTCTCGGATCCGACTCGGATCGGCAACGTTCGGGTGGGCTCGGATTTCAGAAATCCGAGTGCGCTCATCTCTAGTCATAAGATGGGGCACAAGGCATCTGAATGTAGGCTGAAAGTTTCAAGTGGTGAACAGAACACAAAAAATGTGAAAACCCTAATGAGTCGGCGGCCACTAGACATTTTAGCTGCAATCAAGAATGGTTCACTACATTGAAACCATGTGATCCAGTTACAGTAAAAAGAATCGGTGGAAAAGTTCTTACTGCAACAAAAGTTGGGTCTGTCACAGTCCGCCTGAATATAAAAGGTGAAACTAGTGTCACAAACATCCAAGACGTCCTGTATGTACCAGAGTTGGAAACCAACCTTATTGCTATAAGTATCCTTGAGAGAAAAGGGTACAAGGTCCAATTCGCAGAGGGCAAATGTGTGGTTGAAAACCAGAGAGGTACTGTAATTGAAACAGCAACCCGGTGTAACCAGCTTTATGTCCTAGACACTGAGGAATGTCATGCAATGACGGCTTCAGACACCAATCAATGAATGGAGCTGTGGCAATGGAGATTGGGTCTTCTGGGATACGACAACGGCCAGAAACTTGCTGATGGGATGGTGACAGGCGTCACTGTGAGCAGTTCTGAGAGACCGACAAGCGAGAGCTGTATAAAAGGTAAGCAAACTTGTTGCCCCTTACCCAAGTCAGTAACTAGGTCTGAAGCACCACTAGCTCTAGTACATACTGATATGTGTGGTCCAATGGAGGTGAAATCAGTGAGTGGCTACAGATATTTTCTGACACTCATTGATGACACAACTAGGATGACACATGTCTACTTCATAAGAGCTAAGATTGAAGTCGTAGAGAAAAATGCAGGATACAAGAGCCTTGTAGAGACTCAAACGGGTCTGAAACTAAAAGCCTTGAGATCCAACAGTGGCGGAGAATATGACAATGGGACTAACTGAATTCTTAAAAAATATAGCACACAGCACCAACTAACAGCACACCACAACAGAACGGTGTGAGTGAACGAGCTAACAGAACAATTGTTGAGCGAGCACGGACTATGTTAAATGATGCAGGTCTGGAGAAAAGTTTTTAGCTGGAAGCAGTGTCCACTGCAGTCTACCTTAAAAACGCCACTTTAAGCATGGTCCGGTAAAAAGCCAAGTGTCATCTCTGTGTATTCGGCTGTAAGGTGTATGCACATATTCCTAAAGAGAAGCGACGTAAGTTAGATTCTAAGTCAGTGGAGTGTATCATGCTCGGGTACTGCCAACAAAGTAAAGGATACAGACTTTGGGACATTATTAACAAACGTCTTTATTAAATCCAGTGATGTGCTGTTTCATGAAAACACGCCACCTAGTGGAGTAGTGGACCACAAGAAAAGTTTGTGACACTTGATGTTCAGGCAGCAGAGAGGGTGTCTGAGACAGAAAATGTAATTGCGGATACCCAACTGGAAAACATAAGTTCTACGAGGAGTAACAAAGTTATTCCCCCTAGGAGATGTAGCAAGGAGTTCGCTAATCTAGCCTTTTGTAAACCGCAAAACATTGAAAATTCAGAATCAAGCGACTACTGGGAACAGTGGAAAACGGACATTGATACTGAGTTAACAACTCTGGATGACAATCATACATGGACTGTAGTTGACAGGCTGAGTAACCACAAAATGATCAGGAACAAGTGGGTCTTTTGTAAGAAAGTGAATGTAGACGGTACCATCGCACGCTATAAAGCCAGTCTTGTTGCCGAGGGCTACACACAAAATTCCGGGATCAATTACAGAGAGATCTTCTCATCTGTTGCCAGAAACAGTACCCTGAGGTTGGTGATTGCCATCTCTACTATCCATGATTTGTTGTTGCATCATCTTGAATTTGACTCTGCATTCTTGAATGGAGAATTGTTAGAGGAGATTTACATGGAGTCACCTGAACATTACAACAAGGTTGTCTACCAAGAAGTCACTTTATTGTCTTAAACAAAGTGGTGAATATTGGTACATTAAACTTGATGCTGTACTGCTAGACATGGACTTTAATGGTCAGAGACTGATCATTGCTTGTATCACAAAATCATTGAGGAAAAGATGTTCTTCGTAGTTGTGTACGTTGATGATCTGTTGCTAGCAGACCAAGAGAGTCACATCACCAGTACCAAATACCTGTTGAAACAGAAATTCAAATTCAAAGAACTAGGCACTGCAAACAAGCTGTTAGGCACGAGGATCGTACAAAATTTGAATGATGAAACTGTTACAGTTGATCAACAGACATACATTGAAAATATACTTGCCAAGCATGGGATGTTTGATGCAAAACCAGCTAAAATAACAAAGGGAATGTCACCAACAAGCAGTGAAGAGATAGAGGAAATTAGTAAAATCCCTTACAGAAATGCTGTTGGAAGCTTAATGTACGCAAGTATTGGGACTTGCCCGGACATCACACACACAGTGAGTCTTGTGAGCCAATTTGCTATCAACCCAGGGACACAACAATGGACGCAGTCAAAAGAATCCTAAGATACTTGAAAGGTACTAGTGCTTTAAAGTTAGTATTTACTAAAACCAAGAACTCAACTTTAGAGACTTTCTGTGATGCTGATTGGGGATCTGATGAAGATGATCGTCGTTCCTACACAGGGTACCTGTTTGTCTTTTGCCATCAGCTGGTCAAGCAGAAAACAACTATCTGTTGCCCTACCCACCAGTGAGCCGGAGTACATGGCACTAACAGAAACAGCAAAAGAAGCCTTATGGATAAAGGAGACTTTATGTGAAATCGTTATCCTTAAAGAGTGAAACCATCAACATTGAGTGTGATAACCGTGGAGCAATTGATTTGTCTTCAAGTACAAAGCAACATGTACGGTCCATTCGCATTGTCATAAGACACCACTTCATCCGAGAGTTAGTGGAGAAGTCTCTCAGTGTGAGTTATATAGCCATTGAGGACAATCCTGCTGACATGTTAAGGAAGGGATTGACATCACACTTGTTAATTGTGTTCCTGAGAAAATGTTGACTGGAATATATTTGAATATAGATGTGTCAAAGGCAGATAATTGGATATAGTCATTTCAATTAATATCTAACAATTTGTATGCCTTTGTCTGAAGTTATGCGAATAGCACGCTACGGCGCGGAGGAGCGTAACTAACCGCAACACGTGGCAAACACTTATACATGCATTTACATGCACACATACACTTGTAATTAGCTCATATTAAATGTAGTTGCAACACATAGTTATTTATGTAGAGATAGAGATGTAGCAGAGTTTATAGTTGATATCATAAAATTATATACACGTTAGTGAGATCTAAGGTTCAGGTCATAGGAAACATATCATGTTTAGTATCAATCTAATCATTTATTTATCCGCAGACATCCGGATCATTCGTCGAACGCATCGCACATTGCGTATGCTAGTTATGGATTAGAGGGAACAAATGATTAGAATGATATTGTCTGTGTAATGCCAATAGACTAGTTTGAACCAGTTCTTGGCTGGAAAATTAAGTATGCATCTTCTGGAGAACTCAAGCCCACCCCTGGATTGATGGTTTGAACTGCCCAATGACCTGCATTACACTGGACCTTCCTGAAGCCTGAACCTATGGAAGCAAGCCACATCATCTGTATTGTTTTCACTATATCACTAACTGTATATAAGTTGGGGCACTGGGACCAGTGTTCAGTCTACTTGACCCCAGCCTTCAGACCTGAATGACTGTACACTGGATCCAGAGCGCCTACTAAAAGTAACGGCTGTACTTATTTTATTCTGACCTGTTATTCTGCTACGTTTGGCTATTAAATCATAGTGTGCTTTGGAACCACATCACTGGAAGTGGGCAATCGTTTTTGGATAGCAACTAGACGTGCATAACAGATGGATGAAAGGAGACTAAGGGCTAGATTGCATAATAATTTGGGGGCTCGCGGCGGAGGTTACGCCACCGGACGATTCGCAAAGCCTATGGATTCGGTTCCTCAACAAAGGGTGGAGAGATGCGTCATATACGGGTAAAAACGCAATGTGTTCAAAACCTGTGGTTCATTCTGTGTTGTGAAACTGAATGTCCGTTTTTGCATAATCTAAGGAGCGCTAACTTGAATCTAGGGACAAGAAAGAAAACTGTTTCTTTTTATTGTCGTTTTGTGTTTTAAATATGTTGCATTGCATAGCGTATGTGTACTTCCTGCATTGCGTATGTGTATTTCCGGTTGTGTTGCCACGTGTTTAAACAGTCGTGTTCATAGTCTGTTATATATGTATAGTATAATCACTTGTTCAATTCTCTGAAACGTTATTACTATTGTTTGGGAAATTTATTTTCTGCGCAGAAAACAAAAGTGTATATTGTGTGATTGTGTGATTAGAAAGAATTGATTTATTGTCTTAGACAGACAAAGAGTATCGGTTGCTGTCTGACAAGGCAGGTTGCACAACTGTTGATCGGTATATGACCAAGGATTGTGTGAGGCCTTTTCCGAAGATCGGTAGTTTTGATTCAGAGGTGTTGAATAATGTTAGAGATAAAATACGGTTGATTAAAGCAACAAAAGTAAGAATTGAACATGATGACAACTAGAAGGGTACTTATCCTGTCCGCATAATAACAGTTCCCAATGGGAAAGCGGACAAGGACGGTATAGTTCCTATAAGAAATGTAGCAATGCATTGTCCTTGGACTAGATCGGAACTACTTTCAATTATCACTGATTTCCCAGATCCTAGAAAAGAGTTGGCCAGATGTCAGAAATTTGTTAAAGACTTAGGAAATGCACATGAGCCAACTAATAAAGATTGGCGAGTGGTGTTGAGAGCCTGTCTTCCTCCCAATACTGACATCCAGAAGTTTGTTAAGGACTTTATGTTGGAGGAGGACAGAACCTTAACAGACAAAGGCAAGCAAGAGAATATTAAGAGAATTGTCTAACAATTGGCCATCTATTTTCCAGTGGTAGTGAATTGGAGCAAAATTTTCACTATCAAACAAAAGGATAGTGAAACTGCAGCGGATTATTTTGCTAGAGCTCTGTCAGCGATGACACAATTCACTGGAATATCTGATATAAAAGAGGATCCACATCACAGGGAAGTGGCTGTAACAGTATTAATGGATGGTCTCAGAGAAAATCTAAAGATCAGGGTACAAACCTCATTACCTAATTGGAGAGGCATCACGGTAGATGCTCTTAGAGAGTCTGCCGTGGAGCACGACAAAAACATTTTCAAAAAGAAAGAAGAGCAGAGTGATAGGTTATGATGGTAAGTATCGAAGCTTTAGAGGGACTGCACACACGACCACAAGCCTACACCACACACAAAAAGAGACATATAGCAGTGAGGTGTCACAACTGTAATGAATAAGGACATCTCATGAAAAATTGTAGAAAGAAAAGAGACAGGACACCTAGACGGGGATCACATAGATACCTACAAAGGAGACACACACAAGGGTCAGAAGACTCACAGCAGGTACCCGCGCATGTTATAGCAGCAAATGCTGTGTGGGAAGTGATAGTCAGCGTTAGGGAATCAGGTCATATGTGTATTCTACAGCCAGTTAGGTTATCTGAGAGTCTGGGAGAAGAACCTACAATGATAGTTGACATAGCTGGTATGAAACAAACTTTTCTTTTAGATACAGGGGCGGCCAGATCAGTAATAACTTCTCCTTTAAATCTACAGGTCACTAACAAAACTGTTCCAGCTATGGGGGTTATGGGGAGAGTGTTACATTACCCTTTGACTAAACCCGCAGAAGTTACTATCGGGTCTCTGCACGCCAAGCATTCATTTCTCTTGGCTGCAGCAGCTCTTACTAACTTAGTGGGCAGGGATTTGTTGTGCAAAATGGGATGTGTCATATACTGTACCCCTGATGGTGTATTCCTAGACATACCGGGGAAGGTTGCACATGAGGTACAGGATATATTGGACACCCCACAAAGGTTAATGTTACACTCTACCATTATAGAACAAAGTCCATCTCAGGTAAAGGAAATGTTACTGCAAATACCGGGTTCCCTATGGACCAAAGATGGACCTGACACTGGATTAATGGCAAATGTAGCTCCTGTGATGGTTAATCTAAAAAGTGGTAGGATAGCTCCAAAAGTCCCACAGTATACATTGAAACCGGAGGTGGAACTAGGGGTGTGTCCTGTTATTGAGAGGCTGTTGCAACAAGGGATCTTAATTTGTGCATCCAGCACAGCCAATAGTCCCATTTTCCCTGTGAAGAAAAGTGGGGGGTGGGGTTATAGATTAGTCCAGGACCTAAGGGGAATTAATAAAGTTGTTGAGAGCCAATTCCTCGTAGTGCCCAATCCAGCCGTCATCCTCATGCAGTTTCCACCATCTGCTAGTCACTTTACTGTCATTGACCTCTGTTCTGCTTTTTTCTCAGTCCCTATTCACCCTGCCTGTCAATACCTTTTTGCATTCTCCTATAAGTGGGTGCAATACACATGGACCACACTTCCCCAGGGGTTCATTAACAGCCCTAGTATTTTCTCCCAAGCCTTACATGACTGTTTACAATCCTTCCAACCAAACAATGGGTCTGTTGTTATTCAATATGTGGACGATTTGTTGTTGTGGTCTGATTCGTTTATGTCATGTTAATATGATACTAAATTGTTGTTGCTTCATCTCTCGCAAACAGGGCACAAGGTTGCAAAGGACAGGCTACAGCCATGTCAGACTAAGGTTAAATACTTTGGACACTGTCTCACCCAGGGGCTAAGACACTTGACAACGGACAGAATCAAGGCACTACAACACATGACTCTGCCGCAGAACCAGAAGCAAATCCGTACCCTCTTGTGGATGTGTGGATACTGTAGATCCTGGATCCCGGGTTTTTCTATTTTGGCGTTACCATTGCAGGAGTTAGTCTCTTCCTCAAAACCTGTATGTGCTATACACACAGAGGAGTCAGAGCAGGCATTCTTTAATCTTAAAGATAGTCTGACTAGAGCACCTGCATTGGGAATATCAGATTATGAAAAAACCCTTTGAGTTATACTGTACGGATGGTTGTGTAGCAGGTGTCCTCACACAGAAACATGGTGACGCTAGCAGACCGGTAGTATACTACAGTGCACAATTGGACACTGTGGCAAGATCACTCCCAACGTGTCTAAGAAGTGTAGCAGCAACTGCTCTTCTGGTAAGTAAGAGCGAGGACTTAGTATTAGGTCATGATTCAACCGTCAATACACCTCATGTGGTATCTGCACTGTTGAATTCAGCTCAAACCAGAAATGTGTCTTATGCTAGGTCCACAAAATGGGAACTAGCTCTGATGGCATTCGCAAACATCACCATCAAACTATGTAGTACTTTAAATCAAGCTACATACCTTCCATATGTGCCTGGAGATGCACAAAGGGTGGGAGGTGAGGAGAATCTGGTTGGGGATGAGTTTTGCAGGTATACTGATACACATGATTGTATGGAATATCTGAACCAGACCTTTACTGCAAAGCCCGACATACGTGACACCCCCTTAGAAAATGTAGATTTAACGTTTTACACGGACAGGAGTTGTCATCGACAGACTGAGACGGGAGAACTATGCACTGGTTACGCTGTTGTAGATGATCAGGATGTTGTGGAAGCTGAACCTCTTGGCCCACCTCATGCGGCCCAAGTGGATGAACTAGTAGCACTAAGGAGAGCATGTGAGTTGGCAGAGGGTAAGTCAGCCAATATACATACTAACTCTAGGTACGCCTTCAGTATAGTGCACGATTGCAGGGCCCTTTGGCGTCTTAGAAACTTTACGACAGCAGCAGGCATACCGGTAGCACACTCACGACACATAAAAGGACTATTGACAGCAATACATTTACCCAAGACAGTAGCCGTCATAAAGTGTAAAGCCCACACATCCGCAGAAGACCCGGTGTCAGTGGGCAATAAAAGGGCGGATGAAGCTGCTAAATGGGTAGCAGGGTTACCTATAACTGTATCGACAGACACAATTATGATTTTTCAGCCATTCTATATCCCTCCTGGAGACGGACCTTTTCAGGTAATACAAATTGACTATATCCAATTACCACCTTGCAGGAATTTCAAATATGTGTTAGTGTGTACTAATGTGTTTTCCAGTTGGGTAGAGGGATATCCAGCAGCCACTAATACTGCTGTTTTCACTGAAAAGAAAATTGTTCAGGAATTTGTGTGTAGATATGGTATCCCTAGAAACATAGAAAGTGATAGGGGTACCCACTTTACTTGTGATATCTTTCAGAACATGTGTAAACTCATGGGAATCAATAGCAGGCTTCATACTCCTTATCGGCCACAAGCCAGTGGTAAGGTGGAAAGGGTAAACAGTACCATTAGGAACAAGCTAAGTAAGATAATGGCTGAAACTGGTTTGGCGTGGCCAGAAGCTTTGCCACTAGTCCTCCATAGCATTAGAACCACTCCCAGACCTCCGCTTAATCTGTCCCCTTTTTTTGGCAGACAACCTTATTTGATCATAAGTCCACAGGACGATTTGAAGTGCAATAATGAAGTGACTGTGCAATCATCATCATCATCATATATTTATATAGCGCCACTAATTCCGCAGCGCTGTACAGAGAACTCATTCACATCAGTCCCTGCCCCATTGGAGCGTACTGTCTAAATTCCCTAACGACTGTGCACTATCTCATAAAATGAGTAGACAGCTAAAACAACAACAACAAAAGCTTAAAATACTGTCACCTGGTATGCCAGAAACAAACTGTCATGATGTTGAACCTGGGGAATATGTTATAATATGCAATTTCTTATGCTCAGTTTGTTTAACAGACCGTTGGGAAGGCCTGTACCAAGTGTTGATGACCAGTACCACATCTCTGTAGGTTGCAGTAAGAGACACTTGGGTTCATTCCACTCACTGCAGGAAAGTCAGTAGCCCGGAGAAAGTATGAGAAAAAGCTGAGACCGACGACACTGATCTGTCACTCGTTCCAGAAGACCTAAAGCCTGCAGTTAAGACACCTGAGCCAATGACTTTTGCCAGACTATCATCCCAGCAATGGAGTGGCGATTTTTGTTTTTCGTTTGTTCCAGGATTTTTCTTGTTTTTATTTTTTGTAGGACACCCTATTTTTGTGAAGGAGGATGGACGACAGAGACGGGATCTGGTAGTGATACTGATGAAGTGGAGTTAAAGGAAAGGTTGAATATTGATGAATATTGTATTTGTAAGTACTGTGACTCCCTAGTTGAAGAGAAGTGCATGCAGAGATGCCAGTCCAACAGTAATCTGGACATAGGCAGACATCCTCTGGAGGATTATCACTCCTTGTTGGGTAAGATCTTAAACCAAACCTAGTGCTGGGTGTTCTCTCATGTGCCTCAGGGACAGCATAACATAGGACTAGTGCCATTCCCACTAAATATCTCTGAGGTCCTCGAATTACGGGGAGGGAGGTCCATAGACGGGAGATACAATATCACTAGGTCCCCTAGTCTGAATCCAATACTCATTATTAGACCGGTCTTTCCTGTGTCTGGATATCTAGCAGGTAAAAAGACTGGAGAATTGGGAAGCTGACCTACATGATCAGACAATGACTCGCCACTCTAGTGTTGAAGGGAGACTATGAAGGTCACCAATAGGCAGGAATATTGATGGGCATCATAGAATAGGACGTGTCAACAGAAATAAGAAAGTATCCATTGGGAAAGTCCCTATAGGTTATTGCAAAAATGTTATCCATGCTGACACTTGTCTTGAACAAATGGAGCCACTAGGCATGGGTAGTTTTGTCAAAACTTTGTGTGATATTCGCAATTATCGTACTGTACCTTATGTCCTCATGTCACGATATAGGAATGTGGCAACCTGCGTATATTGGCGCTGCCACACTAGGAGGCGCGGAGTCTAACACGCTGCTGGTCTTCACCAGGGACCCCCGCGAGGGAGTTTGGGTTTCACAGCAAACGACCTGCAGGTCTCAGCCCTCCCAGGAAGCTATCCGCGAGATGGTGATGAGAATCATGGTCGTACAGGCTGAGGTCAGGAACCGTGCGGGCAAATGAAGTACGAAATCAGGAAACAGAGAGTAGTCAGCAAGTCAAGGGTCAAACCAGAGAATACAGCACAAATCCAGAGGGGTATCCAAATCAAGGTCAGGGAAAGACGGGTCAATACACAGAATATCAATCAGGAGGCTTTGGAACATAGGAATGCTAGAGGCTAGTAAACTAGTTGCTCTGGCACCCTAATGGTGTAAGAGCCAGCAATAAATAGTAGGGAGTCAGCCCTCATTGGTGGACAGTGGTGCGGTCGTCAGACGTGCTGACCGCCGACAGGAAGTCAGGGCGCGCTTCCCGTTGCCGTCGCAACGGACGCACATGCGCCCTGCCAGCTGCCGGAAGGAGTGTCCCGTTGCTTTAGCGGAGGAGGAAGACGCTCGTCCCCCGCCAGTGGGGAGGCGCGGCGACGGCGTCTGACAGTACCCCCCCCTCTCTGTTGGGGGAATCCAAGGATAACAACCACCTCTTCTGGAAAGCGGCCAACAAACTTGGAGAATGCAAGTCCTCTTTAAAGACCCAAGACCTCTCCTCAGGCCCAAAGCCCTTCCAATGCACTAGGTACTGAAAACGTCCCCGAAGTCTGCGTTCAGCTAGAATTTGGCTAACCTCATTTTCATCACCAGTCGTTGTCGGAATGGTCTGAGGGACAGGAGTAGTATGAGAAAATGTATTGAGTACCAAAGGTTTAAGCAGATGTGGGAGGTATTATGGACCTTTAGAGAAGAAGGGAGATGGAGTTTAAAGGTAACCGGGTTAACAACTTGAATCACAGAAAAAGGACCAATGAACCGAGGTGCCAACTACATAGAATGTACCCGAAGTCTGAGGTTCAGAGTGGACAGCCACACATTGTCTCCAACCTAAAGAGCAAGCACTATGATGATCAGAAGAGGATTTATATTGAAACCCAGATCTCAGTAGATTCTCTTTCGTAGAAGCCCAAAGTTTGGCCATATCTCCAGTCATGGAGTGGGCGGCAGGGACAGTAGGAGAATGTGAAGAAAACATGGGGAGAATAGAATGAATGCCATACACAGCGAAGAAGGGGGAGAATCCAGAGAAAGAATGTTTATGATTGTTGTGGGCGAATTCAGCCCAGGGCAACGGGAGACTCCAATTGGACTGATTATGGGATGAAAAACAGTGGAGGAACAATTCCAGGTCTTGATTCCCCCATTCAGTCTGCCCATTGGTTTGTGGATGATAACCAGAAGATAATTTAAGGGCAACACCTAAATCCTTGCAAAAGGCCCTTCAGAAGCGAGATATGAACTGAACGCCACTGTCAGAGATTATCTCCCGAGGACACCCATGGAGGCGAAAGATCTCCTTGATAAAAACTTGTGCCAATTTGGAGGCAGAAGGAAGGCCTTTCAGAGGGACAAAATGGGCCATCTTCGAAATCCTGTCCACTGTTACCCAGATGGTGTTGAACCCAGAGCTAGGGGGTAAGTCCGTGATGAAATCCATTGAGATACTTAACCACAGATGGTCAGGAATGGGTAGTGGTTGGAGCAAACCAGCGGGGAGTTGCCTAGGAACCTTATTTTGGGCACAGATGGTACATGAGGCTACAAAGTTCCAAACGTCCATACGACAGTAGTCCACCAGTAGTGTCGAGACAATAGCGAGAAGGTCTTCTCAACCCCGGCATGTCCAGCGAACTTGGAAGTATGAGCCCAACAAAGAGCCTTCAGATGGAGGTGAGGTTCCAGAAATGAACAACCGACTGGAGGGGTACGGGTGAGAGCCACAATGCAGAAAGGTTCAATAACAGGTGGTGGTTCAACAATAGGTGGAACATCGGAAATGTTGAAAGAGCTGGAGAGAGCATCTGCCTTGGAGTTTAAGGTACCAGCACGGTAGGTAAGTTTGAGATCAAATCTGGCAAAAAATGATGACCATCTGGCATGGCGGGGATTCAAACAACTGGCATCCCGAAGGTAGATAAGGTTTTTATGGTCGGTGAAGACTGTAACAGGGTAGAGAGCGCCGTCGAGGAGGTGGCTCCATTCCTCAAGCGCAGACTTTACTGCGAGTAGTTCTTTATCACCGATGCCATATTTAATTTCAGAGGAGGAAAATTTTCTGGAGAAGAAACCGCAAGGCAAGAGGCTACCAGAGGTGGATTCTTGAGATAGCACTGCCCCAACGCCACTGGAGGAAGCATCAACTTCTAGGAAGAAGGGTCTGTTTTGATCAGGCTGAGCCAGCACTGGAGCTGAGAAGAAGGCCTTCTTAAGTGATTCAAAAGCAGAGATGGCTTCAGAAGACCAGTTCCGGGGATTGGCCGACCTTCGAGTGAGAGCAGTAATGGGGGCAATCATGGAGGAAAATTGCGTATTAAACTGCCGGTAATAATTGGCAAAGCCAATAAATCTCTGAACTGCTTTTAATCCTAACGGCCTGGGCCAATTGAGTATAGCGGATAAATTCTCTGGATCCATCCGGAGGCCGGCTCCTGAAACAATGTAGCCCAAGAAAGGAATCTGTGGAACTTCGAACACAAACTTCTCAAGTTTACAGTACAAATGATTAGATCATAAGAGTGATAGAACCACTTTCACATGCAGACGGTGGGAAGGCAAATCAGGGGAGAATATTACAATGTCGTCTAAGTAAGCAACCAAGGAGATGTAGAGAAGGTCTTGGAAAACCTCGTTGATAAACGACTGAAAAACTGCAGGAGCATTGCTGTAGGGCATAACAAGGTATTCAATGTGTCCTTCTCGAGTACAGAAAGCAGTCTTCCACTCATCTCCTGGTTGTATGAGATTATAGGCCCCACACAGATCCAACTTTGTAAAGATCTTAGACCCACTGATCCTGTCAAAGAGTTCAGAGATAAGCGGCAGAGGGTACCTGTTCTCGCTGGTGATCGCATTTAGTCGCCGATAATCAATACAAGGCCGTAAGGTCCCATCTTTTTCTTGACAAAAAGGAAGCCTGCACCTGCGGGAGATCTGGACTTCCTGATGAAACCTCGCTGGAGATTCTCAGAGATGTAAGTGGATATTGCCAAATTCTCAGGAAGTGATAACGGGTAAATTCTGCCTTTAGGAAGCGATTTATCTGGTAGTAACTCAATGGCGCAATCCCAGGGGCGGTGAGGAGGAAGATTCTCGGCCGCGGTTTTGCAGAACACATTTGGAAAGAGATGTAGGAGGAAGGCAGGTCGACCTGAGGAGACAATAGGTGACACGGAACAGAGGGTTGCCTGGGTTTTACTCCTGAAAGACAAGATTCGAAGCATCGGGTGCCCCATGAGGTAACCATGGCACGATTCCAATCGAACTGGGGTGAATGAAGCTTGAGCCAAGGTAATCCTATAATAATGGAATTTACAGATCGAGGGAGCACCAGGAACTCAATATCCTCAGAATGTAGCACCCCTACCCTCAGCCGAATAGCAGAGGAGATGTGGGAAACAGAGCCGTTGGAAATTCGATTCCCATCCACAGCGGTGAGGAAGAGTGGCTTGCGAGTAGATAATTGAGTTGTGAAGACAATGTGGCAGAGATGAAATTCCCGGCAGAGCCGGAATCCACAAAGGCTGAGGTCTCATAGGGGCCGACAGGAGTATCCAGAGAGATGGGCATAAGGAAATCAGAACCGGAATTGATATAGGGAGTGGTAAATCTAACTCCTTGATGCAAGTGGTCAGGACATGACCAGGTTACCCGCAGTACAGGCAAAGATTTTGTTTGAAATGTCTCTGACGTTCTTAAGGGGATAACCGAGAGCGGCCAATCTGCATGGGTTCCTCCGGGGGTCCAGGATTCTGGAAGAGAGGAGCGAGGCATAGAGAGACTCGTCTGGAAGAGGAACGTTCTTGAGTTCGCTCCCGAAAGCGCAGATCAACCCGGTTACACAGGGAAATAAGGGAATCAAGATCTGCAGGAAGTTCACGTGAAACTAATTCGTCCTTGACGCGGTCCGCCAGGCCTTGCCATAATGTCACCACCAACGCCTCATTGTTCCATTTAAGCTTGGTGGAGAGCGTGCGAAATTGAATCGCGTACTGACCGACTGTCAGAGACCCCTGGCGAAGATTCATTCGGCCGGGTTCATCAAAAACTCTCCGAAATCCTTCATCGAAGGAAGACACGTTCAGTAGGAAAGGGTTGTTCCGCTCCCACAGGGGAGAGGCCCAGGCAAGGGCTTGTCCGGACAAGAGAGAGATGATGATGTTATGACCATTACACATGATGAAATGATTGATATTCAGTGGATACATCACCTCCATACATACACACACAGTATGACCATCGTGGCAAAAGAAATATGATTCCTGGTGAAGAACCCCTAGCTACAAAATTGATTAGTGAAACCACTAGTTTACAGGTTATGGTTGCATTACATCCCACCAGGATCGCTCGGGGAACTTTAAATTTTAGGTATATACAGGACCCTGCTAATTTGATAGACAATATCACCGAGATGTATGATGACACTTTCAGGTATACGGGTAGAGAGCTACAGGCTTATAAAAAGGAGTTGGTGCAACATAGACTGGTGTTGAATTATCTAAGGTCTATTACTGGTGGATATTGTGTGACTTTGGTCACCCAGTTCGGTGTCAAATGTTGCACGTACATCACCAATAATACTGATGACCCCAAGGAAGTCATAGACCGGAAAATGGATGAAATTCTGCAACTAAAATGGGAATTTCGGAGGAACCATAATTCTTCATTATATTGATTGGAAGAAAAGGTGGCAGGATTGTTCTTATGGTTAAATCCTGTGAAATGGACATCTGATTTAGGAATGGGTACAGTAAATGGTTGCTAGCATAGGTAAGCTCCTTCTCCTTATACTTGGTGTCATCTTAGTAATTGGCTTATGTGTCAGATGTGTTCCTACTGTGTGGAAGTGTGGAAAGCGGTTTACTGAGGCAAACACTGAATTTGAGACTGTAATGGTGGTGAGGGATACTGAAATCATGGTCTGTGAAGACCTGCATTACAATCCTGACATCAAGAACATGATTAGGTGATAGTTTCTTTCACTATCAAAGGGTGGAGCTGTCGAGGTCAGATAATTGGATATAGTCATTTCAAGTAATATCTAACAACTTGTCTTTGTCTGAAGTTATGCGAATAGCACGCTATGGCGTGGGGGAGCGCAACTAACCGCAACACGTGGCAAACACGTATACACGCATTTACACGCACACATACACTTGTGATTACCTCATATTAAATGGAGTTGCAACACATAGTTATTTATGTAGAGATGTAGCAGAGTTTATGGTTGACATTATAAAGTTTTATACACGTTAGTGAGATCTGAGGTTCAGGTCATAGGAAACATATCATGTTTAGTATCATTCTAATCATTTATTTATCCGCAGACGTCCGGTTCATTCACAGAAAGGATCACACATTGCGTATGCTAGTTATGGATGAGAGGGAATAAATGATTGGAATGATATTGTCTGTGTAATGCTAATAGACCAGTTTGAACCAGTTTTTGGTGGGAAAATTAAGTATGCATCTTCTGGAGAAGTCAAGCCCACCCCTGGATGGCATTGTTTGAACTGGCCAATGACCTGCATTTCACTGGACCTTCCTGAAGCCTGAACCTATGGTAGCAAGCCACATCATCTGTATTGTTTTCACTGTATCACTAACTGTATTTAAGTGGGGGCTCTGGGACTAGTGTTCAGTCTACTTGACCACAGCCTTCAGACCTGAATGAATGTACACTGGATCCAGAGCGCCTGTTAAAAGTAACAGCTGTACTTATTTTATTCAGACCTGTTATTCTACTACTTTTGCCTATTAAATCACATTGTGCTTTGGAACCACATCACTGGAAGTAGCAACTAGACGTGCATAACAGATAGATGAAAGGAGACTAAGGGCTAGATTTACTAAGCTGCGGTTTGAAAAAATGGGGATGTTGCCTATAGCAACCAATCAGATTCTAGCTTTCATTTATTTAGTGCTTTCTACAAAAAGACAGCTAGAATCTGATTGGTTGCCATAGGCAACATCCCCACTTTTTCAAACCCGCAGCTTGGTAAATCTAGCCCTAAGTGTCTATCTGCACTCCTCTAAATGCAGCTTTACTGATCTAAAACAAGGCTATAAACTTCCCAAATAATATATTAATATATTAATAACAAAAAATGTGACTAAATCTTCAAGCGCTATTAGTGTTCAAACATAGGTAATAAATAAATAACAATACTTATAATTCAATGGAGATCTAATTCTTCTTTAGTAAAATTCACTCTCCGTGTATAGGATCATGTGGAAAAAGCAAATATGAAAAAGAACATAGCGTGATACCGTTTAGCATAAGAAATAATTAATGAATATTTGCAACTTGCAAAATGCATATAATAGTGAAAAATCTTCTGGGGCCAAATCCTGCTGAAACTCCTTTAGGGGGTGCACTTACTATGAATTTAATAAGTGTGCTCTTTTAATTTAAGTGTGCACTGAATTTAATTTTTGCTCACTTATGTTGTTATTATTATTATTATTATTATTTGAAATGCTACCTATGCCATGTGCTAGACGTAAAAGACAGTGGAGCTAAGGGAGAAAGATTGAGGCAAAATATCTGTATATATTTGTTTAGCTTCCAAATGTCAACAGCTTGTTATTCTCCATGCTATGGAACCTATGCAGATGCTTATGTCTTATGGGACCCAGGGTCACTTTATTAATCAATGTCCTGTTAAGCCAGGAATTTTGAAAACCTAACTGGAATGAGAGGAAGCATGCTAGAAAATATTAATTCCTCTCCAATAAATAAAGATTCTCAAAGTATATCTCTTGCCATTTCCTATATTTCTCCATTTTCTCTGAAAATTTCTAGGGGATTACTTTTGCCTTACCAGCAGTATGCAGATGTATTTTTACAAACGTAAGGCTGAAACACTACCGCCCTATCAGTTTTTAGGATTGCACCATTGATTTCATAACCAGTATTACTACTTCCTGGAACTTAAGCAATGTCCATATACATTAAGGAAAATCTTGATAGAAGCTGTACCTTCATCTTCTCTCAGTATAGGGTTCCTTTTTGCTCAGAAAAAAAGCCCCTCTCTCAGGCCCTACAATGATTACCATGGTCTAAATAAGATCACCAGAAAAAAAATGATTTTAGAGCTCGTTGACCTAATCTGAAGTGCCTTCATATACATCAAGCTTAATCTTTTTAGAGAGTATCATTTAATTCTCATTAAAAAAGGGGTCAAATGGAAAACTACTTTTAATACTTGAGATGGACATTATGAATATGTTTTAAGTCCCTTTGGCCTGTGCAATTCTCTGGCAATTTTGCAAAATTTTATTAATTTAATTGTCTTTGTGTAATCTATTTGCCAGAGAATCTGAGTAAAAAAAAATTGCTTTACATCATCATTTTGTTATATCTGCAAGGTTGTTAAGATTAAAAATAATCAAACTATTTGAAATAAAGAAAATATGAGAGAAAGTGGAGAAATGTGATTTAAACTCTTGACCTAATTGGATAAATTGCAATTGTCATGAACTGTTCCAGCATTGGTGTCATCTGAGTCACAGAGACTTGCTAGGAATTACGATTCACATATCTTTCCCAGATTGGCAGCTGGTTTGGGCCTAAAGAAACGCAGCAAGGGTTAATCTGATGATGTCTTGATGAAGATTGATGCTGTGCAGGTGCCGGAGGGAATACATGTGCTTATAAGATCCATTCAGTGCCAAAATACCAGATGATTGAGACCAATGTCCAGCAATCCTGTTACTGAATCTTGCTCTGTATTGATGACTGCTGCTAGCTGCTTGCCATTCTGACCGTGCATTGTTTGACTACAATTTATTCCTTTGCCTGTAGTCTTTGTGCACTTGGGGATCTTGCTACTGCACACTGTTGTGCTGGTGTTGTATCTCTGTGTACTACCTAAGACTGAAGTCTATATTTATTGAACTATTGCTGCTATCTAACACTGAACTGTTGCTTTGCTCTGGTCTTGCATGAGTGTGTTTGGTTCCACTTGCTACTGTCTAACTATTGTTGTGTTCTGCATATCCTGTGTCTGGTTCCATAGCAATGTACTTTGTTCCTGTATCTGCTGTGTCCAGTTATCTATTTATGAACTGTGGGAATCGATGGTATTAAGGAGATAATTGTTCTTGTCTTCACTCCCTGGTGGTCTCTGTGTTTCCTATCAGTGTTGGCGCTGTACTGCATAACAGCTTATCCATGCTTCCCAACTGTCCTGATTCCAGCAGGACAGTCCTGATGTCAGGTAGACTGTGCTGCTGGAATTGGGACAGTTGAGAGGTATGCTCACAGAAATGTTAGAGAACTCCTGGTTAGCACAGTACAATGGATTTTGGGTCCAAGATGAGCAACAAAATGGCCACCGCTGTTTGCAGAGAAAGTTAACTGGAGGCAGAGCTGCCTCTGATCAGCTAGTGAGAGGAGCGTCTCTATGTAAATGAGGGCTGTGGCTTCAAGGGAGTATATTGTATTTTTGTTAAGTTGTGAGCAGCACATGTATTATGCCAAAATGACCAGTTTGAGCCTCCAGCATATTTACACAGACCAATTGCATACCTCCTGAGCCGCCAACCTTCACAGGGGGTGGAGTTTACATGAGTGGGCATGGCTTATTTTGTTACTCTTTCGGGACTCTAAATGTTGGGAGCTATGGCTTATCGGCTTCTCCCTTTGTGTTTTGCTTTCCTGGTTCCTTGAGTACAGCTCACCAGGGATGTCAATACTGAACTTTTTCCAGCTTATCTACTTCATTACTGATAATTACTTATCCAATTGGGAGCACTACTACCTGCAAGCAATAGCCTGAGTTACATTGAAACTTGTCCATTTAATAGCAAGTGATTCCTTATTTGGGTGATGAATATATTCTAATGTAAGTAATAGTGCTGTACCCAGCCTTTCATCTTTGTTCTACATTTGGATTTATGATTACAGTGCAGGGTCTGTGTGCATTCTATTTGATCCAGTATTAACATGAACTAATATGTTGAACAGCACACACTTGTCTTTCCAATGTGCTGTTCATTCCGTATAGGATCTGTGCAGGTACATATCTATATATTTCCATGGCTTAGGAAGCGTCAAGTTATTATATAAGCATTCTGATTCTACTATACTTCAGGCCTAATTGCAGTCATGTTCTATATTATGAAAGGCGTAATAGATATGAGATGCTATTTAAATCATACTTACCAACTTTTACAAGTTGCGATGGGGGAGGTGGGCGTGTGGGGGTGAGGCTTGGTGAATCACGTCATCGTGGCCCAGCTCCCTAACTTGTCATAATCTTTCAAAGCCTATAACAGCAGGGGACATGGCCGCGATGACGCAGGAATTGAGTCATAAGCCCCGCCACTCAACTAAAGACATTGCCAGTAACCAGGAGGTTTGCTTGCTCTTCTGGGAGTCGTAGAGGACTCCCAGGAATTCTGGAGTCTCCCGGACATTCCGGGAGAGTAGAAAACTATGATTTAAATTTAGAGGTTATTAGCAACTGAGGTTTAATTCTGCTTGAGGTCAAAAAGCGTTCCTGGCAGCAATATTATAACTAATTAACGCCTTAAAAAGGCACTAGCGTAACATGCATGAGACACTCTGTACAGATAACATTTAGGAATATATTTTTTCTGTAATTTATTGAGCTAGATCAGAGTTATACTCTTTCCCTGAAATCATGATAGTTTAGCAGTAGTGCTGAGTAGCCATCAGCAACGGCTGAATGAGGCTAGTACAGTGGACTCACCAGTGGAATGGAGTCTAAAGAGGACTCTATTCAGATATTATGAAATAATAACTCATTGTAATAGTGAAATAAAAATATACTTAGGAAAGGGTGATTCAGATGTAATTATAACGTAGGCTGAGGGTTATTGGGTAATTCTACTTGGTAAATAAGAAATTATAAGTGGCTAATCTATTCTAGTAGGGGTTAAAGCAGACCTAGGAAGGATAGTCTGTTTGGATACACTGACTCCTCAAGCTACACTATAGCAGTAGTGGATCAATTCAGAGCTTTTAGCAATTAAGACCTATATCAAGAATAAACACGCTAAGGAACCTAGCTAACTGGTCCAATATGATTTGTAATAGAGGAGAGTGATTCAATAACCCTATCGGGTTAGATACTGAAAATTATAAACTGCAATCTATACTACAATAGATTGGTGAAGCAAGGATTAATTGAATAATAAACTTGGTCTTTGTAACAACCTGCCTCCTGGACTTTTGGACTCTATTATTTGTATTGCTATTTTGTGTTCCAGCAGTACCTCTTTTCACCAGAGGTGCTGCTATTGTGCATTATTCTTGTGCTTAAGGAGTTAACCTGTATGTTCACTAATTATCTCATGCACCTGGGTGTGTCTCATTCCCCTTATATATACCTGTTCCTCCCAGCAGTCATTGCTGGTTATTGTTGTCCCATCCTGTGATGTCCTTTCCTGTTGTCCTAATCCTGATGTCATTTCCTGTTGTCCTTACCTGATTGTTTCTGGACATTTATGCTACTTGCTGCATCAGCTGGAACCTGGTATTTATCACTGCTCCTTATTATCTGTTATCACCTCTCTGCAAATAAACACAGAGTGTTTTTTACCGAATTCATGACTCCTAGCTGTACTTCTGTTTGAGAACCGTGACAGTATAACCAGCCCAAAAAACAGCTTTGGAGTCAGGTGAAAGTTTTGTTTTATTCTGGGACTTTTTTTGCTGCAATCAAGTTTTCATTTGTCTTTTGCAACATGTCTGTTTTACCAATCATGGAATTACCCCTGCTACAAACCTTACAAATGGACATTATATTGTTACGCTCCCAGCTGGCCAAATTTTCCACTTTGCTTTTGGACCCACTCAGGAGACTATCAAAGACGGTTTCACTGAAATCTAATGCTGTTGATTTGACCCAGCCAACTCTGTCTGCTGCTGAATCCGTGCCGCCAACACCTTGCAATAATACCATGTCAAAATTGCATTTAACTAACAACTGCAGTTTAACTAATGCCCGGTTCACAAGTGGGCCACGCCCCCATCTGACCGAAGTGGAGCGACAGCGCAGAGTAACCAACAAACTGTGTCTCTACTGTGCCAGCAATGCACATTTCTTGCAGGACTGTCCTGTCCGTAGACCACGTCAGCTTACTGAACCATCTCCTGTTGTTTCCTCTAGGCACTCCAAATCTGTTTATGCTCCAGCATTCCTGTTCTCTGCGAAGAGACCCAATCTGCCAGCTCCAGCCGCCTGTCCTGAGGCACCCATTCCCTCAGTCTCCTGTGCCGAGGTGCCAGCCTCAGTCTCCTGTGCCGAGGTGCCAGCCTCAGTCTCCTGTGCCGAGGTGCCAGCCTCAGTCTCCTGTGCCGAGGTGCCAGCCTCAGTCTCCTGTGCCGAGGTGCCAGCCTCAGTCTCCTGTGCCGAGGTGCCAGCCTCAGTCTCCTGTGCCGAGGTGCCAGCCTCAGTCTCCTGTGCCGAGGTGCCTGCCTCTGCCTCCAGCTCTGAGGTCACATCATCTGCCTCCAGCTCTGAGGTCACATCATCTGCCTCCAGCTCTGAGGTCACATCATCTGCCTCCAGCTCTGAGGTCACATCATCTGCCTCCAGCTTGGAGTCTCCTGCCACTGTGTCCGGTTCCGAGTCTCCTGCCACTGTGTCCGGTTCCGAGTCTCCTGCCACTGTGTCCGGTTCCCAGTCTCCTGCCACTGTGTCCGGTTCCCAGTCTCCTGCCACTGTGTCCGGTTCCGAGTCTCCTGCCACTGTGTCCGGTTCCGAGTCTCCTGCCACTGTGTCCGGTTCCGAGTCTCCTGCCACTGTGTCCGGTTCCGAGTCTCCTGCCACTGTGTCCGGTTCCTGAGCTCCAGTCTGCTCCAGAGGGGGCGCTGCCCTTCCAGTCTGCTCCAGAGGGGGCGCTGCCCTTCCAGTCTGCTCCAGAGGGGGCGCTGCCCTTCCAGTCTGCTCCAGAGGGGGCGCTGCCCTTCCAGTCTGCTCCAGAGGGGGCGCTGCCCTTCCAGTCTGCTCCAGAGGGGGCGCTGCCCTTCCAGTCTGCTCCAGAGGGGGCGCTGCCCTTCCAGTCTGCTCCAGAGGGGGCGCTGCCCTTCCAGTCTGCTCCAGAGGGGGCTCTGCCCTTCCAGTCTGCTCCAGAGGGGGTCCTGTCCCTCCAGTCTGCTCCAGAAGAGTTGCCAGTCCATGCGGTCCAGCCCGAGTTGCCAGTCCATGCGGTCCAGCCCGAGTTGCCAGTCCATGCGGTCCAGCCCGAGTTGCCAGTCCATGCGGTCCAGCCCGAGTTGCCAGTCCATGCGGTCCAGCCCAAGTTGCCAGTCCATGCGGTCCAGCCCGAGTTACCGGTCCAGCCCGAGTTGCCAGTCCATGCGGTCCAGCCCGAGTTGCCAGTCCATGCGGTCCAGCCCGAGTTGCCAGTCCATGCGGTCCAGCCCGAGTTGCCGGTCCAGCCCGAGTTGCCAGTCCATGCGGTCCAGCCCGAGTTGCCGGTCCAGCCCGAGTTGCCAGTCCATGCGGTCCAGCCCGAGTTGCCGGTCCAGCCCGAGTTGCCAGTCCATGCGGTCCAGCCCGAGTTGCCAGTCCATGCGGTCCAGCCCGAGTTGCCGGTCCAGCCCGAGTTGCCGGTCCAGCCCGAGTTGCCGGTCCAGCCCGAGTTGCCGGTCCAGCCCGAGTTGCCAGTCCATGCGGTCCAGCCCGAGTTGCCAGTCCATGCGGTCCAGCCCGAGTTGCCAGTCCATGCGGTCCAGCCCGAGTTGCCAGTCCATGCGGTCCAGCCCGAGTTGCCAGTCCATGCGGTCCAGCCCGAGTTGCCGGTCCAGCCCGAGTTGCCGGTCCAGCCCGAGTTGCCGGTCCAGCCCGAGTTGCCAGTCCATGCGGTCCAGCCCGAGTTGCCAGTCCATGCGGTCCAGCCCGAGTTGCCGGTCCAGCCCGAGTTGCCGGTCCAGCCCGAGTTGCCGGTCCAGCCCGAGTTGCCGGTCCAGCCCGAGTTGCCGGTCCAGCCCGAGTTGCCGGTCCAGCCCGAGTTGCCAGTCCATGCGGTCCAGCCCGAGTTGCCAGTCCATGCGGTCCAGCCCGAGTTGCCAGTCCATGCGGTCCAGCCCGAGTTGCCAGTCCATGCGGTCCAGCCCGAGTTGCCAGTCCATGGGGTCCAGCCCGAGTTGCCAGTCCATGGGGTCCAGCCCGAGTTGCCGGTCCATGGGGTCCAGCCCGAGTTGCCGGTCCATGGGGTCCAGCCCGAGTTGCCGGTCCATGGGGTCCAGCCCGAGTTGCCGGTCCATGGGGTCCAGCCCGAGTTGCCGGTCCAGCCCGAGTTGCCAGTCCATGCGGTCCAGCCCGAGTTGCCACTTGGTGCTGTCTGCCCTCAGGCTCCTCAAAGTGCTGTCTGCCCTCAGGCTCCTCAAAGTGCTGTCTGCCCTCAGGCTCCTCAAAGTGCTGTCTGCCCTCAGGCTCCTCAAAGTGCTGTCTGCCCTCAGGCTCCTCAAAGTGCTGTCTGCCCTCAGGCTCCTCAAAGTGCTGTCTGCCCTCAGGCTCCTCAAAGTGCTGTCTGCCCTCAGGCTCCTCAAAGTGCTGTCTGCCCTCAGGCTCCTCAAAGTGCTGTCTGCCCTCAGGCTCCTCAAAGTGCTATCCAGTCCGGGCCAGCTCCAAGTCTGCCGCCCAGTCCGGGCCAGCTCCCAAGCCTTCCCCCCAGTCCGGGCCTGCTGCCAAGCCGGCCGCCCATTCCGGGCCTGCTGCCAAGCCGGCCGCCCATTCCGGGCCTGCTGCCAAGCCGGCCGCCCATTCCGGGCCTGCTGCCAAGCCGGCCGCCCATTCCGGGCCTGCTGCCAAGCCGGCCGCCCATTCCGGGCCTGCTGCCAAGCCGGCCGCCCAGTCCGGGCCTGCTCCCAAGTCTGCCGCCCAGTCCGGGCCTGCTCCCAAGTCTGCCGCCCAGTCCGGGCCTGCTCCCAAGTCTGCCGCCCAGTCCGGGCCTGCTCCCAAGTCTGCCGCCCAGTCCGGGCCTGCTCCCAAGTCTGCCGCCCAGTCCGGGCCTGCTCCCAAGTCTGCCGCCCAGTCCGGGCCTGCTCCCAAGTCTGCCGCCCAGTCCGGGCCTGCTCCCAAGTCTGCCGCCCAGTCCGGGCCTGCTGCCAAGCCTGCCGCTCATTCTGGGTCTCCTGTCAAGCCTGCTGCCCAGTCCGGGCCTGCCACCAAGTCTGAACTACCACCTACCTTCAATGGGGATATACAGCAATTTAATGCTCTGATTAAATTTTTTATATCCTATTTACCATCAGTACCTGACCTCCTAGATAGCCAATGGAAGCAAGTATATTACCTGTTGTCCAATTTTACAGGGAAAGCTCTGGAATGGGCCAGCCCCTTTGTTGATACCAGAGATCCCATCCTTTCCGATTTACAACTTTTTTGTGAGGCAGTGTTCAAGGAATTTGTTCCAGCACTTGTCAGTTTTACTCCTTGCATGTCTGTTGTGCCAACTTCGTTGTCTCCAGTTGCCCAACCTTTGAGGCTACCTGCATGTTCTATTCAGTTTGAGCAATCCTGTGTCCCTAAAAAGAAAGCAAAGAAAAAGAAATGTAAAAAGAAGAGAGGTGAGACTTCGGGATTCCCGCATTCCTTGGACATGGTTTCCGTACCTTCTCTGTCCATGGATGAGGATTTCTCCACCACATGCCTGATAGTGGACTATGACTCGGACACTTTCAAACACTTTTGGTGATATGGGCGTCTGTAATCCGCCCTTTAGGGAGGGGGTACTGTAACAACCTGCCTCCTGGACTTTTGGACTCTATTATTTGTATTGCTATTTTGTGTTCCAGCAGTACCTCTTTTCACCAGAGGTGCTGCTATTGTGCATTATTCTTGTGCTTAAGGAGTTAACCTGTATGTTCACTAATTATCTCATGCACCTGGGTGTGTCTCATTCCCCTTATATATACCTGTTCCTCCCAGCAGTCATTGCTGGTTATTGTTGTCCCATCCTGTGATGTCCTTTCCCGTTGTCCTAATCCTGATGTCATTTCCTGTTGTCCTTACCTGATTGTTTCTGGACATTCATGCTACTTGCTGCATCAGCTGGAACCTGGTATTTATCACTGCTCCTTATTACC
Source organism: Mixophyes fleayi (assembly GCF_038048845.1). Taxonomy (NCBI): domain Eukaryota; kingdom Metazoa; phylum Chordata; class Amphibia; order Anura; family Limnodynastidae; genus Mixophyes; species Mixophyes fleayi. The sequence goes on along the minus strand of NC_134403.1, from coordinate 249,057,020 downwards.
TGTTATCACCTCTCTGCAAATAAACACAGAGTGTTTTTTACCGAATTCATGACTCCTAGCTGTACTTCTGTTTGAGAACCGTGACAGTCTTGAAGCTAGATTATATTCTGGAAATATTATAGTAATTTGGAGCAACTACCAATGGAAATACATATGGAAATGGCACAATCGATATTTAATTGAGCAGGATATAAATTGTGGAAACAGTCCTTTTTTACTAGATATATATAATAAGAAAAGATGACTATTATAATACTGCAATATATCCAATTAGATTAACCACAATTCCTCAAGTTTTTTTTATTTTAAAGGTTTAGCTGATGCAATTATCGTGCAGAGCACATGTTAAATAACCATTTTGTCAGATATTGCAACAGTGTCTAAGCTCCGACGATCATGTTTTATCGTACCAAAACTCATTGCATTGTATGATTTGGTTTTCCAAAAATCGTAATCACTGATGGAACGATGTCTTGCAAATTTGAAAGTTTGTACGTACTCATGACCGTTTGTCCAACAATTCTGCCGATAGTTCCTCCAACAGCTACTCTTTTGTGGGCGTACATATTTAAATCTAGGATGTTGTGTAAAAGTACAACGTAAGCGCATAGAAATAGTGATATTTTCATAGCGAATCATTTATAAACATTATTTACATGCTCTGTCATCTATTTGTTCCTGTATCCAAGTGTATACAGCATGAATTGTAAACCCATGTACAAATCCATATTCTCAAAGTCTCAATTATTTGCTGTTGTGTTTGTACATTTCTTAAATTCTGTATTATTTACTTGTATGTATAATTATTTAGCCTGTGAAGACCTGCATCTGTACCAAAGCATGTATGTAGGGAGATGATTAACAAATTACTAAACTGTAATCAAACACAGGAGTCTATAAACGCACACATTTGAACCCTATGATTTAACTGGTTTAACTATGATTGAATGGTATATATGATTTGACTTTTTATACAATGCTATAGATAATGTTAATATGATTGGATGCTGTATATGATTTACCTATATTGAGAATTTAACTTTTGAGCTTCCTAGACCCTTACAGCAGTATTTTTTCATACATGTGATACAAATCCAAATAAATAATTTGTTTCTAGTTGAACACTTTTTTTTTTCTTCACATCATTTAATGTCTGTTAATGTTAATTACCGGAAAATTGTGAACTTTTCATGTTTGACCCTTCCTTCTCACCTGAACTTTTGTCTGATGGTATCTAAATGAAGAACAGAAATGAATTTTAGTTAATTATAACAATTAAATGGGACACAAATGATTGTTTCTCAAGTCTTGTACCACTAGTTATTTCAACACAGGATGAGCTTTCTGCTGACATGCAGAATAAGCCATGTATATTATAGTATATCTAAAGAATGTCATGGGCACTGAATTATCTATCAGACTTGTTTGTGTGTTGTAGCACCAATGAATGTGTAATATTTTCAATAATCCCTGCTTATGGTATATTTGAGGATAGCCCCTGTAGTTAACTATATAATCCCGTCATGGGGGCAGGGAATTGGTGTTCCCACTATTACTAGGTTGTTTGGATACAAAGTGTTAATTAGACATACAAGAAAACTCACAAAAAACATATTTAATCAGTTAATGCGGCGGTTCCCAAACTGTGCGCCGCGACTCCCAGGGGTGCTGCTGCGCTGTCACTGGGGTGCCGCGGGCCAGGTATAAAAAAAAAGAGCACATAAACTTGCCGGTCGCCGGGACCCAGCAGCCTCCTCTCTCCCGCAGCTGTCGCTGAATATCGACGTCAGTAACAAGCTGCTGTGGGAGAGAGGAGGCTGCTGGGTCCCGGCGCCCGGTGGATTGGTAAGTTTATGTGCTCTTTCTTTTTTTTATGGCTGGGAGAAGCGGAGGGGGGCAGTGTGACAGAGGGGGCAGAGTGCCTGGATGCAGAGGGGGCAGAGTACCTGGATGCAGAGGGGGCAGTGTGACAGAGGACAGAGGAGGGGGACAGCGTGACAGAGGGGGCAGAGTGCCTGGGGGCAGAGTGCCTGGATGCAGAGGGGGCAGTGTGACACAACTAAATAAGTATTTCTGTCCTGACCTAAATACTTATTACATTTTTTTGACCAAACTACTTCTAAAACAGGACTGCTCAGCAGAGACGGATTTAGACCTCATGGGGCCCTAGGCTAGAAAATGGTTTGGGGCCCTCTCCCTTAAAAAATCCATAGCACTATAGTTTTTTAGCATAACATATACCCCTTCAGGGGCTGGCTGGCAGACTTTAGCCCAGGGGGGCAAGCAAATAGCACTGACCCATAAGTAGCAGCCCATTTTTAAAGGTTGCTCTCACCTCCGGCCCTGGGAGGGCCCTCTGGGGACCGCTGGGCCCTAGGCAATTGCCTAGGTTGCGTAGTGATAAATCCGGCCCTGCTGCTCAGTAATTATTTTGGAGGGGTGCCTTGAAAAAATTTGGAGACTCTAAGGGTGCCGTGAACTGCAAAGGTTTGGGAACCATTGAGTTAATGCATTAGTGAGGAAGTTGAATATACAGAAGAGAAGGATATGGAATGTAGACACATAATCACAGCACAAGAATCCAAGAACAAGTAACAGATACAACTACTGATCAAATTACTCTGATACAGACAAAAGATAGATGGGCAGAAGAGACTCGATCATACACTGCCACAGAGTTCTCAAATGGGTGCCAAATATAGGCAGAGACCTGTATTACGCCTTTGGGAAGCGGGAGGTGATGAAATGATGTTGTCTAATGCAATGCAGAGTGTGGGTCTGGGCTCGCTGAATCAGGAGCTGTGGGTATGGTTGTTTCTTGCATCAGGCAAGAATAACGTGCTCTGCGTCTTTGTTACACCTTGTCAGAGATTCCATAGCACACATGTATGATCATGCTGCTGATTTAGTCCCTAAAACTCTGTGGGAAGAAATAGGATCAGCAATACAGTGTTTGCAAGAGATTGCTTGTGTGACTCGTTTGGATCGCCTAGCAGCACTAATTATCACAATTGATACACACTGCTCCAACACTTTTAAAGGCTATATTGTTCATTTGTCAATGCATAAAGTTATACAGACTGTGTTTGATGTGTGCACTATGTTAAGTCAGCTGCCCGAGTTAACGTTAGTACTCCCAAAACAGCTTCCCATACAAGAAAGGGGACAGCAAAAATAATATAGACCCCCACATTAGGTGCGCAGTATAAGGTAAAAAAGAGGCAAATGTTTCTTGATTTGCTTAACTCAGGGGTACCAATAGACAGGTTTCCTACTGAAGATTTATTCAAATAATGAAAAGCTTGGAAAGAAAAACAGAGACTGTGGTTTACTACTTATGCCTACTCTATGAACCCCAGCCAGCGTGCTGTAATATATCGAGATAGCAGGAAAAACAGTTCAAACTGACCTACACAGAGTGGGAGGGTTATTAGATACAGCCAGGGTTTCCAACCATCAGTAAATTTATTGACCATAAAATAACTGAATTTGCCACCAGTAACAAAAATGTAAATATCAGCAACAGGGCCTGATTATCCAATAGACTGACTAGGCTGCAGGACACAAGGTTTTTTGGGGGGTGCAAAATTGTGACAAGGAAAGATGTAAATTTAAATTAATTTAATAAGTTTTTTAATTTTGACGCATTACTATGATATGAAGACAATGAGTGATCTTTGGGTGACCACTTGAGGATAAGCAAGTAGGAGAGACGAGGATGGTAACAGGTGCAGACATGACAGCCCACCTTTCATATCTTCACTCTTATTAGCATTCGTTCATGCCTCCGCTCTGCTATACAGTTGTAATTTTAATGAAAATAAAATGAGTGACAAGGATTGCTGTGACCCTTTCAAAACACAGGAACATAAACATTGGAGGGGGGTGAAGGAAGTAGGATTTTAAATTAAGAAAAGTTTGTTTTTACTTACTGTGTATTAGCCTGGCGTGAAAAGCGATGGGTGTTACGAGTGTATTAGCCTAGGGCTACCTGAACCCTTAATCAGGCCCTGTACATGGACCTGATTCATGTTCGGAGGCAACCTGCATGAAACTTATGTTTAAAAAAACAAGCACAGAACTTGAGCATAGTTCCAACTCTATTCAAATACAAATAGATCTCAAGATACGTTACAATCTAAATATATGGGTATAATTGTGCTCTGCCTAAATGTTACTTGCCAGACAACACAGAAGGCAGAATACATACATGCATATGTGCAATATAAATTCTCATCAAAATGCATGAAAAAAGTAAATTAACATCTCATAATACTATAATCATTAAATTTACATTAAATTCATAACCCAGGATGTTAATGTGTACTGCACATACAATGCTTTTTTTTATATTCTCCCTTGAATACAAATCAGTAGTCGAAGTGGGCTGTATGCCATACCGGCACTGCTCCTACTGCCTTCATTGTAAAGCTAATAAATTCCATTCACTTACATTTTCCATATCACCACGTCTACATTTCCACTTGACCACTGATACAAATGTTCTTTGCTATCTAGTGGCACACATACATGTAGCTTCTGATACAAAGATGCAGTTGTCGGGGTACCAAGGCATGGTGCCCTCATTATCGATCTCTGATAACCTGATTTCCTATGTGATATTTTGCTGTCGACAGCAGAGTGAAGAAGTGAAACACAAACATGGTGTTGCAGTTTCAAAATCAGCTCTGAGGGTCTTTGCAGACTGGCCCTTTATTTATACATAGGGTTGAACATTAACTGGTTAACAACAAGTACATATAAGGAAATCTCTTTAGATCAGCAAATATTTCTTTGCAACAATAATACATATAAGGCAACATCCTTTGTTCAGCATTACATGCTTTTCCTCTCGGCCGCTTCCTTTAGTCTGCAATCCTGCTATTGTCTGTTCTATAGGAAATACTTGTTTTTCTTCAAGGCGTTGTCCTGCATCTGTAGTATGTAGTATTTTAAGGCATTTCACACATATATTTGTAAATCTTAATAGCTATAAATTATTTTATACCCTCACAATCCCCTCTTTTTATTACATTAAAGAAATATACATGTGTTTCCTGACCCTTCCTATCATGTCATGATACAGGGCTACCTGGTTCTCAAGCTACATTTATCCAGATTTTGACCTAAAGTCTCCATGTGGATAGAGAATTAATCATTCACAAGAGAAAGTATCCTCGCATCATTTATTCTTTCCCTAGCAGTATGTCACTGCAGTATACACATGTCATTTTTGCTTGATAGGGGTTATTCCGTTTACATGAGGTACATACTTTTTGAGTTTGATTAAAATATGTTGGTACCGGAGTCATGGCCTGATTAACCATTTTTCTAAACTTACAGGACAAATAACAATTCCACACAATCAACAGGATCAAAACCAGTATTACCAGTATTGGATGGAGCATTACCTTAAAAATACCTGTTGCATTGGGGGAATTACCTGTGAACACATCCCACCAATGGTGTTGCAGATTATCTTTTAATTGATGAGCTACATATTTTAATTCCTGTGCTTCTATTATTGTCTGCATTTGTGCATGATTAGCTGAATAGTTTACCTGTGCCAAATGTTCTGCCAGGCGCTGGGTGTTGTTTATAGCATTGATTATCCCTAAAGATTAATAATCAAGTTATAGGAGGGTAGTTTAATTGGGATAAATTGCTGATATATATGGTCTTTCCTATCCTTCTGGAATATATAAGTCTCATTTCTCCATATTAGATGAGTAACATTTTGGATGCATCCTGAAAATGGATTAGTCAAGTTATACATTTCTATAGTTTGTTTATCATGGGTTACTAAGCACACTATTTGTGGTGCTACTTCTATAAACATATAATTTCTCCTGTCATGGAGCTCCCAATTACAGACACTAGTTGGATGTTCTAGCTTACAAGGTTCATAAACTTGAGTGTTTTGAGAGCACACTATTCAATTATCTGTATTTGAACACAATCCTAAATTATGTGTGTTGTTGTTATCATCTATATATTCCCCTTTTATCTGCAGGGTCCATAATTGTGTTTTACTGACCTGGGCACAGAGTGGGATAGGCAATATGAGGAATTTACACATTATCTCGGTCCTCAGTATACTGTATGTGTCACATTTTCTAACTCCTTCATTTCTAGTTTCATTAGTTCAACACAGTCATGTGACTCAGAAAAGGGAAAAAATTTGTGTGTGTATTTTGTCTGGTACTGATACATTCCTCACTTTCTGATTCATCAAGGGTGGGTAGGTCCCCACCCACCTCTCTCTCCTCTGTTGAATCTGCTTTAACTGGGAAGAGTGTAGCAGAATTCAAAACTTTGTCCTTTTTAATTGTTACATGTGTGGGACTTAATAATGACACCTCGTACTTAGTGAGCCTTGCTGTGGATAGATGCTTTGTTCTTGCTTGGTTTAGTATTTCTGTAACTGCATGTGGGGCCTGTATGGTTAATGGATGGTCTAGTACTATGTCTGCCACTTTATCTTTTAGCAAGGCTGCGGCTGCCACCGCCCTTATGCAGGACGGGGCTCCTCTTATGATACTGTCTAGATGTAATGAATAGTAAGCCAGCTATCTCTTTTTATGTGAGTGTACCTGTGAAAGGATCCCTTGTGCATGTCCCTTAGATTCATTGCAGAACAAGGTAAATGGCTTATCATATTGTGGTAATCCTAACGCTGGTGCCTGCACAATGGCTTGTTTTAATGTTTCAAACGATGTTAGTTGTGATTCAGTTAAATATATCCTGGACCCTTTTACCTCACTAAGAGCATCATAGAGGGGTTGCATTAGGAGGGATGCTCCGGCAATCCATTCCCTGCAGTACCCTACCAAACCTAGGAATGCCCTTAATTCCTTGGTGTTCTGTGGTGGCTTTACCTGCTGGATTGCAGTTATCCTGTCCTGTGTGAGGTGTCTGGTACCTTGCGAGATGCAATGTCCTTAAAAATATTATCTTACTCTGTGCTACTTGTATTTTGTGGGTGATACCTTGAAATATTGCTGCCCTAAAAGGTTAATTAATGATGTAGCCTCTTCCTGACACCCCTCATTCGTTTGGCAACATGGTAATAAGTCATCTACATATTAGAAGAGTGTCTTGTTTTTATTTAACAGCTGCTGGAGCCTGTTCTAGTAATTGTGTACAATGTATTAAACACCTCTGTAACCACAAGTCCCCAGAACCTACAGTTTTGTTTTCCTTCTCCAGCAGTACCAGTTGCTTCATTTATTTGACTCTGTGAAATAGCCTGTGTCACTGAATCTCCTGCTGCTGCATCCAACATATCGTTGTATGCGGGTGGGGCAGGAGGTTCTTTTGGTTTCAATTCACCTGGTCTAGGGGTCTGACATTAAATCACACACAAATGTTCACCTAACATTCTCTCAACTGAATATACTTTCAGCAGGCATACAATTATCCATAGAGAAAACACCAAAAAAGAAATCATTTACATCTACAATAGAGCTGGAATCCTAACATTGTACCACAAGTCAAATTACTAACAAAAATCCCTTCAAATCAATATCCAGAAATGTGGTAAAATTATAGTAATACAAGTTTAAAAATGGAAAAGCAGAAAAGATTATTCTTTCAGTAATCCACAAAACACTCTCTTTCTTGCTAAAAGAGGAAGAAAAAGATAAATATAACTGATATGTTACAGCATACAGTTGTGGAACTACAAGTCCCAGCATTCAATTAGCTTCAGCTTCAATTAGGTTGTTACCACTGCAGAGATATTTCAATTACTCTTGTATTACTGAAGCACACGTGAAAACCTCTTTTCTATCAACCACATATATTGTCAAATAAATCCTTCTCTTTCACATTGAACAAACTGGGGAGAGAATCTGCAACTTCATTCTCCCTCTGCTCATATCCCCCCTCCCTTTCTCAACACACTGAAGTCTTTTACACAGAATAGGAAGGGGAAGGCATTCCATTCTCTATCTCTCACTCACAGGTAGTAAGACAGAAACAAAACAAAAAACTAAAAAATATGTACAATGTGTAATTTGTCTTTTCTTTTTCCTAATTCATTTTGTACAAACAATACAAAAAGTATTATATCTGGCACAAAAGAGAATATATGAAAAATAAGACTGCAGCTAGACGTGGGTTAGTGAATTCCCACAATAAATACACAAGCACAAAAAGAATAGTCCAGTGCAATTCTCAAGTTCCAATAGCCCAAAAAAATGACCCTCTGAATTTAAAAGGCTTTCTCAAATTTTTACCAGCACAAATACTGTTAACTCTAAATCCTTCAGTGGCTAATTTAAATATTATTGTACACTTTTCTTCAACAACAGACATATAAAGCAATATGTCAAAATATAACAAATACAAACAATGAGTCTTACCAGACCTAAAAGGGTGAGTATTCTTGAACCTTCACATCAAACTGATGAATCTTAGAAGACACAGAAATAACAACGACCTTTTTAGAGCAGAATAAAACTTCTACCCACCGCGGTTTTGTCGTTCCTAGTTCTGCCTCTCCCCGACTCCTTCGCAGTTTTTCAGGAAGATTTTCGAAGCTCACTGTGGCCTCTAAGTATGTTAAAGGCAATAGACCTTTTGCCACCAGTAAAATCTCTTCTAATTCAGGTGTACGGTTCACACTGGAGAATTGATCTGAGACTCACACTGTTGTCTGGATTAATCAGTTCTGTTTTACTGAAACTGGTATACTAATATTTATACATAAAACAAGGCATACCCTCTTGTGGTTACATACTATAATAATAAACAAAATCCTTTAAATTGTAGCTATGACCTGCAATCAATTGAACAAAGACATCTGTAAATCTTTCTCACTTAGAGCAGGACAGACAGCTTATCTTTACTGAAAGTGAGTTATATCTAAGTTTTTGAAGCATAACCGCTCATCCTTTAAATCTGTTAATCTAATTGGAATTTATTTACCTACGAAGGTCTGTAGTTAGCTATTTTTAACTAATTGACTTCTACATTAACTATGAAAGCTATATATTGCTTAATTTCTTTTACAAGGGGTAGTTGTCCTGACGTCCCTTCTAATGGGTGACTATGTGGGTCTGATGATGCACTTGGGGGTGGCTGAGTAGGAGGCAAGTTTACAGCTGTATGTCCCTGGATGTCTTCGAACATCTCCTCCTTTACCATTTGTTCTTGTTCTATTTGTCTACATGTCCTTACCCATGCTGATACTTGGTGTTCTTTATTATTCCTAGTAATCCATATACTATATTCTTTCTGAAAATCTGGCAATCCTGCCTTCCTAAAGATGATATGGATTTCTCTAACAGCCACAATACCTTCTCTTTCCTTAACTAGATCCGCAGGAGTGTATGATGTCTATACTATCATACCTTTACTGCCCTGGGCCCCCATTACTGCAGTTTTGGGAATACCGGCCCCTAGTGTGCCTGAGAAGTGACTGTTAATCTAACTTTATACACCTTTACAATTAAATCCTGTTATGGATTGCTTGATCAACTTGGGTACATACTTTTCTGATATTTTATTAATTAATGGATATGTAAGTGGGCCTATCCTTCTAATGTTTTCTGGTAAAAAATGATATATTTGCCACCATCCCAATCCTATTTGAGTTTTCAGATAGTCTGGACAACCGTGACTTCCAACTATTGCTGTATATATCGTTGGATTAAAAATTCCCTCCTTATGTTTACCATATGTTACTGAACAATCAGTGTCAGTTCCTATCACCGCTATCAATTTACTAGTTTGTATCGTCAATGCCTTTTGAATTATAACAACACATTTACAGTCTGGACAACTAAGATTATTTTCTGACATTTATACTCCCCACAGCATCTCTAATTCCCTCCGCTCCCCTTGATGTTTTTATGAAACAATATAATAATACTAGTGCAATTATTACTATTAAAATAATTCCACCAATACACTCAGCTATTTCTTCTAAAGGTGTCATCTAATCTTTCTTAAGACAATGGACAGAAGACAATAGACAGTGGACAGTAGACAGACCTATCCTCCGACCTCAGGCGCCCCTTAACAGAGGTACCTAATAAGGAACTGCGAAGGACCCTTTCCAGAATCACTGAGCAACCTTTCTGCACTTTTACCGTGTTACTCGGTTGTTACTTCTTTCAACCTCTTAGAGAGCTGAGGACCCTTGTAGACTGACAGCTGGCCCAGTGATCGCACTGTCGAAGTCAGCAAATTGGATAAAGTCATTTCAATTAAAGTCGAGAAAACTTGGTTGTCTTTGTCTGAAAAGATGCGTACGGTACGCTACGACGTACAAGGTCACGCTACGGCGTGAAAGGGTGTACGCATCCACTACACGTGGCAGCAACAGTAATTGGTCTTTTACCATACATTCGCACAAACACGCATACTTATAAAATAGTACACATTAATGGTAGTTGCAACACATAGTCAGTTATGTCGAAATATAGTAGTATTTATATGTTATATGAAAGTTACATGCATATTAATGAAATATACGGAACAGGTTGAAGGAATCATAACATCAGTGGTATCATAATAAACCTCTTTACATTTCCTACTGTTTGGTTCACTCTGCGAAGGAATTGCAGAGTGCATACACAAGTTATGAATGATAGGGAATTATGAACTACTTAAGACTAAGGAATCTTGGCGGGAAGAGCCGAGCATACCCCCTGGAGAGGTGACCCCCTCCTTTGGATTCCTTAGGATGAACTAGCCAATGATTGACAACCCCTTGGACCTTCCTGAGACCTGGACCAATAGATGCAAGCTATACCACCTTCATTGTATTACTGTATTTCTGTGTGTATATAAGCGGCAGCTTCACATCTAGTGTTCAGACATCTTGTCCCCAGACTTCAGGATTGAATGACTGCACACTGGATCCAGAGTGCCTGCGATAAGTAACGGCTGTATTTATTATCAAGTCGCTTGAGCATATTATTCTACTATTTGCGAATAAATCTTTTTGCGTTGGAAACACAAATCGAGGTTCGACAATCGTTATTGGTTAGCGACAATACACACATAACAGCACGTTACACAAAACAAGGTCAAGCCTCAGTTGCATGTGCAAGGTACAGTCTTTGATCAGATCAGTCTTTTCAAGGTTATGTTGTCCCCTTATACATCTCTTATCAGTACAATATCACTCAATCTTTACAGGAGCAAAGGATTCTTATAATGACCTCTCAAACCCAAGGACAATCATCTACACAAAACAAGGCGAGGTCTCAGCAACAAGTATAGAGAAATGCCTTTGATTATCGAGGTCAATTAATAAGTTATGTATTTGCATCCTTTTATATACATCCTGTATCGACACAAACACATACATTCACTTATCTATTTTTCACAAAAAACAAATATATCAGGAAAACAGGTTATTCAGTAATTGTTCAAATACCCGTTATACCATCCCCTACTGAACCCCACCTTATATCTTACAGGAAGAGCAGATAGAGTAGAGAGGTGCAATTGCACAAAACTTCAACTATTCACCGCACGGATTTGTCTGCTGTTCCTGAAGATTGAGGAGGTCTCTGGTCAGTCCTGGGCTGGTATGTTGAGTATCCCAGACGAAGTCCCAAGAAAATGTCGGGGTACCAAGGCATGGTGCCCTCATTATCGATCTCTGATAACCTGATTTTCTATGTGGCATTTTGCTTTTGACAGCAGAGTGAAGAAGTGAAACACAAACATGGTGTTGCAGTTTCAAAATCAGCTCTGAGGGTCTTTGCAGACTGGCCCTTACATTAACTGGGTAACAACAAGTACATATAAGGAAATCTCTTTAGATCAGCAAATATTTCTTTGCAACAATAATACATATAAGGCAACATCCTTTGTTCAGCATTACATGCTTTTCCTCTCGGCCGCTTCCTTTAGTCTGGCATCCTGCTATTGTCTGTTCTATAGGAAATACTTGTTTTTCTTCAAGGCGTTGTCCTGCATCTGTAGTATGTAGTATTTTAAGGCATTTCACACATATATTTGTAAATCTTAATAACTATTAATTATTTTATACCCTCACACAGTGACATTCACCACTATCACTCGACACTTACACCTGCCCTGTAGCTGGTGCAATTGACTTGGCTAAAAAATGTACTTGAATCTGCGTGGGCATATTCTGGACACACCCTTCTGTACATTACCTTCATTTGTCCACCGTATCCCACTCTCATCCTGCCCTTCAAGTTGTAGGCGGTCATAAGTGTCATTTGCATGTACATGAATTGCGTGTAATGGTGTTCATTGGCGTAAGGTCTGTGTCTTAGCACGATACGGCACACCAAGGGATTTACGCCCGAACATAAACCAGACCCAATGTGTTTAACCGCTTACCAGGCCCCATGTGTTGTTGAGGCTGTATCAATTTATTTGTTCATACTGTGGACCAAAATAAATGTAGGAGCTATAGGTTAAATTATATAAAATGTCCTGGAATAGAAAGTTATCTAATGGTGGCTCAATTGGGTAACTAAATTACAATCTTTAGAAGAAAAGGAAGAATGTCATACATTTAATGGACGAATATAGATTATCATATATTTATTCACTACATCAGCATAATACAAAATAACAAAAATATATAAAGTATAGGTGCTCAGGCTCGGATCCTCGGAAACCGAACACACCGGAACTCAGGGGATCCGAGTACCGAGTGGAGTCGGCTCGGTACTTCCGCGCTCTTTCGGATTCCAAAATGAGGCAAAATGTCATTGTGACGTTGTCGGATCTCAGATCTCGGATCTCGGGAGTTTTGGAATCTATAAATACCATCCTCCACGGCGATCTAGCACCATTTCAGAGAGGGATACAGAAGGGGTAGGATAGAGTGTACAGCAGTTGGGCCGGCAAATTTACAGAATTGAAAGAGGAGGGCGGTAGCAGTGTTCAACAAAGCTCCATTGCTAATTGTCATTGGTGAAATACAAATTTACTAGTCCTTGCAGGCTTTTTTTCCTGAATTTGCACCAAAAAGTATAGGGTGTTATCCAAATGGATTCACAGCATTACACAGAAGCAGTTGTAGTCAGTAAGACGGCACTGACTACTCCGACAGAAGACATGACGACACGAGGACTGAAGAGGAGGGTGACCTGCCAAAAGAAGTACTGGAATGCAGATGTCTTCAGATGACGACTCACTGTCTTGCCGGCTCCCGAAAATGACGTCCTCCTCAAGCGCGACTGCCCTTTAAGGCGGCGATGACCAGAGCCGTCTCTCATTTATGACAGGTAAGTACTATTTTAGGGGTTAGGGGTGTTAGGGATATTAGGGTTAAGATTAGGATTAGCCCTAATGATTAACCCTAATATCCCAAACATGTCTTCTGTCGGGGTAGTCAGTACCGTAAATAGCTACTACACCCCACAGAAGAGCAGGAGCAGCAAGCAGCTGCTGCCATCAGTCCTGATGACAGTAATCCCTGTATGTCATCTTGTAAAGCTTATGTACATAGTCTTTTTAAGTTAGGGAAAAAAACATTAAAAAAAACACCCTTTACCATGGTGAAGAAAAAAAGAGCTGGAATCCATGAAAAGTTATCTCCCAGAAAAAAAAATATTGCCAACATGCCATTCTACACACGCAGTGGCAAAGAAAGAATGAGGCCTTCGCCTTTCTCTATGAGTGCAAGATTTGAAATTGTTACTGAGGCATCTTCTTGTAAGGCCACTTGTGACCAAGCAATTCGGACTCTAAACGTGGTGAACAAATACTGTTACATGTAAAAGCCGAGCTGGAAGAAAACAGTAAGGCATTAGAGTAAAATGTATGCTCAGATTCAGAAATGACACCAATCCCTGAGGAGAGTCCATGCACGAGTGCTATGTGTAATCGTGACAATTCTGATAGTCTATCCATAAAGAAGGACCCGTTCAGCATTTCTGCTGATGTGTGCCTGAACAGCCCGAGTGTAACCGGTGATACACAAATTGAGGATGCCACTTTGGAATTGGTACAAGATGAGGGGGATATTTGTGTAGCCAACGAGGGCGCTAATGAGGATGTTGATGAGGATGATGTTTGTGTAAGTCCTTCACCGGTGGAAGCAGTTCTGGGACGTGATAAGAAGAAGGCCATTGTCATGCCTGGACATAAGACCAGAAAAGCCACTTCTTATGTGTGTTGTCTAGCCATTTGTAGAGCATGTAAAGCCACAGTCAGTCGAGGGAGGGACCTTAACCATCTAGGAACCTCATCCATGTTACGCCATTTGACGTGAGTTCATGGCAAGGTGTTGGGAAAATCATAAAGTTATTGTCACTCACCGGACTGTTAGTTCCTCTGGCTCAAGACCTAGGTCTTGCGCCACGGCCGTCCGCCATCTTGACCAGGGGTCTGCGCATGTGCAGACCTACAGACTGTTAAAACCTTGTGTCTCTCCTCATTGGATGATTAATTACTTCTCACTATTTAAGACACCTGTGGTCCTTCTACCTTTGGCTGTTCTTGGTCCTCATTCTGCTGAGTTACCAAGGAGTTTCCTGTTCCTGTTTATGGTACCTATTTGTTGTGGACACTACCTGCACCTGGACAAGTCTCCATTCCACATCAGTGGTAATACCTGCCAGCCGCAGACCGCTCCACGCTACTTTGTATTCTATCTGCTCCTGGACAAGTCTCCATTCCACATCAGTGGTAATACCTGCCAGTCGCAGACCGCTCCACACTACCTTGTATTCTACCTGCTCCTGGACAAGTCTTCATTCCACGACAGTGGTAGTACCTGCCAGCCGCAGACCGCTCCACGTTACCTTGTATTCTACCTGCTCCTGGACAAGTCTTCACTCCACGTCAGTGGTAATACCTGCCATCCGCAGACCGCTCCATGCTACCTCGTATCTTACCTGCTCCTGTACAAGTCTTCACTGCACGTCAGTGGTAATACCTGCCAGCCGCAGACCGCTCCATGCTACCTCGTATCTTACCTGCTCCTGGACAAGTCTTCACTCCACGTCAGTGGTAATACCTGCCAGCTGCAGACCGCTTCACACTACTTCATATCTTACCTGCACCTGGACAAGTCTTTACTCTACGCCAGTGGTAACATCTGTCAGTCGCAGCCTACTCTAAAGCTACATTGTATGTTACCTATTATCGGGACTAAGTTTTACTGTTCTCCTGTAGTGATAGCTGCGAGTCACTGACTCTTCCACTGCTCTGTGTTTGGCTGTCCGTATAGACTTTCCTTCAGTTGTCAAGTATTTGCCTGTTTTAAGTTACCTGCGTGCTAGGCACCTTGGAACTCTCTCTTCCCATTATTACTGGCCATCATACTTGCCGGGTCATCATTGTTTCTACTACTCAGAGACTATATATATATATATATATATATATATATCTTCTGGCATTCCCTCTTCTATTCAACCTGAACAGATACGTGTACTCATTGTGTATAGCTGTATCCGCATATTCACCATACTCCCCAGAGGGCCGCGACCTACACAGTGGAAGCCGCTAAAGCCCATACTTCCTAACGGGAGTACTGGAGAAGATCAGCCACTGTGTTAGACTCCGCGCTTCTGGTCGGTAAAGCTACATCAGGTGAATTCTGGGTCAAAACTCCTAGTGCCCTTGACAGTTATGGTAAAAAAATAACAACAAGCAGTCAATCATCAGCTAGGACCCTTCTCTCACCTACATCCTGACGCCAGCAATCTACACCCACAACACCGTCCTCATCAATATCCTCAGTAGCGATCGGAGTTAGTCCTGCATCCAAGTTGCTAAGGTTAGATGACTTCTGCACTATCCTTGATTCCTCTGAAGAATTCTTGAGCGTTAGTCCTACTGCTGCTGCTGTTGCTGCTGCTGGGGGTGAATCTTCATCCCAGAAGCAGACTAAGAAGAAGACTTCTAGTAGTTTACAACAATTGACTGTTAAACAATCCTTTGCAAGAGGAAGCAAGTATGAAAGCTGTCTCCCAGTCGCAAAGCGGATCACAGACGCCATGGCGACTATGCTAGTATTAGATCTGCGTCCAATATCCACTATTACTGCAGCTGGTTTTAGACAGCTACTTGAGGTCTTGTGTCTCCGTTACCAAATTCCATCACAACCATGGGCGGGCTGGCCCGGGGGGCAGAGCCCCCCCGGGCCGCTCAGTCAGGCCGCTATTAGGACGGGGGGGTAGGCCGGCCGGCCGCCCCCCGGATGCAATATTACACATTTGTACCCGCGGCCGCGTCAGTGCACAGGCGGCCTCATCACATGACAGGGGATGCGGCCGTCTGTGTGCCCCCCGGCCATCCCTCTCCCAGCCCGCGCCTTATCACAACACCATTTCAGTAGAAAAGCTATTCCTCACCTCTACCAGAAGGTTCGTAAAAATTGTATTATTGGTCTGCAAAATGCCATTCTACCCACTGTACACTTAACCACAGATATGTGGACAAGTGTGGACATGTGCACAGATATGTGGACAAGTGGAACTGGGCAAACTAAAGATTATATGACTGTGACAGCCCACTGGGTTGGTGATTCGCCTTCACCAGCAGGAACAGCAGCAACATGTACCCAAGTACGTCACATTTGTCAGAGGCAGGCTACTCTGTGTATCACCAGCTTCACTAAGAGGCATAGAGCTGACAATCTGTTACAAAAACTATGGGTTGTCATTGCAACATGGCTTATCCCGCTTGGACCCTTCTCAGAATATGTCATTTCTGATTACGCCACAAATATTGTCAGAGCATTACAGCTGGGTGAATTCCATCACATTCCCTGTTTTGCTCACGCAATAAACTTTGTGGTACAGAGCTTTTTAATAAATGACAGTGAAGTGCAGGAGATACTGTCTGTGGCCCATAAAATATCTGGACATTTCTCTTTCATCCATCTGAGGGACACTCCTTAACCATGGGGGTTGAGTCGGGGGAGGAGTCTGGCACCCAAAGAGTTAACTTTTTTCAGCTGACAGTATATCACCCCCGCCAATTCCCACATACCTCAGTTTGAATTGGGTGCCCTTGGAAGAAGGTTGCACCTGAAGAGCTCCAAGAGACAGTGAACAGGGTTCACTGGTTATAGGTTTTTTCCTTTTCTTTTGCAGTTTTTTTCTTTTGAAAGTGGCGAGAGGCTTCGTGTAAACGGAGCTGACTCGTGGGAGAGAAGCGTCTGTCGGGGAGGGGGGGGGGGAAACCTGTTAGAATGTGTTCCCCGCTAGCACTATTCAAAGCGCGCAATCCTCAAGAATTCACTGCCATCCCCATGGGAGGAGGAACTTGGTATACTCCAGCTGGCTTCCGGGGAACCTCAGCAGTAAAGGCGCTCTCTGCCTAATGGCAGCGTCCGTCCTGCATCAGCGGGGAGAGTCTCTTGCCGACTGCTTCCCGCTGTGAGAAGTGCTTCTTACCTCTCTGTCATCGGCCCCCCAGTGAATTCTTGAGGATGGCGCGCTTTGAATAGTGCTAGCGGGGAACACATTCTAACAGGTTTTCCCCTAATATAAGAGAAAGGGCAAAACACTGTAAAAGTAAACAACACAGAAGGAGAGCCAGTGGAAGGGGAATGTGTTTAAGGAACACCGCTTCCCCCCCCCCTGCTGAGTGAGCACGTGGAAGATCCCTTTTGGCGCCAAAGTTCAAAAGGAGGACAGGTGCAGCAGTCATTTGGAGAGAAGTGCACTGTTGACACATATCTTCCACGCTAAGTATCACTTTGTTTTTTCTGTGTATGCATGTGTATTATAAGACTATGAGGTGTTGAGAGAACTATGTTTAAGGAAAACTATAAAGTTCTCCAAACCTGTCTTATTTAATCAGAAATATTATGATATGTTAAATAACCTACTCTGTATTTTCTGATAAAGGTTGTGGAAGTGTTTGGGTGTGCCAAACATATTGTCTGTTCCAAATGTAATGCTAAATGGGCCCAGGTGTTCTGTGCTAATTGCAGTCATTACTGAAAAACCTGCTGCAGCCTTTCAGCTTGACTAATTATACCTTATACTCTCTATATAGAGGAAAAGGAACAGAAATACTATCTTTTGACTGGTTCATAGATAAATATGTACCTGTATTTTGCGGTGTGGTGGCAAAATGTGAGAAAGATAAAGCAACAGGATTTCACCTAAGTAGAATGGGGAAATCGCTGTTAGCAGAGACACAGAAGGAGATTCCAGTGGTAGGGGAATGTGTTGAGAAGCACCTCTTCCCCTCCCCTGCTGAGTGAGCACGTGGAAGATCCCTTTTTGGCGTCAAGCTTCAAAAGGAGGACAGTTGCAGCAGTCATTTGAAGAGTAGTACACTTTTGACACATATCTTCCCCGCTGAGTATCACTTTTATTTCTTCTGTGTGTATGTGTGTGCATGTGTAGACATGTATATTATAAGACAATGATGTGTTGAGAGAACTGTTGTTTATGAGAAAACTATAAAGTTCTCCAAGCCTGTCTTATTTAATTCAGAAATACTATGATATGTTAATATAAACTAATCTGTATTTTCTGATAAATTGGAGAAGTGTTTGTGAATTTTGAAACGTGATTTAGTTTTTCTTATCTTGTGATGGCAGATAAAAGCAAAACAACACGTACCAAACATAATGTCTGTTCAAAATGTAATGTTAAACTAAGAAGTGAATGGCTGGATCAGGGGGGGCTCTGTGCAGCCTGCACTGTGGCTCCTGTGAAACAGCCTATAGACACCTCCACCATAACGGTAGATCCTCCTGAGTGGGAGGCTGCCTTAACACAGGGAGTAAATACCCTTGTAAATCTGTTATCTAAACCAGTTGAGACCCCAGCTACATCTGTGGTTTCTCAGGGTATAACAGTAGGAATGACAGATGAGTCATTTTCCCCAGGGGTCGGTGTATTTCCCTCCCCAGCCCTCCCGGTGCTTTCCCAGATGGGAGAGGTGGGTTGGTCAGCGGTGGCTAAAAGCCTGGACCGGCTTACCCATCTACTGGAGAACCCCAGACACAAGCGTAGTGTTAAAAGAGTTAGACAAACAGCTAAAGCGCTGTGGTCAGTGTCAGACTCTGAGAGTTCCTCAGAGGAGGAGGGGGAATTGTTGGACGATTCAGATGTGTCCATTATAGAGTCAGAAGGAAACTCTAGGCACCAGGGTATGGACGACCTGGTAAGAGCAGTTCGTCAGACCCTGGGGTTTGCTGAAGTAGAGGAGACGAAGTCCTTGGACCGCTCCCTCTTTAAGAAGGCTTCTAAGCAGGTGGTCAGGTTCCCTCCCTCAGTTGAGTTGAGGGATATTGTAGAGGCCTCTTGGAAATATCCAGATAAAAGGTTCTCTATGCCAAGGAAGTTTGGCGTATTGTATCCCCTTCAGGAGGAGGATATGACCCGTTGGGAACAGGTGGCAAAGGTAGATACACCTGTGGCGAGATTGGTTCGTCAGACTACACTACCTGTACCCGGGTCAGCGACCTTACAGGATGCGACTGAAAAGAAATTAGAATCCCTGCTGAAGTCGATCTTCTCGGCCGCCGGTATTAGCCTCAGGCCAGCATTGTCCTCTACCTGGGTAGCTAGGGCCATGGAAGTCTGGGCAGGGCAGTTAGAGTCTGCCTTGCAGGATTCAGATTTACTGCCTCTGGCCATGCAGCTAAGGGAGGCAGCAGGCTATGTATATGAAGCGGCCCATAATTCGGCCTCCATAGCTTCGTCTATTTCAGCTACAGTTTTAGTAGCTAGAAGGGCGTTATGGTTAAGGGCTTGGAATGCGGATTCAGAGTCTAAACGATCATTAGAATCCATCCTGTATATGGGTGGGATGTTATTTGGTCCAGAATTAGACTCTTGGATTTTACAGGCTTCAGAAGACATCCTTGCCTGTAAATACTCCAAGACCTAGGGCTAGGCCTAGGTTTAGTTCTTTCAGACAGCCTCCTTACGGGGGCGGGTCTGGCAGAGGCCAGACACCAGTCCAGGGGCTGTGGAATCCAGGAGACAGTCCCGTAGGGGAAGGTCACCCTTTGCCCCTGTGGTGCGGAGAGCTTCTTCCGCCAAGCTGCCGGATAGACTAGCGGCATGACTACCACCCACCTCTGGTTCCAGAGGGTGGGGTGGGAGGACGGCTGCTTGGGTTTGGCCGGCAGCAGACAGTGTCCTCGGTAGACGAGTAGGTCCAGAATATCATGATAGAATTCATAGGACCAGCTCACCTCAGGTTTTGAAAAAAATTACCTCGCTGGCTTCTGTCAAATCAGAAAGAGCTCAGGGCTGTCGATTTGCTTTGTTCAGACGAAGCTATACAGGCTTAGATTTTCCAGTAAGGGAAAAGGTTTTAGTCACACCCATTCAGGGTGTTAAGGCTAGACGAGTTGTTCAGCCTATGACCAAAATTCTAGAGTCTGAAAGGTTCACAGAGAATCCCTTGTCTAAGAATGAGTTTCTTGAGACTAGTGAGGGACTTGGTACGCAGCAGAAGGTTGTCTTCACAGGACAAGTTGAGGTCCTAGATGGAGTGAACAGGCAGGATCCTGTCAGACAAGAGGCTGTCAGTAGCCAGGTCTTTGAAGCTGCTGGGAAAGATGGTGACATCTTTCGTGACCTTACCCTGGGCAGGGTCCCACCCCAGGGGAGCATTCCCGTGTTCGAGGTACCAGTGGAGGAGGTAGGTCCTCAGCTGGTGGTTGCTGGACAAGAACCGAACAAAAGACAGGGAAGTCCCAGAGTTCTGCGCAAGAACAGGGGATCCACTGGTAAGGGACGTCCTAGCAAGGCCTTGGGGCTGCAGGTAAAACCTACCCTACAGGGTCCCGTAGAGGAGGACCCTCAGACTCCTGGAACAAAGACAAATAAATATTTGCACGTAGTGAGGGCATTACGTATATATGTTAAGAGATCTGCAAAGATACGTAAGACAGAGTCTCTATTTGTGTTGTTTGACTTTTCCAAACGGGGATGGCCAGCATCTAAGCAAACTATTGCCAGATGGCTTACCCTGACTATCAGGGAGGTTTATGTCCGTATTAATCTCCCTGTGCCGAAACGTATTGTTGCCCATTCTACCCGGTCGGTTGGGGTGTCTTGGGCGGCTCATAATGGAGCCACGGCGGACCAGCTGTGCAGAGCAGCCACCTGGTCCTCGGTCCATACCTTTACGGAATTCTACCAATTTAATATATTTGCGTCTGGGGACGCCTCCTTTGGCCGTAGTGTTCTGCGTGCAAGGAGATCAGAGCGGTCCCACCCTTCAGAGGGATTGCTTTTGTATGTCCCCATGGTTAAGGAGTGTCCCCCAGATGGATGAAAGAGAAAACGGGATTTATACTTACGATAAATCTTTTTCTCTGAGTCCATCTGGGGGACACTCCGATACCCCCGTCTTTTCGTTGTTTTGTCTCCACTCCCCCCTCTATTGAGTGGTGTGTCTTGGTTGATTGGCCTATCTTCCTAATGGCTTTTGTAATCAAACTGAGGTATGTGGGAATTGGCGGGGGTGATATGCTGTCATCTGAAAAAAGTTAACTCTTTGGGTGCCAGACTCCTCCCCCCGACTCAACCCCCATGGTTAAGGAGTGTCCCCCAGATGGACTCAGAGAAAAAGATTTATCGTAAGTATAAATCCCGTTTTCCGGCATTCGGCAACAGCGTGCAATTTAATTTGCCCTGCCACCAACTGAAGCAAGGTGACAAGGTGGAATTCCACCCTGTATATAATTCTGCGTATGGAGGAACAGCGAAAAGCCATCCATGCTTACTCCACAAGCCATGACATTGGGAAAGGAGAGGGGATGTATTTTAGTCAAGTGCAGTGGAGAATACTTTCCGTATTGTTCAAGGTGCAAAAACCTTTTGAAGTAGTCACCTGGGAAGTGAGTTCAGACACTGCAAGCTTGGGTCAAGTTATTCCCTTAATTAGACTTTTGGAAAAGCAGCTTGAGAAACTGAAGGAGGAGATTAAACAAAGCAATTCCGCTAAGTATGTCGGACTTGTAGATCAAGTACTTTATTTGCTTCGCCAGGATCCAATAGTTATCAAAATCTTGAAATCGGATCACTACATTTTGGCAACTGTGCTTGATCCTTGGTTTAAGACCTATGTCTTCTCTTTGTTTCCAACTGACCCAGATCTGAAGAGATGCAAGGAGCTCCTGGTCAGCAAGATGACAGCTCAAGTGGTACGTGACAGGACGGCGTCTCCTCCTTCAGTTTCTCACTCAGTTGCTGCTAGGAAAAAAACTTAGCTTTCCCAAGAGACCCAGGGATGATGCAGATGACTCTGCACCAAATTTTGACATCTGGTCTGGTCTAAAAGAATTGACCAAAAAACGTGATGCCTCTGCCGTAACTCCACCTGATCCTACTATTAACATCCAAAGGATGGTGGAGGATTATTTTCACGACAGCATAGAAATAGGACACATCAGACAATCCCTTTACATACTGGGAGGAAAAAAAGGGAATTTGGAGACCCATGTACCAATCTGCTTTGCACTGCCTAAGATGCCCACCCTCCAGTGTGTACTCGGAAAGAGTTTTTAGCACAGCCAGGAACCCTGTCAGTGATTGGCGTAGGAGGCTACTTCCTCAAAATGTGGAAAAGATGATGTTCATAAAAATGAACTTCAAGTTCCACAAGGAAGGCCTTTCCCGACAAATACATCAAAATACTGAGACTTCTGTAACGGTGGATTCCAGTGGTGATGAATTAATAATGTGTGAGGATCATGTACAAACTGATGAGGATGAGGCTAAGGATGATGACAACAACATGTTGCCACAGTAGAGTTCATTAACACCACTGTTACCTTAGGTGGCTTAAAGCCATTGTTACCTTGTTTTGTGGGGGCCCAAACAAACCAAGCACTTCAGCCACAAGGAGTGGCACTTTTGTGGCTGAAGTGCTTAGTTTGTTAAACTGTGCATGTCCTTTTTAAGATCCAACATAAGGGTGGCTGGGAAGGCCCAAGGACAATTCCATCTTGCACCACTTTTCTTTTCTGCCACTCGTGTGTGCCAATGTGTCCTAGATGTGGTAGGAAATGCCGTGTGTTTGAGTCATTGCTCTGTTGCTTACCATCTAGCCAGATCGCTGCAGTATTTGTCCAAAAGTGTATGGAAATAATATTGTGACCTGTGAGGTGCTCAAAATTGACTGCAAATGACTAGTATTATTGAGGTTAATAATAATGTAGGATCCAAAAAAGAGAAAAATTATGTGATTTTAGCATATTTTAGCAATTTTTTTTAAAAAAAATTACATATCCAGATCCAAAACCAAAACCACTTCACGGGGGTCATTGAGCATCTCTAATATAAAGCTCAGAATTAAAGTGACAAAAAATTTGGTAGGTCCTAGGCACGATTTCAGAATTCCCAATATAAATACTACTAAGAGAATGCAAATGGAGCAAATGGGTTTTATTTAACGCGGGATACACAGGTAAGGGATGCAATAAATGGTAAGGCGTGAAATACAAGGCAGCAGAGTATGGCCATTGTAGCAAGGAGTACTTGGACTCTGGAGGCTTGAGGCACTGGATGCATCACAGGTAGCAGGATTCCAGGTAACTCAGGAGGCACAAGGTACCGGATGATCAGAAAGCTGAGAAAGTGTAGTGGTCTGCGAAGATAGTGGAGATGATACACGGAGTGCAGTCTACGGACCGATACACAGGAGATACTGAAGACAGGATGCAATGGTCTGCGAAGCATTACCACTAGACAGTAGAGATGACACACAGGATGCAATAGTCTGCGGACCGATACACAGGAGATACTGAAGACAGGATGCAATGGTCTGTGAAGCATTACCACTAGACAGTGGAGATGACACAAAGGATGCAATAGTCTGCGGACCGATGCACAGCAGATACTGGAGACAGGATGCGATGGTCTGCTAGGCGTTACCTCTAGACATTGGAGATGACACACGGGATGCAATAGTCTGAAGACCGATATACAAGATATAGTGGAGACAGGATGTAGACTGTAGGTGCAGTATTGCTAGTGGTGCAATGGAATACAAACCCCGTAAAGCAGGAAGGTCAAACAAGTCAGGGGATCAAAGCCAGACAGTCCACCATTATACCAGGGAGAAGCAGGTGCGGAGTCACAACAAAGCCGAGTCAGGGGTCACAGGAAGAGATGCCAAAACGGAGGGACAAGCAGAGGTCAAAACCAGGAAGTCAGACAAGGATTACTCACAGTAGAACCAGCAGAGGTCAAGACAACAGATAAACTGGCAAAGGCTGCTGAGACAGACAGGTTTTTATAGGACAGAGACAGGTGCTAGGCATCCTAGAGTAACAAGCTAGCTCTGGCAGGTAGGAGAGCAGTCCAAGTACCACAGTGGCCCTTTTGGTGGAACAGTGGTACTGCAAGCTGGATACATACTGTAAAAAGTCCAACATCGTTCTTGGCAGTCAGGAGGTGCAGGAGGGAGATACTGTAGAGCAGCCAAAGGCAGATCGTGACACACGATTACAGTAATGTTGTGTTCAGAATATGAACAACAAGTCAGTGTCCCATACAGGCAACATCAAAACAAGTGAAAAATTGTACTATAAATAGTACACTACAAAGATTGACATTTCAATTTTTTGCTTTATCTGCCAGATATAAAATGTCTTAGTTAGAAATTGTCAACACAATATAAATTGATATCTGTACCATATAAAATTTTAAAAAAACCCACAATGCTAATATAACATAATATATATATATATTAGCAATGTCTACAATTGTACGTGTATATCAGATGTTCAAATTTTTATATATCAATATGCAAATAATGTAATTGTTGTTATGTAAGCCGGATTTATTGAGGCACTATAATAAAGAAAGGATGCTCACAATGAAATTGCTTTCCATAAAATTGCAGACCATGGTCCTAATACATTAACGTAACCGGTGATACATTGCGTATAATGTGTACAATTAATCTGCACCTGTCCAGAACAGGACCATACCCCACAGAACGCAGCAGCCTGCAATTATTATTTGAACGAAATTTACACTTTTGTTTAGAATTTCAGGATAAGCACAGGGTGGGAAAGGGCCAATTTAGGCAATTTACAGTAAAGGAGTATCCCTGCAGATACGTTCAATTCAAACTCCTACAGACGCAGAAGAACCCTGCTGCACCTGCATCAGGTTATGTCTAACTCAAGGTTGATAGTGATGACCAAACACAGCATTTACATCCTCATCAACTAATGGCAGACTGGACTATTCACTTTATGTCTTGTTTTACAACCTGACTTCCAGAAGGAGATGACAATGGTGCCATTGTGTCAATAGGATAGTTTATACTAGTGTTTGCTGAGGATTATGGTATTGTTATATAACAAAGAGGTAGGCATATTCTTTTATATTTTACAAGCACTGCACCCTTTTGTGAATGTTGTGAATACATTTTTAACACAAGTGTGAACTTTACCAATGTTTGACTGTTTTTAAATGTTATATCCGTGTTGTATAGTATCTGCACTCTTGCATACATGTACGTAAGCTGTATTTACTGTATTACAGCTTACGCAAGTAGCGTTGCGCATGCGCAATGAGCTACGTTACTTGCGTAAGCTCTAGGTACAGTATTAGGTGATTCCCCTACTAGCGTGGGAAAATGCCATAATACTGTACTTTGAACTTACGCAAACAACGTAAGCTCAGTGCGAAACGGACCTCCTACTAGGTAGGAGGTGTTTGCGGCGGCTCAAGAATTTTTTTTTTTTTTTCTGCAATCAAGCACAATGATGCGGGAAATTACAAATATGGGCCTCTTGTGAGCGAAGTGTTACAGTTTCTCAAGAATCGTTTATGGAGGTATAAAATGGATGGGACTGGGGCAAGCCGTCAAGATGGAAGTATAAATATTAAGGGACTGGGGCAAGCCAGGACCTTGGTAAGAAGAAAGAAGACAGCATTGGTAAGTATTTGTTTTTGTTTTTTTTTATTAAATAGATGTGGTAAAAAAGAGGGTGGGTAGGGTATTTATTGTGGGGTTTTTATTTTTAATAAATATATGTGGTGTTTATGAGGGTGTTGTTATTTATTTAACTTTTTTCTTTGTGGAACTACAAGTCCCAGCAAGCCAGGGATGTCAGGGCATGTTGGCACTTGTGGTTCTCCAAGTGCCAACATGCCCTGGCTGCCATGGGTATGCTGGTGCTTGTAGTTATACAAGCAACAGCATGGCCACAGTTTTTAGGGCAACCTGGCAGGCTGGGACTTGTAGTTCCACAAAAAAATTGGTGTCAGTTTGTTTTTTTAATACTTTATCGCCGTATTACCCTACTACCCACAGCCCAGGGGTAGTAGGAAGAGCCCTAGTGCTATCAGCCCTGGGCTGGTTCTTTCTAGGGGGGGGGCCACTCGTTTTTTTCGGTGGACCCCACTCCCTAGGGAATCCAGCCCAGCGCTGAACAGTCTAGGGTTGGTTAGTCATTATGGCAAGGGGACCCCTGCTGCGCGTCCCCCTGCTATAGTGCCGCCAACACTGGCTGGTTTGCCTAGTGCTGGTAAAGTGAAAATCGGGGGGACCCCACGCAAAATTTTTCCCCGATTTTCACGGGACCAGCACTAGTCAGGCAGCACTAGGGTTAAGCATAAATAGTGGGGGGACCTCACGCTTTTTTTTAAAAAAACTTTTATCTATTCTTTAACTTTTTAACACTGCCAGGGCAGTGTAACAGTGATGTGTTGATACAACACGCTGCTATCAAGCAGCGTGTTGTATCTGGCGTGTTTAGAAGCAAACTCTCCTGAGTTTGCTAACTCGCAGCTTCATACATTGTAGACTTGTATAGCTGCAGTGGCAAACAGTGGTGAGTTTGATCTCTAGCGATTTTGCAAATAGCGATTTTGACAGAAGCAGAACTCTGGCGATTTTGTATGAAAACTCAGCTTCATACATCGGCGAGTTTCAACTCTCCCGAGAAAATCGCTGGAGGTGCAAAATCGCACTTTGATACATTTACCCCTAGATGTTGCATGAGTGAACAGAATACATCTGTATAAAAATATCACTCTTGTCTAGAGAATTATCAGAAAAGCAGAAGTGCAATGTCCGGCCCCATAGTGGCCCAGTCCCATAGTGGGCATTTTTTCCTTTAAAATGTTTGTAATAGGCTGCTGGACCAAATCTTGCCCCTCAGGCTAAAATTTGTCAGCCAGCTCCTGGTCACCTATTGATAAATCTGGCCGTACCATTAGTAAATGTACAACTTTTTCATGTCTGGAGCCTCATTGTCACACGCCGGTCCCATAGTTAGGTGCCGGCGCTGTGACTTTCCCTTTAAGAACCATGATTCTGCTTGCTTCTGCCTCAGAGACATTACTTTCACAGGTGTTCCTGGCTACTGTGATATGGACCTCCTCCTGAACCTCATTGGTTATGGAGAACTATATTAACCTCCCAAGGTTATGGGCTCTGTCGAAGTCAGCAAATTGGATAAAGTCATTTCAATTAAAGTCTAGCAAACTTGGTTGTCTTTGTCTGAAAAGATGCGTACGATACGCTACGGCATACAAGGGCACGCTACAGCGTGAATGGGCGTGCGCATCTACTACACGTGGCAGCAACAGTAATCGGTCTTTTACCATACATTTGCACAAACACGCATACTTATAAAATAGCACACATTAATGGTAGTTGCAACACATAGTCAGTTATGTCGAAATATAGTAGTATTTATATGTTACATCAGAGTTACATGTATATTAATGAAATACACTGAACAGGTTGAAGGAATCACATCATGAGTGGTATCATAATGAACCTCGTTACATATCCTACTGTTTGGTTCACTCTGCGAGGGAATCGCAGAGTGCATACACAAGTTATGAATGATAGGGAATTATGAACTACTTAAGATTAAGGAATCTTGGCGGGAAGAGCAGAGCATACCCCCTGCAGAGATGAGCCCCTCCTTTAGATTCCTTTGTATGAACTGGCCAATGATGACGACTCCTTGGACCTTCCTGAGACCTGGACCAATAGATGCAAGCTATTCCATCTTCATTGTATTACTGTATTTGATTCTGTATATAAGCAGCAGCTTGTGATCCAGCATGCAGACATCTTGTCCCCAGACTTCAGGATTGAATGACTGCACTGGATCCAGAGCGCCTGCGATAAGTAACGGCTGTATTTACTATTACTTCGCTTGAGCATATTTATTCTACTATTTGCGAATAAATCTTTGTGCATTGGAAACACAACTCGAGGTTCGACAATCGTTATTGGTTAGCGACAATACGCACATAACAATTTGGGGGCTCGTGAGCTTTGGAGGTTTCGTTGCCGATGATACGCAAGACCAACGGATTTCGGTTCCTCAACAAAGGGTGGAGACGCGTCATAAACGGGTAAGAACGCATGGTGTTCTAAACCTGAATTTTACTCTGTGTTGCGAAACCGAATGTCCGTTTTGCATTATCTAGGGCACGCTAACTAGAACCTAGGGACAAAAGAGAAAACTGTTTCTTTTTTCTGTCATTGTGCGTTTTAACTATATTGCATTGCTTAGCGTATGTGTATTTCCTGCTGTGCGTACGCGAACTTCCGGTAAACTTGCCACGTGGTTAAACAATCGTTTTGATAGTTATTGTACATGCATAGTATAATTACTTGTGAAAGCCTCTGAGACATTATTACTATTGTTGGGAACTTTTGATTTTCTGCGCAGAAAAGGTGTATAGTGTGTGATGTTGTAACGTAGATACACTGTTTTATTGTGGATTGTGCTCAGTTGCTGTCTGACGAGGCGGATTGCCCAACTGAAGGACGGTATACAGGGCAGGTATACCGAATGCGAAAACGTGTTTTTTGCAAAGCGCTACCAATAGATCGCAAGGTTTGCTAATAATTAGTATTGGTAGGCAGTGCGATCCGATCGCACCGTTAGTGCGAATTGGTGAAGCAGCTAGGAGGAATTATACTGGAAAGGCAGGTTGATTGTATCGACTTTGCGCTCCCAGCGATAATAAACTCAGCAGATTTTTGTGGTTAAGCCAAGGTATCGAGGAGCTGATAGACCTTGGGGCCCACAGTGATATTTCTGTATTAGGGATCCTCGCCTGGTGCGCGAAAAGCGAGTGAACGCGACTAAAGGAAATACGTTCACCGAGCATTATAGATCTCTAGCGGTGAGTATAGCAACAGAGTTGAAATTATTAGGTGGAAAGAACAGAGCATTGCGGTGTGTCTGTATTTCACATTTGGCCGGAAGGAACAGAGCATTGCGGTGTGTCTGTGTTCCGGGTAGAAGGTATATTGTTCAACATGGGTACTAAGCATACGCTAGAGATGGTCAGTGTACTGCCTAAGGAAGGCCCTATTGGTTCAGCGAGGTTTCTCATGTGTAAGAAATATGGTGCATATGCAACTGTGTATTGTGACACATGGGTCGGGATGACCAAAGCTTGTGATAGGCCTTTCCCAACAATAGGGAGTTTTAATGCAGAGGTACTAAATACTGTAAAAGATAAAGTATGGTTGATCAAGTCAACGAAAAAGAGAAATAGACATAATGATTGTTTAAAATTGTGGCAAATGGAAGGTAACACGTGGCAGAGCAGCGAATGCAAACCGGAAGTAGGCGTGGCGAAAAGCACGCGAGAGGCGGATGTAACCATTGAGAAGCATGGCGAACTCAGCGCAAGCGCGCCCCCGCCACCTTATGTGGCGGGAGGGGTAAGTACAGCCGTTGTTAAAACTGAAAATAGAAAAATTGCTAAATTGTACCCTGTTTTAAGCCAGTTTCAATCAAGTGTATCTGAAAATGATGATGAACCCACTGTGATTTCGGCCATTGCCCATGCTGTTAGTGTACTAGAGGCTCAGCGCAAGTATGAGAAAATGGCTGAGATAGGTGAGAGTAGCGTGATCACTAGGAGTGAAAGCGTTCTAAATCTAGGACCAGTAAATCCTGTAGTGTCCCCTGAAGTTAGTGTACCAGAGGGTGCGTTCCCGGTCCGCACAATATCGGTTCCCAATGGAAAACCGGATATGGATGGTGTAGTTCCTTTAAGAAATGTTACAATGCATTGTCCCTGGACTAGATCAGAATTACGTTCCATTATGACTGAATTCCCAGACCCTATGTCAGAAATTTGTTAAAGACTTAGGGAATGCTCATGAACCAACCAGTAAGGATTGGCGGGTAGTGTTGAGGGCGTGTCTTCCTCCCAATACTAACATACAAAAATTTATTGAAGATTGTTTGTTGGAGGAAGATGACACCTTGACTGATGAGATTAACCAACGGAATATAGAACAAATTGTCAAACACTTAGCCATCTGTTTTCCGGTAGTAGTAAATTGGAGTAAGATTTTCACCATTAAACAAAAGGATAGTGAAACTGCCTCAGATTACTTTTCTAGAGTTATAACAGCGATCGCACGATTTACTGGGATATCCAACATAAGTGAGGATCCACATCACAGAGAGGTAGCTGTAGGAGTACTGATGGACGGCCTTAGAGAAAATTTCAAGACGAGAGATTACAAACCACATTACCTAATTGGAGAGGCGTTACGGTAGACTCTCTTAGGGAGTCTGCTGTGGAGCATGACAAGAACCTTTTTAGAAAAAGGGAAGAGAAAAGTGATAAGTTAATGACGGTAAGTATACAGGCTCTAGAAGGGGTGCATACACGACCACCAGCATACAACCCATATAACAGGAAACCTAAAGTGATCAGGTGTTTCAACTGTAACGAGGAAGGACATTACAGGAGAGATTGTAATAAGGAAAGACTCAATACACATAGAGGTGGGTCACATAGATATCCTCCAAGGAAGGACTCACATAGACTAGAAGACTCACATCTACCCGCGCATATTACGGCAGCAAATGCTGCGCGGGAACTCAATAGTCAGCGCTAGGGGTCAGGTCATACCTGTAGTCTACAGCCAGTGAGGTTAACTGAGAGTCAGAGTGAAGAACCAACAATGATAGTTGACATAGCTGGTAGGAAACAAACTTTTCTTGTAGATACAGGGGCGGCCCGATCTGTGATAACCTCTCCTTTCAATCTACAGGTGACCAGTAAAACTATTCCAGCTATGGGGGTGACGGGAAAAGTGTTACATTATCCTCTAACTAAACCCGCTGAAGTTACTATCGGCCCTCTGCATACTAAGCATTCGTTTCTCTTAGCTGCAGCGGCTCCTACTAACTTACTAGGGAGAGACTTGTTATGTAAAATGGGATGTGTCATATACTGTACTTTAGATGGTGTGTTCCTAGATATACCCGAGAAGGTTGCACATGAGGTACAGGACATATTGGACACCCCTCAAAGGTTAATGTTACACTCTCCTGTTATAGAACAAAGTCCATCTCAAGTAAAGGGGATGTTGCTGGAAATACCAGGTTCCCTATGGACCAGAGATGGACAGGAAACTGGACTGATGGTAAACGTAGCCCCTGTCATGGTCAATCTAAAAAGTGGTAGGATAGCTCCAAAAATCCCACAGTATCCATTAAAACCGGAGGTGGAACTAGGGGTATATCCTGTTATTGAGAGGCTGTTACAACAAGGGATTTTAATCCAGACAGCCAGTACAGCAAATAGTCCCATTTTCCCTGTGAAGAAGAGTGGGGGAGGGGCTATAGATTAGTCCAGGACTTAAGGGGAATTAATAAAGTTGTTGAGAGCCAATTCCCCGTAGTGCCAAATCCAGCTGTCATCCTCATGCAGATTCCACCGTCTGCCAGTCATTTTACTGTCATTGATCTATGTTCTGCTTTCTTCTCAATCCCTCTTCACCCTGACTGCCAATACCTTTTTGCATTCTCCTACAGGGGAGTGCAATATACATGGACCAGACTACCCCAGGGGTTCATTGACAGCCCCAGTATTTTCTCCCAAGCCTTACATGACTGTTTGCAATCCTTTCAACCCCACAATGGGTCTGTTTTAATTCAATATGTGGACGATTTGTTGTTGTGCTCTGATTCTTTTATGTCATGTTTACATGATACTAAATTGTTGTTGCTTCATCTTTCACAAACAGGGCACAAGGTGGAAAAGGATAAATTACAGCCATGTCAGACTAAGGTCAAATACTTAGGACATTGCCTCACTAAGGGGCTAAGACACCTGACAACCGACAGAATTGAGGCCATACAACACATGACTCTGCCGCAGAGCCAGAAGCAGATTCGTACTTTCTTGGGGATGTGTGGATAGCGTAGATCCTGGATCCCAGGTTTTTCTATTCTGGCATTACCATTGCAGGAGCTAGTCTCTTCCTCAAAACCAGAACGTGTTGTACACACAGAAGAGTCAGAGCAAGCGTTCTTTAATCTTAAAGATAGTCTGACAAGAGCACCTCCATTGGGAATACCTGATTATAAAAAGCCTTTTGAGCTATTTTGTACAGAAGCTGATGGTTGTGCAGCAGGTGTCCTCACACAGAAACATGGTGACGCTAGCAGACCGGTAGCATACTACAGTGCACAATTAGACAATGTGGCAAGATCACTCCCAACATGTCTCAGAAGTGTAGCAGCAATGGCCCTTTTAGTAAGTAAGAGCGAGGATGTAGTATTAGGACATAATTCAACTATCTATACACCCCATGCTGTATCAGCTCTGTTAAATTCAGCCCAAACCAGACATGTTTCTTCAGCTAGATTCACAAAATGGGAACTAGCCCTGATGGCACCCTCAAACATCACCATCAAACGATGTAGCACCTTAAATCCTGCTACATACCTTCCGTATGTGTCTCTAGAGACACAAAGGGTGGGAGGTGAAGAGACCCTGGTTGATGATGAGTTAGGCAAGAATACTGACACGCATGACTGTATGGAACACCTGAATCAGACCTTTACTGCAAGGCCCGACATACGTGACACCCCCTTAGAAAATGTAGATTTTACGTTTTATACAGACGGAAGTTGCCATAGACAGACAGAGACAGGAGAGCTATGTACTGGTTACGCTGTTGTAGACGATCAGGATGTGGTAGAAGCTGAACCCCTTGGCCCACCTCACTCAGCCTAGGTGGCGGAACTAGTAGCACTAAGGAGAGCGTGTGAATTGGCAGAGGGTAAATCAGCCAATATATATACTGACTCTAGGTACGCCTTCGCGGTAGTGCACGATATTGGGGCCCTTTGGCGTCTTAGAAACTTTACGACAGCAGCAGGTACACCAGTAGCACATTCACAACACATAAAAGGACTTCTGACAGCGATGCAGTTACCCAGAACAGTAGCCGTCATAAAGTGCAAAGCCCATACCTTTGAAGAAGACCCAGTGTCACTGGGCAACAACAGGGCAGACGAAGCTGCTAAATGGGCAGCAGGGCAACCTATGACTGTATCGACCGAGACTATGATGGTTTTTCAGACATTAGACATGCAGAAATTAATTGAAATGCAAGATTTGTGTTCCCTGCAGGAAAAGGTGGTCTGGAAGGCGAAGGGATGTGGTCAAGAGTCCTCAGGACTCTGGAGGGATGGACAAGGTAAGCCTGTAGCTCCCCGAACATACTATCCAAGCCTGGCTGAAGCAGCACACGGCCTGACTCACCTGGGCAAAGAAGGTATGCGCAAACTAGTGAGAGGATACTGGTTTGCTCCCGGATTTTCCTCTCAAGCCGGTAAGAAAGCAATGTCATGTCTTACTTGTTTGAGGAAAAATGTCGGAAAAACTATTTCAACTGAGCCATCCCACATCCCTCCTAGAAACGGACCTTTTCAGGTAATACAAATTGACTATATTCAATTACCACCATGCAGGAATCTAAAGTATGTGTTAGTTTGTATTGATGTGTTTTCCGGTTGGGTAGAAGCATATCCGGCAGCCACTAATACTGCTGTGTTCACTGCAAAGAAAATTGTACAAGACTTTGTGTGTAGGTTCGGTATCCCTAGAATCATTGAAAGTGATAGGGGTACCCATTTTACTGGTGATATCTTCCAAAATATGTGTAAACTCATGGGAATCAGTAGCAGACTTCACACCCCTTACCGACCACAAGCCAGTGGTAAGGTGGAGAGAGTAAACGGTACTATCAAGAACAAACTGGGTAAGATAATGGCTGAAACTGGGTTGGCATGGCCTGAGGCTTTGCCGTTGGTCCTCCATAGCATTCGAACCACTCCTAGACCTCCTCTTAATCTGTCCCCCTTTGAGATACTGTTCGGACGACAACCTCATTTGATCGTGAGTCCACAAGACGACTTAAAGTGTAATAATGAAGTGACTGTACAATATCTTATAAGAATGAGTAGACAGCTGAAACAACAACAACAAAAACTAAAAATGCTGTCACCTGGTATGCCAGAGACAAACTGTCATGATGTTGAACCTGGAGACTATGTTATGATCCGCAATTTCTTACGTTCCGGTTGTGTAACAGACCGTTGGGAAGGCCCGTACCAAGTGCTGCTGACCAGTACTACATCACTGAAGGTTGCAGAAAGAGACACTTGGGTCCATTCCACCCACTGCAGGAGAGTCCATAATCCGGAGAAAGTGCAAGACAAAACTCAGACCGATGACATAGAACTGTCACTTGTGAGCCTGTTCCGGGAGACCTAAAGCCTGCAGTTGAGACACCTGAACCAGAGACGTTGCCTCAGAACTATCTTTCCAGCGATGGAGTGGCGGTTTTTGTTTTTCTTTTGTTCCAGGATTTTCCTTGTTTTTACTTTTTCTAGGACATTCTATTTTTGTGAAGGAGAAAGGAGGACGGAGGAGAGTTCTGGGAGTGATACGGATGAAATGGAGGCCGAAGAAAAGTTAATAGTATACTCTGAACAGCCCATTATCAAACTTGGTCCAGGGGTTATGAAAAGGTCTGCTAGCTCAGGAACTCGGAGGCAGTGTGAGGGGCTATTGTCTGATGAGTATTGTATCTGCAAGTTCTGCGACTCCCTAGTTGAAGAGAGATGCATCCAACGATGCCAGTCCCCCAGTACTCTGAATATAGGCGGGCATCCTTTGGAGGATTATCACTCCCTGGTAGGTAAGGTGCTAAACCAAACCGAGTGTTGGGTGTGCTCTCACGTGCCTCAAGGGCAGCATAACATAGGACTAGTGCCATTCCCTCTAAACATATCCGAAGTACTCGAATTAAGGGGTGGGAGGCCCATAGAAGGGAGGTACAATAACACTAGGTCCCCTAGTCTGACGCTTCGACAATACTCCATAGGCAGATCTTTGCTGTGCCTAAACATATCTCATGCAAAGCGCCTGGAGAATTGGGAGGCTGACCTATCAGATCACACAATGGCTCGCCACACTCATTTTAGAGGGAGACTCACAAGGTCACTACTAGGCAGGAATGTTGATGGAAGTCACAAGTTAGGGCGTATAACCAAACATAAGAAGGTATCCACTGGAAAAGTCTCTACAGATAAATGTGAAAATGTCATTAATGCCGACACGTGTCTAGAGCAGATGGAGACACTAGGCATGGGTAGTTTTATCAAAACTCTGTGTGATATAATTCATGGGCATACTGTTCCTTATGTTCTCCCTGAGGATGTGTATTTTGTTTGGGGAAGAAAATCTTATTCCTGGGTGACTCCGAGTTCCAAGGGCTTGTGTTTCCTAGCTAAACTGGTTCCTGAAATCATGACTATTACTCATGAAGAAATGGTTGATATTCACAAGACTACATCACCACCATACATACACACACAGTATGAACACCGTGGCAAGAGAAATATGATTCCTGGTGAGGAGTCCATAGCTACAAAATTGATCAGTGAGACCGCTGGGTTCCAAGTTATGGTTGCTCTAGATCTCACCAGGACCGCTCGGGGAACATTAAACTTTAAATATATCCAAGACCTAGCTAAATTAATAGATAATATCACCGAGATGTATGATGACACTTTCAGGTATACTGGAAGGGAGCTACAAGCGTACAAGAAGGAGTTGGTGCAACATAGACTGGTACTAAATTATCTCACCTCTATTACTGGTGGGTACTGTGTGACACTGGCCACCCAGTTCGGTGTCAAATGTTGCACGTACATAACTAATAATACGGATGACCCTAAAGAGGTTAGAGACCGGAAGATGGATGAAATTTTGCAGCTGAAATGGGAATTTCGAAAGAGCCATAATTC
Organism: Mixophyes fleayi; assembly: GCF_038048845.1. NCBI lineage: Eukaryota > Metazoa > Chordata > Amphibia > Anura > Limnodynastidae > Mixophyes > Mixophyes fleayi. The sequence goes on along the minus strand of NC_134403.1, from coordinate 249,021,013 downwards.
TTCGTTATATGAGGTCGGGGAAAAGGTGGCGGGTTGGTTCTCATGGTTGAACCCAGCAAAATGGTTCTCCGGTCTGTGGGAGTGGGTACAGGAAATGATTGCGAGTGTAGGTAAGCTCCTTCTCCTTATACTGGTTGTCATCTTAGCAATTGGTTTAGTTGTCAAATGTGTTCCTACTGTGTTGAAGTGTGGAAAATGGTCTCATAGGAGTAACACTGAGAAAGAGACTGAAAGGGTGGTACCAGATACCGAGATCATGGTCTGTGAAGAAGTATTGTATAATCCTGAACTTGAAACGGTGATTGGGTGATAGTTTATTACACTATCAAAGGGTGGAACTGTCGAAGTCAGCAAATTGGATAAAGTCATTTCAATTAAAGTCGATCAAACTTGGTTGTCTTTGTCTGAAAAGATGCGTAAGATACGCTACGGCGTACAAGGGCACGCTACGGCGTGAATGGGCGTGCGCATCTACTACACGTGGCAGCAACAGTAATCGGTCTTTTACCATACATTTGCACAAACACGCATACTTATAAAATAGCACACATTAATGGTAGTTGCAACACATAGTCAGTTATGTCGAAATATAGTAGTATTTATATGTTACATCAGAGTTACATGTATATTAATGAAATACACTGAACAGGTTGAAGGAATCACATCATGAGTGGTATCATAATGAACCTCGTTACATATCCTACTGTTTGGTTCACTCTGCGAGGGAATCGCAGAGTGCATACACAAGTTATGAATGATAGGGAATTATGAACTACTTAAGATTAAGGAATCTTGGCGGGAAGAGCAGAGCATACCCCCTGCAGAGATGACCCCCTCCTTTGGATTCCTTTGTATGAACTGGCCAATGATGACGACCCCTTGGACCTTCCTGAGACCTGGACCAATAGATGCAAGCTATTCCATCTTCATTGTATTACTGTATTTGATTGTGTATATAAGCAGCAGCTTGTGATCCAGCATGCAGACATCTTGTCCCCAGACTTCAGGATTGAATGACTGCACTGGATCCAGAGCGCCTGCGATAAGTAACGGCTGTATTTACTATTACTTCGCTTGAGCATATTTATTCTACTATTTGCGAATAAATCTTTGTGCATTGGAAACACAACTCGAGGTTCGACAATCGTTATTGGTTAGCGACAATACGCACATAACAGCTCATTGCCTGTTCTTCGTGTTACTCTGGTTGCATTTGGATCTGGCTGTATACCTCTCCTTCCGTGTGTCCATTACCTGCTCGCTGGACTGAACTCCTTACTGCTGTTCACCTGCAAGCTGTAAACTCCTCATTGCTGTTCACCTGCAAGCAGTGCCAGACTGGCCATCTGGCACTTCTGGCAAATGCCAGAAGGGCCGATGGCCAGAGAGGCCGGTCCCCATGTCCGCCGAGCAGCAACACTCTGCGCGCTGCTCGGCAGATGGAGAATCAGTGACAGCCGCCTATGCGAGAAATCACATGGGACAGCACCTGTCACGTGGTGCTGTCCCATGTGATTGCTCGCATAGGCGGCTGTCACTGATTCTCCTTATGCCAGGCAGCGCGCTGAGTGTTGCTGCTGGATGTAAGATAAGTGTCTGTGTGTATTGTGTAATATGTCTGTGTGGCAAATAGTGTGTCTGGGGGCTTAAATGTATAAGATTTTCTATAGGGCTTCAGCATTATTAAATAAAGTAATATATTTTATTGTCAATTAAATATACTCATTACCCAATAGTAAGGGATACTAGTATTTTAATGAATTTCTTTGTGTTTATACAATGATTATTTTCAATCATATGTGTGGCTGTGTAGCAAATAGTGTTTGTGGCTGTGTGGCTATTGTGTGGCTAATAGTGTGTCTGTGTGGCAAAAAGTGTGTGTGGGGCTATTAGTGTGGCTGTGTAGCAAATAGTGGGTGTGGCTATTGTGTGGCTAATAGTGTGGCTGTGTGGAAAATAGTGTGTGTGGCTAATAGTGTGTCTGTGTGGCAAATTGTGAGGCTAATAGTGCGTCTGTGTGGCAAATAGTGTGTGTGGCTAATAGCGTGTCTGTGTGGCTAATAGTGTGGCTGTGTGGCTAATAGCGTGTCTGTGTGGCTAATAGTGTGGCTGTGTGGCAATTAGTGTGTGTGGCTAATAGTGTGGCTGTGTGGAAAATAGTGTGTGTGGCTAATAGTGTGTCTGTGTGGCAAATTGCGTGTGTGACTAATAGATTCTCTGTGGTGCTAATAGCATGTCTGTGTGGCTAATAGTGTGGCTGTGTGGCAAATAGTGTGTGTGGCTAATAGCATGTCTGTGTGGCTAATAGTGTGGCTGTGTGGCTAATAGTGTGCTGTGTGGCAAATAGTGTGGCTGTGTGGCAAATAGTGTGTGTGGCTAATAGTGTGGTTGTGTGGCCAATAGTGTTTCTTTGTGGCCCCATGTTGCTATAGTGTGCATTTGGCCATTTTCATATAGTGTGCGTGTGTGTGCGCGCGTGCAGTATTTTAATATAATATGTGAGGGAAGGGAGAATCTTAATATAGTGTGGGAGGTATGCTATTTATTGGTGGAGTGTAGGTGGGGGCTAATTATTTAAGGTGAGGTGAAGGGACCTTTAATTTAATGCTGGGGTGGTTTAGGGCTATCAGTTAAATAAGGGGCTGATTTTGGGGAGGAGGGCTATTTATTAAATGTGAGTATGAATTATTTATTTTCGGGGATGGTTGTGGAAAATGGCTATATTTATTAAACTTTAATACTATTTAATTTATTGCTGGGACTGTTTGGATGAAGGGAAATATGTTTTGAGTAAATGGGTATACTGCTAATTTAATGTTGGGGCTGGTTGGAGGGAAATAGGTCTACTTATTAAATGTGAATATTATTATTGTAGGGACTGGAGTGAGGCCTAATTATAAAACGTGAGTGCTATTGTTTTAACCACGGGAAGTTTTCTAAATCTCATGTACCCATTTTTTTTTTTCAAAATAGGGCATCCAATATTCCAGGAACAAGACTGAGCTAAAGAAACCAGCTGCTACAAGTGGTGAAAGTGACCAAGAAAGGTAGGAGAGAGCAGGACAGTCTGTAAACTGTCCTGAATCTGGTGGGGCAGTCCTGAATTTGGGTGAATGTCTCCCATAGTCAGGATTTGGTCCGACTGCAAGGACAGTTGGGAGGTATGTCCTGCTTCACAACGCACTGCTTGTGAAGGCTGTCAAAGTCAGCAAATTTGATAAAGTCATTTCAATTAATATCGAGCAAATTTGATTGTCTTTGTCTGAAATTATGCGTAGAGCACGCTACGGCGTGGAAGGGCGTATCCAGCCGCAACTCGTGGCAATAACAGTTTTTACACTTTTGTATACATTCGCACCAACACACACATTTGTAAATAGTACACATTAATCGTAGTTGCAACACATAGTTATTTATGTCGAAATATAGTAGTGTTTATGTGTAATATTATAAGCTATATGCATATTAGTGACACATATGGTTCAGGTTAAAGGAAAGGTGTCATGTCTGATATCATATTAATCCCCTTTACATCAGCAGCTGTCTGGTACATTCGGCGAAGAGATCGCACATTGCATACTCTAGTTATTGATGTTAGGGAATAAACCTTTAATATGATGCTGACTATAAAATGCTAATGGACTAGTTGTAATTGGAGTTTTGGCGGGAAGAACAGAGCCCATCCCCTGGAGAGATGACCCCCACCTTTGAATTCCTTAGATTCAACCAGCCTATGATCTGCAACCCCCTGGACCTTCCTGAAGCCTGGACCAATAGAAGCAAACCATACCATCTGCATTGTTTCACTGTATTTCTGTTTGCATATAAGCAGGAGCTTTCCTCTAGTGTTCAGACATCTTGTCCACAGACTTCAGGACTGAATGACTGTTCACTGGATCCAGAGCACCTGCGATAAGTAACGGCTGTAATTATTATTATTTCACTTGAATTATTCTGCTACTTTTTGAGAATAAATATTTGTGCGTTGGAAACACAAATCGAGATTCGACAATCGTTATTAGATAGCGACAAAACATGCATAACAATTTGGGGGCTCGCGGCGGAGGTTTCGTTGCCGGAAGATACGCAAAACCAACGGATTTCGGTTCCGCAACAAAGGGTGGAGACGCGTCATATACAGGTAAGAACGCAATGTGTTCAAAACCTGAATTTCACTCTGTGTTGTGAAACCGAATGTCCGTTTTGCATTCTAAGGTGCGCTATCTTGAATCTAGGGACAAAAGAGAAAACTGTTTCTTTTTATTGTCATATTGCGTTTTAACTCTATTGCATTGCTTAGCATATGTGTACTTATTGCTTTGCGTATGTGAACTTCCGGTAGATTTGCCACGTGGTTAAACAATCCTTTTGATAGTTGTTATACATGCATAGTATAATCACTTGTGAAAGCCTCTGATACGTTATTACTGTTGTTGGGAATTTTGTTGATTTTCTGCGCAGAAAAGGTGATTTTGTGATTTCAATACACTAAAGTTGTGATCTATTGTTGAATAGAGTGTCAGTTGCTTTCTGACGAGGTAGGTGCCCAACTAGTGAACGGTATATTAGGCAGATATACCGAAGGCAAAAACAAAAGAGGTTTTCGCCAAGCGCGCCCAATAGATCGCATGGTTTACTGATAATTAGTATTAGTAGGCGGTGCGATCCGATCGCACAGTAAGGACAACCGTGAGTGTGAATTGGGAGAGCAGCTTGGAGGAATTATACTGGAAAGGCAGGTTGATTGTATCGACTTTGCGCTACCAGCGATAATAAACTCAACAGATTTTGTAGTAGAGCCGGGGTATAGAGGAGCTGATACCCTTGGGGGCCTACAGTGATATTTCTGTGTTAGGGGTCCTCGCCTGGTGTGAGAAAAAGCGAGTGGAGGTGGCTAGTGGAAATACGTCCACCGGGCATTAGAGATCTCTAGCGGTAGATTGATTGTAGCAACAGGGTTGAAAGTGTTTGTGGAAGAGACAAAGTATTGCGGTATATTTGAGGTCCACATAGATATTGGTACTGTTCAACATGGGTGCTAAGCATACGCTAGAGATGGCCAGTGTACTGCTTAAGAAAGGGCCTATTGGTTCAGCGAGGTTTCTTATGTGTAAGAAATATGGTGAATACGCAACGGTTTATTGCGACACGTGGGTCAAGATGACTAAGGATTGTGTTAGGCCTTTCCCAACAATAGGAATTTTTAATTCGGATGTACTAAATAATGTAAAAGATAAAGTGTGGCTGATTAAGTCAACAAAAGTGAGAAATAAACATAATGATTGTTTAAAATTGTGGCAAATGGAAGGCAACATGTGGCAGAGCAGCGGATAAACAGCGGAAGTAGGCGTGGTGAAAAGCGCGAAGTGTGGCGAACTCAGCGCAAGCGAGCCCCCGCGGCTGTACTTTCCCCTCCCGCCCTATGTGGCGGGAGGGGTAAGTACATCCATTAATAAAAATGAAAAAAAGGAATTTGCTAAGTTATATCCTGTTTTTAAGTGTTTCTGATGAAGAATATGAACACACTGTAATTTCAGCCATTGCCCATGCTGTTAATATGCTAGAGGTTCAGCGTAAGTATAGAAAGGGGGCAAGGGCTGAGATAGGTGAGAGTAGTGTGACCACTAGGAGGGAAAACATTCAAAATACTGAAACAGCAAATCCTGTAGTTACTTCTGAAGACAGTGAACCAGTGGGTACGTATCCAGTCCGCACAATATCAGTTCCCAATGGGAAGGCGGATAAGGATGGTGTAGTTCCTTTAAGAAATGTTACAATACATTGTCCTTGGACTAGATCAGAATTACGTTCCATTATGACTGAATTCCCAGACCCTAGAAAAGAGTTGGCTAAGTGTCAGAAATTTGTTCAAGACTTAGGAAATGCACACGAACCAACCAATAAGGACTGGTGTGTAGTGTTGAGGGTGTGTCTTCCTCCCAATACTAACATACAAAAATTTATTAAAGATTGTTCATTGGAGGAAGATGACACCTTGACAGATGAGATTAATCAAGAGAATAAAGAACAAATTGTCACACATTTAGCCATCTACTTTCCAGTAGTAGTGAATTGGAGTAAAATTTTCACCATCAAACAGAAAGATAGTGAAACAGCATCAGATTACTTCGCTAGAGCTCTAACAGCGATAGCACGCTTCACTGGGATATCAAACATAGGTAAGGACCCACATCACAGAGAGGTAGCTGTAGGGGTATTAATGGATGGCCTTAGAGAAAATTTAAAGACAAGGGTACAAACCACATTACCTAATTGGAGAGGCATCACAGTAGATTCTCTTAAGGAGTCTGCTGTGGAGCATGACAAAAACCTTTTTAGAAAAAGGAAGAGAAAAGTGATAGGTTAATGACGGTAAGTATACAGGCTCTAGAGGGAATGCATACACGACCACCAGCATACAACCAACATAACAAGAGACATAAAATAAACAGGTGTTTCAACTGTAAAGAAGAAGGACATTTCATGAGAGATTGTAAAAAGGAGAGACGCAATACACATAAGGGTGGGTCACATAAGTATCTTCCATAGAGGAATTCACATATACAAGAGGACTCATACCTGCCCGCGCACGTTATAGCAGCAAATGCCGTGCGGGAAAGCTATAGTCAGCACTAGGGGTCAGGTCATACCTGTAGTCTACAGCCAGTGAGGTTAACTGAGAGTCAGAGAGAAGAACCAACAATGATAGTTGACATAGCTGGTAGGAAACAAACTATTCTTGTAGATACAGGGGCGGCCAGATCTGTGATAACCTCTCCTTTTGATCTACAGGTGACCAGTAAAACTATTCCAGCTATGGGGGTAACGGGAAGAGTGTTACATTATCCTTTAACTAAACCCACAGAAGTTACTATCGGGCCCCTGCATACTAAGCATTCATTTCTGTTAGCCGCAGCAGCTCCTACTAACTTGCTAGGGAGAGACTTGTTATGTAAAATGGGATGTGTCTTATACTGTACCCCAGATGGTGTGTTCTTAGATATACCAAAGAAGGTCGCGCATGAGGTACAGGATATATTGGACACCCCTCAAAGGTTAATGTTACGCTCTACCGTTATAGAACAAAGTCCATCTCAAGTAAAGGGGATGTTGCTGGAAATACCGGGTTCCCTATGGACCAGAGATGGACAGGAAACTGGATTAATGGCAAACGTAGCTCCTGTGATGGTAAATCTAAAAAGTGGTAGGATAGCTCCAAAAACCCCACAGTATCCATTAAAACCGGAGGTGGAACTAGGGGTATATCCTGTTATTGAGAGGCTGTTGCAACAAGGGATTTTAATTCGTACATTCAGCACAACAAATAGTCCTATCTTCCCTGTGAAGAAGAGTGGGGGGAGGGTCTATAGATTAGTCCAGGACTTAAGGGGAATTAATAAAGTTGTTGAGAGCCAATTCCCCGTAGTGCCTAATCCAACTGTCATCCTCATGCAGATTCCACCGTCTGCTAGTCATTTTACTGTCATTGATCTATGTTCTGCTTTCTTCTCAGTCCCTCTTCACCCTGACTGCCAATACCTTTTTGCATTTTCCTACAGGGGAGTGCAATATACATGGACCAGACTTCCCCAGGGGTTCATTGACAGCCCCAGTATTTTCTCTCAAGCCTTACATGACTGTTTACAACATTTCCAGCCTAACAATGGGTCTGTTCTAATTCAATATGTGGACGATTTGTTGTTGTGCTCTGATTCTTTTATGTCATGTTTACATGATACTAAATTGTTGTTGCTCCATCTCTCGCAAACAGGGCACAAAGTGGCAAAGGACAAGTTACAGCCATGTCAGACTAAGGTCAAATACTTAGGACACTGTCTCACCCAGGGGCTAAGACACTTGACGACCGACAGAGTGAGGCCATACAACACATGACTCTGCCGCAGAGCCAGAAGCAAATTCGTACCTTCTTGGGGATGTGTGGATACTGTAGATCCTGGATCCCAGGTTTTTCTATTCTGGCATTACCATTGCAGGAGCTAGTCTCTTCCTCAAAACCAGAATGTGTTGTACACACAGAAGAGTCAGAGCAAGCGTTCTTTAATCTTAAAGATAGTCTGACTAGAGCACTTGCATTGGGAATACCTGATTTTGAAAAGCCTTTTGAGCTATACTGTACGGAAGCTGATGGTTGTGCAGCAGGTGTCCTTACACAGAAACATGGTGACGCTAGCAGACCGGTAGCATACTACAGTGCACAATTGGACACTGTGGCAAGATCAATCCCAACATGTCTCAGAAGTGTAGGAGCAACTGCTCTTCTGGTAAGGAAGAGCAAGGACGTAGTATTAGGACATAATTCAATTGTCTATACACCCCATGCTGTATCAGCTCTGTTAAATTCAGCCCAAACCAGACATGTTTCTTCAGCTAGATTCACAAAGTGGGAACTAGCCCTGATGGCACCCTCAAACATCACCATCAAACGATGTAGCACCTTAAATCCTGCTACATACCTTCCATATGTGTCTCTAGAGACACAAAGGGTGGGAGGTGAGGAGACACTGGGTGATGATGAGTTAGGCAAGAGTACTGATACGCATGACTGTATGGAATACCTGAACCAGACATTTACTGCCAGGCCCGACATACGTGACACCCCCTTAGAAAATGTAGATTTTACATTTTATACAGACGGGAGTTGTCATAGACAGACAGAGACGGGAGAACTATGTACTGGCTACGCTGTTGTAGACGATCAGGATGTTGTAGAAGCTGAACCCCTTGGCCCACCTCACTCAGCCCAGGTGGCGGAACTAGTAGCAATAAGGAGAGCTTGTGAATTGGTAAAAGGTAAATCAGCTAATATATATACTGACTCTAGTTACGCCTTCGGGGTAGTGCACGATTTTGGGGCCCTTTGGCGTCTTAGAAACTTTAGGACAGCAGCAGGCACGCCAGTGGCACACTCACAACACATAAAAGGACTTTTGACAGGGATACAGTTACCCAGGACGGTAGCCGTCATAAAGTGTAAAGCCCATACCTCTGAAGAAGACCCGGTGTCATTGGGCAATAACAGGGCAGACGAAGCTGCTAAATGGGCAGCAGGGCAACCTATGACTGTATCGACCGAGACTATGATGGTTTTTCAGACATTAGACATGCAGAAATTAATTGAAATGCAAGATTTGTGTTCCCTGCAGGAAAAGGCGGTCTGGAAGGCGAAGGGATGTGGTCAAGAGTCCTCAGGACTCTGGAGGGATGGACAAGGTTGTTTAACAGACCGTTGGGAAGGCCCGTACCAAGTGCTGCTGACCAGTACCACATCACTGAAGGGTGCAGAGAGACACACTTGGGTCCATTCCACCCACTGCAGGAGAGTCAGTAACCCGGAGAAAGTGCGAGATAAATCTGAGACCGACGACACTTAACCAGAGACGTTGCCTCAGAACTATCTTTCCAGCGATGGAGTGGCGGTTTTTGTTTTTCTTTTGTTCCAGGATTTTCCTTGTTTTTACTTTTTCTAGGACACTCGATTTTTGTGAAGGAGGATGGAGGACAGAGGCAGGTTCTGGTAGTGATACAGATGAGATGGAGTTATTAGAATACCCAGAGCAGCCCATTATCAAGCTTGGTCCAGGGGTTATGAAAAGGTCTGCTAGTTTGGGAACTCGGAGACAGTGTGAGGGGCTATTGTCTGATGAGTATTGTATCTGTAAGTTCTGTGACTCCCTAGTTGAAGAAAAGTGCATCCAGCGATGCAAGTCCACCAGTACTCTGGACATGGGCGGGCATCCTCTGGAGGATTATCACTCCTTAGTGGGTAAGGTTCTGAACCAGACTGAGTGCTGGGTGTGCTCACATGTGCCTCAGGGACAGCATAACATAGGACTAGTACCATTCCCACTAAACATTTCTGAGGTACTAGAATTGAGGGGAGGGAGGCCCATAGAAGGGAGGTACAATAACACTAGGTCCCCTAGTCTGAAGCTTCGACAATACTCCTTAGATCTTTACTGTGCCTAAACATCTCTCATGCAAAGCGTCTGGAGAATTGGGAAGCTGACCTATCAGATCAGACAATGGCTCGCCACACTCATTTTGGAGGGAGACTTGTAAGGTCACCAATAGGCAGGACTGTTGATGGACACCACAAATTAGGGCGTGTAACTAAACATAAGAAAGTATCCATTGGAAAGGTCTCTATAGGTAATTGTAAGAATGTCATCTATGCTGACACGTGTCTCGAACAATTTGAAGCACTAGGCATGGGTAGTTTTGTCAAAACCTTATGTGATATAATTAATGGGCATACTGTTCCTTATGTTCTCCCTGATGATGTGTACTTTGTTTCTGGGAGAAAAGCTTATTCCTGGGTGACTCCGAGTTCCAAGGGTTTGTGTTTCTTAGCTAAACTGGTTCCTGAAATCATGACTATTACTCATGAAGAAATGGTTGGTATTCACAAGACTACATCACCACCATACATACACACACAGTATGAACACCGTGGCAAGAGAAATATGATTCCTGGTGAGGAGTCAATAGCTACAAAATTGATTAGTGAAACCGCTGGTTTTCATGTTATGGTTGCTCTAGACCTCACCAGGACCGCTCAGGGAACGTTAAATTTTAAATATATTGAAGACCTAGCTAAATTAATAGACAATATCACAGAGATGTATGATGACACTTTCAGGTATACTGGAAGGGAGCTACAAGCGTACAAGAAGGAGTTGGTGCAACATAGGTTGGTACTAAATTATCTCACCTCTATTATACCATCTATTATATGGTGGATACTGTGTGACTTTGGCCACCCAGTTTGGTGTCAAGTGTTGCACGTACATCACCAATAATACAGACGACCCCAAAGAGGTTATAGACCGGAAGATGGACGAAATTCTGCAACTGAAATGGGAATTTCGAAGGAACCATAATTCTTCGTTATATGAGATCGGGGAAAAGGTGGCAGGTTGGTTCTCATGGTTGAACCCTGTGAAATGGTTCTCTGGTCTGGGAGAGTGGGTACAGGAAATGGTTGCTAGTGTAGGTAAGCTCCTTCTCCTTATACTGGTTGTCATCTTAGCAATTGGTTTAGGTGTCAAATGTGTTCCTACTGTGTTGAAGTGTGGAAAAAAGTCTTCTGGGAGAATCACTGAGAACGAGACTGAAAGGGTGGTAAGAGATACCGAGATCATGGTCTGTGAAGAAGTGTTGTATAATCCTGAACTTGAGACGGTGATATTTTATAACACTATCAAAGGGTGGAGCTGTCGAAATCAGCAAAAATCGGATAAAGTCATTTCAATTAATATCGAGCAAACTTGATTTTCTTTGTCTGAAATTATGCGTAGAGCACGCTACGGCGTGGAAGGGCGTATCCAGCCGCAACACTAGGCAATAACAGTTTTTACACTTTTGTATACATTCGCACCAACACACACATTTGTAAATAGTACACATTAATCGTAGTTGCAACACATAGTTATTTATGTCGAAATATAGTAGTGTTTATGTGTAATATTATAAGCTATATGCATATTAGTGATACATATGCTTCAGGTTAAAGGAAAGGTGTCATGTCTGATATCATATTAATCCCCTTTACATCAGCAGCTGTCTGGTACATTCGGCGAAGAGATCGCACATTGCATACTCTAGTTATTGATGTTGGGGAATAAACCTTTAATATGATGCTGACTGTAAGATGCTAATGGACTAGTTGTAATTGGAGTTTTGGCGGGAAGAACAGAGTGCATCCCCTGGAGAGATGACCCCCATCTTTGAATTCCTTAGATTCAACCAGCCTATGATCTGCAACCCCCTGGACCTTCCTGAAGCCTGGACCAATAGAAGCAAACCATACCATCTGCATTGTTTCACTGTATTTCTGTTTGCATATAAGCAGGAGCTTTTCCTCTAGTGTTCAGACATCTTGTCCACAGACTTCAGGACTGAATGACTGTTCACTGGATCCAGAGCACCTGCGATAAGTAACGGCTGTAATTATTATTATTTCACTTGAATTATTCTGCTACTTTTTGAGAATAAATATTTGTGCGTTGGAAACACAAATCGAGATTCGACAATCGTTATTAGATAGCGACAAAACATGCATAACAAGGCAAAGCTGTGTGCTTCTAACAGTAGTGCCTGTGTATTTGTCTAAAATGGTAAATATAATGTATCTTTATAATGTATGTATCAATGCCCCATGTTGGCCACACCCAAAACACAATGAGGTCACGCCTGTTCGGCACATGTTTTCTTTCCTGCTGGAACTGGGGTGGGCCAGTGTACCTTAAATGCCAGGGCTGATTTTTAGTCCCAGTCTGGCCCTGCCTGCAACCTGCAAACTTCTCACTGCTGTTCACCTGCAAGCTGCAAACTCCTCAGTGCTGTTCACCTGCAAGCTGGAACTCCTCTCCGCTATTCATCTGCACGCTGAACGAGTATCGTGAGTTGTTGCTAAACCTGTGCTTTATCTATTGGTTCACCTTTACGTCTGGCTGGCTAAGATTACTCTGCTGTTACCTGTTTACTGGACTGAAGGGGGTGCTTGGAGAGGGGGTGAGAGAGCCAAAGGGGAAGGGGGTGCTGGGAGTGGGGGTGAGAGAGCCAAAGGGGAAGGTGAAGGGAGTGCTGGGAGTGGGGGTGAGAGAGCCAAAGGGGAAGGGGGTGCTGGGAGTGGGGGTGAGAGTGCCAAAGGGGAAGGGGGTGCTGGGAGAGGGGGTGAGAGAGCCAAAGGGGAAGGGGGTGCTGGGAGAGGGGGTGAGAGCCAAAGGGGAAGGGGGTGCTGGAAGAGGGGGTGAGAGAGCCAAAGGGGAAGGGGGTGCTGGGAGAGGGGGTGAGAGAACCAGGGGGGAAGGGGGTGCTGGGAGAGGGGGTGAGAGAGAGCCAGGGGGGAAGGGGGTGTTGGGAGAGGGGGTGAGAGAGCCAGGGGGGAAGGGAGTGCTGGGAGAGGGGGTGAGAGAGCCAGGGGGTGCTGGGAGAGGGGTTAGGAGCCAGGGGGTAGGGGGCACTGGAAGAGGGGGTGAGAGAGCCAGGGGGTGCAGGAAGAGGGGTGAATGAAACAGGGGGTAGAGGGTGCAGGAAGATGTGTGAGTGCCAGGGGGGTAGACAGTGCAGAAAGATGTGTGAGAGCACTAGGGGAGAAGGTGGTGCAGGAAGACTTGTGAGAGAGCCAGGGGAGAAGGTGGTGCAGGGGGTCAAGTGACAGGGACAAAGGAGAATATGGTGCAGGGGCATAGGTAAAAGGAAGTGTAAAGGGAGAGACATCTTAAAAATGGAAATGTCAGGGATGCAGCCATCATAAAACACAAGTAATAATGAAGAATGGGAATGCACAGAGGGGACAAGTGTTAAAAAAACTAAAAAATCAAGCCTTCATACTCCATTCACTTATATATTTTCCATACCCCCACTTCTAAATTTGCGCTTCGACCACTGCCCTCTGTTCCTGTTCCCGACTGCCTGTGTGAGCTGACAGCTGCTGATCCCTTCTCGCCCAGCGCGCCCAGTAGGAGAAGAGAACACAGGATACCATAATCAGGTAAGTTCATATATTTTCTCGTGTGCAATGTGTTTTTAACAATCCTTTCATGAACTGGGGGCACTACTGTGTATCCAATGACGTTTAAAACACTATGTATTGCTCATTATTGCGTTGTAATGTTTCTTGCATATTTATCTGTACAGAGATTTTTAATTAAGAGGAAAAAACATTGCTTATCATAAAATTTATCTGTGATTGTGTCAATATATCTATTTTTGTTTGCATTGTAAATTGTGTATTAAGCTGCTTCTGGGACTCACACTCTCAGTATCTGATATGCTGTACCAACTTTATTGATTGAGTTTTTGTCTGGGCACTACTAATGGTTTGGGGGCACTACTATGGCATAATGTTATTTGGGGACACTATTGTGGCATAATATGACCTTGGGGCACTACGATGTGGCATAATATGAACTTCTGCCAAAGGCAAGTCTTTCATTGTTGAATATGATGGGAGCCCAAAGAAATTGCTGTATTGTGGCCCAAAATTCCTCTTGTCGGCCCTGCCTGTGAGTCAAGTGGGTAGACGTCTCCAGGTAAATAATCTAAATGTTTCCCATCTGTTTTCCATCAAACTGATGGATCACAACCAATTATCTCTCACCCACCTCCAATATTCCCCTTAATTTATATACTGTGTTATTTAAAATGAATAGAAAAGACGCATATCCAGTTACTAAAAAAAAGTTAGTAAAAAAAATATTAATTAATATTAATTAACTTTTAATGCGGTCGTGTGGGTTCAAATGATCATTCAATAGTTATGTTTTTTTTTAGATATATGTTAGAGTTTTATTTCATGTGGAATGAGTCATGAAAATTCTGCCATTACTATTTAATTGAAGGAAAAGGGTACCTGTTGACTATATGTGTGTAAGTATTCTGTTGTTGCTATTTTGTGGGAGATTTGAAAAAAGCAAAACATTGGTTTCCTACAGTGGCACCTGTATAATTGGTGGTATTGCTGTAGTATGGGGTGGCGTGGTGGCGGCAGTGTTGTAGTGTGTTTGGGGGTTAGTATTGTTAATAAGTAGGAGAGTGTATTGCTGTAATGTGGGGGGTGATTCCGGTTGCTGTAATGTGGGGGGTGATGCCGGTTGCTGTGATGTGGGGGGTGATGCCGGTTGCTGTGATGTGGGGGGTGATGCCGGTTGCTGTATTGTGGGGGGTGATGCCGGTTGCTGTACATCATAGTACATCATAGTACATCATATTGTACAGCACTAGCAATGCGCACTGCGCCACCATCAGTGTGCAACAATATTGTGCATGGAGCCCACAACACGTGGGCCTGTGTGCTTTAAATGCCAGGGCTGATTTTTAGTCCCAATCCGGCGCTGCTATGGGGCATATTCAATTAGGTTTCTGGTTCACGGTAACGCACGTTACTGCGGAACCTGCACAGTATTGGCGGTAATACGGTACCACAATAATGCAGATTTTCCTACGCAACCCTATGGAGTGCGCACAAAAATCCACGTTATTGAGATTCTGTGGATTGACTTCACGGACCGGAAACCTAATTGAATATGCCCCTAAATGGTGAGTATTATTGTTGGTGATATGAACAATTGAATTAGAGTGTAAACACAATTGCATACCTGTGTAGTAGTCGGATTGATAATGCTGAATCACTGAAGTCACATGGCACTAGGTCACAAACAGAAGACTAATTTCACTAAATGGACCAGGATCAGCATTAAATATGTTCAAGATGTCTGCAGTGGTTCTGCATTCCCAGACTTCAGCAACATAACACTCCAACTGGAGACATTGCTGTACACTTCGTATGAGTTGTTAGTAAATGGCGTATGCAGAGAACCTGTCCCTAATGTCACTCCCTCTTTAACCCGCACGGTTTTCCGGGCATGGAAGACTGTACTGAGGTTGTACTCCTCCTATCCAGTAATTCTCTCTCTTAACCTATAATCTTTTATTACTGAATTAAACGTTTCCTGATTTCATTTAATGGACTAGGAACAGTATTGTTGTTGCTCTTCTCTTGAGTGGTTTTGTATTCAAAGATGATGCTGCTTTTAATATTAAAAAACACACAGCTTAAACGCCAACACGTGTTTAGCTGTGCTTAAATGCTTAAATGTGCATTGGCATTTAAGCTGTGTGTTTTCCTTCCTTTATAATCTCGATTAGAGCACAAATCGATTACTACGCAGGACAACTCAGAGCAATTTAGTAGCGTATGCCCAAACCCCGAGAATTAGATATTCATAGGCAGATAGCAATTCACTCCCTGTCACGATCAGCATATAGGAAACCTCATATACTACAGCGTACAATTCATCCTATCAGTTAAAGCACAGGGAAGCCTAGATATTTTTCAGCTCTATATCCTGAGTATCAACAGATTTCCCTACAACTATATATTGTTCAATTATTTATTCTAAACAGAGCTTTAATACGGGAATATTATTTTTTACTCCTTATTTGCTGAAACTTTTTTTTTTTAAGATTGATTCACTACAAGTGCTGCAAGGAATTGAATATAGGATAATAAGGAATGACACACAGGGCTAGATTTACTAAGCTGCGGGTTTGAAAAAGTGGGGATGTTGCCTATAGCAACCAATCAGATTCTAGCTGTCATTTTGTATAAGGTACTAAATAAATGAAAGCTAGAATCTGATTGGTTGCTATAGGCAACATCCCCACTTCAATCCAGAGTGGTTACAGACCATCTGCAGGGAACTTCCTTTAAAGGCAAAGTGGGAGTGTCATCTGTTAATCAAGCCAGGACTGTGGGAGGAGTGTCACATATTAAAACCTGTACGGTGCATTTTTGCATGGCGACCAAAAGTGTATGCTTTACTTATTGTGATAGAACAATAAAGCATTGTTTTCAGCAAAAAAATTGTCCATTGAATGGTGCCGTGCAACAATATATATATTGTAGAACTTCTAACACCCCTTGTGATACTGACACTCAGCACACATCAGTCACAAGCAGCTTCTTTCTTTAAATCAATGGTGCTTTATTGTGCACATCACAACAAGCAGCAAACTTTTCATTGGGATGACACCAGTAAACAACCTCAAGTTGCATACACCTTCTTGTGACCTTAATGCAAGTCTACCACAGTCCATCTCTCTAACTACTGGCAGACTTGTTCAGCATCAGTCACCACGCACTAGTGCACATTTCAGGTTTATATACACATCCCCTCCCTGTGGAGGAAAGAATGTCTCGCCATACAATGGGCTAAAGAAGCTCTGCGCTATTATCTCCTAGGCAGAGACTTCACCTTAATAACAGACCATGTACAATTGAGGTGGATGCGGAACAACCGGGAGTTAAATGCCAAGGTAACCAGCTGGTTCTTGGCACTGCAATCTTTTAAGTTCTCAGTAGAACATAGACCCGGGATTCTCCATAAAAATGCAGATGCGTTGTCACGAAAGTTTGCACTCCACATCGGTTGACAATAAGGATGAGATAGTGACTTTACAGCATATCACTTTCTAATAAGATTACTATGATAAGGCATTATCTTAAAGACTACTAATTTGCTACACGTTTCCATACTCAGTGACCCCCGTGTAATTCAGATCCTTTATTGAAAGTGACTGATTTAATATTATGTCCCTATATTAAAATGATTGAAATTAACAAGATCTAGAATTATTCATACACTTTATTGATTCAGCAGTAGAGAGATTCACAATATAATAGAATTATTGTTGATTATAATAATAACAGAAATTAGTGGATTAAACAACACAACACAGTGAGGCATGGCAGTTGATTTGCCATTTTAGTATTATCTTTATTATTTTGTTCACTTTATTTATTTTCTTTTTCTTTTTTATTTCGTTACTAGTGGTACTATGGTATCATATTAGGGATAAATATCGAATGCTTTAAAATGAAACTATAAAATGTATGTTTTAATATAAATCTACAATCACGAGTGCCCTTACATTACATGTTTTCCTCTTCAGCATCCTTGTTCTCTATTCAGATCAGAATTACATGTGAGAGGTCCACCGCCCCGGTTATGAGATAATTATATGAGTGATTAATATTGACTGGGTTGGGATCACCTAGTGCGTTGGTATTAACACTTTTCTCGCTATTATCACTTAGGCAGAGACTTCACCTTAATAACAGACCATGCAAAATTGCGGTGGATGCAGAACAACCGGGAGTTAAATGGTTCTTGGCACTGAAATCTTTTAAGTTCTCAGTAGAACATAGACCCGGAATTCTGCATAAAAATGCAGAAGCGTTCTCACGAAAGTTTGCGCTCCTCGCGAAGTCCGCGTCCCCCTACTTGGAGATGCTAGGGGGAGGGATATGTAACAAAGGGAGCTGGCAAAATGCAGAGAAAACATACAAGCAGCAATGCACCTAGTTTAAAGATAAAGACTTATGTGTGATAAATAATAGTGTAAAGTTTGGTTTAACTTACATAGTTTGAAATGTTCTTCCCCACAACGAACAGACAGGATGTGTCAGGGCAAACAGAACCACTGATGGGAGTTTCCTCTTAAAGGGGAGGTGGGTGTGTCACCTGCCCATCAAGCTAGGGCTGTGGGAGGAGTGTCATGTAATAAACCTTGCTTGTTTCATAGTTCAGGGAGACCAACGCTGTGGAAGCTGGCTGATCTTTAGAGAGCTGGTCTTTGTCTAGCTAGTGATTAGAGTCTCAAGAAACAGTGTCAAATCTGTATGGCATCAAATACATTTACCATCCTGACATTAAAACTGCATAAAAGGAAGAAGTTGTTAGCGTGTGTTTTAGCAGTATCGGCTTTTGCCACAATATATATACTGTATGTATGTACAGGGCCGCCGAGAGGGGGGGAGCGGGTACATTTTACCCGGGCCCGGCCATGCCAGGGGGCCCGGACCGGGCCCTCTCCGCTAATTTAATTTTTTTTTTTATTTATTTTTATTTTCTTTTTTGCGATGCACCTAGTTTAAAGATAAAGACTTATGTGTGATAAATAATAGTGTAAAGTTTGGTTTAACTTACATAGTTTGAAATGTACTTCCCCGCAACGAACAGACAGGATGTGTCAGGGCAAACAGAATCACTGATGGGAGTTTCCTCTTAAAGGGGAGGTGGGTGTGTCACCTGCCCATCAAGCTAGGGCTGTGGGAGGAGTGTCATGTAATAAACCTTGCTTGTTTCATAGTTCAGGGAGACCAACGCTGTGGAAGCTGGCTGGGGGGTATTCGTTGGTGGGGGGAGCTGGAAGAAAAAAAAACAAAAACGATACTCACGTGATCGCGCGGCGCCATGTCCCTCCTCTCCTCTTCTCCACCATTCACACTGACTGCCGGGCGTGACGTCATCAAGTCACGCTTGTCAGTCAGTGAGGAGCGCCGCAGCCAGCATGAAGAAAGAAGACAGAAGAGGAGACAGAAGAGAAGAAAAGAAAGGAAAGAAGTTGACAAAAGGTAAGTAAAGAAACGGAGAGGCAAGGGGAGGAAAACAGAGAGGGACAGTACTATAAAGAAAGGGGAGAGAGAAACAGAGAAGGAAAAAAAGCAGAGAGCCACAGAGGAATAAAAAAAAAAGTGGGAAAGAGGAACAGAGGAGAAAAAAAAGGAGAGAGGAACAGAGGAGAAAAAAAGGTGGGAAAGAGGAACAGTGGAGGAAAAAAAAGTGGGAAAGAGGAACAGAGGAGGAAAAAAAAGTGGGAGAGAGGAACAGAGGAGAAAAAAAAGTGGGAAAGAGGAACAGAGGAGGAAAAAAAAGTGGGAAAGAGGAACAGAGGAGGAAAAAAGTGGGAAAGAGGAACAGAGGAGGAAAAAAAGTGGGAGAGAGGAACAGAGGAGAAAAAAAGTGGGAAAGAGGAACAAAGGAGGAAAAAAAGTCAGAAAGAGGAACAGTGGAGGAAAAAAAAGTGGGAAAGAGGAACAGAGGAGGAAAAAAAGTGGGAGAGAGGAACAGAGGAGAAAAAAAAGTGGGAAAGAGGAACAGAGGAGGAAAAAAAGGTTTGGGGGCTATTGAATGTTGGGGTGAGTTTAGGGAGAATGAGGTCTATTTATTAAATGTGACTATGAATTATTTAATGGCAGTGATGGTTGCAAGAAATAGGTACTGCTGGGGCTGTTTGCAGGAAGGGAAATAGGTTTATTTATTAAATGTGAATAGTATTATTTTAATGTTGGGGCTGGAGGAAGGCCTAATTATTAATCGTGAGTGCTATTGATTTCACGCCGAGGCTGGCTGTAATTTTCTAAATGTAGCCATTTTTTTTAAAAATAGGTCCTTCAACATTCCTGGATCCGGACAAGCCACAACTAAAGAAACCAGCAGCTACAGGTGGAGAAAGTGAGAAGAACAGGTAGGAGAGAGCAGCACAGTGTGTGAAATGTTGTGATTCTAGTAGGGACAATGGCAATTTTTGGTGAATGTTGTGCCCAATGTAAGGTGTGGGCCAGTGGTGTCCAACTTTTTAGCTTCCCTGGGCCACATTGGAAGACGACGAGTTCGTTTGGGCCGCACATAAGATACACTAACAATAACGATAGCTGATCATCCAAAAACCATAGAAAATATAGTTAACATATATATATGGAAAAAAAAGTGATATATATTGATATATATATATATATATATATATATATATATATATATATATATTAGAGATGAGCGCACTCGGATTTCTGAATTCCGAGCCCACCCGAACGTTGCGGATCCGAGCCGGATCCGAGACAGATCCGGGTATTCCCGCCTATTGCAAAACTGAAACCGAGGCTCTGAGTCATAATCCCGGTGTCGGATCTCGCGATACTCGGATCCTATAAATTCCCTGCTAGTCGCCGCCATCTTCACTCGGGCATTGATCAGGGTAGAGGGAGGATGTGTTAGGTGGTCCTCTGTCCTGCTATATCTCGTGCTGTTCAGTTCTGTGCTGTGCTGTGCTGTGCTCTGTGTTCTGCTCAGTCCAGTGGTGCTGTGTCCTGTGCTCTGTCCTTCTGAGTTCAGTGGTGCTGCTGGGTACTGTGCTGTGTCCTGTTCAGTCCAGTGGTGCTGTGTCCTGTGCTCTGTCCTTCTGAGTTCAGTGGTGCTGCTGGGTCCTGTGCTGTGTCCTGTTCAGTCCAGTGGTGCTGTGTCCTGTGCTCTGTCCTTCCAAGGGCATTGTTATTTCCCCATTATTCCCAAATTATAAAAAATTTCAATAAAAGTTCTAAAAAAATTTACAAAAAAAGTAATTATAAAAAAAAAAAAAAAAAATATCCCTAAACAATCCTGCAGTATAAGTCCATTGGTACTGCTATATTACAAAGTTCACTGATTCAGCAGTATAAGTCTAGTGGTACTGCTATATTACAAAGTTCACTGATTTTCAAGTATAAGTCCATTGGTACTGCAATATTACAAAGTTCACTCATTCTGCAGTATAAGTCCAGTGGTACTGCAATATTACAAAGTTCACACATTCTGCAGTATAAGTCCAGTGGTACTGCAATATTACAAAGTTCACTCATTCTGCAGTATAAGTCCATTGGTACTGCAATATTACAAAGTTCACTGATTTTGCAGTATAAGTCCATTGGTACTGCAATATTACAAAGTTCACTCATTCTGTAGTATAAGTCCAGTGGTACTGCAATATTACAAAGTTCACTGATTCAGCAGTATAAGTCCATTGTTGTTACTGCTATATTACAAATGTCACTGATTCTGCAGTATAAGTCCAGTGGTACTGCTGTATTTCTCCAGTCCAGTGGTACTCTCCTGTGCCGCATATAATTTTTAAAGGCTTTGCCAAGTGTGTGGCTTAGGGGTACACTCTCTTGTGCTACATATAATGCAGAACAAAAATTTGGAGGATAAAGTAGGGAAAGATCAAGACCCACTTCCTCCTAATGCTGAAGCTGCTGTCACTAGTCATGACATAGATGATGAAATGCCATCAACGTCGTCTGGCAAGCCCGATGCCCAATCTCCTAGTACAGGGCATGTAAAATCCAAAAAGCCCAAGTTCAGTAAAAGTAGCAAAAAGAGAAACTTAAAATCATCTGAGGAGAAACGTAAAGTTGCCAATATGCCATTTACGACACGCAGTGGCAAGGAACGGATTAGGCCCTGGCCCATGTTCATGACTAGTGGTTCAGCTTCACCCAAGGAACTAAGCCCTCCTCCCCCCCCTACAAAAAATTTAAGAGAGTTATGCTGTCAGCAACAACACAGCAAACAACTCTGCCTTCTAAAGAGAAATTATCACAAATCCCCAAGGCGAGTCCAAGGGTGTTGGTGGTTGCGAAGCCTGACCTTACCATCACTGTACGGGAAGAGGTGGCTCCTTCCACCATTTGCAGCACGCCCTCTGCATATGCTGGAAGGATCACCCACAGTCCAGTTAAAGATTTGGCTAATGAAGGTGTGAATGTTGTACACCGGGAGGAGGATATTGATGTAGCTGGCGCTGAGGAGGATGTTGATGATTATGATGCAGACAGATACCAAATTGCCTTTCTCAATTTCTATTTATATTCTAGATTATATATAACGGCTGAATAGTTTTCTATTTTACTCTGTCAGACGCCGTCCCGCACTCTTACCTGATGCCGGGACGGACGTCTTCTTGATCCCCGCTCGTCCCGTTGCTAGGCAACGGGACGTCACTTCCGGCCACAGGAGCCCAGGCGCATGCGCCCGAACATCGCGTCTCGTTGCTAGGCAACGGAGACGCTTGCCAGCAGTTCCTGTCGGCGGTCAGATCAGCTGACCTCCGAGCTCCACTCCACCAATGACAGGGGTGGCGCCTCTATTTAAACTAGACTCTGGCATCACTAGGGTGCCAGAGTATCTAGTCTCCTTACCTGTCTCTAGGCTCCCCTGTTATATATATATATATCTCCTGCCCGCCTCCTCCGGATTGACCTTTGCCTGTTTTGACGATTCTTTGGATTCTCCCTGGTTCCTGTTCCTTATCCTGGTTCTGACTCTCGGTTTCCTGACTACCCTCCTGCCTCATCCTCCTGTACCTCGTTGCCTGCACGGATTTGACCTTGGACTGTTCACGTGACCTCGCTGGTGGCTACCTGGGAGAACCGCGACCGACACGTCTCAGCAGCTAAGCCCATAACTCCTTGCGGGGTTCCCTGGTGAAAACCTGGGGCGTGGATAGACTCCGCGCCTCCTTACGTAGCAGCGCTAATACCAGCAGGTAAGGCCATCCAATTACTTTGCTTGTGACATACTCCTAGTGGAGAGGGGATCTGATGCAGACAGATACCAAACTGCCTTTGTCCATTTCTTTGTATATTTGAATTTCTAGTTCTACAGTCTATGCAGGCTGCTTTTTTATATTCAACCACAAGTGTAGAGCAGTCTGTGCAGCCTGCTTTTTTTTATCTTCAAAGTATTTACAAGCCTTGCAATCTAAATTAACAAGAGGTAGTGACGTGCTAGAACTCCACCCTCTATATGCTGCAGAGGATGG
This sequence comes from Mixophyes fleayi, assembly GCF_038048845.1. Lineage (NCBI taxonomy): Eukaryota > Metazoa > Chordata > Amphibia > Anura > Limnodynastidae > Mixophyes > Mixophyes fleayi. The sequence goes on along the minus strand of NC_134403.1, from coordinate 248,998,069 downwards.
AGGAGCATCAAAAGGCCATTCAAGCCTACACAGCCACCTACGACATAGGAAAAGGAGTGGGGATGCGCCTGAGTCAAGCGCACTGGAGAATGATTTCCGTGTTGTGCAAGGTTCTGCAGCCATTTGAACTTGCCACACGAGAAGTCAGTTCCGACACTGCCAGCTGGTACACCATTGCGATTCCACCAAGCATGTAGCTCTTGTGGATGAAGCCCTTCCTACGCTTTGCCAGGATCCGAGGGTGGTCAGTCTTTTAAAGTCAGTGGAATACATTCTGGCCACTGTTCTAAATACTCGGTTTAAAGCGTATGTTGTGTCTCTGTTTCCGGCGGACACAAGTCTACAGCGGTGCAGAGACCTGCTGGTCAGGAGATTGTCCTCTGAAGAGGACCGTGACATGCCACCAGCTCCACCTTCATTTTCATCACTGTTTGTGCAGTTCCAAAAAAGAGGAACTGCCATTTCTATTGCTACCTTCTTTCTTTCTCTATTTAAAAAAAAATAAATAACTACCATTTCTAGTACTACCTTCTTTCTTTCTCTATTTAAAAAAAAAAACAAACTGTCATTTCTATTACAACGTTAATTGTTTGTGCAGTCACAAAAAAGAGGAACTGCGCCCTTAACTGCTATGTTGGTTTTAGACGTCCATCCGGTGTCCGCCATCTGTGCACTGGAATTCAGACCAGTTGAGGGTTTTATTATTATATTGTGGCCCCAGTATCAAATTGGGTACCGGGGCCACTCCACTACGCAGTCCAGATACTTGTTTGGTGGAATTCAGAACAATTGGTTTTTTTTTATTATATTGTGGGGACCACTCCACTACGCAGTCCAGATACTTTTTTGGTGGAATTCAGACCAGTTGAGGTTTTTTTTTATTATATTGTGGGGACCACTACACTACGCAGTCCAGATACTTTTTTGGTGGAATTCAGACCAGTTGAGGGTTTTTTTATTATATTGTGGGGACCACTACACTACGCAGTCCAGATACTTTTTTGGTGGAATTCAGACCAGTTGAGGATTTTTTTATTATATTGTGGGGACCACTCCACTACGCAGTCCAGATACTTTTTTGGTGGAATTCAGAGCAGTTGAGGGATTTTTTATTATATTGTGGGGACCACTCCACTACGCAGTCCAGATACTTGTTTGGTGGAATTCAGAACAATTGGTTTTTTTTTATTATATTGTGGGGACCACTCCACTACGCAGTCCAGATACTTTTTTGGTGGAATTCAGACCAGTTTAGGGTTTTTTTATATTGTGGGGACCACTCCACTACGCAGTCCAGATTCTTTTTTGGTGGAATTCAGAACAATTGTTTTTTTTTTATTATATTGTGGGGACCACTCCACTACGCAGTCCAGATACTTTTTTGGTGGAATTAAGACCAGTTGTGGGTGATATATTGTGGCCCCGGTACCAAATTGGGTACCAGGACCACTCCCCTATGCAGTCCAGAAAGCTACCTCTGTGAAACGTTTTGGACTAAAAACAATATTGTGAGGTGTGAGGGTGTTCAGAATAGACTGGAAATTAGTGGAAATGATTGCTATTGAATGTTATTGAGGTTAATAATAGCGTAGGAGTGAAAATAATTCCAAAAACTTGATTTTGGAACTTTTTATGCTTTTTTCAAAATAAATCCGAATCCAAAACCTTAAATCCGAACCAAAACCTTTCGACAGGTGTTTTGCGAAACAAATCTGAACCCAAAACATCAAGCAAATCCGAACCCAAAACACAAAACACGAGACACCAAAAGTGGCCGGTGCACATCTCTAATATATATATATATCACTTTTTTTTCAAATCAAATCCCCCTATACTTACCTTTCAATCGCCCTGTTCAAAAAATCCTCTCTAGTTATTATACTATAATCACTTTTTGTATTGTTTTGATGCAATATCAATGAAGTGCATTTAAGCCTGGCATTGTATATCAGGGTGCCCTGACCAGGCCTGCGGTATCTGACATATACATCACTGTGGCCCCAAATTGTGACCTGTTTTGCTAATTACACCACTGTTAGTTAAGGGATAACAACTTATAATAGGCCAAAGAGAATAATATATAATGCCCCATTAATATTACAAGTAGAAGTATGTAGCAGGGAGATAAGGTTCATGATGCTCCAGGACCAGGTGACTTTTATTCACTGGTCAGCGTCCCTTGAAATAATAAAAAAAATCCCCCTTAACTTACCTTTTAATCGGCTTGTTCTCCTGTCCTCTTCTCTTCTTTTCTCCAATTCTGTGCTGCTGATTGTTCTTCTCGCGCGGGTGACTCCTCTGTGATGCGCTCCGCAATGGATGTTGGGCGTGATGACATCACACCCGACATTCACTGCGAGCACCGCACGAAGGAGGAGACAAGGGAGGGAGCCGGAGTACCAGCTGACGTGACCGCATGACCGCAAGGTTAGTATTTTCTTTTCTTTTTTTTTGCAGGATTTTTTTTTTTCCATTAACAGTGCTGCCCCCTTGCCACAACCAAAACTCCTTCTGGGCCGCATGCGGCCCACGGGCCGCGGGTTGGACAACCCTGGTGTAGGCCAAGACTGAACTGTTTGTGTACACACTGCATTCTTTGTATACTACACTGTGGTGGTAGATGTCCTGAAAGTTAGGAGTGCTTGAACATATGTGACGCTCCGGCGAATTGAGAGTCTAGTGATTTTGATGCTAGCCACGCCCCAATGGCGCATTTGCCATGCCCCCAAATGCATGACCACACCTCCGAAAAATTTTGCTCCGCCGTTAGACTAGCCACGCCCCAATGGCGCATTGCCACGCCCCTGAATGTATTACTACACACTAAAAAAAATTGCGCCGCCGTTAGGGGCTTACTCGACTATGAGGGGGGGCCCCATGAATTTGTTGTACCCGGGCCCTGAATTCCTCTTGGCAGCCCTATGTATGTAATATATACACAAATTCTTATGAAATGACACTCAAGGAATTTAAAACAGATAATGATCTCCAGCAAAAAGGTGTGTATTCCTGTTAACTCCAATGTTTCAATTACATATTATTATATTATACTGAGGAAAGTTATGAATATGTAAGTGATACGTTGAAGTTATCTGGAATAAACTGCCTTTTGCTGGAGATCATTATCTGTTTTACATTCCTTTAGTGTCACTTCATATGGATTTGTTTACAACTCTTCTGATGATTACAATGAAGTGTAGAGGACGGCAGCAAGATTAAATACATATGATATTATGAGAGTGCCTGGCTTCTGGACATAGATGTATATATATGCTACTGTGCCTGTTCCTAGTTCCTTAGGAGTTAACATTGCCTCACTCATTATCCCATGCACCTGGGTGTGTTCCATATATACCTGTCACTCCCAGCACACATTGCTGGTTATTGTTGTCATATCCTGATGTCACATCCTGTTATTACTTGTTCCTGCCTTCTGATATGCTTCTGGTTACTTGCTGCTTGGGATTTGTTCATATTACCTCCTGCTTTCTGCATCAGCTTTGCACATGGTATTTACTACAAACTTGATTACCTGCTATTTGTACATTTCTGCAAATAAACACAGAGTATAACCAGCCCAAAGAAAAAACAGCTTAGGAGTCGTGTGGAAGATATTTTCTGGGACCTTTTTCTGCAATTCTTTTTTCATTTGTTTTTGCAACATGTCTTACAGATGGACATTATTTTGCTACGTTCTCAGCTTGCTAGATTTTCCGCTTTACTTGTGGACCCTCTCAAGAGACTGTCTGATTATGTCTCTCCTAATACAGAAGCTGCTGGTCTGTCTCAATCCAACTTTACTGCTGCTGAAGCTGTGCAAACAGTACCTCCTAATTGTGCTTCTACCAATTTGCTGTTTAGTAAGAACTATGGGGTAACTAATTCCCAGTTCACAGGTGGTCCACGCCCCCATCTGACCGAAGAGGAGCGACGGCGCAGAATAACAAACAAGTTGTGTCTCTACTGTGCCAGCAATGCACACTTCTTACAGAACTGTCCTATCCGTAGACCACGACATCCTATGCAGCAGCCTTCAGTGTGCTCCTCTCCAGACCCTGGATTTGTCTGCACTTCACCTTCTGTTGCTATATTACAACCTGATCTGTTCCCTGGGATGGAGCCTAATCCGCCAGTTGCCACCTGTCCTGTGGTGCCAGCTCCAGTTGCCACCTGTCCTGTGGTGCCAGCTACAGTTGCCACCTGTCCTGTGGTGCCAGCTACAGTTGCCACCTGTCCTGTGGTGCCAGCTCCAGTTGCCACCTGTCCTGTGGTGCCTGCTCCAGTTGCCACCTGTCCTGTGGTGCCAGCTCCAGCCGCCTGTCCTGAGGCGCCATCTCCAGCCGCCTGTCCTGAGGCGCCAGCTCCAGCCGCCTGTCCTGAGGCGCCAGCTCCAGCCGCCTGACCTGAGGCGCCAGCTCCAGCCGCCTGACCTGAGGCGCCAGCTCCAGCTCCAGCTGCCTGTCCTGAGGCGCCAACAACCTCTGTCTCCTGTTCCGAGGTGCCAGCCTCTGTCTCCTGTTCCGAGGTGCCAGCCTCTGTCTCCTGTTCCGAGGTGCCAGCCTCTGTCTCCTGTTCCGAGGTACCAGCCTCTGTCTCCTGTTCCGAGGTGCCAGCCTCTGTCTCCTGTTCCGAGGTGCCAGCCTCTGCCTCCAGCCCTGAGGTGCCAGTCTCTGCCTCCAGCCCTGATGTGCCAGCCTCTGCCTCCAGCCCTGATGTGCCAGCCTCTGTCTCCAGCCCTGATGTGCCAGCCTCTGCCTCCAGCTCTGAGGTGTCATCATCTGCCTCCAGCTTGGAGTCTGCTGCCACTGTGTCCGGTCCTGAGTCTGCAGCCACTGTGTCCGGTCCTGAGTCTGCAGCCACTGTGTCCGGTCCTGAGTCTGCAGCCACTGTGTCCGGTCCTGAGTCTGCAGCCACTGTGTCCGGTCCTGAGTCTGCTGCCACTGTGTCCGGTCTCTCTTCCTGACCTATAGCCTGCTCCACAGTGGGCGCTGCCCTTAAAGCCTGCTCCAGAGGGGGCGCTGCCCTTAAAGCCTGCTCCAGAGGGGGTCCTGTCCCTCCAGTCTGCTCCAGAAGAGTTGCCTGTCTATGCGGTTCAGCCCAAGTTGCCTGTCTATGCGGTTCAGCCCGAGTTGCCTGTCTATGTGGTTCAGCCCGAGTTGCCTGTCTATGTGGTTCAGCCTGAGTTGCCTGTCCATGCGGTTCAGCCCGAGTTGCTTGTCTATGCGGTACAGCCCGAGTTGCCTGTCCATGCGGTTCAGCCCGAGTTGCCTGTCCATGCGGTTCAGCCCCAGTTGCCTGTCTATACGGTTCAGCCCGAGTTGCCTGTCCATGCGGTTCAGCCCGAGTTGCCATTCTATGCAGTTCAGCCCGAGTTACCACTTGGTGCTGTCTGCTCTGAGGCTTCTCACAGCGCTGTCCGCTCCGAGGCTTCTCACAGCACTGTCCGCTCCGAGGCTTCTCACAGCGCTGTCCCCTCTGGGCTTCTCACAGCGCTGTCCCCTCCGTGGCTTCTCACAGCGCTGTCCCCTCCATGGCTTCTCACAGCGCTGTCCGCTCCGAGGCTTCTCACAGCGCTGTCCGCTCCGAGGCTTCTCACAGCGCTGTCCCCTCTGTGGCTTCTCACAGCGCTGTCTCCTCCGTGGCTTCTCACAGCGCTGTCCCCTCCATGGCTTCTCACAGCGCTGTCCCCTCCGTGGCTTCTCACAGCGCTGTCCCCTCCGTGGCTTCTCACAGCGCTGTCCCCTCCGTGGCTTCTCACAGCGCTGTCCCCTCCGTGGCTTCTCACAGTGCTGTCCCCTCCGAGGCTGCTGCCCAGTCCGGGCCTGCTGCCAAGTCTGCCGCCCAGTCCGGGCCTGCTGCCAAGTCTGCCGCCCAGTCCGGGCCTGCTGCCAAGTCTGCCGCCCAGTCCAGGCCTGCTGCCAAGTCTGCCGCCCATTCCAGGCCCTCCTGCCAAGTCTGCCGCCCAGTCCGGGCCTGCTGCCAAGTCTGCCGCCAAGTCCGGGCCTGCTGCCAAGTCGTCTGCCAAGTCCGAACCGTCTGTTAACAAGGGTGCCAAGTCTGAACCGTCACCTTTCTTTGAGGGGCATCCTTCCCAATTTAATGCCCTTCTGAGGTTTTTTGCTTCACAGATTCCCTCTGTACCAAACCTTGTTAGTAGCCCTAAGAGACAGGTACTATTCCTAATATCCCATTTTAGGGGAGAGGCTTTAGAATGGGCAAACCCATTTATTGAGACGGATCATCCCATCTTGTCAGACTTACAATCCTTTACTGAGGCAGTAATCAGCAAGTTTGTAACACCTCCCGCTATGCCATCTTGCGGGGCCTCTGCATTGTCAGCAATACCACCTATCTCTCCTAGCCAAGAGATACCATTGTGCTCCTCCCAGTTGGCTCAGGTCCCAATCCCAAGGAAGTCCCGTAAGAGGGGAGGATGTAAAAAGAAAGGAGGTTCTGCAGTGCTTCAGCTTCTGGCATGGTCTCCTTTGCCTCTCCGCCCATGGACGAGCATTTTTCTGCCGGGCCCCCAATTCTGGACTATGATTCTGATGAATTCAGACATTTTTGGTAATTGGGCGTCTAGAATCCGCCCTTAAGGGAGGGGGTACTGTCACAATCTGCCTGCAGCATACTGCTTTGTCTGGCAGCTCCTAACCTGGACTATCAGACTTTACTATTTGTGTTCATTTTGTGTGTTGCAGCAGTACCTCTGATCTCCAGAGGCCTTCTGATATGCTTCTGGTTACTTGCTGCTTGGGATTTGTTCATATTACCTCCTGCTTCCTGCATCAGCTTTGCACATGGTATTTACTACAAACTTGATTACCTGCTATTTGTACATTTCTGCAAATAAACACAGAGTGTTTTCACCATATTCGTGCCTCCTAGCTGTATTCCTGTATGTAACCGTGAGAGCAACGATTGCTCCACCTGTTTCTTGGATAAGTGAGCTAATTCTACAGATAATACATGGCAACGATCGCTCCACCTGTTTCTAGGATAAGTGAGGTAATTCTACAGCTAATACATGGCAACGATCGCTCCACCTGTTTCTTGGATAACTGAGGTAATTCTTGGCAACAAGCGCTGACCCTCCAGGATGCGTGCTTTTATCAGACACACACCAATCCAGGGTGCCAGACAATGCACTAAAAAGAGCCATTGAAATTCCGAGCAAAATGCCAGTTCATCAGTGAGCTTCAAATCAGCACCAATTCCCACAAAATTATAATCTAGTTATGTACCTTTCTTGTAAGGTGTAGATTACAAACACAACAAAACACGTGTGGGAGAATATGGCCTCTAAGAGGCTGACTACTAGACACAAAGACATTGCATGGATGGCTATCCAGGGATGTCTGCCTCTCAGGACATTCTTGCACTCCAGGAATTTGCACTGGCACTTTTGGATGCCTTGGAACATAAGGACAGTGTGCCCAGAACTTGCCTTTCATACCATTCGGTATTTTATGGATTATTTCCTGGGACCCACATCATTGGGGCAATCCAGGAGGCCGGGAGCCTAATGAACTGCTTTAAGGACACTATTTGGCTTGTCAGGAATCGCCTCATCTTGAAAAGAGAGAAGATGACCATCCAGGACTGTCGCAGGCTGATCCACAGCCTACTAAGAAACTATAGCACCAATGACAGTCCCAAAGAAGAGGAAGATGATTAATTTTCTGTCTCCCTCTTCTCCTTCTCCCCTATGTGTCTGTTTATTCAATATAACACTGTTGAATTTGTATGCAAATTCAGAAGACAAGCCTGCTTGTCTTCCTATTCATCAGTGACTCTTAGCAATGGAGAACTCGTCTTTGGGTGTATAGTAGACCCTACACTTATTAGTGCAAATTAAGAAAAAAAAGCCTGCAAGGACATGTAGATTACTAATTCATAAATTACCAAATGGCCAATGCAGCTCTTCTATAAGGGTGTATAGCAGACCCTACACTTTGTAGTGCAAATTCAGAAAAAAAGAGTGCAATGACTGGTATATTAGGATTTCAGCACTGATAAATTTAGCTCTTTTGTAAGGGTGTATATCAGACCCTACACTTTGTAGTGCAAATTCAGAAAAAAAACAGTGCAATGACTGGTATATTTACTATATTAGGATTTCAACAATGAGCAATGCAGTTCTTCTATAAGGGTGTATATCAGACCCTACACTTAGGGCTAGATTTACTAAGCTGCGGGTTTGAAAACTGGGGATGTTGCCTATAGCAACCAATCAGATTCTAGCTTTCATTTATTTAGTACCTTCTACAAAATGACAGCTAGAATCTGATTGCTTGCTATAGGCAACATCCCAACTTTTTCAAACCCGCAGCTTAGTAAATCTAGCCCTTAGTAGTGGAAATTCAGAAAAAAACAGTTCAATGGCTGGTATATTTACTATATTAGGATTTCAGCAATGGAGCTTTCTCTAACACTGCTACCACCAAGTATTTCCATTCTATCAATTTGTCTGCTCTATACTCTGACCAAATCATTCTCTGTACCTCTCTCAAATAGCGCTAGATTGCCGTGGAGGCGGGTATTTATTGATTACAAAACTCGCGAGATCTGAGATCCGAGATCCGACGATGTCACAATGACGTTTTGCCTCTTTTTGGTATCCGAATAGGCGCGATAGTACCGAGCCGACTCGGTACTATCCCAAAGTTCGGGTGGGTTCAATTTTAAGGAAACTGAGCCCGCTCATCTCTACTTCTCAAGGACAATGATGACTTCTTCAGAGCTACTGACAGAGAGAGGTCTAGTCTCAGTGAGGACACGTTAATGAAAAGGAAAGCACCACTTTCACTTAAATGCATTTTCCTGTAGAATTGTAATAGCCTCCTGTAACTCTCTCCTTTTTTGAACAGTAACTGGAGCCAGATCATTGTAGATTTGGTTAGCATACTTTTTTCTTTTATGTTAAAAGCAGTGCATTCTAACATTGCTATCCCGTTCTCTTGGATTTAGAGCCTTGTGAGCTCTGTCCATATAGATCAGAGTAAGTAACCTCAGTCATAATAGTTAGGACTTGGAGAGCAATGCAGTCTCAGAGGTGTAGGGTGAGATTGAGATCCTTGTCGTCCTTTTAAAAATGATGCTTGCATCAGAAAGTCCAGACTTTCTTTTCCAGCTTGTGTTATGTTATGGTCCACTGATGGAGGGCAAATTAACACGATCAGGCACAAGGGCCTGACATATAGTGCTTAGGTTGGGAGTAACATAGAGTTAGGCCCAAAGCCCCACACTTGTTCGGATGAATAACACTTTACATAGAGAATATACAATCTAGATGTGCCAAAGTACTCTTGCACAGGTATCCATGCCAATATTCAGGGTCCTGGAGATAGGGTTGTTGATTAACAGGGGAACATAGGTTATAGGCCCTTCTGAGCAAAGTTTGTTAGAGAAACCCGACAACAGTGGCAAACTCTGGGTGACCAAAGTGAGTGCAAGTGAGTGGCTTCCAAGTAATAGTCACAGTTCTTTAGCTCTGGGTGTCCAGGGGTCTGAGGAAAACTGGGCCCCAGAAACACTAGCCACTGACCTGATTTTCTGTTGGTGTGAGATATCTGTGTTAGGCTGCACAGAACTTTGAGTGGACCAGGAGAAAGGAGGTCTCAGATCAGTCTGGAGGGTAAGTATATGTCTAGCAGATCGAAGGTGGGAATCCAGTACAGGGCAGGCCCAAGTGTGATTAGAAAAAAAGTCAATCTTGGGGTAAGTCCCCTACAGGCCATAGGAGTGAAAAGTAGCCAGGCAAGGAGAACTCCAGCTACAGTTGTCTGCTAGGCCGCAGCCATGAACAAGAATCAGGGGTGAATCAGGGCTGAAGTTGTATAAAGACATAGGAGGCACAGCAGCAAATATTGGCTGGACGCCCAAATGTAGCAACAAGGCCAAATTAAGGGGGAGTGATGTCAGGCCATATGCAGTGAAATTATAGGTGCAAATAACCTCAATATTAGTTACAGGCCTGCGGCCTGCACAGTGTTGTACAGGAGATGCTTACACATTATATTAATATCTCCCCTTCCCTTCCATCACACATTATATTAAAATACCCCCCTTCTCTCACACATTAACATACCCCTTTCCCTTCCCTCACACATTATATTAGCATAATACCATCCCTTCCCTCACACATTATATTAACATACCCCCCATTCTCTCACACATTTAAAAAAACCTTCCCTAACATATTATATTAACATAATCACCTCCCTTCCCTCACACATTATATTAACATATCATATTACAACTTACCTTGTTCCATCAGCGCTGTATTGTAGAGTCAGACTTTTCTGTCTGCCCCTCTTGCTGCTCTGCACACATGGGTTGGCACCTGTCATGTGGTGAGCGTCCCATTTGACATCTTCTCTTACTGGGCTAGTAGGAGCCCACACATAGGAGACGGGAGGGAGAGATTATTAGATCCACCGCCACTAGAAGGAAGGTGGCTGGTCCCAGAGGAGGGGTTAGCCACCAACTAACACATTGTGTCCCCACTGGCACCTGGTTCGTGGGGTATCCTCTTAATCTGGCTTTAGTAGAGGTGCATTGTACCCTGTGCCGTTTCCAATACTACATTCTTATACACTATATTCTTTCAAATATCATACTCTCTTACTCCACCCCTCTCACTTAATGTATTTGTTAGTGTGCTTTTATATAAGGGGGTGTGCATAGGTCTAGGGTATCAGTGGTGGTTGGTGAAGGGGGATCAATTAGAAGACCCTCAGATGGCTATATCTACTCCTGCTCCTTTCAGTTTTTTAACAGTCAGTTAGACTTAAAAAAAAATATTTTTCAATGTAATAAAGACTCCACAGTATTTCTAATTGTATGGCTATGGAACGTTTAACAACATACCTAACTCTTTGATCAGTGGTTTCCAACCTTTTGTAAAACTAGATGCACTCATACTTCTGATCAGCACTTACCAGGAACCAGTCCACCCAACTCCTACCATAAGACAGTGCAAAGTTTTTTACCCCACCGATACTGAAATCCTGTTCTACAATTCCATTTATTTATCAATAAAAATCAGATGTATGTGCATGCATGCCATCAGAAAACAGCATTTGTACTTTTGTATTTGACCTGTATTGTGTTGAGTAATTGTATTGCTTCAGCCGTGCACATTTCTTACGTCAGTACGTATTGCACAGACATTATAAATAGAACCTCTTGTTGCTTTTGGACCACTGTGTAGTGTTTTTAAAATGCTGATAAAAAAAAAATCTGTCTACAACTATATACACTTATAGGGGTTCATTTAGAATTCGACATATGTCAATTTAGTTTACTAAGATATGCATTTATGCACTTGCCCACCAAATTTATATGCATACATCTGTGTATAGAATTTTGAGTATTGTTGACTTGCATCCTTTAATCCTGGAGAGGGAGCACAGGGACAGACAAGTGTCAACATAGTGCTGTAAGGGCGTATTCACATAATTGAAACAAATTTAGGCATGGACGCATTCTCAGATATGCCTTTTGAGGCGTATCTCTTGCAGGTACTGGAGGGCTGGTGCAACAATATGCATATGTGGTGATGTCAGCATTATCTAGCCACCTTGAATTGATTACATTTTGACCCCTCCATCTGATACTGTAGTTAAATAATTAGCATCATGACTATACTTTATCAAGTTGCCCCCAACTATTTACACTACTGACATTTGGACTACCGCTGGAAAGAATATTCAAATTTGATCTTTAAAGACATAAAGAAATGATTTCATTACATTTTATATTGAAAATCATATTATCATCATCATCATCATCATCATTTATTTATATAGCGCCAACATATTCCGTAGCGCTTTACAATTGGGGACAAACGCAATAAACTAATAAACAAACTGGGTAAAACAGACAAAGAGGTGAGAAGGCCCTGCTCGCAAGCTTACAATCTATGGGACAATGGGAGATTGACACATGAGGTTAAGTATACATTTTGCATCTTGGCCCAGCCAGACTGCAAAGGTAAGGTGACTCATAAGCTAAATGATCCTGTCACACAACAATGTTGGTCCGGGGGTAGTTGTCTTGTGTGAAATTGTGTAACAGGCTAAAGGTAGTGAGGTTAAGATGGTGGTTGAGGAATATTATAAGCTTGTCTGAATAGGTAGGTTTTCAGAGAACGCTTGAAAGTTTGTAGAACAGAGGAGAGTCTTATTGTGCGAGGGAGAGAGTTCCATAGAGTGGGTGCAGCCCGAAAAAAGTCCTGTAACCGGGAATGGGAGGATGTAATGAGGGTGGATGAGAGACGTAGATCTTTTGCAGAACGGAGTTGCCGAGTTGGGAGATATTTTGAGACAAGAGAGGAGATGTATGTTGGTGCAGCTTTGTTGATGGCCTTGTAGGTTAGTAAAAGTATTTTATATTGGATTCGGTAGAAGACAGGCAGCCAGTGTAGAGACATACAGAGTGATTCAAGAGAGGAATAGCTATTTGCAAGGAAAATCAGTCTTGCCGAAGCATGCAAAATAGATTTTAGGGGTTTGAGTCTGTTTTTGGGAAGACCAGTAAGGAGGGAATTGCAATAGTCAATGCGGGAGATGATTAGTGCATGAATTAAGGTTTTAGCAGTATTAATTATTGTCAAGACAATATTCTGTCTTGTGCGTAAAACACTTCTCTACATGATTATATTGTATACTAATAGGGTAATGTGACTTAAGCATTTTCTACTAACAGAGCTAGAACAGTGCATTGCCGGGCCCCATAGTGAAATTGGATAGAGGGTCGATGCAAAAGAGCGGTTTGTATGCTCAGTCCAGCAGGGGCCAGGGGCCAGGGGAAGGGGACCTGTACTGCCAGGCCCCACCTCATTTACAGGCCCTGTAGCACCCCTTGCACCCCCTGTAGTTCTATCACTGACAACTGACATTGTCATGTCACTTCTGTCAGACGCTGCCTCCGCACCCTTCATGGGTGCCGGAGACGGGCACCTTGTTTTTCTCACTCGCGTCCCGTTGCTTAGCAATGGCACGTACTTCAGGGCCTTTTGACAGTGCAGCACATGCATGCGCTGTGCATCACGTAAAGTTGCTAGGCAGCGGACGCCGTCTCTCACAGCTTGTCGGCGGTCAGCTGCGTTCAGACCGCCGGAAACCTCAGGCTCCAATCAGGGAGCACCTTCCTGTATTTAAACCTCACTGTGGCGCCATTAGGGTGCCAGAGTATTGATTCACCCTGCTCCAGCGTTCCTGCTTGTTATTGCTTCTTGGTTCCTGATTCGGCTTGTCTAGACTCTCCCTGTGGATTCCGTTTGGTACTGTCCTGCTTATTCTAGTTTTGACTCCTGACCCATTCCTGACTACTCTCCTGATTATCTATGTTGTACTGCGCTACCGTTGGTTCTGATCCGGACTCTCTGACCACATTTCTCTAATCGTTGCACTGGTGACTATCTGGGACAACCGCGGCCTGCGCACCTCACACATCCAAGTCCGGGGGTACATTAGACTCCGCGCCTCCCTGTTTAGTTGCAATAATAACAGTCAGTGATAATTCCTGTGTTAACAACGTGACAACTTAAGTACGCTATAAGAATACACACTTGTACACCTGAAGTATGCCTGCTTCAAATACAACTGTTTGTTCACTGGACACATCCACATAAGTACACTTTTATTTGTGTGTGTCTTTTTCAATGTACATTTATGCAAATACGTCCAACTCTAAATGAGTTATTTTGCTCAAAGTATACATGATTTGGAAAAGGTGAGAGATTCTTGTATATTACTGTATAAATTACTCAGTTTACTGTATAGTGCATACATAGGTTGTTCAACACAAGGTTGTTCACACTCCCCCTCCACAGGGCTGGGTGTGATATATCTGTCACTAAAAAAGCCTGAAGGGGATTCCACCTCACAGTTGTATACATAAATTCAGATGCAGGCCCAGGCAATGCAGGAATGTCAGGCAGCTGAGAGTGTACACGGTAGTTGGAAACTGAGCTGATTTGAGGGAGAGGGAGGGTGAACTATTGGTTAGGGTTGCACAAGGATATAGGATGTCTTTCCCCTCACAATTTGGGGCCTTTGCTTGTGATCATTTTGTTATTTTGAATCATTATGCTGTGAGATAATATATATCATCTGGTATTTGACCTTCGATTCACTTGAAGGTTACTATTATGTGTAATCAGCTTCTCCGTTTTTTATTCAGAATATGTATGAGGCAGTGGTGGTGCTACTCACTGTACAAGCAGTGCCCTTGAACCAAAATAAAGAGGGGCATTCTTTATATGTAACAGGGTAGACACACAAGGAGGGGTAAAAAAAATGATTGATGATCTAGGTAGGCTAGAGAAATGTTCAAGAGTTTGGCAACTACAGGTTAATGCAAAAATGCAAAATCATGCACTTGGGTATCAAAAACCCAAAGGCTAATGGCACTATAATGGAAACTACTGAGAAGGAAAGAGATCAAGAAGTCTCTCTTTCAGGTTATTTCAAGGCATGTAAGCAATCTAACAAAGCAATGAGGAAAGCAAATCAGAAACTTTGCTTGCATAAGGAGAAGAATCAGTAGCAGAAAGAAAGAAGTAATAATGCCACTGTATAGGTCATTGCTACGCCCTCTAGAATACTGTGTTCAATTTCGGAGGCTATATTTCCAGGAGGATATAAATACATTAGAGATGTTACAAAGAAGGGCAACTAAATGGCCTAAATCCCCAAAATTACCCGGAAAGACTAAGATATTTTAATTAGAGATGCTCAGGCTCGGTTCCCCGAGAACTGAACACACTCAAACTTAGCAGATCCGAGTACCGAGCCTCGGAATTGAAAATTAGGTATAACGTCATCCTTGCATCATTGGATCTTGGATCTCGTGAGTTTTGGATGCTATAAGTAGCAATCCAGCGCCATTTCACAGAGGGACACAGAAGGGGTAGCACAGTTCTTGGCAGTCTCTAGTGCCGTTGGGTAGCGTCATAGGTAGAATAGAAAGAGGAGGGGTAGCAGTGTTCTTCAAAGTCTCCAGTGACATTCAGAAGAGCTCCATTGCTAATTGTCATTGCTGAAATACAAATAATAGGTCTGGCAGGCTTAGTCTTCTAAATCTGCAATCACATTGTACTGCGTTATATAGGTAACATAAAAAGAGGAGAGCTCAATTGCTAATTGTCATTGCTGAAATAGAAATAATAGGGCTGGCAGGCTTGGTCTTCTAAATTTGCAGTCAAATTGTACTGTGTTATATAGGTAAAACACAAAGAGGAGAGCTCCATTGCTCCATTGCTAATTGTCATTGCTAAAATAGAAATAATAGGGCTGTCAGGCTTGTACTTATAAATCTGCAGTCACATTTTACTGTATTATATAGGTAAAACACAAAGAAGAAAGCTCCATTGCTAATTGTCCCAGGGATGATGCAGATGACTCAGCACAACCTTTTGACATCTGATCTGGTGTAAAAGAATTGACCAAAAAATGTGACACCTCTGCCGTGACTCCACCTGATCCTACTATCATAATCCAAAGGATGGCGGAGGATTATTTTCACGACAGCATAGAAATAGACACATCAAACAGTCCCTTTACATACTGGGAGGAAAAAAAGGGAATTTGGAGACCCATGTACCAACTCGCTTTGCACTGCCCAAGCTGCCCACTTTCCAGTGTGTACTCGATAAAAGTTTTCAGCACAGCCAGAACCTTGTCAGCGATCGATGTAGGAGGCTACTTCCTCAAAATGTGGAAAAGATGATGTTCATAAAAATGAACTTCAATTTCCACGAGGAAGGCCTTTACTGAGACTTCTGTAATGGTGGATTTTAGCAGTGATGAATTAATAATGTATGAGGATGATGTACAAACTGATGAGGCTGAGGATGATGACAACAACATCTTTCCACAGTAGAGTTCATTAACAGCACTGTTACCATAGGTGCCTTAAGCCCATTGCTAGCTTGTTTTGTGGAGGCCCAAACAAACTAAGCACATCAGCCTCAAAAGTGGCACTCTTTGTCGCTGAAGTGCTTGTTTTGTTAAAGTGTGCATGTCCTTTTTAAGATCCAACATAACGGTGGGTGGGAGTTCCCAAGGACAAGTCCATCTTGCTCCACTTTTCCTTTCAGCTACCGCTGTGTTACAAAGTTACCTACATGTGCATTATACTGTTGTGTGCGTTGCAAAAATTTTAGACACCCATTGATGATGGAGGTGACTCAGCACAACATTTTGACATCTGGGGGTAAATGTATGAAGTTCCGGGTTCTTCAACACCAGCGAGTTCGGCGTCTTCAGCGCTTAAATTTAAAGCGGCGCTGCCTTGTAAAGGGAAATTTCCCTTTACAAGGCAGCGCCGCTTTAAATTTAAGCGCTGAAGACGCCGAACTCGCGGGTGTTGAAGAACCTGGAGCTTCATACATTTACCCCCTAGTCTTGTCTACTGTAAAATAATTGACCAGAATTAGTGACACCTCTGTTGTAACTCCACCTGATCCTACTATCAACATCCAAAGAATGGTGGAGAATTATTTTTAATTTTTTTGAACGGTATAAAGACAACAGTCTTATTAACAAAGAACAAAGTTGCTTGCAGAAGAAATGTAAGCATTGATGTCTAAATAGACGTGTTTATGTATTACCTTCCACTTTGCTGCTGTTTCATTGGTATTGCACAAAGTGTTTGTAATCTGCACTTTACATGAAAGGTACCTAATTATATTATAATTTTTTGTGAATTGGGGCTGATTCGAAGCTCAGTGATGAACTTTATTTTGCTGTGAATTACAATGGCTCTTTTTAGTGCATTGTCTGGCACCCTGGATTGGTCTGGGTCTGATAAAAGCATGCATCCCATGGTGGGGGTCAGCGCTCATCGCCATGTATTAGCTATAGAATTACCACAGTCATCTAACGAACGGTTGGAGTGGTCAAATAAACCATAATTGATTTCATGATCCAAGGACAATTCCATCTTGCACCGCTTTTCTTTACTGACACTGCTGTGTGGCGATGTTTCCTAGATGTGCTAGGAACTGCCGTGTGTTTGAGTCATTGCTCTGTCGCTTAGCATCCGGCCAGGTCGCTGCAGTCTTTGTTTGAAAGTGTAATATTGTGATCTGTGAGATGGTCCAACTTGACTGCAAATGACTTGAAATTAGTGTTATTGAGGTTATTAATAATGTAGGGGGGAAAAAAGCTAAATTATATGATTTTAGAAAAAAAAATAGGGATTTTAGAAAAATATAGGGATCCAAAACCAAAACAAAAACATGCAAGGGCGGTTTTGCCAAATGCCCAGGTGTGCCAATTGTGCATTTAGAGAGAGCAGAGCTGGATTAAGGCTTCGGGGGGCCCGGGGCACTTAAGACAGGGGGGCCCCTAAGATCTAAAATTAAGGGCATAGTGACACATCCTGCATTACATCACCTACAGCCCACAGTATGACACTTACAGCTCTCCCAGAGGGCTCGCTTAGGTTGTCTGCATAAGAAAAATCATTGCATCCACAAACTAAAATACTGTACATTAAAACAATCATCAAAACACCACATTAAAATGGGTATTGACACCACACATTAAAACTAGCAATGATAGCACACATTAAAAATACCATTGATAATGTACACTAAAACTAGCAATGATACCGCACGCTAAAACTAGCAATGATACCGCACTTTAAAAATAAAATTTATAATGCACATTAAAACTAGCAATTATACCGCAAATTAAAATACCATTGATAATGCATCACTGGGCATGGCCAGGCCACCCTCCTACAGACAAAAAAACTGCATTGTTGTGTACACCATTGAACGGTCACCAAAAATTGGGATTGTCCCACTAGAATCACAACATTTCACAGACTTTGCTGATCTCTCCTACCTGTTCTTCTCACTTTCACCACCTGTGCTGCAGGTTTCTTTAGTCGCGGCTTGTCTGGATCCTGGAATGTTAGGGGCCCTATTTGGGAAAAAAAATGGGTACATTTAGAAAATTACAGCCACCCCCGGCGTTAAATCAGTACCACCCATGATTAATAATTAGGCCCTCCTCCAGCCCCAGCATTAAAATAATAGTATTCACATTTAATAAATAAACCTATTTCCCTCCCTACAAACAGCCCCAGCAATAAATTAATAGTATTTATATTTCAGAAATATACCTATTTCCCGCAACCGTCACTGCCATTAAATAATTCATAGGCACATTTAATAAAGGGACCTCATTCTCCCCAAACCACCCTATCTTAAATTAATTGTCCCCACTATTGTATCTCCCCCCCTTTTTCCTCCATACTGTGCCTCTTCTCCCCCTTTTACCTCCATACTGTGCCTCTCTTCTCCCCCTTTTTCCTCCAAACTGTGCCTCTCTTCTCCCCCTTTTACCTCCATACTGTGCCTCTCGTCTCCCCTTTTACCTCCATACTGTGCCTCTCTTCTCCCCCTTTTACCTCCATACTGTGCCTCTCTTCTCCCCCTTTTACCTCCATACTATGCCTCTCTTCTCCCCCTTTTACCTCCATACTGTGCCTCTCTTCTCCCCCTTTTACTTCCATATTGTGCCTCTCTTCTCCCCCTTTTACCTCCATACTGTGCCTCTCTCCTCCCCCTTTTTCCTCCATACTGTGCCTCTCTTCTTTCCTTTTTCCTCCATACTGTGCCTCTCTTCTTTCCTTTTACCTCCATACTGTGCCTCTCTTCTTTCCTTTTACCTCCATACTGTGCTCTCTTCTCCCCCTTTTACCTCCATACTGTGCCTCTCTTCTCCCCCTTTTACCTCCATACTGTGCCTCTCTTCTCCCCCTTTTACCTCCATACTGTGCCTCTCTTCTTTCCTTTTACCTCCATATTGTGCCTCTCTTCTTTCCTTTTTCCTCCATACTGTGCCTCTCTTCTTTCCTTTTTCCTCCATACTGTGCTCTCTTCTCCCCCTTTTACCTCCATACTGTGCCTCTCTTCTCCCCCTTTTACCTCCATACTGTGCCTCTCTTCTCCCCCTTTTACCTCCATACTGTGCCTCTCTTCTTTCCTTTTACCTCCATATTGTGCCTCTCTTCTTTCCTTTTTCCTCCATACTGTACCTCTCTTCTTTCCTTTTTCGTCCATACTGTGCCTCTCTTCTCCCCCTTTTACCTCCATACTGTGCCTCTCTTCGCCCCCTTTTACCTCCATACTGTGCCTCTCTTCTCCCCCTTTTACCTCCATACTGTGCCTCTCTTCTTTCCTTTTACCTCCATACTGTGCCTCTCTTCTTTCCTTTTTCCTCCATACTGTGCCTCTCTTCTTTCCTTTTTCCTCCATACTGTGCCTCTCTTCTTTCCTTTTTCCTCCATACTGTGCCTCTCTTCTTTCCTTTTTCCTCCATACTGTGCCTCTCTTCTTTCCTTTTTCCTCCATAGTGCCTTTCTGCGTTATTCCCTTTTTTTTTTACTTATCTTTCTGTTAGCTTCATTCTTCTCCTCTCTTCTGTCTTATTTTTTCATTCCTGGTCCTCTCCGCGCTGTTCCTCACTGAAGGACAGGCGTGACTTGATGACGTCACGCCTGTCATTCAGTATCAACAGTGCAGAGAGGAGGGAGGAGGAGGGACGCCAGCGCCGCGGTGAGGTGAGTAGTGTATCTTTTTTTTTTTTTTACTACCCGGCTCCCCCAACCAATGAAGGGAGCCCCGAACCCCCCCCTCCAGCCGGCACCGCCGCCGCTGGCGCCATTAAAAAAAAAAGAGTTAAGAAAATCAAAAAAAAATCAGTAGAAGTTATGCACGCGGCGGCGGGGGGCCCTCGGAGAGAGGGGGGCCCGGGGCACGTGCCCCCTGTGCCCCCCCCCTTAATCCGGCTAGGAGAGAGAGATATTTTATTATATATATATATATATATATATATATATATATATATATAATTAATAATAATGAAAGCAACAAATAAACGTCCATATTATGCTACACAGTAGTGCCCCAGTTCAATATATGCCACATTGTTCAATTTATGCCACAAATCATATTATGCCACACAGTAATGCCCCCAAATCTTGTTATGCCACACAGTAATGCCCCCAAATCATATTATGCCACACAGTAATGCTTACGCAATTTATGCCACATTGTTCAATTTATGCCACAAATCATATTATGCCACACAGTAATGCCCCCCGTTCAATTTATGCCACAAATCATATTATGCCACACAATAATGTCCCCAAATCATATTATACCACAAATTAGGCCCCAATCAATATTATGCCACAGAGTAGTGTCCCAAACAATATTATGCCACAGAGTACTGCCCCCAATTCATATTATGCCAAGAGCAGGCTACCCCTTCCCCCCCCCTCCCCCCTCCAGGTAAAAAGGGAACATTGTCAAGTTTGGAAAAAAACAAAGAACAAGTTACAATAAAATAAAGTAAATATATCTCTGCTTCATCTTATCTCTGTGGTCGACTGGGCAGGGTCCTCACAGCTCCGGTACGCTGCCAGCATCGCAACGTCATGATGTCTGAGACTCTTAAAGGTACAGGTGACTTGCGCTTTGCAAATTTTGGACTTTGGTGGGCCCCGCCTACATAGAAAAGGGCATGGGCAGATTGGGAACTTAAAGTGGCCCTGGAAAAAAAGCCTGACAGTGGCATCATGTAGACGGGCCAAATAAATGTTAGGTGGGGCCCAGTATGTGTGTGCGCTTACTGTATGTACCTGAGTATTTGTGTCCTTTTCTTGTCGCTTTCCTGACCTGTGGCTGCTGGTGTCTTTAGCTTATTTGCTGCTTGTCTGGATCCTGCAATGTTGGGAGTCCTATCTGGAAAAAAATGGGTAATAATAGTGTTCAATTTTTATTTTTTTTTAATATATTTTTATTCAGATTTTTGTAAAAAATAAAAGGTACAGCATATGTTATGATCATACAACTCATAACAGTATTAACAACGAGAGTTTATAATACAGGTGAGATAAGGAACTCAGAACCATCACAGATGGAGTGGTCCTCGAGATTAGTAACATACGGGTAAAACGAGAATCAAAAGAATTATGGTTATGAGATATCCGGAGTACCATGAAGGGAAAATGGAGAGAGGGAGAGGAAGAGAAAATAAGAGAAGTGGAAAACAGAGAGGAGGCGGATTGTAGGGGGGAGAAGGGAGTGTAAGTAGGGGGAAGAACAAAGAAGAAGGAAGAGGAAACAGAACCTAGCGAGACTCCACTCAAACAATTACTGAAGTATCGTTAGTTTCATTTTTCAAGAAGAGGAATGTGTAGCAGTGAAGTAATCTTGCCACCTATGCCATGTGGAGAGAAATTTGTAAGGGCAATCATTAACTACACTAGTCATGTGCTCTAGGTTATGTACATGCCAAACACTTTGAATTAGTTCCGAAACAGAAGGGCTCTCTGATTGTTTCCATTTCTTAGCTATTAAGCATCTGGCTGCGGTCAGGATATGGCCCGGGAATAACCACATTATTTTGTGGGTATCAGGAGGTAGCCGAGGGAGGAGAAAGTAAGATAGATGGAATGAAGATCTTAGATTAGTTATTTTATGAATAAGGTCAGCTACCTCCTTCCAGAAGGGGATGCTCCACCAGATGTGGGACAGGGAGCTGCGCTGGCCACAGTTGCGCCAGCAGAGGTCAGAGGTTGCCGGATAGATTGTTTTCAGTCTGGATGGGACTAAATACCACCGGAATAAGAGTTTATAGGAGTTTTCTTTTATCTGTGTACAGATAGAGTATATACATGTAATATTGTGGACACTGAGCAGGATGGACGTGTCCAACCTGCTCTCTCTTGGACTCCTGCTGGATCCTCCTCTGGGCCCCGCATTTCACCCCCGGTGATGTCTCTCTGACGCTGGCCGCAGCTCCCTGCTGTTGCTCGGGTGCCCATGGCTAGTGTTACCCGCGTAGTCGTCCACCCCTCCCCGGCATCCACCTCCACTCTAGGCTGTGGCTTGGGACCCTACCTGACTATCACCTGGATCTACTCCACTTCACCCAGGAAACCTCTGCCTACCTCTACACCCAGCCTGGCCCTACTCCTGGTCTAATCTTTAATGGGCTCTGCTGTTCCGTCTTACCTGCCTGCCACAGTTCCAGCTCCTCTGTCGACGCCGGCCGCCGCTCTCTGCTCCATCTGAGGACATCTACCTCTCCGTGCTCCGGCCCACGCTACCAAGTGCCGCACCATGTGTTTCTCCGGCTCCCGCTGCAGGTGATGATCTGGCTACACGCTCTCCTCTGGCTCCTGTTTCCTCGTGCTTCTCCGACCTCCACACACCCACGAAGTGCCGATCCGGCTCCACGTGTTCTTCAGGCTCCCGCTTCCGTGTGCTGCTCCGGCTCTCTCATCTCCACTCTTCTGGATTCCTGATGCTGCTCCATCTGCTGCTCCAGCTCCGTTCCTGACGTTGTTCCTGGTCTGCTTGCTGCCACGTCTCTCTGGTGCCTCACTCCCGGGAGCAGCTCCGGTCCTGACGCCATCCCTGCCTCCAGTCCGCCTCCGGCCACAGCTGCCTCCATGCTGCCATACCTTGCATCCCGTGCTTCGGTTCCAATGCTCCTTTGGCCCTCCTGATCTCCGTCCACCTGGACCCACATCATCTCTGGTCACCTGTACTTTGGTCCTACCTGACTCTCTGGATCATTCGTCTTGCCTTAACCCTGATCCCCTAGACCATTGTCCCTCCAGCAATCTACCCGTGACCTGGACTTGCCTGCCTGGACTATAGAGGCCTGCACTCGCCTGTTTTCTGTGGTCTCCTTCCTCTTGGTACCTGGCTCTCTTTGTCCTCCTTACTACTTTTACATTGTATTTTTCATTTCAATTTTACATTGTGTGTTTTAGTTCAATTTTACGTCACCTTAACTTACTCTTATTTTAAGCCTATTTTACTGTGTTTTATTTTACTGCATTCCATTTCATTTTATTTTTATTTCAACTTTAATTTTTATTTAATTTAATTTTATTTTATTTTATGTCTACTGAACTCCATATTGTTTTCTGACATTGCCTTTCTTTTCCACCCTGTCTATAGCCCTCTACTGTTCTACTCTCTGTTCTACTCTGCTCGTCAGCCCTTAGGGAACTAAAAGTCTAATTTGCTCTGTTCCACTACAATCTCCCTTTGCTGCCCTCTGTTACTCCCTCACCCCTCCCCTGCCAACTCTGGCCGTTCTCTTTTCCCTTGTCCCCCATCTCTCATCATGCCACCTCGCTCTTTTCCTATACCCATCCTCTCCCCTAGCCCCCTTCTATGGCCTAACTCTCACAGCCCCATCTCTCACCCTCCCCCTCGCTCCATCAACCCTGACAATCTCATCCACATCTCCCCCGGTCCCTCCATCCCTTTTTCGTGTGCTCTCTGGAACTCTAGGTCTGTCCGTAACAAACTGTCCTCCATCCACGACCTCTTCATCTCCAACTATCTCAATCTTCTTGCCATTACCGAAACCTGGCTCACTCCCTCGGATACTGCCTCTCCTGCTGCTCTCTCCTATGGGGGCCTCTCTTTCACTCACTCCACCAGAACAGATGATCATCCAGGAGGTGGAGTGGGCCTCCTCCTATCCCCTAGCTGCACTTTTCGGGTCATTCCCACTTTACCTTCCCTATCCTTCTCCTCCTTTGAAGTTCACTCCATTCGGCTCTTCTCCCTCATCCACCTTCGTGTCTCCGTCATCTACCGTCCCCCTGGCCCCACCTCTCTTTTTCTTGACAACTTCGCCGCCTGGCTCCCCCATTATCTTTCCTCTGACCTTCCATCCATTATACTAGGAGACTTTAACATCCCTATTGACAACTGCTCTGACCCTGCCACCTTCAAACTTCTCGCCCTTTCCTCCTCCCTTGGCCTCACTCAGTGGACCTCCTCCCCTACCCACTGTCATGGTCACTCCCTCGACCTTGTCTTCTCTCATCTCTGCGATCTCTCTGACTTCTCCAACTCTCCCTTCCCACTCTCTGACCACCATCTCCTCTCCTTCACTTTGTCCTCCTCCCCCGCTCCCACTTCGCCTAAAGCCACCCTCACCAGGTGCAACCTTGATGACATTGACCCCATCTCCTTCTCCGCCTCTCTTGAAACTCTCCTATCACCGCTGCTCTCTATGGCCTGCCCTGATCAGGCGTCCTCTGTCTACAAAAAATTTCTCACTACTGCCTTAGATGCTGTCGCCCCGGCCTCTTCTATCCGCCGCCGACGCCTTATTCCCAAACCCTGGCACTCCAAACTTACACGCTTCCTTCAAAAATGCTCTCGCACAGCTGAACGCCTCTGGAGGAAATCTCGTTCTCTGGCTGACTTCCTCCACTTTAAATTTATGCTCTCCTCTTTCTGCTCTGCCCTGTCCCTTGCTAAACAATCCTACTTCAAGTCCCTCATTTCTTCTCATTCCTCCAATCCCTGTCGCCTCTTTGCCACCTTCAACTCCATCCTCTCTCCCCCCCCCCTCCCCCTCTCCCACCTTCCCTCTCCGCCTCTGACTTCTCCACCTTTTTCTCTTCCAAAATTGAGGCCATCAGACTGAACATTTCCTCCTCCAATCCGTCTCCCGGCACCACCGTCGCTTCACCGCCCTCTATTAATCAGCTCTGGTGCTCCTTCACCCCTACATCTGGTGATGAAGTTCACTCCCTTATTCTTTCCTCTCCACCCTCTACCTGTCCTCTTGATCCAATCCCCTCTCACCTCCTTCACTCTCTTACTCCTACTGCTTGCTCTCACCTGGCTCACTTTTTCAACTTATCACTCTCCTCTGGCACAGTCCCCTCTTCATTCAAACATGCTCTCATCTCTCCTATCCTCAAGAAAGCCAATCTTGACCCCACCACCCTTGCGAATTATCGCCCTATCTCTCTTCTCCCCTATGCCTCCAAATTACTTGAGCGGATTGTCTGCAGCCGCCTCACCAGACACCTCTCGGTCAACTCCCTCCTTGACCCCCTCCAATCTGGCTATCGCCCCCTCCACTCTACTGAAACTGCCTTGGCCAAAGTTACCAATGATCTCCTATCAGCCAAAGCCAAGGGTCACTTCTCCCTACTCATCCTCCTCGATCTCTCCGCGGCCTTTGACACTGTAGACCACCCCCTCCTGCTGCAAATTCTTCTCTCTCTTGGCCTTTCCGGTTCTGTCCATGCCTGGTTCACCTCATACCTTGCTAACCGCTCTTTCTCTGTATCCACGTCTGGTTCTTCCTCCACCCCCTCCCCTCTCCCTATTGGAGTCCCTCAAGGCTCTGTTCTGGGCCCTCTACTATTTTCGCTCTACACTTCCTCCCTTGGCGCTCTCATCTCCTCTTTCGGTCTTCAGTATCACCTCTATGCTGATGACATTCAACTCTACATATCTTCTCCTGATCTTTCCTCCTCCCTCCTCTCTCGTGTATCTGACTGCCTCTCAGCCATCACCTCCTGGATGTCCTCGCGCTTTCTCAAAATTAACATCTCTAAAACTGAAATCATTGTCTTTCCCCCGCCTCGACTCCCTTCCCACCATGACCTCTCTATCGTTGTTAACAACTCCACCATCTCCTCTGTCGGCCAACTCCGCTGCCTTGGGGTCACTCTTGACTCCTCTCTCTCTTTTGCCCCCCACATTCAATCCCTCGCCCAAGCCTGTCGCTTCCAACTCCGCAACATTGCCCGCATCTGTCCCTTCCTCTCTCAGGAAGCCACCAAAACTATCATACACGCACTCATCATCTCTCGCCTTGATTACTGCAACATCCTCCTTACTGGCCTCCCCCACTCCCACCTCGCACCCCTCCGCTCTATACTCAATGTGGCTGCAAGACTCATCTTCCTTTCACGCCGCTCCTCCTCTGTCTCCCCTCTCTGCCTTGCCTTACACTGACTCCCTTTCCCCTACAGAATCCTTTTCAAACTCCTTACCACCACGTACAAGGCTCTCTCTCAGTCTACGGCCCCTTACATCTCTAACCTCATCTCCATTCACACTCCTGCCCGCTCCCTACGCTCAGCTAATGACCGCCGCCTCTCCTCCACTCTTATCACCACTTCCCACTCCAGAATCCAAGACTTCTCCCGTGCCGCCCCCCTCCACTGGAATGACCTCCCTCGCTCCATCCGTTTCTCTCCTAATCTGTGCTCCTTCAAACGAGCACTCAAAACTCACCTGTTCCTTAAAGCCTACCAACCTTCTACCTAACCCCGCATCTCCTCCAAACGTTCTACCCTCTCTCCTCCCGGTCCCTCTACCCACACTTCAACTTCCTCCAATTGTGTCTGTTTCGTTCACCCACCCTTAGGATGTAAGCTCGAATGAGCAGGGCCTTCTTCCCTCTTGTCTCCACACCTGTTCTTCTGCTCCGCCTCTACTGCATTAACCTAACTAGAGTTTCTGTACTGTTATACCCTGTATAGTCTACTGTTTGCTTTATGTACGGTGCTGCGGAAATCTTGTGGCGCCTAACAAATAAATGATAATAATAATAATAGAGGATTTAGCGACTGCCTCGCAAATCTCCATCCATTCCTCAGGATCCAAAGATTCAGCCATCTCCTCCTCCCGGCGGAGCTCATAAGCCTCTTTGTCATGCAAATTGTGACTCATTAGTAGAGAATAGAAAGTGGATATTAAACCTTCAGAAGATGTTTTGTTTTTACAGAAGGATTCTAGGGGGGAGGGATTGTGAGGAGCACGAGGGTCTATTAAGGTGGAGAAAATGTGTTGAATTTGTAGATATTGATAAAACACGGAGGACGAGAGATGGAAACGCTCACGGAGATCAGCAAAGGTCGAGAAAAAACCCATTGGGACAATATCAGATAGGAACAAAATATTCCGTTTTGTCCATTGGGAGAAAGATTTAGGATTGACCCCTGGAGGGAAAGAGGGGTTATGCCATAGAGAGAACATCTGCTTGGGATTAGACAAGAGTTTAAAAGTGTTGGTGCAATATTTCCATATTTCTATAGAAAAATGAACTGTTGGGGGGAGGGCGTACAGAGGGGGAAGGTCTTTAGGATCTAGCCAGAACAAAATACTGGGGGAAAGCATCTGGAGGAGATCCGCCTCTGTGTTGTTAAGTGCGTATTGTCGCTAACCAATAACGATTGTCGAACCTCGATGTGTGTTTCCAAAGCACTAAGATTTATTCTCAAAAAGTAGCAGAATAATTCAAGCAAAATAATAATAATAAGTACAGCCGTTACTTATCGCAGGCGCTCTGGATCCAGTGTGCAGTCATTCAATCCTGAAGTCTGGGGACAAGATGTCTGAACACTAGATGTGAAGCTGCTGCTTATATGCACACAGAAATACAGTAATACAATGAAGATGGTATAGCTTGCTTCTATTGGTCCAGGTTTCAGGAAGGTCCAAGGGGTTGTCAATCATTGGCTAGTTCATCCTAAGGAATCCAAAGGAGGGGGTCATCTCTCCAGGGGGTATGCTCTGCTCTTCCCGCCAAGATTCCTTAGTCTTAAGTAGTTCATAATTCCCTATCATTCATAACTTGTGTATGCACTCTGCAATTCCTTCGCAGAGTGTACCAAACAGTAGCAAATGTTAAGAGGTTTATTATAATACCACACATGATATGATTCCTTCAACCTGTTCCATATATTTCACTAATGTGCATATAACTTATATTATAACACATAAATACTACTATATTTCGACATAACTGACTATGTGTTGCAACTACCATTAATGTGTACTATTTTACAAGTATGCGTGTTTGTGCGAATGTATGGTAAAAGACCAAATACTGTTGCTGCCACGTGTAGTAGCTGCGTACGCCCTTCCACGCCGTAGCGTGCCCTTGTACGCCTTAGCGTACCGTACGCATCTTTTCAGACAAAGACAAAGTTTCCCTTTACAAGGCAGCGCCGCTTTAAATTTAATCGCTGAAGACGCTGAACACGCCGGAGTTGAAGAATCCGGACATTAATACATTTACCCCCTGGTGTTTAATCAATACAACCCATGTTTTATAATTAGGCCTCCCTCCAGCCTCAACATTAAAATATCAGTATTTACATTTAATTTCCCTCCCTCCAAACAACCCCCGCAATAAATTAAATAGCATTTACATTTTAAAAAAAATTGTGCCCCATATTATGCCACAATAGTGCCCCTAAATCATATTATGCCACAATATTGCCCCCAAATCATATTATGCCATAACAATAGTGCTCCCAAATCATATTATGCTATACAGTAGTGCCAAAAAATCATATTATGCCACAATAGTACCCCCAAATCATATTATGCCACAGAGTGAACATATTAACACCACCAAATTTTTATAGACTGTGAGTTTATATAAATATTCATTAGGAATAAATATGGACTATACAGCACCCTTTCTCTTCTCCCCTCCCCCCTGTGTGGAATCCTTTCTCTTCTCCCCTCCCCCTGTGTGGAATCCTCTCTCTTCTCCCCCCCCCCTGTGTGGCATCCTTTCCATTCTCCCCCCCCTGTGTGGCATCCTTTCTCTTCTCCCCCCCTGTGTGGCATACTTTCTCTTCTCCCCCCCTGTGTGGTACCCTTTCTCTCCCCCCCCCCCCGTGTGGCATTCTTTCTCTACCCCCCCTGCTGTGTGGCATCCTTTCTCTTCTCCCCCCCCCCAGTTTTGCATCCTTTAACTCCCCCCCCCACCGTGTGGAATCCTTTCTCTTCTCCCCTTTCCTGTGTGGCATCCTTTCTGTCACAGTTGGCAATACTGGAAATAGATCCCTAGGCTCTGCTGAACATGGCTAGGCCCACTGACGGGTGCAGAGTCTAACAGGAAGGTGGTTTTCACCAGGAACCCCCGCAAGGAAGTGTAGTCTTAGCGGCACCGGACCTGCAAGTCGTGGTCCCGTGGGTGAGTGAACAGCAGAGCGATGTGGAGGAGCCAGGAGATGCAGGAGGTAACACTGGTACCAGTAGGTAAGTGGTGGAGACACAGGAGCAGTGGAAATATATACTGATGGTCACTGAGGAGAATGCAGCGATGGATGATGGTGCACCACAGCTGACGAGTCACAGGAGTAGTAGCTGCCCAGCGGGGTAGCGGTGAGAGAACCGTAGCTGTCACAATGATGTACTCACGAGTTGGTAACAGAGATACTGGAGCAGCGATAGTTCAACAGAGGCCACGAGCTGAGAGCAGACTGAAGTAGCGGAGGTAACAGGGTAACAGCTGATGAGTCACAGAAATAGTATAGTAGCGGCTCTGAGAGGTAGCGATGAGAGAACCGTGGCTGTCACGATGAAGTACTCTGGAGATGGTAATAGAGATACTGGAGTAGCGATAGTTCAACACTGGCCACGAGCTGAGAGCAGGCTGAAGTAGCAGAGGTAACTCGGGATAACAGCTGATGAGTCACAGAAATAGTAGCGACTCTGAGAGGTAGCGATGAGAGAACTGAGGCTGTCACGATGAAGTACTCTTGAGATGGTAATAGAGATACTGGAGCAGAGATAGTTCCACACAGGCCACGAACTGAGAGCAGACTGAAGTACACGCAATCCACGAGGAGAACAGGAACCAGAACCACAAGCTGCAGGAAGTGAACTTGAAGAACAGGCGTCAGACAGGTGAATCCAGGAGGTTTAAATAGTGCTCCAATAACACTTAGCCAATAAGAAATAGGGAGGAGGTCCTGAAGGGAAACAGAGCTTGCACCTGCGTAGATCTGACTGTAGACGCCAGAACATGCCAGTTTCAAGATTAGTGAGAGGCAGGTGTGGCATCTTTTCACTCCCCCCCCCGGTGGCATCCTTTCTGTTCTCCCCCCCCCCTGTGTGGCATCCTTCCCCCCCCCCTGTGTGTGGCATCCTCTCTCTCCCAACCCCCTCTGTGGCATCCTTTCTCTTCTCCACCCCCCTGTGTGGCATCATTTCTCTCCCTCCCCCGTGTGGCATCCTTTCTCTCCTCCCCCCTCATTTTAGTGTACTTACCTTCTCATCTTCTTTTCTCTTCTTGTTTCTGTCTTCTGTCTTCTCCTGTCAGGTCCTCAGACAGCGTGCAGGACCCGTACAGTTTGAAAATGCAGAGCAGCGCACGGCACCTGTGATCTGGTGGATGGTTCCTAGGGAGGAGCCAGCCACCAGGAAGCCTGTCACTGACAGGCTGTCAGTGTCGGTGCACGCACCAAGCACTGACCTGCCCATCTGTCCATCAGCCCTTCTGGCACTTGCCAGAAGTGCCAGATGGCCAGTCCGAACCTGGGTGTAAGGATATCCTTAAAAAGAAATAAGGATTAAATAGGGTTTGAAGGTACCATAGGTTAAAAAATGGGCAGACTAGATTGGTCAAGTGGTTTCCAGGGATGTTTGGCTGCGCACATTATGAGCCTGTACGCTAGGAATTTTCACTCATTTTCTGCGCACCTCTATGGGGTGCGCGTAAAAATGAGCAAGGACTCCTGCCATAACATCAGCACAATGTGTCTCCGTGGACGTTCCAGAGACACACCGCCCTGAATTGAATCTCCCCCTGAGTGTTACAATACATGAGGGAAATAATTTAGTCTGAGAAAAAATAACTTAGAGCAGAAAAAAATTAGACCTGGAAAGAAAGACTGGGGGAGGAGTTGGGTGTGAAAAAGGTGCAATGGTTAACAAAAGAACTGTGTAGAAAAAGATTTAGTGGAAACTAAAAAAAGCTGGGAGGATAAAAGATAATAGAAAATTAGAAGGGGCAGAAAAATAATTGACTAAAAAGAGAGGGCTTGAATTAGAAAATAGTTGCTAGAAGAAAAATATAAGGACAAATAAAAGTGACATGGCTCTATTGTTAAACAGAGGAAAACCCTAACAGGTGTTTTCACCAGAGATAGGGCTTCTTCCTATCTATCAAGGGATTAACATGTCTCACCGTCGATAGCTTTCCCATACAAACCATTGTACAAACCAGTACAGCCACAATTGCCTATTCAGGATTGCGATTGCTGAAGATAATGAATGAAAAAATGCTTTATTATTTGAACACAACCTTATTTTAATTTTGCAATATTTTTTTTTCTGTTTTTTTTTTTACAATTTATAAAGATGTTTTTAATTTAAACTTACTGCACCCAGCTAGTTGTAGGACAGCTGAGTATTACTCAGTTGACCCATTCATATTTTATTAATAAATTGTAGCGATTGATTTCTGTTGTTGTGATAAGTGTCAATCGAAAATTAATTTCATCACTGTAGAATAATAAATAGGTGTGTTCGAGAGAGAACTGCGCTGGGAAAGAATAGAGGAAACTGGAGGGGATTGGTAGACAAAAAGGTGTGAGGTGCTGATAGAAAAGAGCTTGGTGTTGAAGTGCTATTGAATTTTCTTTCTGTTTAGTTTGACGCTTTGAGTCAAGTAGGTATTGTAGAAAATGTGTTGATCGCTCTGGGTAGAGTATTGAATAGCATGTCCATTGCCTATCCATTCCTATTGACGGTCAGTCTTCTGGTGATTTCACTGACTGCCTGTGAGCTTATTGGACTGCTTATATAAGGCAGACTCTGGCACCACTCTAGTGCCAGCATATTGGGTCATATCTTTTAATTTGGTTTTGTTCCAGTGTGTGTTGGTACCAGTTCTTCCTGGTTCCATTCATCCTTGATATTCCAATTCTGACTCTTGCTAATCCCTGACTACCCTTCTGCCTCACGATTCTGGCTCTGTTCAGATCTCTCAGTTTTTACTTCAGCTATTTTGACTACGCTCTATTTGTGTTCTAGCTGTCTTGCCAGCAACTGGCATAGAGGGCCTCGACCTGCAAGTCTCAAGCAGCGAAGACTAAACTTCCTTGCGGGGGTCCCTGGTGAACAGCCGTGCATCTTTGCTCAGTAGCTGCTGGCAGGTTTTCGTCCATAATTTTTATTATGTAGTTGTGCTGGCATAAGACTGTATATGGTGGCATGGTGCTATACATGTCAACATGTAGTTTTGATGCTGTCCATATACCTGTATGTAATGGACATTGAGAATGAGTATGGTATTGTACTGTATGTGAATTACATTGCACCATATAATATTGATTATTCATGCAATGCTCTGGACTGTTGACAGAGATAATAGTTACTTTATTTACATACTATTTGCAATAATTATTTAATTTTCTTAACCATACCATTTATGCTTACTGTATACTTTTTTAATATACCATGCATGTCATGCATTACATTTTAGTCTGAAACGTGCACACTGCTATACAGTGGGCAAAAAAATGTCTAATGGTCTACAAAATATGATATTTCCTTAATATAAGGGATTGAATTTGTTAGCATTATTTATGTTCTGTTATGCACCAACCTGGATTAAGACCCCCAGCCAAGAAACAGGTTTGACTCCCTTCCTTTTGAACTTCCCTGCCAAAAAGTCTTTCCCATTTTCTGTTGACAATATGACCATAAATCCCGACCCCGAAGCTCGCTGCCTAGGTGTGATCCTTGTCTCAGAACTATCCTTCCTTGCCCACATCAACTCTATATTTAAGTCATGTTGCATACATTTAAAAAACATTTCCAGAATGTGCACATATCTTACACAAAACACTGCAAAAACTCTAATTCATGCACTCATCATCTCCCGTATTGACTATTGCAATTCCCTCCATACTGATCTTCCCCTAAACAGACTCAAAACCCTACAATTTTTTATTGCATGCAGCGGCTAAATTTTCCTTGCAAATCGTTCTTTCTCTGCTGAGCCATTCTATCAGTCTCTACATTGGTTGCCTGTTTTTTACCAAATCCAATATAAAATATTTCTACTAATCTACAAGGTTATAAACAAAACTGCACCAATATACATCTCCTCACTTGTTTCAATATTTCTCTCAACTCGACACCTCTGTTCTGCACAAGCTGTGCGTTTCCTATCCACTCTCATTACATCCTCCAATTCCCGGTTACAGGACTTTTTTCATGCTGCGCCCACTCCATGGAATTCCCTCCCTCACACAATAAGACTTTCTTCTGGTCTACAAACCTTCAAGCATTCTCTGAAAACCCAGCTCTTCAGGCAAGTTTATAATAATCGTTAACCACACTCTTAACCTTGCTAGGTTAACCTAATACCACCCTTTGCGCAATTCCCACAATACAACAACACTCTGACCCCCTGACTAACATTGCTGTGTGACTGTATCATTTAGCATATGAATCACTTTTGCCCTGCAATCTGTCTGGACCAAAATGCAATATGTAGACTTAACCTCATGTATCAAACTCCCATTTTCCATTAGATTGTAAGCTTGCGAGCAAAGCCTTTTTACCTCTTTGTCTGTATTACCCAGTATTTCATATTATTGTGTTTGTCCCCAATTGTAAAGTGCTACGGAATTTGCTGGCACTATATAAATGAATGATGATAATGATGATGATGGTTTCCATGCATCTCTTCACCATAACACTGAATTTACTTACCCTTATTAGTCTTTTTATTTTTATTAGAGTGTGGAGACAGCACCAGCAGCCACCATGTTTGGTTGCCTTCCCCTTTCCCTTTGACGCTTGGAATTCTCTTAGAAGGTTGCTTTCCTTTGATAGGGAAGTTGCTGAACTGCCAATCACAGCACAGCTATCTTCAGAACATGCAAAGTCTTGTTTGATTCAGGTCAGAACTGTTTTGTTAGAACCTCACAATGAAACAGAACCAGTGGTGTGGCACCATTTGAAAGCAATAGGCAACTTCAGGACTGAAGGGAAGAAATAAATTCTATAAAAATAACACCAAAGAAACATGTTAGAGTAATCTGGGCCTGTTGTGCGGTATTATATAATGGATGATTTGACTTTGGCATGCGTACATCCAGTGTACCAACCCCACAAGAGCATTCCTGGCATTTTCAGTTAAAAACAGAAAAGCCAGTAAATGGAATTTATACTCTAGAACTGCTGCGCCATTCTTACAAAGGTACCAGATGC
Organism: Mixophyes fleayi; assembly: GCF_038048845.1. Taxonomy (NCBI): domain Eukaryota; kingdom Metazoa; phylum Chordata; class Amphibia; order Anura; family Limnodynastidae; genus Mixophyes; species Mixophyes fleayi. The sequence goes on along the minus strand of NC_134403.1, from coordinate 248,964,228 downwards.
ACTTTTCCATCATAGGACTAATGTATCACCTTTTATCTAATCATCATACAATACCCAGGATGGATGTCGAAGCAGAAATTCCGATTCGTCAGACCAGGCAATGTTTTTCCTATTACAACTGCCCAGTTTTGGTGAGCCTGAGCCCACTATAAACTCAATTTCCTGTTCTTAGCCCGTCCACCAAGATTTGACTTGCTGTGCATCTAAAGGTGCTCCTCTGCATACCACTGTTGTAGCGCATGGTTATTTGAGCTACAGTTTGTCAATTCTTCTCTGATCTCTCTCATTAACAAGGCTTTTTTCACCCACAGAAGTCAACTCACTTGATGTTTTCTGTTTTGCGCACCATTCTTATTGGCATAATAACCTATTGACAGATGCCTGTTGTAGGTGTCAGCAAAATGTGAGAAGCGCTGAATCCACACATTTGTAAACTTAACCATGGACGTTGGTTAATTTATAACAAAATACAGAGAAGTAACTTCTGTGCAGGATACATGTGTATGCAGCTAACTGTCTTGTATACCTTGCAGTTAGTGTTTGTGGAACAGGTTACAGCTTATTAGATATAGGCAGTCTTAAGGGGCACTATGTACTATACACCCGTGTAGTACTGGTACTATTCAGCACTCAGACACTGCACATCCATGCAGTAGCGTTGTTACCAATATCTACACAGTAGCGTTATTAACCAGTAGGATACACTGAAAGAGGTATGTGCTGACCAGAGTCCGTTGGTGCCACACTTTCGGCCACTAGACCACTGGAGACTTGAGACTGTTGTGCATGAAAATCCCAGGAGATCCTCAATTTCTGAGATACTCAAACCACCTATTCTGGCACCAACAATCATTTCACAGTCAAAATCACTTAGATCCCATTTCTTCTCCATTCTGATGTTTGGTCTGAACAATAACTATCATGTAACATGTCTGCATGCTTTTATGCATTGAGATCCTGCCACATGTTTGGCTGATTAGATATTTGCATTAATGAGCAGGTGTGTCTTATAAACATAATAAAGTGACCACTGATTGTGCATGTATGTGTGTTTTATTTTATTAAATACTTGTGATAGAGCACAATACTATATAGACTTTTTTGTTCTATGTATAATTATCATTACCTTGATTTGTGTCCTATTGTGAAGAGTTACAGAATATGCTGGTGCTATGTAAATAAATGTTAATAAATAAATAGATAAATAAATAAACAAACAAAATAAGGGAACTGGGTCTAGAAATCAAAATTTGTACTTGGATCGAAAACTGGTTAGAGAATAGGGAACAGAGAGTTGTGATAAATGGAACATTTTCTAATTGGTCAAAGGTCTTAAGTGGAGTACCTCAAGGTTCCGTGCTGGGACCACTCCTTTTTATTTTATTTATTAATGACCTTGGTGATGGTTTAGAGAGTAAAGTTTCTATTTTTGCAGATGACACTAAACTCTGTAAGGTAATAAAATCAGAGCAAGATGTAGCTTCTCTACAGAGGGACTTAAATAAACTGGAGGATTGGGCGGCTAAATGGAATATGAGGTTTAACACAGATAAATGTAAGGTTATGCATTCAGGGATCAAAAACAAGAACGCAATCTATAAATTAAATGGAATTAATTTGGGAAAATCTATAATGGAAAAGGATTTGGGAGTGCTCGTAGACAGTAGACTTAGCAATAGTGCTCAATGTCAAGCAGCAGCTGCAAGGGCAAACAAAGTATTGGCATGCATAAAAAGGGGCATAGATGCAAGGGAAGACAGTGTAATTTTGCCACTGTATAAATCGTTGGTAAGACCTCATCTTGAATATGCAGTACAGTTCTGGGCACCACTCTATAAAAAAGATAATTTGGAACTAGAAAGGGTTCAGAGAAGGGCGACAAAATTGATAAAGGGTATGGAGTCATTAGGTTATGAGGAAAGGTTAGCCAGTTTAGGCATGTTTACTTTAGAAAAGAGGCGTCTAAGGGGAGATATGATTACTATGTACAAATACATTAGGGGTCAACACAGAGAGCTTTCATGGGAACTTTTTACCCCAAGGACCATACACAGGACACGTGGTCATCCCCTAAGGTTAGAGGAGAGGAAATTTCACAACCAGCAAAGGAAGGGGTTCTTTACAGTAAGGGCAGTCAAGATATGGAATTCATTGCCAGGGAAGGTTGTGATGGCAGATTCAATAGATATGTTTAAGAAAGGGTTAGACAAATTTTTAGCGGAAAGGTGTATCCAGGGATACGACCGTTAATTTAAAATAAAGGATAGTAGTGGATATAGGGTAAAAATTGGATTGCAATATTGAGTCTGGGGGGATTTTCAAAATTGAAACAGATGGGCGGTTGCCTACTCTGGATTAATTTCAAATATAAGTGCAGGATCGCAGGAGATCCAAAATAGGTTGAACTTGATGGACTGGTGTCTTTTTTCAACCTCATCAACTATGTTACTATGTTACTATGTTAAGTACCTTTACTAACACTAATACAAAAAAAAATCTGAAGACAGAGAGTCTGATGTAAATGTATTTGATGGATTTGCACATTTCAGTGTGAGAAGATAGGAGTGTCACTGGGGCAGCTTCAAAGAGCTCCTGCGGTGAGATATAGCCTGGTTGTGACACCTGAATAGACATTTAGGTATCACTCAGCATGTGGTCTGACTCACAGAGGCTGTGTGCTGACATAGGCTATATGTAATATAGACAAAAATAATTCAGTTTTAAAATATGCCACTTAAAATCAATTAAATTAGGGATCAACCACATATTCCTCAATCGCATGATGAAGAGCAACTCATATGTAGAATTAAGAATTCTGCCCCACAGAGAAATGAAGGAAATGAGTGTAAGCTCTGTGAATACATTGTATTTAGGCGTGTTTGATATCAAAAGATGGACAGAGTCATAGGGAATTTATTAATGATAAAATTGGATCGATGTGACACTCTACGGAAAAGTTAGATCACATAGTAGAATTGGTTAATAAATCAGGCAACATGCAAATGGTGATTGAAAAAAGTGTCACAAGCCACACCCCCTTGGAGGCAGGGACAGGTCTTTAAAATGCTGAGAAGAGACACAGAAAATTGTCAGACTTTTTGAAAAATCAATTCACATTGATATGCTGTCCATCTTCCTTGCCAAATTTCCCATGGTACAGAGTATGCAATTCATGAAAGTGAAACTCAGAAGGTAACCCCTTTTATTTTAAACTGTTTTCCTTGTGTATGTCAATCTATTAATTGTTTATTCATTATTTTTTATATCTGTATGCCCTGCACTTTTGTATATTAAGTCTATAATTTAATATGTTGTGTCCTTGATACTCTAACGAATTCATTAGCCTGTTAAGAAGAAATAGCTCGACCAAGCTAACCCAGTGTGTGATTTGTTGATACATTTGATTAACAAGCTGTGTGTGCTTGCATTTACATTTGTGTAGCAGTCTGGAAGTGTGAAGAGTTAACCCTTGCTTGCTGGTGTGGGCCTTGCTAGGCTGAGGGTAGCTAGAAGCCTTGTGTACCAGTGTGGGAAAGTACATTGTGGTCCTATTGCCCGTATTCAATAGGTGGTGGCAAACCTGAAGTGTCTGGGGGTGTGAGCGCTGTTTGGGGGCGATTCAGTAGGTCTATAACCTGTGTGATAGGTGGAGAGAGACTGCAGGCTGGAATCATATAGCAAACACCCCAAACTCACGGCAGCTGTGAGCATGTTCGTGACACATAGGTATACGGATAACTGATACTGGTGTGTTATCACTTTACACCTGTTCTACAAAGCAGTTTGGAGAGGTAACACATTTTCATCTGATACCTAGACAAAATACAATTATTAGTGAACAGAGTGTAAAATAAAGAGTTCCTTTGTTTCTTTATGTCTCAAAGGAAGGACATTTTTGACTCACTTTCCAAGGTGCTGCCTAAGTCCTTTTTGGTTGTCCTGCTGGATGAAGAAAGAGTTCCTGAAGTAAATAGGATCCTTCTTGATGCAGCATTTTAAGTCTTTGAGGCTTCAGTTGACCGGTTTTACATTACGATAAATAACATGGACCACAGAGTAAATATGAGTTCTGCATTAGGACAGGTGAGTATGCAATTGATACCTTTCAAGAAGCTGTAGTTAGAATGTTAGCATGCAAAATTGTGTTGTAGTAATGTTAGCTTTGTAAATAGCGATATAGTAGCACAGGAAATGGTGTTGTAGTAGTACAGGAAAGTAGCACTATAGTTATGTAATGTATAGTAATGTTTCCACAGGAAATGGCACTGTGGTTGCAGCTACAGATTTTAATATATGTAGGACAGGATTTCTTTTCAGAAATAATCTGTAATATATGTAATGTTAACATAATAAATATTGATGAACTCTGCACAATATGTAGTCACATTATAGGACCATTGATTGCGCTTAAAATGTTGTGGTAATGAATAAAGATTTTTTCATTGGTTGATGTAATAGTATGCGCAAGCAGAGGGGACAGTTTCTGATGGTTGGACCAAAAATTTGGATTGTTTTACCTAATGATAGCTGATTTTTTTCCCCTTAAGTTGATAACAATGTATGAGGTGTGGTGAAACGAGGTATTAATATCACCTCAACCAGTCCGCACCTCGTTTCTCACAAGTGGACTTTAAAAACATATAGTTTTTCTATCCCTCTGGTTCCCCATATTTATCAGTCATATTTAAACTTGTATATATTCTATTTGTAAGCAGTTTAAATGTCTGCCAGCATGGTTTTCTTATCTTGCAGACTAGTTCATTGTTTCTGCCTAGGCAAAAGGATTATTGTCTATCAGTCCTGTATGAATGTACATCACATCAGGAGGTCTCATATGTTAATATCTACAGATAGAGCTCTATGTTTAATTACAGAGGACTGCATTGTGTATTTAATTGTAATGTGTTTAGTTTGTGATCTCTCCTGTTTAGACAAACTCTGCTTTATAACCACAGAACAATACCTGTTCCTAATTATATCAAGAGTGGCTCATCTGCTATCCCTTTTTCTGTATGTTTACCTGTAATAAGGTAAACAATGAAAAGTACCAATCAGGCAGGCCCTGAAACTCCTGAGAAGGTACATTTTGGGCTTCAAAGAGAGCTCCAGAGAACAGCAAATTGGCATTCACTACCCAGTGATAGCTGAAGTCAGGCAGGTGTTGAGGTCCTGGTATCTGCCCCTGACAGAAAAAGGACAATCGATCCTTGGAGTACTGCCTTTGCCCTAATCTATCTCTCCAGGTCTTGGGGAGCTGTGTGTCCACCAAAAGCGGAGTGAGAGTGACTTAGGACCACTGCCTTGCTGGTAGCCTCAAAGGAGAGAGGGGGAGAAGCTTGGATGGATGGACAGCATTCCTTGAGAGTGGCTAGGATACTGGTGAGGTGTTTTCATTATACCCTGTATGTTGTCTGTGCCAGACTGTAGTATTATTTGTTGCAGGTTCATCATCATCATCATCACCATTTATTTATATAGCGCCACTGATTCCGCAGCGCTGTACAGAGAACTCATTCACATCAGTCTCTGCCCCATTAGAGCTGTCGAAGTCGTATAATTGGATGAACGAAAGTATATTGGTTAATATTGTTTTATTGGTCGATTGCACTCAGTATGCCACGCTACACAAGGCATACGGCGATCGCAAGGTAAAATACGCACGTACACACTCGCATTACAACATTTAGTTATTTATATAATTCATATTGGTTCCGTTACACAGTAATTTATGAGCAGATAGTATTTAGTTTATTATTAGTTTATATAATATGATTATATGTACACTTCAGTGTTATTTAAGGTTCAGGTTATAGGAAAGGTGTCATGTCTAGTATCATATTAAACCCCTTGTCACGGGCACTAGGAGTTGCTTACCCGAGTTTCACCAGATGGAACTCTGCTAGAGAGGCGGGGTTATGGCATGCACCTCAAAGCAGGCAGGTGAATGATTGGAGCGACACAACAGCAGGAGAGTAGAGATAGTCTGAGGAAGTCAGCGACTTGCAGCTATGGTTAGAGGAAAGTCAGCGACTTGGAGCAGTAAACTGGAGGCTGAAGATAATGTAGACACGAGGAGTGGACGTGGATAGGTGATGGTAGGTAGAGGAGGAGTCAGTGGTCTGCGTACAGCAAGTTGTACCACTGCAGTGATGGGAAGAATAGTACTGGTGCAGGTAGGAAGCAGGGTAGTCGGTGGTCTGCGTTCAGCAAGTTGTACCACCGCTATGGTGAGGAGTCTGGTCCAGGTGTAGGTAGGTAATAGGAGAGTCAGTGGTCTGCGTATAGCAAGTTGTACCACCGCTGTGATAGGAGGACTTGTCCAGGTGCGGGTAGGTAGCAGGGAAGTCAGTGGTCTGCGTGCAGCAAGTTGTACCACTGCTGTGAGAAGGAATGAGGACTTGTCCAGGTGCAGGAGAGTGAAGTTGAAAGGCAAACTGTGGCTGTATGGAAACAGCACGAGTAGAGCAATGTCTTGTGAGGCAGAGATGGAAGGCACAATGAATAGTCTGTATGGAGTAGATGCCATGCAGGGAGGAGAAGCTGGTCACAGCAGATATGCACAATAACGCTAAGTAGTAGCGTGAGGAGATATCGTAGCTTGAGTGAAAGCTTGTCCTAAATGAAGCAATGCAGTAACACAGTCTATATGGGTACTTGTACCCTGTGCAGCAAACAACAATGGATACAACTGGTATGCGAGCAATAGGCAATAGTCAGTAGAGCATACCCAGTTGTGTAGATCCGGAATCAGCTGAGAAGTGAAGCGTTGTAGCGGTATGGGAACCGCCGCTGAGTTGAGCAGGGAGCAGCGTGGAAGCTGAAGCACGAGTAGAGCTGGAAGCAGTTTGGAAACTGTACACACGAGTAGAACTGGAAGCAGTTTGGAAACTGCACACAGGAGTAGAGCTGGAAGCAGTTTGGAAACTGCACACAGGAGTAGAGCTGGAAGCAGTTTGGAAACTGCACACAGGAGTAGAGCTGGAAGCAGTTTGGAAACTGCACACAGGAGTAGAGCTGGAAGCAGTTTGGAAACTGCACACACCTATAGAAGTTCACTGGGAGTGAGACTTCAAGATCAGGCCCCTACCTAAGGCTGCAGGTGCCTTAAGTAGGGAGGGGTGATTGATCCATCAATCACATTAGTGGTCAGGTGTAGTTGTTAAAGGGACCTGCGCATGCCCAGTGCGACAAGATGGCGGACGGCCGCGGTTCCACACAGGTGTGAGTGGGAAAGATGGAGAACCACGTACCAGAGTGGAGGCACTCACACTCCGGTGAGTGACACCCCTATTCATCAGTAGCTGTCCGGTTCATTCGGCGAAAAGATAGCACATTGCATACTCAAGTTATTGTTGTTAGGGAATAAACCTTTAAAATGATGCTGACTATAAAATGCTAATGGACTAGTTGTAACTGGAGTCGTGGCGGGAAGAAAGGATCCCATCCCCTGGAGAGATGACCCCCACCTTTGGATTCTTTAGTTTGAACTAGCCTATGACCTGTTTACCCTGGACCCACCTGAAGTCTGGACCTATAGAAGCAAGCCACGTCATCTCTATTGTTCACGCTGTAGCACTGAATGTATATATAATCATAGCTGCACCCCCACTAGTCTCAGTCTACTCTGACCACAGTATTCTAAACAGATATACTGTTCACTGGGTCCCGTGGGAGCGCAGCGAGCGCATGCAATAGCAGCGGTATGTATTTATCTTTTGGTATTGGCTGTACTGTAATGTATTATATTATAATCATGCATTGAACTGTTAACTTTTTACATCTGCTAAAATAAATCACTTTGTGCGTTAGAAACACAATACAATCGCCTACGCAATGCTTATTTGAAAAACGATAAAATTACTTTAATAGAGCTTACAGTCTAAATTCCCTAACACACACACAGACAGACAGAGACAGACACACAGACTAGGGTCAATTTGTTAGCAGCCAATTAACCTACTAGTATGTTTTTTGGAGAGTGGGAGGAAACCGGAGCACCCAAAGGAAACCCACGCAAACATGGGGAGAACATACAAATTCCACACAGATAAGGCCATAGTCGGGAATTGAACTCATGACCCCAGTGCTGTGAGGCAGAAATGCTAACCACTTAGCCACCGTGCTGCCCACGAGATTATTATTTGAATATTATTATTGCTGTTTGGTGCTACCATTTTGTTAAATAAACCTGTTTATTTGATTTAGGATTTTTGCCTGGGTGATTTTGAACCTTGGATAGGTACCGGGTAGGCTAGCTTTGCTGCACAAAGGGTTGCATAAAACCCGGTATCTTCACATGAGGTTCATGCAAATATTCAGCAAACTGTGTAATGTACAATTAGTTAAACCCCAAGAATAATAAGGGAGAGTTTAAAGCCTATAGGGGAGGCATCTCAGGAGAGAGATTTGCAATGTGGCACAGGTTCTGATATATGTCATCAGAACTGCTGCAACACTACATAATAGGTAATGCCTCTGTAAAATGTATTTAAATTGTAAGAATAAAATTTAAGATTTCACAAGAGTAACATATTCAACCATTAGACATTACGTGATGAAAATCATGTCTACACAATGGACATTTTTTTTCCATTCTAAACAGTATGTAAAGATTTAAAGGTAAGCTCGATGGGTGAGTGTATGTTTTATTCACCACAAACAGGTGGCGTGTCCTAAGAATAAACAATTGTTATTGGAGATGGTTTTTATATAAGCACAAAAGTAATAACTTTGGTAATTTGGATGTATTAACCTTTGGTGACAGTGGGGTACTCATGTGCCTAACTCAGGTAGTAGTTAGAATTGCAAAGAGTAGTGGATACACATATGACCCAGCAGAGGTGGTAGTACATGAAAATTCACAATTTTAATGGAAGAATGAAGAAAAAAAACAAAAAAAATTTGGTTATGCAAACATGTAAAAATATAGGGCAGTCTGGAGTTCCCGGGTCATTGAAATAATGTGAAGTTCCATCCATAACATTTACAAATTATAGCAAATTATGATTTTTAAAAACCCCAGAATTATAGAGATACCTGGAGTAATATTATAAACCATCAGAGGGTGAGAACGTGCAATTAATCGCACTTCAAAGGGAAGTCTTACCAGAAGAGTTTCTTGTTTTTCTTCCCAAACTAGGAATGAAGAAACTAACAACTACAGAATATCAGAAGGACAATATCAAGCAGATGCAATGAAGAAGACAACAGCATGGTAGAAGAAACCAAAGAATTCAAACATACTTATTAATCTTTCTTCCATACTTGGAGCTTATATCAGGAGGGTGCCCAGCTGTAATAGAGAGTACCTATGGTATATCCTAAAATGTCTGGAAGGAACACAAAAGGGCTGGACCTGGACACAGAGGATGAACCAGATGCCTAAGACAATTGTATCTCAGGACACTTCACTTTACTTTGCAAAGATAAATAGAGGCTAGCTAAACAATTATAGAACTATTACTATTATTATTATTATTATCATTTATTTGTTAGGCACCACAAGGTATCCGAAGCGCCGTACACAGTACTAACAGTAGACTATACAGGGTGAAACCATACAGAACAATGAACAAAAAATACCAATACTTCAGAAACTCCGGCTAGTCATATGCAGTAAAGACGGAGCGGAAGAACAGGTATGGAGACAGGAGGGGAGGGGGCCCTGCTCATACGAGCTTACATCCTAAGGGAGGGAAAACAGACCAGGCACAAGAGGAGCCAGTTGAGGCAAGAGGAGAGAAGGGAGGACTAGCTAAAGGAAGGAGATGGTTTGAGGGGTAATTTAGGTTAAAATTGGAGGATTTAGGAGCTTACTTAATCTTGTGGAGGTTTTACTGTTATCAGTCAAAAAGGTGAAAGGTATATTTTATTTTTGCATGGTGACACAGGAAGGAACACTTATAAACTTGGCTCATTTGTACTTTAGACGCTTGCATTGCCAGATTTAAAAATTCCAAACTGTATAAATGTTTTACACTGCTGAGTACCTGTTCAAACACACACTGTTCAATAACACACTTGTACCACTGTGAAGGCAGTAGTAGGTAATATTTCATCTTGTAATGAGGGGTTTCTGACAACAGGGGGATTGTAAAGGAGTGCACTGCTTCCGTCTTCCCGTCTACTGCCCCCCAAGATTATGTTGGTGAAGAGAGAGTATTCTTCATGATAGTACTTAGCTGAGGCATGCATATACACTGTGGACCCATGCCCTGCATAATAAATTGCAGGTTATAGTGCCTTCAGAGGTTATGCACTCACACAACATATGTTGTGTGCACCCACGTGTGTGTGTGATTTCATGGGAGCTTCAGGCTTCATAAACATGGGGCCCTGGCACTCCAGACCCGGGCCCTATTGAAAGTTACAAAACAAGTAGATGATTGGTATAATCGTATACAGTCACGAGTCCTCAAGGCAACATCAATTCGTGTTTTATACAGTATTATTTGCAATATCTAATCAAATTACTTAAAACTGTGATAGCATGGTAATATGTAATAAAGTAGAACAAATCAAACCTGTTTTATCTTGTATTTGGTTTTGTTGCTCCAGGGTTAATTTTCTTTTAATAGCTATCGGCAGTTAATCTCTTAGTATGTGAAAAAATCTTTTGCAAAGGAGATCGTCCTGTTAGTAGTTCCAGAATGTACCAAGATAAGTTGAAAACAAAATTTAAGGGTATAATTTATATGAGTAGATTCATGTTTAAAAAAATGTTTCTGCTATTTTTTCTTTATTGCTAGTACTTTCCACCCAATCCATATGAAAGGATATTCGACTGTTCATTAGTTTTATATTAGGGGTGTCTGGTGATATTCAATGAGAAAGTATAGCCTTTTTCAAGACAAATGCTATCAATAACAGCAATTTATTTTCTCCTGCTGACAATAACTGATTAATTTCATGGGTATAAATATTCCACAACATCCAGTTGCTGGTTATGGTAAATGGGAGTTTAAGAGTGCATGTGATAAATTTCTGGATCTTCTAGAAATTACACAACTTTTAACAAGACCATAAACAGATTTGCTTCTGTATGTTGACAATTATCACAATTGGCTTTCAGCGTGTCTCCAATAAGACAATTTAATTTTGTTTAAAGATAAGCTCTGTGTTAGATTTTATAGTTCATTTCTTTATAAGAACTGGACACCAACTGGTTTTTCATCTTCACATACTCTTTCCAAATATCATACAGATCCAGATGTTGGAATTCATCTAACCATTTTGCCAATCCTGTTTTTATATTACCAGGATCAGTGGTGTAGCTCATATGTGAATATATATAGAAGATGGAAAAAGTTATTTGGGTTACAGTGCCACATTGCACAATCCAAGGCAGATTGTCTGTCTGAATCTTTTAAGAACTGTAACACACCAGTAACATAACTTAATACTTGGACATATGTAAACAATTGTAGTACACTGTACCTGGAAACTTAATGGTTAGTTGATAAAAGTCAAATGGTTTTAGAGTATTGTCATCTAAAAATTGATGGAGGAAGTATAGTCCTTGTATATTCCAGTTTTACAGCATTTTGGCCTTTTAAAAAATCTGAGGTGACATCTTCCAAAAAATTATATGGGCAGATATATCCAGGACTGTAACTCTAATAATGTTTTGTTAATCAAATTTGGAATAATTACAGCATATAGCCATGAATGATGGCGTGGTATATTTAAACCTAAATATTTTAGTGTCCCTGTAGTTCATTTAAATGGAAAAGGCCATTGCCTCCGTCGTATTGGTACTAACTGAAAACCCTGTTATAGTTTTTGTGATATAGAGGGTATGGCTTCTTTTATGTTATCTAAATATAGCAGGATGTCGTCTGCAAAAGCAGAAATCATAAGCTCAGTCGAGTCTATTGTTCCCTTTCCAATTAGTCAGCTTTTCTAAGTGTCTTAACAGTAGAACCAAAGCTATAATAAAAAGTAGAGGGAATAGATCCCTGTCTAGTACCCCTGTTTAGCGAGAATGTTAGAAGTGTTTTGGTTCTTGAAAGTCAGGAATGCCTTGGGGAGATTATACAATGTTCTAAAAGTATGGTAAAAAGTTCATAAAGTTCAAAAATGCTGGAAATTAAATATATCCTAATAAAATGAGGCAAATAAATGTGGTAGAATGCTTTATAAGCATCCTGTCACAAACTCAGATTCAGATAGAACCTCAGGGTCTGCTTGGCTTAACACTACCCACAAATAGGCAAAAAATCTAACAAAGAAGGTGGTTTTCGCCAGGGATACCCACAAGGGAATATGGACTTTGCTGCTCCCTGACCGCAGGTAGCGGCCCTCAAGTGGATGAGAAGCGAAACCATATGGAGAGCCCCGGGGCTAAGGTTTGAGGAAAGGATGTCAGTAGGCAGGAGTAGTATACAGCAGGTAGGAGGAGTGCTGATATTAAGATAAGTTAGTTAGGAGTGTTCTGAGAGTGCACAGGAGTGCACCACTCTGCAGAGAAGTGTAGCCTTGAGATCCTGAAGGGCTGGGAAGCCCTGCTGCAAGATCTGTAGGAGGCACAATAGTCTGCAGGAGAATGCTGGGGTCCAGGTAACAGATATGATGAATCAGGGGTACACAGGAGTGCACAGGACTGCAGAGTGGTGTAACGCTGAGGTCCTGAAGAGCTGGGAAGCCCTGGTGCAGGATCTGTAGAAGGCGCAACGATCTGCAGGAGGGTCCAAACAGCAAATAGAGGTAAAGCAACAGGAGCCAGAGGAAGGAGTATCCTAACAGGTAGGGAGACCTGAAGATCTGGCACTTAGGAGCTGTAGGAGGTACTTTATATAGAGGGAGCCTAGCAGGTAATTAGCCAATGGATTGAATGAAGGGAAGTTATAAAAGCCGGGTCCGCGAATGAGCAGAAACGCTGTCAAGGTGGCACCCGGCAGTGGGGAGTGCAGTGCTAATACAGAGAGGGGTGCTGGATGAGACAGGTAGGAGCGCCGGATCCCCGACTGCAAGGTTAGTGAGTCCGGTGTGTGATACATCCAAACTTACCACAATATTTTTCTCCATGTCATGATGAGTTTTAATTATGGCAGCTTTCAAATGTCTTACATTGTGCATGGGGGGCCTCGTTCATAAAGAAACGTAAATACCAATGCGTGCCATATTTTGCGTTAAATTGCTCTGCGTTTGCTCAGAAACAAACTATATGCCAGAGAACAAAAGTGCATGCAACTCATTTGCAAGCACAAATGACACTTATGACTGCCTAAGATTTCATGGGCGGAAGTGCACACACAGCAGGGCCAAAGTCAAGCTTTGGGCTTTTATAATGTATGTGTTTTTCTGTTGTGTCACTCTCACTAGCTACAGGTCAGGTGTAAGTGCAGAATGATAGTGATGACGATCGTGTATGCATGTACAGCCATGGCCAAAAGTTTTGAGAATGACACAAATATTATTTTTCACAAAATCTGCTGTCTCAATTTTTATGATGGCAATTTGCAAATACTCCAGAATGTCATGAAGAGTGATCAGATGAATTGCAATTAATTTTAAAGTCCCTCTTTGCCATGACAATGAACTGCCCTGCCACAAAAGGACCAGCTAACATCAGGTCCATGACTCTCTCATTAACACAGGTGAGAGTGTTGACGAGGACAAGCCTGGAGATCACTCTGTCATGCTGATTGAGTTAGATTGACTGGAAGCTTAAAAAGGAGGGTGGTGCTTGAAATCATTGTTCTTCCTGTTAACCATGGTGTCACTCACCGGACTGTGAGTGCCATTTCTCCTGTGTTCAGGAACCGTGGCCGTCCGCCATCCTGAGGGTCTGCGCATGTGCAGCCCTTATGAAACCTTCAGTACCTGTTGCTTTTAAATGATTGGATGATCAGGCAACCCTCCCTATTTAAACCACCTGTGATCATTACCTGGTTGCCTGATCTTGGAGTCTCATTCCCCATGAGCCTCTGAAGGTGTTCCTGTGTTTCCTCGTGTATTCAGCTCCAGCTGATTCCCGTCTACTACGTTTGTGGTTTCCAGACCACTTCAACTCTCCTGTGTTCATCGTGCCTGCACTCAGTTGATTCCTATCTGCTACTGCTGCCGGACTCCAGTCCGCCTCAACTCTCCTGTGTTCATCGTGCCTGCACTCAGCTGATTCCTATCTGCTTCTACTACCGGATTCCAGACCGCCTCTACTCTCCCGTGTTCAGCGTGTCTTCCCTCCGCTGCCTCCACTACTACTGCCGGATACCAGACAGCCTCAACTCTCCCGTGTTCATCATTTTTCCAGTTTTACTTACTACTGCTTCCTGAGTATTGCTCCGTTGATACTGGTTACCTGCCGTGCGCTGCACCAACCTGATTACTGCTTCCATCCTCCAGTGGTTTATCCTCCTGCCGGCGTTCAGCCGTTCAGGTATCCCTGCACGTCTCACTGACAGCCTGCTCTCCTGAACCGCGGTATGCATACCTTCCATTGACTTTGCTTTTGTATTGCATATCCGTCTGGACTGTGTTGTGTTCATCTCCGGAGTCTTCTATCTACTGAAGCTATTGTGACTATTGACTTTGTGTCCTATTACCTGGATCGCTCTAGTGACTTTGTATACTTCAAGCAGCGCTTGTCAGTTATTATTGTATTGTGGATATCATCGTGGGATCAAGTTCCGTGTGCCCCGTGTATCCTCTGCATTACATTCATCTCCTCTTGTCCCTCCTCACATATATATAGCAGTGGTACAACTTGCTGACGCAGACCACTGACTCCTGTTTCCCTGTGACACCAGTTTCTAGCATCCTCTCACATAAGCAGTGGTACAACTTGCTATATGCAGACCACTGACTTCCCCGTTACCTACTTGCACCTGGAATCCATTCCTTCACTATAGACAGTGGTACAACTTGCTATACGCAGACCACTGACTCTCACTACGTCCTTGCTACTCCTGGACATTCCTCCTCACTATAGCATTGGTACAACTTGCTGTACGCAGACCACTGACTCTCCTCACGTTTACTTGTCCATCTGGTTCCTCGTGTACATTCATCTACTCATTACCAGTTGCTGCTAGTCATAGACTTTCTTTGAGCATTCTCTCACCATCTGCTGATTCTCCTGTTCCGTTGTCACCCTGCTACCAGAGAACCATAGTACCAGCTATATTACTCTGGTAAGTACATCATCTGGTGATATCCTGGGCAAAGACTCCTAGTGCCCGTGACACATGGTTATCTGCAAGGAAACACTTGCAGTCATCATTGCTTTGCAAAAAAAGGGGTTTTACAGGCAAGGATATTGCTGCTAGTAAGATTGCACCTAAATCAACCATTTATTGGATCATCAAGAACTTCAAGGAGAGAGGTTCAATGGTTATGAAGAAGGCTTCAGGGTGCCCAAGAACATCCAGCAAACACCAAGATCATCTCCTAAAGTTGATTCAGCTGTGGGATCGGGGCACCACCAGTGCAGAGCTTGCTCAGGAATGGCAGCAGGTTGGTGTGAGTTTTTCTGCACGCAGAGTGAGGCGAAGACTTTTGGAGGATGGCCTGGTGTCAAGAAGGTCAGCAAAGAAGCCACCTCTCCAGGTAAAACATCAGGGACAGACTGTGTGTGTGAGTGGAGGGTGGGCTAATTCCAGTGTGCGTGTGAGTAGAGGGGGGGCAGATTCCAGTGTGTGTGAGCAGAGGGGGGGGGTGATTCCAGTGTGTGTATGTGAGCGGAGGGGGGCTGATGGCAATGTGTGTGTGAAGGCAGCAGGGGGGGGCTGCTGACAATGTGTGTGTGAAGGCAGCATGGGGGCTGATGACAAATGGGGCTTGTGGCAATGGTGTGTGTTGGCAAAGGGGGCTTGTGGCAATGTGTGTGTTGGCAAAGGGGGCTTGTGGCAATGGTGTGTGTTGGCAAAGGGTGCTTGTGGAAATGTAGTGTTTGTGTTGGCAAAGGAGGCTTGTGGCACTGTAGTATTGGTGTGAGGTAGGTGGCTAACTAATGGGTGCTATTTTGTTTGTGGAGTGATGGTGGGGCAATTTAATTTAAGATGGGATGGTTTGAGGGCTATTAATTGAATGTGGGGATGAGTTTGGGAAGAATGAGATCTATTTATTAAATGGAATTTGAATTATTTAATGCCAGTGATGGTTGCAGGAAATAGGTTTATTTATTAAATTTGAATTCTAGCATTTTAATGTTGGGACTGGAGGGAAGCCTATTTATTAAATGTGGGTGCTTTTGATTTAACACCTGAGTTTGTTGGAGTTTTCTAAATTTCATGTTCTCATTTTTTTTTCAAATAGGGCCCGCCAGCATTCCAGGATTCAGACAAGCGACAACTGATCAAGAGACACCAGCAACCACATGTAGGAAAAACAACAAGAACAGGTAGGAGAGAGCAGGACAGTCTGTCAACTGTATTTTTCTATATTGGCAGTTCCTCAGCAACATGTTATTAAATAAACATTAATATGTTTAGCGGGACAGTCCTGATTTAGGGCTCTGAGTGGGAATGTTGGGACAACGATGGTATGTAATGGGCAGTCTAGCAATATTAAGCCCTCTGATGGCATAATCAGCTTTGTATTAATCCCGCCTCTTTTTGTGTTTGCCCTGCCTACACTTGATTTGGTCCCGCCCACATGAGGCCACTTCTAATATTTTTTTCCAGGGCCACTTTATGTTCCCAAACCGCCCCTGGCCATGAGTAAAGAATGGTACCAAAACATCCACCAAGAGCAACTTCTCCCAAACATCAAAGAACAGTTTGGTGATGAGCAATGCCTTTTCAGGCATGATGGAACACCTTGCCATAAGGCAAAAGTGATAACTAAGTGGCTCGGCGATCAAAACATCAAAATTTTAGGTCCATGGCCAGGAAACTCCCAGACCTTAATCCCATTAAGAACTTGTGGTCAATCGTCAAGAGGCGGATGGACAAACAAAAACCCACAAATTCTGACAAACTCCAAGAATTGATTAGGCAAGAATGTGTGGCCATCAGTCAGTATGTGGCCCAGAAGTTGATTGACAGCATGCCAGAGCGAATTGCAGAGGTCTTCAAAAAGAAGGGTCAACACTGCAAATATTGACTCTTTGCATAAACTTAATGCAATTGTCAATAAAATCCTTTGACACTTATGAAATTCTTGTAATTTTACTTCAGTATACCATAGCAACATCTGACAAAAAGGTCCCTAAAAACACTGAAGTAGCAAACTTTGTGAAAAACAATACTTGTGCCATTCTCAAAACTTCTGGCCATGATTGTAGAACATGGGTTTGCGATACATTTTGGGCCTGATTCATTAAGGAAAGTAAAGCAAAAAAATGTGTAACTTTTGACCTTGGGAAAACCATGTTGCATTGGGGGGGGTAAATTTAAAATGTGATGGCAGATTTATATTTGGGATAGGGTATGTCCTAGATCAACTTTAAATTTCAGTTTAAAAATTAGCTATCAAGTATTTGTGTGCTACATAAATCATAAATCAGACAGTATTTAACTAATGTGAAATATCAAAAAAATTAATATAAACTAATATAAAAAGCGAATTTGCGCACCTTGCATTGTAACATTGTTTTGTCCAGGAGAAAACTGTTTCTTGCCTTACTTTCCTTAATGAATCAAGCTCTTTATGTATAGTAGACATTCATAGCATCCTGATAAATGTATATCATTGAAAAAAAAAGAAACAAAAAGACTTTCTTTAATGTTTTATTCCTTATTGACTATTATTAACAGGTGACAATAATTGATTTTGTTTGTGCATTCTGCAGGGACTTTATATTACACTTATGTATTCTACTTATCTTATAGTGTATTTATTATCTGTCAGAGCAGACTGTACCTAGACCAGTATTCAACAAGGGACATTTCTTCAGATCCACTTGTAGTTGAATATGGACGTTCGTATGCTTGAATTGCATGCCCTTGGTGAATCTTGTTTATGTTGGATGGAGTAGAGTGGGTAAAATGGTGTGAAGTCTAAGAGCCATAAGTTTAGTAAAACTTTTTATATCCTGAGGCGGTTTTGGATGGACAATCTTTTGGTGCTGGGTCTCCATTTCATACAGAATTACAAAGAATTATCAGATATGGAGTAATGTGATTAAAACATCTCTTGTAGTATTCTGTGCTCAGGCCATCTGTTCCTGGTGTTTTCCAATTTAGAAGGGACATGATGCCCTTCTGGGTGCAATCTTCAGTAGAGTCATGGACTACCATCTAAGCCACATACCGTAATGGCAGATTGGAGTTTAATCCGCGGAATCCCAGCAGAGCAGGCAAACTCTATGTCAAGGAAGTTGCCCGCAGCTCCACTGTCAATGAAGGCCGACAGATTCACCGAACCGGCAATAGACGTGAGTTGTGCAGAGATTAACACAGCATTTTTTGACGAAACGATTTGCAGACCTAGGTTAACCTTCCCATCGTTCCCTAGGCATGCTCTTTTCCCGGCTTATTAGGGCAGGAACGGGCGAAGTGGCCCTTAGTGCCACAATAAAGGCATAGGCCTTGTGATCGCCTCCTGTCTCTCTCTTCAGGGGAGAGACGATACGCTCCAAGTTGCATAGGCTCCTCGTCATCCGTGACAACAAGAATCAAGGCAGATGGAAGAGAAGATGCCTCCTTCTCAGACTTACGTTCCTTAATCCTTCTGTCAATTTTAATGGCGAGGTGCATCAGATCCTCCAATGAGGTAGGAGTCGGGTATTGCACCAAAGAGTCTTTAATCTGTTCCGACAGGCCTAGGCGGAACTGACTACGTAAGGCGGGGTCATTCCATCCACTATCAGGTGACCATCTATGAAATTCAGCGCAGTATTCCTCTGCCGAGCGCCGGCCTTGTTTCAAAGCCCGTAGATGAGCTTCAGCGGAGGCCATACGGTCCGGGTCATCATATAGTAGACCCAATGCCTCAAAGTAGGCATCTACTGACTGCATGGCAGGACTGGTCTGCGGCAAGGAAAACGCCCAGGACTGGGGGTCACCCTGTAGAAGGGAAATGATAATCCCGACTCTTTGCTGCTCTGAACCGGAGGAGCGGGGTCTCAACCGAAAATAGAGCTTGCAGCTCTCCCTGAAATTCCGGAACAGGGATCTATTTCCGGAGAACCGATCCGGTAAAATCATTTTGGGTTCACAGGTGGGATCTGGAGTGGATGGCGAGGTCTTAGCAAGTTCCTCCTGGACGGACAACCGCTCAGCCAATCCCTGGCTCATCTGGTACAAGGACTCAACATGGCCTGCTAAGGCTTGCGCCGGAGACGGTGTGGATCTGCTTCCATCCATCACAACCTCATCTCAGTGTGGGCCGGTTATAATGTTAGGAACCCCTCCAGCCGGCACAACACAACCCGGAATCTACTCTGCCAATCAGGTGTTCACTGGAGCCCCTGATGGTGGGAAAAGACTGGGCTGCAGACAGACAGAGGGTCGTGAAGTGTGTACCGACTGGGGAGAACCCAGGCAAGCGGGGTGAGGTCCACGCAGAGGTCAAGGGCCGGCAGCAGACAACAGTACCAGGAAACAAGCCGAGGTCAGAGGTCACAAGCAGATAGCAAAAACGGTAAACAGGCCAGAGATCAGGGTCACAGGATACACAAGCGAAGTCCAATTCAAAGCCAAGGGTCATACACGGGAAATCAGTAGAGGTTTCAAGAAGACAGGAACAGGAACAAGCAGGTCAGCAGACTGGAGCACAGAAGCTATAACCGGCAATGAGGCAGCAGACCTCATTGCCTTAAATATCCAGAAGGACCAATCAGAGCTTGCCCCCAGATAGAACACACTTGCAGTCTAATTGCCTGCTACACTATGCGCCAATCAGGGCTTAGCCCTGGCATCCACACTTGCAGGCTAATGCCTGCTAATTCAGCCACAGGCTGAATCTGATTGTTTGCCCCATATGCGCGTGCGCACCCGGCTGCCAGGCCGCCCCGCTGCAGAGGCGTCCGACCGTTGCCAAGTCAGTTGGGCGGAAGTGATGTCCCGGTCGTCATGGTGACGGCCGGGACGCCGGTAGGCATAGGAAGCGAGCCGCGGCTGCTGTGAGTACCGCCGCGGCTCGTGACAGTACCCCCCCCTTGAGGAGGGGTTAAGGAACCCTGACATCCAGGTTTCCTTGGAAATCTCCTGAAGAAGTCCTTCAACTGTTTAGGGGCATGGAGTTGTCTCTGCGGAACCCAAGACCACTCTTCTAACCCGCGGTCCCTCCACTGCACCAGGAAGTGCACCTGCCCTTGCACTTTTTTAGAATCCAGGATCCTTTGTACTACGTATCTTCGTGGTTTGCTTGAATTTCCCCCAGGCATACTTGAAGATTGAATTTGACCTGGATATAACACCGGTTTCAACAGTGAACAATGAAACGTGTTGGGGATTCTCAAGGAGCCCGGAAATTTTAGCCTAAATGCCACAGAATTAACCTGCTTAATGATGGAAAACGGCCCGATGAACTTAGGGCCTAACTTCTTGCAAGGCTGTCTAAGTCTGATATTTTTAGTAGACAACCAAACTTTCTGGCCCACCTTGAGGGAGCAGATTGTACGATGGCGGTCTGAATTTTTTTTTGCCACAAATGAGGCTTGTCTTAATGATGACTGGACTTTCTACCAGATAGCTCTGAGATCCCTGGCAGTGGATCGGATCTCCTGGATACCAACGGACTTGAGTGAGTATAAAGAGTTAGACCTGGGTTGAAAACCATAATTGCAAAAAAATTTAGAGGTTTTGGTGGATGAGTGACAGGAATTATTATAGGCAAATTCCGCCCAGGGTAACAAGGAGGACCAGTTGTCATGGAACTCTGATGTGTAGCAACGTAAAAATTTCTCCAAGGACTGGTTAACCCTCTCAGTTTGCCCATTTGATTGAGGGTGATACGCAGATGACAAACTGACCTTGATTCCGAGAAGGGTACAGAAGGACTTCCAGAATTGTGCTATGAACTGGGACCCCCGATCAGAGACGATGTCAGTAGGCAGTCCATGTAGCTGGAAGATATGTTGAATAAATTATACGGCCAAATCTCGAGCAGTAGGGAGTTTGGTTAACGGAACGAAATGTGACATTTTACTAAACCGGTCTACCACGACCCAAATGGTATTGTCTCCTGTAGAGAATGGCAGATCCACTATAAAGTCCATGGACAAGTGCGTCCATGGTTTTGCAGGAATGGCCAAAGGAACCAACTGACCTACCGGACGAGTCCTAGGAATTTTGTTTCTAGCACAAACCTCACAAGACAGGACGTGATCCTTGACATCAGCAGACAACAATGGCCACCATACAGCACGGGAAAGGATTTCCAAGGTTTTGAAGACTCCAGGATGCCCAGCAGTCTGATTATTGTGTGCTTCAGCAAGGACTGCCTTCCTTAGATGAACTGGGACAAAGAAGCATCCTACTGGAGTATTATCAGGAGCCAATTTCTGAAACCTTTGTAGGGTACAGCTTAGGTCTTGGTTAACCCAGCATGGATCACAGACATGGGAACAATAGGCTCTGGACTAGTAACCGGAGCATGATGTGCCAAGAAACTTCTGGACAGGGCGTCTGCTTGGACATTTTTAGAACCAGGACGGTAGGTGATTATAAAGTTGAACCGAGTGAAGAACAGTGACCAACGAGCCTGTCGGGGGTTCAGTCGTTTGGCTGACTGTATATACTGCAGGTTCTTATGATCCGTGATAACGGAGATCTCGTGTGCAGCGCCTTCCAACCAATGTCGCCATTTCTCAAAGGCCCATTTAATGGTCAACAGCTCTCGGTTTCCCACATCATAGTTGGTTTCCGCTGAAGAGAACTGACGGGAAAAATAGGCACATGGATGTAAGCGGTGAGTATGTGGATCTTTTTGTGACAAGATGGCCCCAGCACCGACGTCAGAGGAATCTACTTCAAGAATAAATGGTACCTTAGGATCCGGGTGTCTAAGGACCTGAGCAGACACAAAGGCTTTCTTCAGGGTTTCAAACGCAGTTATCGCCTGTGGTGACCAATCAGCTGGATCACTTCCCTTGCGGGTCAAGATGACGATAGGAGCCACGATGTCAGCAAAGCCGCCAATAAATCTCCTGTAATAATTGGCGAATCCCAGGAATCTCTGGACCGCCTTGAGGTTATTTGGTTGTACCCAATCCAGGATTGCTTGGACCTTGTTTGGGTCCATGGAGAAACCTTCTGAGGAGATTATATAGCCTAGGAAGGATACCTTCTGGACCTCGAACTCGCATTTCTGGAGTTTAGCGTAGAGATGATGTTCCCGCAATTTCTGTAGGACTTGTCTGACATGACCCTGGTGCACTGGCAACGATTCTGAATAAATGAGGATGTTGTCCAAGTAGACGACGAAATGTCCCAGAAACTCGCGTAACACCTCATTAATTAAATCCTGGAATACTGCAGGGGCATTACTAAGGTCAAACGGCATGACCAGATATTCATAGTGGCCCGAGAGCGTATTGAATGCCGTCTTCCATTCATCACCTGCTCTAATACGTATGAGGTTATAGGCACCACGAAGATCAATTTTTGTAAAGATAGTTGCCCCTCTTAATTGGTCAAAAAGTACGGAGATGAGAGGAAGGGGATAGGTGTTTTTAACCGTAATAAGATTCAGCCCTCAGTAATCGATACAGGGTCTGAGTCCACCGTCCTTTTTGGATACAAAGAAGCACCCTGCTCCTACTGGGCCTTGGATGGCCTGATGAAGCCTTTCTCCAGGTTTTCGTCTATATATTCTTGCATGGATTTGGTCTCTGGACCGGAGAGAGAGTACAAGCGTCCCTTGGGTAATTTAGACCCCGGAATGAGCTCAATGGCACAGTCGAAATCCCAGTGTGCGGTGGTAGAGTGTCAGCAGCCTTTTTGGAGAAAACATCCCAGAAGTCATGATACTGTGAAGGGAGCTGCTCCGGAATAGGCTGAATCACACGCAGAGGTAATGTCAAACAAGACTGTGTACAATGAGAGCTCCACTGGACAATTTCTCCTTTCACCCAATCCATGACGGGGTTATGGCGGGATAGCCAGGGGTGGCCCAGAATCAAAGGAACTGACGGACATTCGATAAGGAGGAAGACTATGGATTCCGAATGGAGAGCGCCAATGTTCAACTGTAGTGGTGGTGTTTCCCAGGTAATCTTGCCACCTGGCAATGGACTACCATCTAAGCCACATACCGTAATGGCAGATTGGAGTTTAATCCGCGGAATCCCAGCAGAGTGGGCAAACTCGATGTCAAGGAAGTTGCCCGCAGCTCCACTGTCAATGAAGGCCGACAGATTCACCGAACCGGCACTAGACGTGAGTTGTGCAGGGATTAACACAGCATTTTTTGAGGAAACGATTTGCAGACCTAGGTGAACCTTCCCCTTGTTCCCTAGGCATGCTCTTTTCCCGGCTTATTAGGGCAGGAACGGGAGAAGTGGCCCTTAGTGCCACAATAAAGACATAGGCCTTGTGATCGCCTCCTGTCTCTCTCTTCAGGGGAGAGACGATACGCTCCAAGTTGCATAGGCTCCTCGTCATCCATGACAACAGGAATCAAGGCAGATGGAAGAGAAGATGCCTCCTTCTCAGACTTGCGTTCCTTAATCCTTCTGTCAATTTTAATGGCGAGGTGCATCAGATCCTCCAATGAGGTAGGAGTCGGGTATTGCACCAAAGAGTCTTTAATCTGTTCCGACAGGCCTAGGCGGAACTGACTACGTAAGGCAGGGTCATTCCATCCACTATCAGGTAACCATCTACGAAATTCAGTGCAGTATTCCTCTGCCGAGCGCCGGCCTTGTTTCAAGGCCCATAGATGAGCTTCAGCGAAGGCCATACGGTCTGTGTCATCATATAGTAGACCCAATGCCTCGAAGAAAGCATCTACTGACTGCATGGCAGGACTGGTCTGCGGCAAGGAAAACGCCCAGGACTGGGGGTCACCCTGTAGAAGGGAAATGATAATCCCGACTCTTTGCTGCTCTGAACCGGAGGAGCGGGGTCTCAACCGAAAATAGAGCTTGCAGCTCTCCCTGAAAGTCCGGAACAGGGATCTATTTCCGGAGAACCGATCCGGTAAATTCATTTTGGGTTCACAGGTGGGATCTGGAGTGGATGGCGAGGTCTTAGCAAGTTCCTCCTGGACGGACAACCGCTCAGCCAATCCCTGGCTCATCTGGTACAAGGACTCAACATGGCCTGCTAAGGCTTGCGCCGGAGACGGTGTGGATCCGCTTCCATCCATCACAACCTCGTCTCAGTGTGGGCCGGTTATAATGTTAGGAACCCCTCCAGCCGGCACAACACAACCCGGAATCTACTCTGCCAATCAGGTGTTCACTGGAGCCCCTGATGGTGGGGACAGACTGGGCTGCAGACTGACAGAGGGTCGTGAAGTGTGTACCGACTGGGGAGAACCCAGGCAAGCGGGGTGAGGTCCACGCAGAGGTCAAGGGCCGGCAGCAGACAACAGTACCAGGAAACAAGCCGAGGTCAGAGGTCACAAGCAGATAGCAGAAACGGTAAACAGGCCAGAGATCAGGGTCACAGGATACACAAGCGAAGTTCAATTCAAAGCCAAGGGTCATACACGGGAAATCAGTAGAGGTTTCAGGAAGATAGGAACAGGAACAAGCAGGTCAGCAGACTGGCGCACAGAAGCTATAACCGGCAATGAGGCAGCAGACCTCATTGCCTTAAATATCCAGATGGACCAATCAGAGCTTGCCCCCAGATAGAACACACTTGCAGGCTAATTGCCTGCTACACTATGCGCCAATCAGGGCTTAGCCCTGGCATCCACACTTGCAGGCTAATGCCTGCTAATTCAGCCACAGGCTGAATCTGATTGTTTGCCCCATATGCGCGTGCGCACCCGGCTGCCGGGCCGCCGCGCTGCAGAGGCGTCCGACCATTGCCTTGGCAATCGGCAGTTGGGCGGAAGTGACGTCCCGGTCGTCATGGTGACGGCCAGGACGCCAGGATGCATAGTAAGCGAGCCGCGGCGGCTGTGAGTACCGCCGCGGCTCGTGACAAGGCCATGGGAAGCCAATGTAGTGACTGTTGGAGGGAGACAGCAGAGATGGAGCGGTGGGAGATAAAAATGAGGCGGGTAACAGCATTGAAGATAGACTTAAGAGGGTCAAGGTAAGACTCAGGTAGGCCAGATAGGAGTTTACAGTAGTCAAGGTGAGAGATTAAAATGAGGCGGGTAACAGCATTGAAAATAGACTTAAGAGGGTCAAGGTGAGAATCAGGTAGGCCAGAGAGAAGGAGGTTACAGTAGTCAAGGCGAGAGATTACAAGCGAGTGAACAAGGATTTACGTGGCTTACGTGGTGAGAAAGGGGCGTATTTTGGATATATATTCCGAAGGTGGAAGTAGCAGGATTTTGAGGGGGAGAGAATGTGAGGTTTGAAGGAGAGGGAGGAATCAAGGATGACCCCAAGGGACTGGACTTGAGGGACAGAAATAAGGGTAGTGTTATTAACAGAAATAGAGAGGGGGGAGGAGGGATAGTCCTGGATGGGGGGAACACGATAAGTTTAGTCTTGGAAGTATTGAGTTTAAGGAAGCACTGGGACATCCAAGATGAGATGTCCGAGAGACAGCAGGAGACAAGAGACAGAAGGTAAGGGTAGAGGTCAGGGATGAAAGATAAACTATCATCAGCATAGAAGTGGTACTGGAGGCCAAAGGAGCAGATAAGGACACCAAGGGAGGAGCTGTAGAGGGAGAAAAGCAGAGGGCCAAGAACGGAACCTTGGGATAAGCCAACATGTGAGGGAACTGGGGGCATGTAGAGTCATTTGTAGAGACTGAGAAGGAGTGGTTGGTGAGGTAAGAGGAAAACCAGGAGAGGATGGTGTTACAGAAGCCTATAGATTTGAGAGTTTGCAAAAGGAGTGCGTGGTCAACGGTATTGAAAGCAGCAGAGAGGTCAAGAAGGATAAGAAGGGAGTAATGTCTTTTGGATTTAGCAAGGAGAAGCTCATTAGTGACCTTAGTGAGGGCAGTTTTGGTGGAGTGGAGGGGGCGAAAAACGGATTGAAGCGGGTCAAGAACGTGAGTGAGAAGAAAGGAGGTGAGACTGTTGTAGACAACCCATTCAAGGAGTTTGGAGGCAAAAGGATGAAGCAAAATAGGGCGGTAATTAGAGAGAGAGGCGAGAGCAAGGGACAGTTTCTTGAGTATGGGAGAGACAAGAGCATGTTTAAAAGAGGAGGGGAAGATTCCAGAGGAGAGGGATAGGTTGAGGAGGTGGGTATGGTGGGAGCAGGTGAAGTGCAGTGCATGGATATATTTATTTTTACTGCCCTTGAGCAACATGTTATAAGTAACTTCTTGTTTTCCTTTTTGGAACCAACTGTTGCAACCAACTGGGCTGCATATTGAATATCAAACAAAACCTAGTGTAAAAGTATATTACCAATCAGGCTTCAGTAAATGATCTGTATAGATCTGCGGTAACTGCAATAATTGATGATTAAGAGCCTTAAACTTAACAACATAATGCCAGCTAGCATATTACATATACAAGCTGTGCTCATGTGTAGAGCTCCTTGCAAATTTGTGAAGATTATCTTCTTTTCATTGTCAATTAATATGAAAAGTCTGAAATAATAAGAGTATATTGTCTTGGTTAAGTAGCTTAGTGTGTTTTTGGTAAGCTTCCATCAATTTGGCCTTATCAGCAAAATTCAATATTCTCTCTCTGGGCCTGAGCTGGTCAGTTTGCTTTTCTGAGCCTATAAATATATATATATATATATATATCATTTACGTGATTTCCTCATAGGCAATTACGGAAGCGCAAGTGTATGTACCTTTTTGATTTTTTTATATATGCTCCTGTTCTCCGGGTCTTATAGTATATCCTCGAGAACATTTATGGTTGATTCATATATGTACAGAAGGTTAGTGGCGGTCATAATTTTGACAGTGAAAATTCCGACACTTCCATTGTGCGGACCGGTTGACAATGTTGATAGTTCATTCACAATGTCATCAATCACAATGCCGACATTAAAAGAGCAATGTAATCAGGTCCAGTATATAGCCGTCGGATTCGGCAGCATTGGTGTTTTAATGTCGACATTGTGAATGTCGCCAATCACACTATCGACATTGTCATTGTCAACCTGTCTGCACAATGAAAGTGTCAGCATTTAGCCTGTTGATATGTCGGCAGGATAAGTGCCAACATTTACACTGCCAGAATTAGGTACCCTACCCCAGGAGGTTTTGCGCCTCTATCAATATTATCTTCTGCTGTAGATATTCGCTGGTCCACCGCCATAATGCGGCGGGCATGACTGGATATTTGTGTAATGGCAGAGTCAATTGATTCTTTTAGAACTAGTCAACTTAATTTTCAGCAATTGAGAAATAATGTCTGAAATTTCCTGTGCCCTTTATTGCTTGGGAGCTATATTTTGCCAGATCTAAGTCCATGTCTATGGAGTCATCTATCTCAGGAAAGGGTGGTGAACTGGGTTGTTTTTGGGTTGACACTCTTTTTTCTTTTGCTTTAGTGGCATTTCTCTGTTGCCTTGACTCAAAATTCTCCATGACTATAAAAGATTAGAGTGGAGGATTTCTGAAAGAAATTATATAGCGACAAAGATAAGGAAAATTAGATTATGTAAAAATGAAATCTTCTTGGCTCTGACTAGATACATGTAAATATAAGGTAATTAAACACCATGGTTAATGCTGCCCTCCAATGGCTGTATAAGTTATTGTGGGGTTTTTTTCGTTTGTTTCTGCTTTACTGGGAATTTCCTACAAATCCAATGCTAACTTGCACAGAGAAACAACATAAAACAGTTTTTGCTACAAATTTGTTTCCCTTCCTACCAAATATTACTGTGACTGCTTGTAGCAAGGTAGATATGGGGTGAACACAGGAGAAGAATGTATCTAGGTCTAGTGCAACTGATTTATTTTGTTGGCTTTTCTCAGATTCAGGGAGATAGAGCACAGTCCTGCTCTTTAAAGAAGTGATTTGTCTTCTGTTACAGTACTCACCTGACCTGTATTGATCTCGGTGGGATAGTTGAATTGAAAGGCTTGAAACACTTTTCCTTTGTGTAACCCCTTGCAATGGCACCTGGCAACCTTCACGTGTCAAGGCTGAACCGCAAGCCAGACAGAACATACAAGCAGGAAACACACAGAAATAAGCTGCTTTGTCTGCAGATTGCCTTTTAACCAAATTTTTTGTGTGGCGGTCAGAGCCCGATTAAGGGATCCAGCCGCCCTAGGCTAATACACCAGTTGCCCCCCCAACTCCCCACCTTACCACCAATTTATATATACAGTGGTCAAAATGTAAATTTAGAATAGTTTTAAAATGAAAACATTAGAAGTGGTGTCATGGCATACCACCATCTACCAGCCCACTTCCACCACTGTATATATATTATTATTATTTACATAAACACAAATCCTTCACTGCTGCTGTTCAGAGAAGCCTTGCATACTTCTTAATGAGACAACTTAGTGAGACAATTACATATATAGTTTATTAATTTAGAACACATAACTTTGAAAGTACCTTCGCCCACACTTACCTTCTTCTATGCGACGCTGTAGCTTGCTGTCTGCACTGGATCTTGCTGTCATCACACATGCAGTCAGCGGAGGAGAGATGGGTGGCACACACAGCGGTGGAGGGAGAGAGATCAGAGGCCACCTTATGTAATCGAAGGAAGTATACTGTTCACGGGGCTTGGCTCCTCAAGCACCCTATTCAAGGGCTGGGAGGAGGGTTTTCGGGGAACGGGAACTCCCCCCCCCCAAAAAAAATGCACATCTGATTTTAACTACTACACAAAGGGCCGTTCACATTCTCCTATTTATTTTCCAGGACTGATTACTGCAATTGGAAAATAATGATAAAAAATGGGAGGACAATGCAAGAAAATTTATTGTTATAATATCAGGGTATATTTTATTGTAATGTTTAATGTCATACTGGTTAAATCATCCCCCCTCTCCCTTAAGTTCAACAGGGATGTTCTGCTTAATTACTGGATCTTGATGTATGTACTTGTTTTGCTATTTTATATAAGACCACTCGAATTTTCAGCCAATAAGGTAGATATTAGCTAACTGTGTATTTATGCTAATGAATGCTTCCCTGTAAAGCTAGATAATTCTAAAGTTAAGTATCATCTCACATTGTTTCCCTGGGGCTGGTAGGCTGGTGATCAGTGCTCCAGGGCTCTGTGGCGAATAACTGTCATCTAGTCACTGTGGTGAGTGCACAGTGTTCGTCGGCACTTTCAGGTATGGGTATGGGAGCTGCAATGGACCAAAATAAAAAAGCAAATCTCAGATCCACAGCCAGGCACATTAATCGCTTGTTCAGACAGGCACATTAATCGCTTGTTCAGACAGGGAAGTGAGGACACAGTGGCTATACTGCCTACACTCCTGTGAGGAGGGGAGGGGAGGGAGAGGAGAGAGCAGAGGGGAGGGGTGCCTGATCACTGACGATCGCCGGCATTTATAAAAAAGAAAAATATAAACACATTAAAAAAAACATGCTTGTTAAAGTGACAGCGTTGCGCCCCCCAGGACACAGCCTGATCAGCCTATTGGTTGATTAGGCCCTGGTGGCGATGTTTCAATTAGGCAGTCATCGCCATCTTGGATAGGGCCAGGGCGCCAAACACTAGGTCACTGACTTTGTGGTGTATGCCAGGGAGCTGAGGGGAACACATCAACTTGTCTGTCCATTTATCTCCTGATGGTATCAATATATTTTACAACTTATACAGCTGAATTAAATTGCTGTTGATTCAATTGATGTTTTTATGTTTACTAAGTAATAAATAAATCCACCCCATCACACACATTACATTGCCACAAGCCCCCTGTGCCATCACACACATTACTGTGCCCTTTCATCATCACCACGCTGTTCCCCCTTATGATCACACTGTGCCCTCCTTGCTGCTCCCCCACCATCACCTGGCCCCCCTACATCACACTGTGCCACGCTGCTTTTGCTCCCCCCATCTCCTTGCCTACTTTCATCACACTTGCCATGCTGCTTTTGCTCCTCCCTTCTCCTGGCCCCCCTTCATCACTCTGTGCTATGTTGCTTCTCTCCCCCTTCACCACTCTGTGCCATGCAGCTTTCTTCCCCCACTTCATCACTCTGTGACATGCTGTGTGATGACGTCGCACCAGACATTCAGTGCGCATGGAGCAGGAAAGAGGAAGAAGGGGTGCCGACGCCGCAATGAGATAAGTATATATTTTTTTAAAAGTACCTGCCAATGGAAGAGGGCGGAGTCTACAGATGTCGGGGCCCTCCGGGCCTTCAGATGTCGGGGCCTAGTCCGACCCTGCCTGCCTGACTGCATTATGCCAAATGTGTAGTTTGGTGGAGGAGGGATAATGGTATAGGATTGTTTGTCAGGGTATGGGCTAGGCCTCCAGTGAAAGAAAATCTTAATGCTTCAGCATACCAAATAATTTTGGACAATGCTATGCTTCCAACTCTGTGGCAACAGTTTACGGGGAAAGCTCTTTTCTATTCCAACATGACTGTGCCCCAGAGCAAAAAACAAGGACTATATAAAGAGATGATGATGAGTAAGGGCTAACTACAAAACATTGTTTGATGAGTTTGTTGTGGAGGAAATTGACTGGCCCGCACAGAGCCCTGACCTCAACCCCATTGAACACCTTTGGGATGAACTGGAACGGAGATTGCGAGCCAGGCCTTCTCGTCCAACATCAGAGCTTGACCTCGTAAAGGCTCTACAAAATGAATGGGCCCAAATTCCCACAGAAACACTCTAACATCTTGTGGAATCCCTTCCGAAAAGAGTGAAGCTGTTATTGATGCAAAAGGGGGACCAACTCCATATTAAAGTATATGTATTTGAATACAATGTCATTACAGTCCCTGTTGGTGTAATGGTCAAGCGTCCGAATACTTTTCTCCATATAGTGTATGTTTTGGGGACAATGGTCATGTGATGAGGAACCTGCACTAGATGATGGTAAGATATTGCTCTGCTATATGGAAATGCTGAACTAATGCTAAAATGGGACTTGTAATGGAATATAGGATACACACATGCATACTCTACATGGCCAAAACTATGTGGGCACCTGAAAATAATGGGCCTGAGTCATTAAGGAAAGTAAGACAATAAAAGGAGTAACTTTGATCCTGGACAAACCATGTTCCAATGCAAGTTAGTTTATTATTTTGCATAAAAAGAAAATACTGGCTTTTTGAACATGTAGCGCACAAATACTTCTTAACTTTGTTTTTACACTTAAATGTCCAACCCGCGGCCCGCAGGCCGCATGCGGCCCAGCATGCCTGTAAATGTGGCCCAGCAGGAGTTTTGGTTGTGGCAAGGGGGCAGCGCTGAAAAAAAAATCCTGCAAGAAAAAAAAAAAAGAAAATACTTACCTTGCGGTCACGTCAGCTGGCGTTCCGGCTCCCTCCCTGTTCTCCTCCTCCGTGTGGCGCTCACAATGAATGTCGGGGGTGACGTCATCACACCCGACATCCATTGCGTAGCGCAGCACAGAGGAGTCACCCCCTCGAATTATCAGCAGCAGTGAAAGATTATCCAGTATCTTATTGTTGTTACTCTGAATTTGGACTTTCTGCACCATGCAATTATGAACTAGCTGTGTTCTCTGTATGTATTAATATAAATATTAAGATATAATTGTATTTTTAATATTTTAAACCATTTTAAATGTGCAGTGCTGAGTAGGGTGAAAATATCACCCACTGTTACCTTCATCGGAGGCTGCTCCATGAGCCTTTTTTCCCGCCACCCTATCATTAAATCTCGGTAGATTTCTATTAGTCCTCCTGATGCTACCTATATCGGTGACGATTTCAAACTGGTCAATAAAAAAATGATTCATGGGTGCAGAAAGAGAGGAAAAAAAAGTTTTTGGCATTTAATTCCCCGAACCCCACTAAGGGGCAGATGCAGGTAAGTTAAATTGTAGCTGGTAATGGGACTACTGCTTTAATCATGATTCTGCAACAGGTTTCCTAACTCTTACTAACTTCATTTCCAAGTAAGTTTAATATGTTAACTATGTTTTCTATGTTTTTTTCGATGATCAGCTATCGTTAGTGTTAGTGTATTTTATGTATGGCCCAAACCAACTCGATGTCTTCCAATGTGGCCCAGGGAAGCTAAAAGGTTGGACACCCCTGCTCTAGAACATGCCCTACCCCAATTCGTCTGTCACCACATTTTCAATTAACCTCCCCCTCCAACATGCATGGTTTTGCCAAGGTGCAAAGTAACTCAATTTGTATGCTTTACTTTCTTTAATGACTCAAGCCCAATGTCCATATGTGTTGATGTGTCCCATTCTAAAACCACAGGCATTAATATAAAGTCAGGCCCTCCTTTGCTGCTATAACAGCCTACAATCTTCTGAGAAGGCTTTCTATTAGATTTTGGAATATGGCTTCAGGTATTCGCATACATTCAGCAACAAGAACATTAGTGAGGTTGGGCACTGATATAGGGTGATGAGGCATGGCTCGCAGGCGGCATTCTAATGTTTTCCAAAAGTATTTGATGAAATTGAGGTCAGAGTTCTGTGCATGTTAGTCAAGTTCTTCTTCGGGAAACCATTTTTTTGATGGACCCCGTTTTGTCCATGGGGGTGTTGTCATTCTGATACAGGAAAGGGCCTTCTCCAAACTGTTGCCTGTCACGGTTCAATACAAGTGCAGCTCAGGAGCCAGGAATGAAGTGAAAAACACACAAAGTTTATTGCTGAATACTGAATATACAGGAACATGCAGGAATAAATACTGGGTAGATGGCTGATGAAGGTAAGTGGTAATATGGAGAGATCCAGGCAGCATGAAACCATAAGCACAGCACCGGAAAGGAACAACAGGATGGGACAACAATAACCAGCAATGACTGCTGGGAGAGACAGGTATAAATGGAACACACCCAGGTGCATGAAATAATGAGTGAAGCAGTGTTAACTCTTAAGGAACTAGGAGCACAACAGGCACAATAGCAGCACCTCTGCTGATCAGAGGTACTGCTGCTAACACATAAAATGAACACAATGATAAAGGGCTAGATTTATTAAGCTGCGGTTTTGAAAAAGTGGGGATGTTGCCTATAGCAACCAATCAGATTCTAGCTGTCATTTTGTAGAAGGTACAAAATAAATGAAAGCTAGAATCTGATTGGTTGCTATAGGCAACATCCCCACTTTTTCAAACCCGCAGCTTAGTAAATCTAGCCCAAAGTCTGATAGTCCAGGAGGTAGGAGCTGCCAGGCAAAGCAGTATGCTGCAGGAAGATCGTGACAGTACTCCCTCCCTTAAGGGCGGATTAAAGATGCCCAAATTACCACCAATGTCTGAATTCATCGGAATCATAGTCCAGAATGGGGTGCCCGGCAGAAAAGCCCTCGTCCATGGGCGGAGAGGCAAAGGAGACTATGCCAGATGGAAGCTGAAGCACTGCAGAACCTCCTTTCTTTTTACGTCCTCCCTTTTTACGGGACTTCCTCGGGATTGGGACCTGAGCCAACTGGGAGGAGCACATTAGCATCTCTTGGCCAGGAGAGATAGGTGGTATTGCTGAAAATGCAGAGGCCCCGCAAGATGGCATAGTGGGAGGAGTTACAAACTTGCTGATTACTGCCTCAGTAAAGGATTCTAAGTCCGATAAGATGGGATGACCCATCTCAATAAATGGGTTTTCCCATTCCAAAGCCTCTCCCCTAAAATGGGATATTAGGAATAGTACCTGTCTCTTAGGGCTACTAACAAGGCTTGGTACGGAGGGGATCTGTGAAGCAAAAAACCTCAGAAGGGCACTAAATTGAGAAGGGTGCCCCTCAAAGAAAGGTGATGTTTCAGACTTGTCACCCTCGGTAACAGATGGTTCGGACTTGGCAGCAGGCCCGGACTGGACGGCAGGCTTGGCAGCAGGCCCGGACTGGGCGGCAGGCTTGGCAGCAGGCCCGGACTGGGCGGCAGGCTTGGCAGTGACAGCACTGTGAGAAGCCTCGGGGCAGACAGCACTGTGAGAAGCCTCGGGGCAGACAGCACTGTGAGAAGCCTCGGGGCAGACAGCACTGTGAGAAGCCTCGGGGCAGACAGCACTGTGAGAAGCCTCGGGGCAGACAGCACTGTGAGAAGCCTCGGGGCAGACAGCACTGTGAGAAGCCACGGGGCAGACAGCACTGTGAGAAGCCTCAAAGCAGACAGCACCAAGTGGTAACTCGGGCTGAACCGCATGGACAGGCAACTCGGGCTGAACCGCATGGACAGGCAACTCCGGCTGAACCGCATGGACAGGCAACTCCGGCTGAACCGCATTGACAGGCAACTCGGGCTGAACCGCATGGACAGGCAACTCGGGCTGAACCGCATTTTTCAGGCAACTCGGACTGAACCGCATAGACAGGCAACTCTTCTGGAGCAGACTGGAGAGATAGGACACCCTCTGGAGCAGGCTGTAGCTCAGGAAGAGAGACAGCGGCTGAAGACTCGGAACTGGAGACAGCGGCTGAAGACTCGGAACAGGAGACAGAGGCTGGCACCTCGGAACAGGAGACAGAGGTTGTTGGCGCCTCAGGACAGGCGTCTCAGGACAGGCGGCTGGAGCCGGCGTTTTAGGACAGGTGGCTGGAGCTGGCGTTTTAGGACAGGCGGCTGGAACTGGCACCTAAGGACAGGCGGCTGGAGCTGGCACCTCAGGACAGGCGGCTGGAGCTCGCAGATTGGATCTCTTCCCAGAGAACAGAAATGGTGGAGCATAAACAAATTTGGAATGCAGAGAGGAACCAACAGGGGATGGTTCAGTAAGCTGACGTGGTCTACGGATAGGACAGTCCTGCAAGAAATGTGCATTGCTGGCACAGTAGAGACACAACTTGTTTGTTATTCTGCGTTGTCGCTCCTCTTTGGTCAGATGGGGGCGTGGACCACCTGTGAACTGGGAATTAGTTACCCCATAGTTCTTTCTTAACAGCAAATTTGTAGAAGCAAAATTAAGAGGTGCTGTTTGCACAGGTTCAGCAGCAATAAAGGTGGATTGAGACAGACCAGCAGCTTCTGTATTATGAGAGACATAATCAGACAGTCTCCTGAGAGGGTCCACAAGTAAAGCGGAAAATCTAGCAAGCTGAGAACGTAGCAAGATAATGTCCATCTGTAAAGTTTGTAGCAGTGGCAATTCCAAGATTGGTGAAACAGACATGTTGCAAAAACCAAATGAAAAAACAATTGCAGAAAAAGGTCCCAGAATAAATATCTTACACACGACTCCTAAGCTGTTTTGTGGGCTGGTTATACTGTCAAGGTTCAAATGCAAGTGCAGCTCAGGAGCCAGGAATGAAGTGAAAAACACACGAAGTTTATTGCTGAATACTGAATATACAGGAACATGCAGGAATAAATACCGGGTAGATGGTAAGTGGTAATATAGAGAGATCCAGGCAGCATGAAACCATAAGCACAGCACCGGAAAGGAACAACAGGATGGGACAACAATAACCAGCAATGACTGCTGGGAGAGACAGGTATAAATGGAACACACCCAGGTGCATGAAATAATGAGTGAAGCAGTGTTAACTCTTAAGGAACTAGGAGCACAACAGGCACAATAGCAGCACCTCTGCTGATCAGAGGTACTGCTGCTAACACATAAAATTAACACAATGATAAAGTCTGATAGTCCAGGAGGCAGGAGCTGCCAGGCAAAGCAGTATGCTGCAGGCAGATCGTGACATTGCCACACAATTGGAAACACAAAATTCTATAAAATGTCATTGTATGCTGCAGTTTTAAGATTTTTCTTCACTGGAAGTAAGAGCCCAGGCCAAATCACAAGAAACAGGCCTAGACTATTATTCCTCCTCCATCAAATTTTACAGTTGGCAGTACGCATTCGGGCAGGAAGCATTTTCCTGTCATCTGTCAATCCTAGATTCATCTGTCCAACTGCCAGATGGTGATGCGTTATTCATCACTCCAGAGAATGCATTTCCACTGCTCCAGAGTCCAAGACAGACAGCTCTACACCACTCCAGTTGACATTTGGCATTGCACATGATGACCTGAGTCTTGTGTGCTGTTCGTCGGCCATGTCAACTCAATCCATGAAGCTCATGATGAACAGATTTTGTGCTGGTGTTGCATCCAGAGTCATTTTGAAACTGAAAACAGAAGATTTTTACATGATACACACTTCAGTACGTGACGGTCCCATTCTGCGAGCTTACAATTGACCGGGGTAGATATACCAGGGCAGAAATTTGACGAACTGACTTATTGGAAAAGTGGCATCCTATGACAGTGCCAGGTTGAAAGTCAATGTTGTATCATTTTTGTATAAGTAAAAGATACTATTTCATACATATGTATCCGCGTTGTAATTGTAGGTTTTATAATGCCTTGATGTAGTAACTATTGTACAGAGAACTCTGTGCATGTTATTTATTAATGTGATGAAAGGCCTGGCAAAGGATAGCTTATAAAGAAAAGTGTGAGGGTAATTCACTAGACTATCTAGGAATGGTGTACGGAAATAGTGAGAACATAATGTATTAATATGCCCTATTTCCCTATTACAAACACCAAAAATAAACATAATAGTAGTTTTAGTTTAATTTAAATGAAAGTCATTAAATTCTACCCCACCCACCTGATGTCACCAAAACTCTTCCAATTCAGGTGACACTGTAACATTATGGCAAAGGGAATCTTGCATTTTCCCCCTTGATTTATCAGCATGTTTGTGGTATCAAATTGTTTCTGCCTGCTTAAGTAACATTTGACTATTGCTTTGCTAAAACATTTTGGAATAGAGACCATCTTGCTTGACGGGGATTCAAGCATTGGACTGACTGCAGATATGACAGGTTTTTGTGGTCTGTAAAAATGGTTACAGGATGACGAGCTCCCTCCAGCAGATATCTCCACTCCTCTAATGCGGCTTTTATGGCCAACAACTCCTTGTCCCCGATGGTATAATTCTTCTCCGCCAGTAGAAGACCTCGGGAATAGAAGGCACAAGGATGGCATTTTTGTTGCTCCGATCTTTGGGATAATATGGCCCCTAAGCCAACATTAGAGGCGTCTACCTCTAGGAAGAAGGGAAGCG
Organism: Mixophyes fleayi; assembly: GCF_038048845.1. Lineage (NCBI taxonomy): Eukaryota > Metazoa > Chordata > Amphibia > Anura > Limnodynastidae > Mixophyes > Mixophyes fleayi. The sequence continues at coordinate 248,927,123 of NC_134403.1, read as the reverse complement.
TCACATCAGGCTGTCGAAGAACAGGAGCGGAAGAGAAGGATTCTTTGACAGACTGGAAAGCTTGAAGGGCCTCGGAGGACCATTGTTTAGTGTTAGCCCTCTTGCGGGTCAGGGCCACTATAGGAGAGGCAATGGACGAAAAACCTTGAATGAAGCATCTGTAATAATTCGCAAATCCTAAAAAGCGTTGGATTGCTCGGAGAGTAGTTGGCTGGGGCCAACGTAATACAGCGTTCACCTTTTCTGGATCCATCTTAAGACCGACTCCGGACACAATGTATCCCAGGAATGGAATCTGGGATAACTCGAATGAACATTTCTCTAGTTGGCAAAATAAAGAATTTCTTCGGAGTCTGGAACGTACCTCTGCCACATGCTGATGATGAGTGGGCAGATCCTGAGAAAAAATTAATATGTCGTCCAGGTAGATGACGATGCAGACATACAGCAAGTCCCGGAAGATCTCATTCACGAAACCCTGGAAGACAGCGGGGGCGTTACACAACTCGAAGGGCAAAACTAGATATTCATAATGGCCATCCCTGGTGTTAAAAGCTATCTTCCATTCGTCTCCGGACTTGATCCGGATTAAATTATAGGCGCCTCGAAGATCCAGCTTGGAAAAGATCCGGGCTCCCTTAATGCGATCGAAGAATAGGGTACCGATTTTTGATGGTAATGGCATTGAGTCCACGATAATCTATGCAGGGACGTAGTGAACCATCTTTCTTCTTCACGAAGAAGAACCCTGCTCCAGCGGGAGAGGTGGAAGGTCGGATAAATCCTCGCTGGAGGTTCTCCTTAATATACTCAGATGTTGCTTGAGTCTCAGGTAATGAAAGTGGATACACACGGCCCCTAGGAGGGTGCTTGCCATGTTGTAAGTCAATCGGACAATCCCATGCCCGATGAGGAGGAAGGCGTTCTGACTGAACCTTATCGAACACATCCGCAAAGGAAGCATACTGTGGAGGGAGACCCAGTGGACACGGTGAAATGGAAGACTGCTGTATTTTGAGTGGAACAACTTGAGAGAGACAACGATGACGACATTCGGGACCCCAGGAAGTGACTTCAGGAGTATTCCAGTCAATCTGAGGGGAATGAAGTTGAAGCCATGGAAGGCCTAGTACGATGGGACTGGTAGTAACAGGAAGGATCAGTAAAGAAATAAATTTTTTCTTGGTGTAAGGCTCCAATTTGAAGAGTCAGTGGAGACGTACTTTGAGTGATGAGTCCATTAATTATACGTGATCCATCAATAGCAGTAACAGCTATAGGTGCTTTTAAAGGAATCACTGGTAGGGACCATTGATTCACTAGGGAACTAGAGATTAAATTTCCAGCAGCTCCAGAATCTATCAGTGCTTGAGACACAAAGGATTTGGTAGCAAAGGAAACGGTGACATCAAAAGCACAAACTTTCATATTTGTAGAACATGGAGAGGACTCCAGGGACCCTAACCTTACCTCTCCAG